>NC_083638.1:23584089-24784089 GCF_963576545.1 Limanda limanda | reverse complement strand
GTCAAAAAGAGGAGTCTATCTGGGCTTGTTCATTGTGTCGATTCATCTATACATTTAGAGATTTAGAAAATGTCTCCCAGATCCTTAAAAACGTTTTCCTTTTCAAAGTTTTTTTTAAGCAAAGATGCGTTTAAAAACAAACCAACCAAAAAGGGGGGAAAGGCTAAATCTTTTTTGTTTTTTTCAGTAATGGCAATGTTGTAGTTTGTAATCCAAACGGGGGCTTTCTACACACATGTGGTTTTGAGTCTTTTCACGTTGTCCCGTTCTGAGAGTCTGTGGTCGGTTCAGTCTGGAGGCAACAGGTCGTGAAGCCGGAACCGCTCTCGAACGTGTGGCCGCACATCCTCATCCTGACAGAGGAACATGACAGGAGGAGAATAAAAAAAAATCAATTAGATTTACTGAAATGGTAAAACATGAGTCTGATGTAGCTGGTGTTACAGGTCGTACATATATAAATGAAGAGTGAGACATCTTACCATCTCAACCAACTTCTCCAGGAAGGGCACCAGCTTCAGCAACTCATTGTCATTCCTGTCCATGAACCAGCTCTCTATGGGAATTCCATTGGACAACTGAGGACAAGAGGAAATGTCATTACCATCACATGAGAAACCAATGGGGTTTGTTTGTGTGTTAGTTAGCAGGATTACAAAACTACTGGATGTTACGCATGAAACCTGGTGGACGTGTGCAGGATAGGTCAGAGAAGAAATTATTACATTTTCGTGCAGATTATAGTCAGGGGGCAGATACTGGGTCTCTAGGGTCATTCTAGTTTTCTATTTTAACTGACTTCAAAGTGCTTTCCCAGTGTGATTATAAAACTGACACCAAAAATCCTTAAAATTGGTTCCATCAGTGGTTGACTGGACAGCCGCTTCAAAAGAAGAACACCTCCTCGCTACGCATTTAAAAAAAACATAGTATTAGTTTTTAAGGAAACCAAGCTGAGGGGTTGCAACATATCTAATGAGACGAGGTGTTTGAAATGTTATCTGGTTAAGAAACTGGTGTTAAAATGAAATCTGTCTGATTCAGCTCAGTGGGCTACATCATTTAATCAATGTTTGTTTTGTGGTAATTAATCAGAAGCACATAACGTCAGTGGAACAAAAAAAAGTTCTCAAAACAAACCCCCCAGTGTCGTGTTTTGTTTGGGTGGTCACCTGATAGGCGAAGGCTTGTGGTGAATTGTCAATGATGATGGTCTTTGACAGGTCTCTGCCTAGGATGTTGAGGTCCTTGATGTAGTTTCCCTGGACACAGACACAATGCTCGCGAAACAACCGGTGTCTACGGTTTCAGCCGGGAATGAAAGGAAAGAGAAGTATAAAAATTAATCAGGGCCAAGGTCAGCTGATCAATAATTCAGACAAACCACAACACCGACACCTCGACAGTGACACACGCCAACGCCGCGGCTGTTTCCGGAGCTCTTTGTCTTTTCATTCAGCTTTGGTGTTTGTTGTGTTTGTATAAAAAGATGAACTGAAAACACATCATACCTCACTAGCTGCTTTTTAGGATCCAAGATGTTGAGCAGTTTGTCTGCATACACCTTTTTAGAGGCTGTAAAAAGGATGATCTACAAAAGAGAGAAGTGAATAAAGGTCAATTTTTTCTAATCTGATGTGATTCAATTAATTTTTATAAATAGAGGAAGCCAGGTTTTTATTTACCTCGTAGATTTGAGACATGCGTTCCAGAAACTCTCTGAAGAACGGCCTCAGTCGCACATACACCTGCACATGACAACAGACAGGTTAGCAAACATTTAAGGTAAAAATGTGACAAGTGTAGGAAATGAGAGACTAGATGAAAATTGAAGGCCATGACCTCAGCATCTTATCAGAATTGCTTTGTTGTGGTGTCTTTGTTTATTGGAAATACAACCTTGTCTATTTTTGGAAGCACGTTCCTGACATAATGCCTTTAACAATAATGGCTTTAGCCCCCTCTAGTGGTATCATACTATAGGAAACCTTTGTGTGAGGCAGCACTTACCTGGTAAATGACATCCTGAAAGAGAACAGGGAAGGTAAGTGCTGCGTCCTCCAGTTCGTTTAGACTGCAGTGAACCAACGTCTCATCCTGCGGAACAAAAAAACAAAATAAAACTTTTTAACAATGACAAAAATAATAATAATAACATATATAAATCAGTTATTTTGTACATTAACTGACCAGGTCTAGGACCAGAGAGAATTCCGGCGTGCTGCGCGTCTTCAGTGGTAAGGCTGGCTTACGGGTGAGCTGCTCTTCTGTCAGTGGAGGGACGTGTTTGATGAAGAAATACCTAAAAAAAAACATCACACAATTTGAGGCAATTCAAAAATGACACCACAATATTGTAAATTAAGCAGATATTATTAATTTTATTAGCTTGGATTTCGAGTACCAAGAAAGACGGATACTTCTGTTACTTGTACTTGTTGTACACTGTATACACAGTAGGGGTATAATAATTCTGAATCTAATGATTATTGCTCGCTTGACTTAAAATGAGTGCAGGTGTTTTAAGTGGGGTCTGGTTATAGGATTCATCACTTTATGACACTTTGATGATAAACTCACGGGTCAAAGACCTCCCAGTCTTCCTCATAGGACGCCTCTGGAGGTACTGCAGTCGGAGGACAATCCACATACGCCATTTCTGGAGTGGCGCCTGGAGCTTGGACCACAACAAGAAAAAAAACGTAATTACAAAGAGATTGGGAAAAAGGAACAACGTAGAGAGATACACCAGAGCCTGCAGTTAAAGCTTACGTCATTATAACCTCAACATGAATCAAACCCCTTTAATATTTCAGAGCCACGTGGTTTGAGCTGTGGTATCTACCTGTAAGAGGTGGAAGGTCCGCATCAGCAGCAAGCTCCCCCGTCCCTGCTGTGGGTGGAGCCTCTGGGATGTGGGGGGGCCGCAGAGGTGGCAGCTGTGGTACACTAGAGTAGAAGTTGGTGGTGGCGCACAGTTCCGGTGTGGGTGGGGCCGTGCTGGTGGGTATCTCTACAGCTTGCTCGATGTCCAGCTGCTTGACGATCTCCTCGGCCTCCAGTGACTGGTCTGGAGAGTCTGAGCCAGAGGAGGCTGAAACACAAATAGGACGAAGAGACGTTTGAGCGATATAAAAGAATCTGGAGAACAGCGTAATGGCACATTGCTTTTCTTTCACATAAAAAAAGTTTCACATCGAAATTGTAACTTTATTTGGTGATCAAGATAGTAAAAGACAGCTCTTAATGAGAAAGAAACACACTACTGGGGCTTTATATGCATTACAGTTTTTCAAATAGGGTCTGATAAACAGGCTACCTGGGGGTTCACTTACCATTTTTAGCTGGTGAGAAGAAGTTGAAAACAGGGGAGAAGATGGTCCCAAGGAGGGTGGTTCTCTGGGGACTGGTGGGCAGCTCCACAGCCGTCGTCGTCTCCTCCAGACTGCCGTTGGGCTTCTCCTTACTCCTGTCATGATTGGTTGCCTCTGCCATGAAGAAGGAAAGTGTTAACAGAGACAATTGGGAAATAAAGACAAGTAATTGCCAGGTAATCACAGAGTACTTTTTTTATTTTTGAGTGCTACTTACGCCCATTGATGGAGCCTCTCCTGCCGATAGTCCTGCGGGGGGAGTCGGTGGTTGTAGAGGTGATCAGGTTGTTGTCAACATCACAGTGGAGGCGTGTCTTCTTAGCTGGGCTTTCCTGCTCCACCTACGAGAAAAAAAATTACATTAAACAGTAATTAGTTGTATTTAATAAGAAAAATGCATTGTGATGATTTCAAGCTGTTCCAAATAAAAACAAATGAAAGAAAAGTGGTGCACACAAATCTTTATATAATTAGACAATCCACCAGTGGCTGGTTGGAAGCTTTGGTTCCCTGATATGTGTCTGGATGATGATCAAATATTTGGCTAAAAAGAAGAACATGGGGATAAACTACACAGAACAAACTGACTGTTGCACCTTGGCACATAGGGATATTTTCATTGAATAAACAATCCAAAGGGAAAAACTGTTGTTGTTGTATTCATGTATTTTAAAGTGAGGTTTTTGCGTTCACATCATAGCACTACAATTCACCAGACATCACAAGCCACAACATTGATATGGTGCAGTTGGACACAGTGTGAGTCTTTTAAACTCATCTTGCACGGTAAGAAACATAAAGAATGTTCAACACCACTGTTATCAGTCTATATGAGCCTTGAGATATCAGCGTTTAGGTAGAAGGCTGGTGAAAAAGTGAAGTTTTTTTCCCTTGTAATAGAGTTGACCAATAGAGGAAGTGACAACAAAGATAGTCATACAGGTCTTGAATAAAGACTTAAAGAGGAAATGCAGGAAAACCGTGAAATAACAAAATTGTGTTAATCAAAAATCCTGTGTGTCTTTCCAGGGGAAAAGCTGCTTTCAGCTGAGTTGACTTTTCCACTTGTTACTACCTCCTGTCCCTGCACACCAACTCCGTGAGCCAGAAGCTAAAATTAGACCCAAGTCCGAGTTCTCAGACAAGCTGCTGCATTCCTCCAGACATTTCTTGGGAAGCATGACACTCTACACCAAGAAACACTGTATTTAAGTCAAGAGACCTGGAGAGCGCATGCTACACCGTTAGAAGAACAGTGCCAGAAAGTTTACTACTGTTGAACTAAACACTTGTACTGGGAGGAACAAGTTCTTCAGGTACAACACTCCAGAGCCTCCAGAAGGGGCATCACACTAATTTCTCGATTGAACTTAATTAAAAAAGTAAGGCTGCTTGACATGATCATTGAGGTAGTTACCTTAACAGCATTTCCTCTGATGAACTTTTTGATGGTGGAGAACAAGCCCCGCCCTCCGCTGGTAGGAGTGTCCTCTTCGACTTCTGAGTGCCTCCGCTTGGTCCTGGACAGGCGGCTCGCCACACTGGGGTTCGGTTGCTGAGACGCCTTACGCATTCTCAGCCTCATTGTTTTAGCAATCACATGAAAGGCTGTTTTGGAAAAACCCCACATCAGGAAAGACGGCACATACAGGAAGAGAGGGAGAGAGAGAGCAAATTAACGCAACTGTGCCGAGTGAAGGAAACAACTTGAAGTAAACACTCAATGGCTCAAGTGGAAGAACAGGTTGTTCGAACAGTCGCGACTGTGTTAAAAGGGAGAAGTCTGTGGGGGTGTATCTGTTTGTACTGGAGTAGTACTGGTGAATTTCCTGTAGACATCTGGATGCATTCAAGATCCCATTTCACTTACATCACAGCGGATCACAGCAGCCACAGCTGGCTTTACTTCCATTTGTACAGTATAAAAAAAAGGAACACACTACCTCGGACCTTACTTTACACACTAGTTATACAAGCACTCCTTACTACTCGCTTTGCATATCCAAGATCAATGTTTAGGTCAAAGTACAGATGCCAAAATAATTATAACTACTGATAAAGCTGTAAAATGTGGCTCATTTGAACCCAAAGTAATCTGTAAGAAATACACTCTTTATTCTGCAGAGTGGAGGGATTTAATTGGTCAGCATTGTCCTCAAGTAAGTACAGGGAAAAGTAAAAACTATTCACAGGCAACTCAAATTGTCAGTGAAGCACGCCAGCGCCTCGCGCTTATGTAACGGCAGCTGGCTGAAAATGTGTCCGGACATATCCGAAACCTGTCAGGAGCCCTACACACTACACACGCACAATAGCACACTCTGAATATATCCTGTACGGCCCATGTACTGAAAATGTCCTTCGCTACATCTGCTTTACATTTCCAGGGGGCGGATCCACGAACACACCAGAGGTGCTAGTAGTGTTGCTCAATCCCAGACCAAAAAAAAAAGATACAAATACGCCAAATTAATTGTAACATTAAAGAAACAGGCAGTAAACGTGGAACAAGCCCGTAAAGTTGTGACTGGATATCAAAACTCAGCCAGAACATGTATGAGAGTAGATTTAATCATACAGCTCTTACAATATTTAAGTTTTCAAGACCTTCTGAGATCATTCTATTTTTGACAGATTAAAGAGGTGATAAATCCAGGCAGTAGTACGATCCACCTTGAGATGACGCGAGTTAGCAACTTTTTAAAGTTTTAAGATTTAAAGACAAACTTTCAGTGCCTTCATAGGAAGAAAATGCTCATGTCCATCATCTTCAGTGCTTCAAGTTGTGAAGATCTCTGGGAGACATTTTAACTGTTGTGGTTAGAATTGCATAACTTTATTTTTTCTTGCCTTGCAATGACAGTAAATACTTTAAATACGCTGCAGTTAAAGTACTTCGAATTAGCAGACCATAATACTTCTGCAGTTCAGTGTTGTACTAATCACAATACTAGTGTAGAGGCTGGAAAGTTGTGATTACATCCTGTGAAGGTTCAAAACGTATAACCAATTATCTGCCCTTTGGACCATGCAATACAGGGAAATAACAGTGTTTTAATTATTAATATGCGCTAGTGTGAATGGTCAGAGTTGTGGGGATACTTTACAAACAACATGTAAACATTAGTTAGCTTGTGGACGTCAGAGATGCGAACTCAGCGTGATGCATTTTAAACTTTAAGCACAGTGTTGCTGGAAACAGATCCCACAGGTTACACGGTGGGCACAGAACATCTGGGTTTCACTGATGGATCTTTACCAAGATGCCTGTTTGACTCAAGTCCCAGTGCGGGCGACCCTCGGGCCGTGTTCTGCATGATAACACACGATCGCTGCCAAAACATCAGCCACGACCCGAGGATCGAGCTCCCTGCCTGGTGGGAGCGAGTGAGCGGGAAATAAGAACATGCCACAGAGACTGAACGAGGCAGCTAGCGGGACGCAGAGGAGCAGCCAGCGAGGCCTGCACACCGCGGCACGTCCGACCCGCAACAACAACCACCATGACCAGGGTGGGCTTCACACGTGGCCAAGGCATACGTCCATTAGAAAACACACGCGTAAACACAGGACATGGACAGGTGCTCAAATCAAACCCATAACCAACGTTGAGTAAAATAAGCAATGTTACCAAGCGTTGCGGCTAACACGGTGATGCTAACTCTTACTCAGTGAGCTACACGGGGTCGTGTGAAGCGAGTCGAGGGTTTAGAAAGTGAGAAAACTGCAGTGTCGCTTCCAACACGGTCCCGTTCGTCAAGAAATCGCTTTGTTGTTAAATCACCACTACCAGGCGATAGGCTAGCGTTAGCATTCCGACGAGGCGAGCCCCGGACATGCTAACGAGTCGCTAGCGAACCAATGCAACATGGCGAGTTCAGGGGGGAAATACGATTTAAGACAATTCGTTTATTTCAAAGACATCAATGGCGTGAAGGAGGGCATTGCCAGGTGTCTGTGAATTGTGTACAATGTCGTGTTTGTGGTGTTTTTTACAACGGAGCTCATCAGATGTCGTTAATCAAAACAGCTAACAGACACAGTAACGGTTTAAAATGTCACATCGGTCTGAACAGTGTGAATGTGTTCCAACTAATATAAATATGTTTGATTTCATTCAATGGTTTCAGTGGTTGAACACGAACAACTCGGCACCAACTGGAAATATGATAAATTGAAGGGACGGTGTTAGCTTGCTAACGGAGCGCTAGCAAACTTCAGTTCAGGAATGCCAGTCTAAACGCCGCTAGCCTCAGTGGAAGCTACAGGAGCTAGCATGTCGTTAGCTCGCGTTAACTGTTGATTCAAGAGGGAAAACAAACAGCTGCGCTTGGTTTAATTTATACAGTCGTGACAAAGAGCAAAATGAAAACAAAATTAACCGATACACCGAGTCGACCGGTAATTAGCCAGGCTCCGTGCTAGGTCGTGTTTTATCGGTGCGAACGTAGCTTAGCACGGCTAGCTTAGCGTGAACCCAGCCTAGCCTCCTGGTGAAACCGCTTCGGGCTAACAGATGTGCACCAGCGAGCGAGAGGAGGAGGAAAACATTTATCCTGTCGTTAGCCAACATTACATAAACCGCAAAGCCGAGGGAGACGAGTGCACGACCAAGGTTAACGTGAGCGACTTACTTTACGGTGCTCCGCGGGGTCCGGGCGTCGCGACTCAGCGCCGATCCACCATCACGACTGCGGCTGTGGTTGTTTTCACGATCCGATCCGACTTGTTCGGTGTCTCTGCTCAAGGCTCGTCTCCGAAGTGACACACCGTTGTGTTACCAGGCGCCATTTCCCGCCTCTGCTCGGTCTCGCGGAGGCAGATACCCGTATGGGACACAGACACACCCCCTTACCTCTCAACAACACCAGTCTGCAGCTCGTCTTTTCTTCTCCCGGGGCTGATTGATCCGTGTGCTGCTGCTTTTGTAAACAAACAGCACATGACGTCTTCTTCAACGAGATAACAATCGATTGATTTTGATAACATCCCAGCTGCTAATACACAACAGATTCCTCATTCTTACAGAGAATGAAAGAACAGGATGTTACAGAAAGGAACTAAAAGCATTCAGGAGCTGGGCACCCGTGAAAGTCTTTGTCCTCAGCTGAGTTTTCTTATTGTTGAAAAACTATCATAATAAACCTGTGTAACCTGTTGTTTTCCACATCTACAATAACTCTTAAGCATGATCACAAGTGACAAATGACATGAGGCATCACCTTTAATAAAATTAAATTACATTCAATCTGCCTTTCCACAAGAAATCGATGTACCTGGCTGCACAAACAGAACCGATTTCATGTTGACTGATTTCTCTAAGGACGAGGACATCTCCTCAGTACAAATGGTAACAGCTCAACTACATTATGTACAAGAGACTTCATTAATGGAAGCATGTGTACAGTAAGTCAGTTCCATGTGTGCTCAGATCATCTTTGCACACGGTGGAGGATACTAACAATTGCTCTAAGTATTGCTTATGCATCAGTATTTTGCTTAATTTGATTAATAAAAGGCTTTGACTGCATGCGATGGTATCATTAGGAAAACAAAACAATGAGGAGCACTTTGGAGTGTCTGTCACAAAGAAAAGAAACTGATTTAATAGGCCATAAGAAGAGTCCTTGGCATTTGTAGAGTATTCCCATTCCTGAAAAAAAAAGGTCTTCACTGTAAAAGTCCCAAAGTTATGTTGAAAAGGCAGAAAGCCAAGTTAGTCTCTTGATAAACATCTCAGGTAAAGAGCTGTTTCTAGGACGTTAGAGCGACCTGTAAAGGAAAGTAGCAAAAACAAAACACAGTTTGACCTCGAAGTTCCCATGTGAGTCAACAGGCCTCATTCAGACAAATCAATCATGATCTGAGGCCGATATCAAGTAACAAAACGCAACAGTCAATGTACAGCATCTCATGTCTACTGTCGTAGAACCACTGGGAAATCAAGAGCAGCTCAAGACAATGCCATGTTCTTATTCTTCTTCTTCTTCATATCATGTTAAGTTATTCAGAATTAATTCATTAGTTGTAATGTCTGATCAGCGCATGATGCACCTTATAAATTCTTTAAACATATTGATGTTCAAACTATCTTGTTGAGAAAGACCTTGGTTGTCGAGGCAGGTCTGAATATGTTTAATGAGTTGCAGCTGTATGAGTTCTCATTCAAAGAATGTCAATAGCTTGATGTCTTTTTCCATAATCCACAGCCCGATCTCCCTGCATGTCACGATCCTCGTCATCTGGAAAAAAGGAAAAAGAAATAATATTAGAAGTAAATTCATAGAAACATTTACACTAAATTAAGTGTTGTAATCATACACCATCATTGCATCATACAACATATTATACATGAACCATTAACTACAGTATGTCCTCTGCATGAGTCCAATCACATTAATAGCTGCACATTCACAATTGGAATAGTAGATAGATGTATATAGATATATGTTTTTCCATTGTGTTGAATATACTGGTGCACATCTGGACTCCAGCTGAAGTGCTGATTTTCAGCTTTACATCCATCTTGTCTTTTGTAAATAAAACTGATTCAGCAACAATGTATTTAGCTAAGAATCTATAGAAAATACATATAGTTGTAGGAGGAAACATTTCCTACAGCTATCTTGAATATAATAAGTATTCTTGTTGGACATTATAATAACAAGAACATCCTCTTTTTTAAATCAGAGGCTGAACACAAACTGAACAGTTTAACATAAAATAAAATGACAAATCATAGCCAATCACCAGGCAGAAATAACAAATTGTTTTTTAAAAGATGGATGAAAACAAAGATAGTAGTACTGTCACACTCTAATCAAATATTAAAATTCTAATCCAAAAATGTTATCAGGAATTCATGGGAAACAATCAACAGAGAAAAAAAATACACAGGCATGCATTTCAATATTTGAAGGAGAACACAGACACATTCACGAACACAGCGAGCTATATTTATCTACTGGTCTAGATGTGGGTCAGATGTTTGGTGGGCACAGACAGGTGGTACAGCTAAAAAGAAACACAGGCAGGAGAGAAATACGAAATGGCAGAATTATTCTCACAGAACCGTAAGTTCCTGGGTCAGGTTTTCCCTAAACGGAACAACTGGGATTTTTATTGTGTCTATACAATGTGAAATTACTAACACAATTCAGTTAGTCATCCCGAACTGCATAAATAGCAGCTCTGTTTTGACCCTGAAGGAGTTTGTCATAATTCTTGCATATCTATAGTTTATGATGGAATTCAAGGAGCAAACTCAGGGTACTGTGAGCTACTCTAACTGTCAGGAAAGATGCGGGGGGGGGGGGGGGCGCAGCAGGACAGGGGTGGAGGGAAGGAGCGAGGGCGGAATGGAGGATACACATCTGAACAGGCAGTCCAGTCCCCCAGCCTGGCTCACCTTGGACGTCTTCCTCCCCACCATCACCATCCTCTTCCTCATTGTAGGCCAGCTCGGCCTGCTTGTCGGCCTCATACTCACCCACGTTCCCATCGTCCCCATTGTAGTCCGCCAGCTTAGAGCCGTGTTGCGGATCTACTGGGGACTCGTTCTCATCAAAGAACCGGCCTGCAGGAGGCAGAGAAGGGCCTCATCAGGAAGGGAGGGAAAGCGGAGGCAGTTGAAGGGAGACAGGGAGGAATACTGCATAGTAAATGCATGAAGGAATAAGTGATTGTATGTAGAATGTGATAAAAGATAAGGAAGGCGAGTTGAATGGATACACAGATATAAAAAAGACGACGAGTCTTTCAGAAAAGAAAAGGAAAGTCAATCATGGATTGAGTGGAAACAAAAGGAGTTCCCTAGCAGCACTAATCTAATTAATGGTTTAATCATCTCTACAATCCAACCAATCAATCAATCAAATACAATGGTGCCGCATTAATCCTATTAAATGTTGACGTTTTGTTGCTACAGTGAGGAGTGTTGATCCCAATTATTATAAACAACTCAACTGAAGCAACTTCCATTACAGAGGCCTGTTTGGGGTTATTTTGAGGTTAACATGCTACTTAATAAGCTATAAAAAACAATAGTTTGTACGTTTTAAAGTATAAAACTAAATAAATAATACAGTATAAGTATAAATCTATATTATTCTCCCACTGCCCACTTATAAAACTCTCAGGTTAATTGATGGGACACCAAAAAGTAAAATTAATTTTTCTCAAAGATGTTTTATGTCATTTTAGATAGATCTTATCACACGGATGTGTCATGTTACTGAGAAGTTTGGGGGAATCTAGAGATGCATCATCCATCATTACAAACAGTCTGTGGTCTTAACTGATGATATGGTTTTGTTTTTAATGTTTCGCTTGGGCATCAGGAAGAGTAGTTGATCCTTGGCATCAGCTGATGGGAATCTAATAAAATCATAAGCTTTTGTTGCCGCACAGATTTGAGATGTCCCTCTTGATCGTGACAGCACTGGGTGGGACTAGAGATGCACTGAGCCAGGCAGCATCTTAACGCTGCTCATGTTTACTAAGTACCAGACAGAAATGAGACATCTGGTGGGTATTAATTTACCATAATGGGATGCAAGGATAAAGTGATCAGATGCAGAAGATTGGTGAAAAAAAAAAAAAAAAAAAAAAAGTGTGCAGTGAGTTTTTTTAACAACAGAGCTGCAGAGGGTGAGATGGACGTGTGAGGGAGATGAAAGAACCAAACATTTGAAAACAGGGAGAATAAAAAGTGGCAGAGCAAAGCAGAAGCCAGGCAGCAGGAAAGGATCATCTGGGAGCCAGCTGTGTGACATTTGTCTCGACTCCTCTGCAACCGAGCCCTCTCTCTCTCTTTACACCTCGACAGTGGTCCATATTCAAGACGAGACTTACATTCAGACGCTCAGATATAGAAATTCTAACCCTGAACATGTCTTTCGTAGAAGTAAGTGTGTAGCCGGTTAGCGATGGGCTACATTCACAGAGATAGCACAACACCATTATTGTGTGTTGCTCTCTGAGTCGACATACATTAGAGAGAGCTGGGAGGCAACACAAAGGCAGAGCGAACAAAAACAGCCTGGATTTTACCAATTTTTTTTACGCATAGTTATTCTAATCAATAATCACGTTGATGAGTTAATAAAATATTTACCCCTCCATCTACCACATATCAAGTCCGCTACTTTATTCTCTGTGTCTGTGGAGGAACACTCACTTTGACGGTGATGAACTGGCTCTGCTTGGTCTTTTGGGTGGCGAGGCTGGATGTGCTTGGGCGCCTGGGCGGGGTTGGGGGGCAGTGCAAGACCCCTCAAGTGTTCGCTGTTACCCTTGACATTGTCTGGAGCTGAAAGGAAGACAAACTTAGGTGGTGCTCTATGTAGAAATCTACTGAGCTACAACATGACAACAACGATCAAGGAAAATGAATGCCTTTTAAATACTCCTGATTATTATCAATAAGGCATTGTGTAGTAAAAACTGTGCATTTGTTTTCTTAAATGTAGCACCAGATGATGTTGTACATGAAAACATTTTGAAAATAATTGTTTGCTGTGAGAGAAACATAATTGAATCAAGTAAAACTGTATTTCCGTGGGGCCTGAGAGTTATCACAATTAATATGAATCATATGGTCGTGGTGCCTGCTGTACCTCGGAGTTGTCTTTGCTCTTCTCCCAGCTCGTCTGCCTTGATTCCTGCCTTGTTGTCCTCTTCAAACACTATTGGTTTGTCCGCCTGTTTCATGATGTTTGGAGGTGCAACCACTACAGCTTGGACCTCCACCCTGTCCTGCTGCAGCCCGGGCTGGTCCAGAGACAGACCCTGGACTCCAGGGCCGTCAGCTGCCCCAACGCCAGGTCCGGCACCGGCGCCCACAACCGCATCAGGGGCCTCGTCGTGCTTCTTAGGGACGGCTGGTTTCTTCAAGGCTGAATATGAAGTGAGTGAGAAATTGAAGTCCACTTTTGGCTTTGTGTTTTAGTTGCCACAGTAATATATTTATTTAGGCAGTTTTTGAGCTATGACACCACAGAATAGCCTTTTTTACCGGCTAAGTAATGATTTTATTTTGTCTGTTTTATAGCAGGATTACACAAAAACTAAATAGATTACCACAAAACTCTATGTAGAAAATGGAGGAATCCATAAAATTTTGGTGCATTTTTCCCCACTGCATTTAACAGTGAGATGGAGTTTTTTTCCTCTCTTTCGGGGCCCTTCCAGTTTTCTAATACATTGTCACGTACAGCGCCATACATAAAGGACCTGACACAGCTCTAAGCACAGCAGTAATTAACTGTGGCAACTTGTCAGTTATTTTTCTCATGTTGTCTTTAATATGATACTTTTAAGCTAGTTAACTTTTGTGTTTTTGAAGATCAATCTGTACCAAAGCTCAGCATTAGCCGTTTGTCGTCCTCTCAACAAGTCACAGGTTCAAAATTAATTCGGCAGCAAATTTCTGTGAGTCTATGTTGACTTTGCAATTGTCAAACCAAAAAGTGCTGTTGTAACTTTAGGTCCAATGCTTACCAAACTGCACATCATCGATTTTTCCCACCTCACTGTCTTCAATACCAGGCATGCCAGCATCACTGCCAGGCTTCCCCATCTCTTCTGTAACAGAGGAGAGGGAACGTGACTTCGTTAAAGGACAGTTTGATGAGTTTAGAGTCATATAAACAGGAACATACACACACACTAAAAGACGGTATATGAGCATTTAGTGCATGTTTATTTTTCAACTAGCAATCAAATAATTAATTTACCATGTAAGCACAAAGCAACATATAGAAACATCATGAGCGATAAAGCCTTACTTAACTCATCACTCCCACTGTACCTTTTAAATCATCACTGTCATGCCGGTTAGTGGCCATAGTGTGGCGCTCTCCAACCATCTCAACGCCAGGTGCTGCATCTGCATGTCTCCCTGCCACTACACCCTTTTGGCTGATAATCAAACTCTGAAGAAATGTCAAAAGAAAATAAAAAAAATGGAGAGAAGAATTAATAGAATTAATAGAGTGTAGTTGCTACTGTCACTATGTCTGTTAAATTTTTTTTAAAAGTAATGAATAAAGGCTGCATCAGTTCGGGCTGCACGATGTCGATATGATTTGCGACAAATAAACATAAACAGTCCGTGGCTACTGACCCAGAGACCATGGACTGCTCCACAGCCAGGAGAAGGCACACAGCCTGGCAACAGTGCCACCAAGTCTGGGGCAGAAACCAGGGAGCGTTGCACAGCTCCATTAAGTCCACTTACAGTGTTAATGTGGGTCCTTTAATAAATGTTTGGACCTTGAAAAGTTATTTTTGCCCAGTTTTAGCAGCTCTGTCAGTAATTTATATCCTCTGGTGTCTCTGTCATTCGCGCTGCATCAAACCAAACAAGGTGCGCCGCCATCTCCTCAAGTTTCACGGAGCCACTCATTCAAATTCTGTTTTCTCTCTATTCCGTTGATATCGCAATGAGGATAGATTTTCTATATATTGTGCAGCCCTAGCATAAATGCATTTGCACTTAAGGACATGGGGGTTCCTCAGGCTCAACCTTTCACTTTTAACTTAAAAGTGTTTGTCAAGATTTAATCAGCACTTACCTGTCTTAGCTTTAAGGCTTCTTGCTCCAGAGTTGTCTTGGATTCTTCATACTCGTTTTTCAGTTGTGCAATCTGACGTCCACACTGTAAACTAGTGAACACATATTTCTCATGAGTTCTACTCAGATTATCTGGGATCTATTTTATACCAAACTAAAAGGAGCAATCACCCATCATCTCTCGATTAAAGTCAATATTCAACTGAAAATCTGTCATAATAATGTTTAACTTAAGAAGTAAACGTGACTGAGACCCTGTCTCACAGTTCTTTGAAGTAGGGAACACTCTGACCGAAGTCATTACACCGACAGGAAGTTGTAAAGCTTAAAATACCTCTCATACTCAAGTTTTCTTTCCAACGTGGTGCTATTTTTCTTCACTTCTCTCAGCTGATCCTCCTGTTTTATGAACTCCTGCTTCAGCTCCTTTAGCTGCTCTGTTCACCGCAACACAAACAGATACACACAATAGTTTGGAGAGGTTTAGTTCACGTCTGATTAATGCATAACACATTTCAACAGATGCATTGAATGTTTTCACAAGAGGGTCTGAGAGTGCCCTCTGCTGGTCAGACAAGGCTGAAGTCCTCTTACCTTCCAGCCTCTGGATTTCTGTAATTTGGGACGTGACTTCACTCTGCAGTCTCATCTGAAGAGAGGAACACAAAGGCTCAGCAATTAGGAGGGACCGCTGCAGGAATTATGACTCTTCTACTACAAGCAGTCGAAGAGATGTGCAACAGGTTCTCTAAAAAGCAGACGGAGCAGGTTTGCCTTGTTTTTGAAAGCTTTACTGGACAAACCCAGAATACACAGGGACCTTTTACCGAGTTACTGCGAAAAGGACATGATTCATGTAGCTGGTGGAAAAATTAAGTATCTCATTTCATTTAGCTGAGCAGATGCCTTTAACATTCAAAAAGTTTAGACGTTGATAATTACTTGACAGGTGGTTTATAATTTTTTTAAGCCGATATTTCTTTTATAACTTAAACTCATTGACCAGGAAAACAACCCCATAGTGCGGTTCAGTAAAATAGCTCTGTAATGAACAGCGATAATGTGAAACTTAACACACTAACGTGGATCCCAATCTTATGCTCACTGTGATGTTACGGACATTCTCGGCTGCTCTGTATTTTTTGTTTCGATTAAACTCTAAGTTGTGTTTCCAAGGGAAGGAGATGGGAGGGAGGCAGACGTTTAGGTGTTGACAAATATTTGATGTGGTTTCACAAACTCCCTATAGGTTAGAATTGTAGCTCTTTAAGTTGTTAAAAAATAGCAGCATTATCTTTTCCACACTATTATATTAGAATGGTGATTAGTTTTAAGGTGAACATTGGCATTATATATTTATCTTTTCCCCAAAACCTGTCATCTTTGGAATCCATTGGGATTATCTATATTCTTGAATGAGGTATGATTGACTGGCACAGATAGCAGTGAGGACAGAGTGGAGAGGAAGTTAAGCATTTGCATCCGCTTCTTTTTTAGATCTGTAAAGCAACGGATGATTTACATCATTTAATCAGTGAAGCACTAAGGTCTGACCTCCAAATTTACAGTGTTTGATATATTCAGGTGAGACACATAAAATCTCCCGCTACTTCCAGATTCCCAACAGCTTTTGTCAAAATGTACATTACTTTGGTTTCTTCAGATCTTATATAAGTTCTGGGAAGAGACAACGTCCTAGGTTAATTGTTCTGTGAACTCACACTACAGGTTAATCAAGTTCAAGGTGAGGAAGACTGCATTACTCAAATACAAGTGAACAACATTTAACCATCACTGTCTCCTGAATGTGACAAGTGTTGCTGGGTTTAGCCTAAAATATAACCTTTTTTTTTGTTCGTTTCAACACTGTGTTGAGTCATTTTAAAAGCATTATTTTAAGAAGTATTAGTACCTTTGGAAAAAACAATAAGCTTCATGCCGACAAGTGGTCCAATAAAACTGTTTAAACAGAAACCGCCCTGCACAAAGAAAAGCAGACACGGATGCAGTGAAGCAGCGCTGACGTTACTTGTCAACGTCATACCAGGCGTTCTTACAAAGCCATTGGAAAGAAACTCCAAGAGTGGGAATAGAAATGAAAAGACATTTGTCCAACAACTGTATGTCTTAGTGCAGATAAACAGATACAACAGGAGAAGATAAAATATGAACGTGATCAGAGACTACTTGAGAGGGACGACAAGGTTTGGAGGAAAAAAAAAATCACAAAATCTAAAAGGGGAAATACATTCAGCCAGACCAGGGATTGGTCATTGGATGTCCTGCAGAGACCTTTGAGAGGCTGTAAATGGGAACATGCACCTTGTTATGATAATAATAATAACTTGTTCTCCTGACTTGGAATTTACTGCTCCACCCTGCTATGTGCATTGGCTCTGGAGATGTTGTCTATTATACATATAGAAAAACTGTGTCTGCATTAACCAAATGCTCAGTGTATGTGTGAGAGACTTTAGTGACCTTTACTAAGTTATATAACTCCACATCCATCACGACCTGACCTGTGTGGCTACATGAACAGGTGCGGTGCATAAGTCCATTCTTGAATTCATGTTGCCGTACCTTGCTCCCAACATCTTAATATCTTGACTTATGAGAGAGCTTTTCTGTTATTTTGTCTGGCAGTTGTGTCAATATGTTTTGTGAATGTAAAAACGAAAACTGTAAATAAAGTATTCAAAAAGGACTGTAAAGCCTGCACAAGTGATTAATTGCTTTCCCTGAGAGCCTGCTTAAATTGAACAGCTACATAGACGACAACACCGCCAGACTCTTCACACTGTATGAAGATCTATACGCTTCTATGATTCATTCTAGCACCTAATGGCTACAAGAGCCCATATACTGTACTGTGTGGAAGCCATTTAAAACTCCACTGTCACTATTGCCTCTGCATTGCAGAACTCTCACTGTCTGTAGCATGCCTCCGTGTCTAAACAGGGTTGGGCTGTTGACAAAAGAAAGGAGTGGATCAACGACTATTCAACATGTATTATCTCGATCTTAATTACCAACATGAGAACCCGGATACTAGAGTTACTACCAATAGACAATGGAGCTTACAGTCATCTTATGTAAGCACGTCACCAAATATACTGTGCTCAAGAAAATCTCTAAGGTTTTTAACGCTTCAAGAAAAAAAAAAACGCTTCAAGAAAAAACACCAATTGGTCTGTAATATTTGTCAATTTGTTAAAATTTAGAAATTACTGACATTAGAGACAGTTTATTTCCCCCTTTCATAAAGGCTGAATATCCATTTAAAAAAAAGTATTTTCACACAAATCAAATGGATTGTTTTAATATAAGTTATGGATATGCTTGCTACTTGAGCAAGCATATCAATATCAATCTGTCCCATTTCAACTAGTAAGTTGTTCACGGAGTAACGAGAGCGACTTCAGGAAGCTGAGAGGACGTTTGAAAATAAATGTTGAGCAGAACCAAGACTTTCTCAAACCTGAGGTCACTGCAGATTATCTTGTAAATATACTGTGCTGTCATCTCTGTGGACCTCTCCAAGTAATTTTACACAGGTGATTATTACCTATATTATGTATATTTACTTTTGTATTTTAGACGAATTATGTAAATTTGATTTTATTGTTCAAGTGCATGTGCCTGGTTTCTGATTTACTTGTCTGACAGCAATTTATATTTATTGTATTATTTCATCTTGAACTAACTGCTTTGAACATTTGTACACTGATGACCTGCAACAGTCATTTCTGCAAACTGTACTGAACCAGCTTAAACTGGATAAGACTGCACATGCATCATATTTATGGTATTTAGAGGAGGTATTGGTTGCAAAAACTTCAATGTTTCCTCTGTAAAATGTTCCATTTGTTGTTGTGTTACAGAAAAAAAACACATTGATTTTTGGAAAGCAATAAACTCCCATTCAAATATCATTTCAATGATCTCATCAGGACTTTTGGACAAAGCCTGTCCTAAAAACTCTAAAGGGGTTGTTTTTTCTAATCTTATGTAGAAAAAGGGTAATGTGATTTATAGGCAAGACTCTATCTGCTTCCACTCTAATATCCTTGGATGCTGTTTATCACTCAGCCCTCCGGGTCTATCACTGGAGAGGCTTCTAGGACCCATCATTATATCCTGCATGGAGAAGTTTATGGTTTTCTCTATCTGATAGACGTAATGGGCATTTGTAATTGTATATTTATGTTTATCTACAAAGCTCTTATTAGGAAGCTGCACTTTTACATTACTTCTATGTTTGACTTGTGCTCTGGGTCATATCAAAGTCAGTCTCATGGCTGGCTTACTCTGGAAGTCGTACATGTCTGCACTGACATGGGCAGATCAGCTTTTACTTTCTGAGCTCTGACCACCGTGAACTCTTTACAAAGCACCACAAAGATCTATTCAATGTATAATCCATGACCACGAACCATTCAGCTTCTGTTTCTATCTGGTTTAACTGTTTTTTCCTTTGTAAATGTTTCTCATATTTTTATGAACTGTATCTATATAGTTGTTTTATAATCTGTGTGCTTTAATGTGATTTAAAATGTTGCTCAACATCATTGCAAATGAAGACCAGCCCTCAATGACTTCATGAGTTTAGGCAATAAACGGCTATTTTAGGTTCAACTACATTTGCCAAGTCATGATCCAACCTTCTCTCACAGTGAAGCTGCTTGTGATTGTGCACGCAGGCATAACGTTATCCTCTCAGTCTAGTTAAAGTGATATATGTCGCGACTCCTGGGACGCCATGTGGACACAGGAGACCAGCGGTGGTTTGTCCATGATGCTTAACCGAGCATGGGACAAAGATAAACAAATGTGGGCCTGTCCAAGAGAAATAAGAAAAGTCAGACTGGATGCAAATGAGATGAAAACGACCCCCTCATGTGTTGTATTAACATCTGCCAGGGCAGCTGGGCACACACCAGTCAATGCTCATAGGGTGCTGGGACACAAAAGACAGTGAATTGCTGGCTGGGGCCACCGTGCAGGACAAAAGATGGGAACAGCCTTGTGGGGCATACAGAGGAGCAATACATAAAGTCTGTGAAATGTGTACAAATGTGCTGAAGAAATTAATCAACACTTGCGGGATATTTGAGCTATGACTCTGTATAAAAACCCTACGTTAGTGGAACAGACCTCAGGTGAAAGTGGTGCCAAAGTGGATACAACTGTGTAGCTGAATGAGTTTCCGACTGAGGTCTTGAGTTGCATTTATCTTCTGCCACTAGCTACCACACACAATTCGATATGAGCCGTTGTTCTCTTTATAAGAACGATAATTTTCCTTGTTTTGAACAGATCAATGAGCTAAAATCCTCCATCCATCATAAGTTACCTTAGTTTTATCCATGTGACACAGAATATGGAGATAACAGCCACATAATACAGATATGAGAATGAGGAAACATAACTTGCTATAGCAACATTATCTTTTCCTACCTGCATGAAAGCTATGTAATCAGGATCATGCTTTGCCATTGTATCCCTGTACTATTTGTCCTTCGTACCTAATTCAAATACTGATTGAGCTGTAACGTGTTTACTACGAAGTAACTATTTACAAAGTTTATGAATTTACTGATATTTGTAGCAGCATTTTAAGCACAAATATATCTGATGTGGATCAATAGACGTGATGTGGATTTGGAAATGCAGCAGAAAAGAGAAGATGGATGAATCAATTTCAAAATAATTTATTTATGTGTAACATGTGAATTGTACTATGAGCAGATGTCTGGAACTATTCTACTTGAGATTTTCAGCTATTTTGGTTAAATCAAATCAGTCCATATTGATGATTCTCACAATAAATATCTATCTATATAAACATTTTACAGACAGATTGAATGTTGTGGTTTTGAAGTCTTCTTTATGAGCAGAGAAACCTTTTATAAGTCTGAGGTCGATCAGTAATGAAAAATACCTCCTGACTATGTTTAAACAATGTATAAGTATAATATTGACTTAACCTTTGTAATGTTGCTATTAATTAAAAAGTATAATGTTGGTGTTAAGAAATATTAATATAGTTTCATTGCCCAGCTCTCCATCGATTCAAATATGAAAGACACTTGTCACCTATTTTATATTTTATTCTTGCACTGTTTTCACCCTTACAACTGCTGCACCCTAATTGTACAGGCTATGTTAGTCACACAACTTTGTACAGCTTCAGTTATTTATCTTTCAATACTCACCACTCCCCTGTGTCTTTAAATACATATTTGTATTGTCAACATCTCCTTTAGCACAAACGTCTTTACAGTGACAGCTTTCTGGTAGTTCTGGTGGCTTGACTGTCATCTCACTGTAGTTAACTTATTCTTGACCTTTTATTGTTTTCATGCTCTTGTGTTTGACTGTTTTGTGTGATACCAGATGACTAAATGTCCCTCGGGATCAATAAAGTATCTATCGATCTATCAAACTTTCTCTGTGGAAGTCTGTGGAAACTTCCCTCCCATGCTTGTGTCGTCGGGTTAAACTCTCAACATTTCCCCAACATGTCAGACATTAGAATCCCCCTGCTCCCCCCACCCAGGCGGATCCGTACCTTCTCGTTCTCGCCCTTCTTGATGAGCCCCTCCCGGGCCTGCAGCTTGCCCTCCAGGACGCTGTGGTCTCCATCCTTCTGCTCGATCTGCTTCCTGTGCGCCTCCACCTGCACCATCAGCTCCGTGTTGCGCTTCTCCAGCCGGCTCCGCGCCGCGTCCGTGCGCTTCCCCTGCGCCTGCACCTCGGCCAGCTCGTCCTGCAGCCGGCCGTGCTTCCCGGACACCGTCCAGTAGTTGAACGACAGCACGCCGATGATCACCATGAGGAAGATGAGGATGAAGGACGGGAGGCGGCCTCCCCGTCGGTTTGCGCCAAACCCAACCATCCCCACTGAAAAGTCCCCTGTACCGTAAAACCCTGTACCGTAAAACCCTGTGTCGCTGCCGCAGCCTACGGAGCCCAGCGAGCAAGCTACTCTCCCGGTGTCGAGCACATCCGTCTACGTGACATGTCGAGTGTGTATGCTGCGAGATACAAACACTACACCCAGACAGGCGTGAAGCTGGACGACATGTCCACCGAGCCTCTCTCTCCTTCCTCCTTCCGCACACTGGGCATACCCCGCCGCCCCGTCCGGTGTCAGCGGGGGAAGAACGCCCGCGGGGACGTGGCCTAGCTCAGCTGGCAACGTTACACAGAAGCGACGTGGACAGACACACACACAAACACTTAGCTGGCTGCGCGACGCTAGCATCCAGCTAACCCTCCTCTTCGTGTGTCTCCCTGCAGGGTAATATTAACACGTGTGGCTCCTGTACACACAAACCATCCTGGTGCTGGTGTCAGACCTGCAGGTTGGTGTTAAGATACCAACACGTCCGGCTAACCAGCAGCTAGCTATAGCAACGGTGGATGCAACAGCACAACCAGCCTCAGCCCCACACGACCACAAGTAGTGTGTGTCTTCCTGTGCGGGACGGACACACTCGCTGCTGCGCAATGAACCAAATCCTGCAGATCAGCGGGCAGCAGGTTTTAAATCATGATCTCCAGGAGCCGCTGGACACGAGACGAGATGGATGCGCTGTGTGGAACTATAGCTGCAGCCACTGTCTGCCACTTCCGCCGTGGAGGATAATCTACTTTTCAAAATAAATATAGTAAAGAATCGCGTGTTTAGCAGCAAAGAGAAAGTGTCTTCTTGCATTCTTTTGTCTGACTTTGTTATACACGTGTAGGCTCAAAGTCTACACTTATTTTTAAAAGTGATTTAAAACCAGCGGCATCATGGTGAAAGCGATGAATCCGTAAGAAAACGTATTATTAATTATAGATTCTATGGTATTAATAAAGCAAAAGAAATACCGGAAGTATGGTGTTGGCTGAAAGAAGTAACTTTACAGTCATAGTAAAATGAGGCTCTAGATTTGATCTATTAACAATTTGGATATTAGTTAAGTGTTGTCAAACCTGAAATAAATAGTTAACAAATTTACATCAGAACATTATTTTTTCACTTCCTGTTTAACACAGGTCGCTGCTGCGTGTCATTTTGAATTAATAAGAAGCACAAGGGCGCCTTTTGGTGGCTTTATGTATTTCAATTACATATCAAATTCCCATGTAACTTTGTTGCATAAGTTCAATGTAAATCAATTTATGATATAATTACTTTTTTTCTAGCATGTTGAGTTAAGTTGAATTAACTGACTAAAATAACTTATATTAATGTATATATTAATGTATATGTTTAACTTAATTTATTCATTAAAGTTAGCCATGGCTAACTTGAATGACAAAATTTCCTGCCTGATCTACATAAAAAAATCAAGGCAACTTTTTGCATCAAAATATTAGTTAGTTCAAGCAAGATTGGTCTATGTCTGAACTACTTAAGTTTTTCTACACAAGATCTAAAGTTTCCAAGTAAAGTCAGTTTAATTTTCCCAAGTAAAATCACATAAACTTTGCAAGTAAAGTCAACTTAAATTTACTTCAGAATTAAGTTGACTTTACTCGACAAATTAGATTACTGTACTAACAAAATTTAGCTGACTTAACTTGACAAATTAGGTTTTTCAACTAGCGAAAATAAGCTGACTTTATTAAAAAAGTTTAGTTGACTTTACTTGAAAACTCAAGTTATTCACCTAGAAAGTTTAAGCTGACTTTACTGGCAAAATGTGCTTCATACATACAAATAATTAAGTTCTTCATACAAAGACCAGTCTTGCTTGATGTACAGCCGTGGCCAAAAGTTTTGAGAATGACACAAGTATTGGTTTTGTTGCGGGTGGAAATCAAAGGCAGGAGTTAAAATTAAGCAGGTTTATTCAGAGGTCACAGGTCAGGAAACTGCTGTGTCCAGCAAATGATCATGCATGGACCACTGATCCTAGAATCACTGACATGATGTCAGCTGGTCCTTCTGTGGCAGGGCTGAAATGCAGTGGAAATGGTTTTTTCGGGAATAAGTTCATTTTCGTGGCAAAGAGGGACTTTGCAATTAATTGCAATTCATCTGATCACTCATCATTACATTCTTGAGTATATGCAAATTGCCATTATAAAAACTTTGTGACTTTGTGAAAATGTATATTTGTGTCATTCTCAAAACTTTTGGCCACGGCTGTACATAGTAATCTGATGCAAAAAGTTGCCTTAATTGTTGTAAATAGATCAAACACTATTTTTCAGTTAAATATCATGGAAATTAAGTTGTTACTTTTCATTCTTATTTTAAAAAGCTGACGTTTTGGTCATGAAATAATCAAAACTAACAGCGTTCAATATCTGCCCTTCAGATTTTGAGCTATTGTGTATATGTCAATATTGAGCTTCATGGTGGTGCTAAAAGAAAATTCATAAAGTCATCAAAATTAACAGGGTTTATTGGCTCTATCATGTACTCCAAATCACAATACCCACATCAGGTATTAACATTTATTTAAAGCACTTCACAAGGTAAAAAACATTTGGAAATGCAACTTAATCCTTAAGTCTCTCACTCTGAAACAATTGGTGCTTAAAACAGGCTCGTCTAACATTTACAATAAAATGGACTTTATATCAGTTTAGAAATCCAAATTGTTTATCACGATATCCCAAAATCACGAAATTGTGCCAATATGATTCCCCTTAAAATTTATAAATGATAATATGTAATGATCGTCCAGCCCTGGGTGACAGCCATTTGCCTCAGCTGACTGTACCATTTAAAGTGCAAGGAACTAATGTAAAGCATTCAGCAACACAAATATAAATGTAGTCGTTTACATTTTCAGTATACCTGAGAAAGTGCATTAGAAGAGCCTGAGAGAGTGCAGTGTAAAACCAAAAACTATAGAACTAGATGAGAGGAAGCTCACTCAACTCTCTTCCTGTGACAGTCCTGTACTAGGCTAGGAATCAGTTGCAAAAGGAAGCACGGGAGACAGAAAATAAAGTATAAAATAAAACTTTACTTTAACAGTCCAGAGATCGACAAGTCCATACAGGGAAAAGGCAGAAAATCCAATGTCGTTATCCAGGCAGAGTCCAAAACCAGGTAGGCAAACACACAGAAGTAATCGCTGGAGAGCATGCACACACGAAGGAGACAATGACAATCTGGCAGAGGGTGAGGGGAAACACAGTGTATAAATAGGGAATGCTTAATGACAAACAAGGTACAGGTGTGTGGGAAATGTTGCGGGTGGAAATCAAAGGCAGAAGGCGTCGTTCTCAAGTTAAAATTAAGCAGTTTTATTCAGAGGTCACAGGTCAGGAAACTGCGGTGTCCGGCAAATGATCATGCATGGACCACTGATCCTACACTGTAAGCTGCAAAGGAAAAATGGCGCTTAGACAGAGTGCGCTCAAAGCTTATATATTGATATACTGGGCGTGACAGAGGTTTTTCATATTTCATGGGACAGTGTCTCATCCTCCTGGAAAGTTGTGTGATGTGCCTACTGTACTTGCTTTGTAGGGGAGAAGGCTTTGGCCAAGGTCTCACCTCCCCCTGCTGTTGGATTCTCCTGGCGTCGTTGGGTCCTCCTGTAGGTGCGCGCAATTGCTATGGTTACCAGAGGTCATAGTGTTCTGGCCTCAAAGCATTCTAAGACTGATGATCTCACAGGAGGGAGGATGTCTCAGAATTAATACAATGAAGTAATTCATGAAATACTGTGAGAAAAAAGGTATGCAAACCTCCTCTAAGTCTAATCTGCTGTGTGGCAGACTCCCTGTTTGATACGGAGCATGAGAATGTTCAATCTTGCAACTAGCTGGAGATGTGTATGTGTATCTGACCACACGTTAAAGTGTGTGTATGTCAATAGAAACCAACAGGAAGTAGAGCTAGACACAAGACACAACAACCCAGACAACAAAATAAAACAGGAAGTGAATACAAACAGAAACAGACTGAACAGATTGTTACATTACCTCACCCTCAAGGGACGGCTCTAGACGTCCCCGGTTGGTCCGGGTGACGCCGGTGGAAATCTCTAATCAAAGTCTTAGCAAAGATGTTCCTAGAAGGGACCCAGGACCTCTCCTCGGGCTCGTAACCCTCCCAGTCCACGAGGTACTGAAGTCCACAGCCCCTGTGGCGGACCACCAGAAGACGCCTAACTGCGTATGTTGGCCCCCCATCAATTACCTGGGCGGCTGGAGGGGGTCTGGTGGAGGGAGCCAACGGACTCATCCTGACGGGTTTGACTTTGGACACATGGAAGGTCGGATGGACCCTCATTGTTCTGGGGAGCTTGAGCTGCAACGCCACAGGGTTTACCACCTTCGTGATGGGGAACGGACCGACAAATCTGGGTGCTAACTAGCGGACCAGACTCTTTGGCAAACCTTGTAACGCGGAGCTTGAGCTCAGGAAACAGGGGTGGCTGATATCCATATACACACTGGTAAGGAGAAAGTCCTGTGGCTGAGACAGGGAGAGAATTATGAGCAAACTCAATCCAGATCAAATTCTTGCTACAAAGGGAAGGATTTTGTGACACCACACAGCGGAGTCCTGTCTCCAGCTCCTGGTTGTAACGTTCAGTCTGGCCGTTCGACTGGGGGTGAAAACCGGAGGAGAGGCAGGTTGTGGCACCAATGAGCCTACAGAATTCCTTCCAAAACCTGGAGGCAAACTGGGGTCCCCGGTCCGACACCACATCCTGAGGGAGTCCTTGTAATCGAAAAACATGAGACAACATAACCTCTGCCGTCTCTTTGGCCAAGGGGAGCTTAGGGAGAGGGACAAAATGAGCCATGTTAGAAAATTGGTCCACAATAGTGAGTATGACTGCGTTTCTAGGAGACTTTTTGTTTTGGGAGAAGGAACTGCAGCCTGGCTGGCGGCCACTGCGCATGTGCGTGAATTTGGACACTGCGTGTTGCTCTTTAAAGAGTTTTATATATTATTAAAGATAGAAAGTGTGATGGCCGTGAAAAGCAGCTGCAGGAAAAGACACATGTGACAGGTTGTCAAGAAAGAAAGAAGAAGCAGAACAGTTCCCTGTCAGTCTGAACTGAGGGAACAGCGAAGCCTGAATCCACGTTTCCTGGTCTGCAGGAAGTTTTTGGACTTTTGTTTCCTGCATTGACTCCCTGTCATCTTGTGAAGACAGAAGCAGCTCCTGAAGGTAACACTCACCACTATTCACCTCCTGCACGAGGCTTCCTGTCCACGTGCAGCTGCCTGTTGATTTCAAAACCATTTGACAGCTCAGACCAGATCAGATCAAACTGCATGTGCCATTTCTGATAGAATCTGGTTTTCAGCTACTCGTGCTTCTTCTTGTTTATCTACCAATGTGTTAATTGTGTGTTTGAAAGCTTTTTTTAAGATAAGATAAGTTAAGATAATCCTTTAGTAGTCCCACTATGGGGAAATTGCAAATATTAAACCTGCAAGAGTTAAAAATAGGCACCAGTAAGCTAATAATAGATACCATTATTATATAAGAAATATAGAAAAATATGAATGTGTAAATAAAACCCTACAACCCAGATTAACTAGTCGTTTAGGGTTGTGAGGTGTTTCAATAAGTTGTAATTGATTCCTAATAACTTTGTTGCAATACATAAAGAACACTGAACTTTCCAGAGTTGCACATTGATGTGTGAGAGATCCGTCACCTGAGCACAAACACGTAAAATAACCTAATCTACATAGGAGCAGTTTGTGCCTTCATTCTTTAAAACTTGTATTGCATCTTTTTAGTTGTTTCTACTGTAGTGGAAAAGTGGGGTTGATAGTTGAAAAGTAAGTTTTATGACCTATGTCTTCATACATTTACAACTTGTCCAAATACTTTATGACTTTAACTGTTTTATAGTCTGAACTGTGTTGGACCTGAAAACTGTTACACCCTTTTTATCACTTTTTTACTCTCCAAAGAACTGAATGTATGACTGCTTGTCTCCAAAGGAAACATGTAAATCAGTTGCCTGTGTTTAGATTCCTCTGTCAACCTGCGCCTACAGAGCAAGCCTTAGTCCTTGTTCTGTCCCACAAATGTCTGCTATGTGTAGCTAAGCAACAGCGCCCCCTTGGGGCAGTTCAGATGTATGTTGAGCCGGGGGTCAGTGAGTGATTCCCCCGGAAGTGACGCAATTTACCTCTATGTGTTGTTTACAGACGGCAGCTCCACTCAAGTTGTGTCACCCTCCTGCGGTTAACGCATCGTCTTTTGACAAAATTCATTAAAGTTCATGAAAATACCCACCGTGGACTTCTTTGAGTGTTTAAGCTGGCTGGATAGCTAGCCCCCGCGCTAGCGAGACCTGCACAGTAAAAAGACGGCATCACAGCCGGTACGGGAAGGACGACATCCAGCTTCGGGAGCCACGCCAGGTGCCAAGCGGCTAACACGGAGCTAACGGCTAACCCGGAGCCAGGTGGCTAACCCGGAGCCAGGTGGCTAACACGGAGCTAACGGCTAACACGGAGCTAGGTGGCTAACACGGAGCCAGGTGGCTAACGCGGAGCTAAGTGGCTAACTCGGGGGAAGTGGACAGCCTTCACGCCACCCATCACGCCAGCTTACCCTCCTCATCTGATACCGCCATATCAACACACTTTCACCATAATGGACGACATGGACAACGCAAGTAAAGTGAGCGCAGCGGCAAGCTCCGTGTGCACGCAAGCATCACGTGCATCATCCAGCTCCAAGGCAAGTTTAGCGGTGGCCATGGCCAGAGCAAAAGCTGACGGTGCTCAAGCCATAGCAGCACACTCCAAGAGGGAAATCGAGCTGAAAGTTGAGCAAGCACGCATTCAAGCTACTCTGGATGCATTAAAGGAAGAAAAAGAAAGAGATGCTGCCATAGCTGAAGCTAACACGTTACAAGCTGGTCTATTAGAACTTGATGTTAATGTGCCCAGCAGAAGCCCTGTTCCAGTGTCTCAAGAAATTAAATACCAGCGCACTGCTGATTATGTTGAATGGCAAGCTGGCACAAGCACAGGTGAATTACCTATGAAAATAGATGACATTGTTGCCCCTCATCAAAGCAAACTACAATTAAACAATGAAGATGATGACATTAAGCCAACACTACATTTCCCACACAAAGGTTTTTCCAGAACACAACCTGCTGCTCCTGCCTACACCACGCCTCATCAAACATCACAAGCTCCTCAGGATAGTGGATCACCACCACAACAGAACATCGATGATCATTCCCCACTTCCTGAGCAAAGAAGCTCTTGCAGATCGAGTTATAATCAGCCCCAAACAACTATGGACCTGGCAAAATATCTTGCACGTAGCAACCTAGTAACCTCAGGCCTCACCAAATTTGATGATCAACCAATGAACTATTGGGCTTGGAAAGCATCTTTTCTGACTGCTATTGCTGGTTTAGACTTATCTTCTGGTGAAGAGCTCGACCTGCTATACAAATATCTGGGTAAAGAGTCAGCAGAACATGCAAGAAGAATCAAAGCAGTCAACATCAGAAACCCAAATGCTGGACTGTTAATGGCGTGGGAGAGACTTGAGAAAATCTACGGATCACCAGAAGCTATTGAACAAGCCCTCTTCAACAAGCTGGAAAACTTCCCCAAGTTTACCACAAGAGAACCACAGAGACTCAGAGAACTAGCAGACCTGCTGTTAGAGCTGGAAGCCGCAAAGAGAGACGGCTCCCTCCCAGGCCTGCTGTACTTGGACACCTCCAGGGGGGTAAATCCAATCATCGAAAAACTCCCACACAACATTCAGGAAAAGTGGATGTTTTTTGGTTCGAAGTACAAACGTGATCATCGTGTCAGTTTCCCACCTTTCGCTGTATTGGTAGACTTTGTTCACACAGAAGCAAAAACTCGCAATGATCCCAGCTTTAATCTCTTCACGCCAGTCTCTATGGAGAGAAAGAATAAATGGGACAGACCTGTGAAAATGCCTGTATATGTGCACAAGACACAAGTTTCACCTTCAGAAAGATCTGAGTTGAGAGATGACAATAAATCAGCAGATCCAAACAAACATTGTCCGCTGCATAACAAATCACATCCTTTAAGGAAATGCAGAAGCTTTAGAGAGAAGAGCCTAGAGGAACGCAAACAGCTTTTAAAGGAAAACTATGTATGCTTCCGCTGCTGCTCATCCACAGATCATCTCGCCAGAAACTGCTCAGCTGAAGTCCAATGTATGGAGTGTGGCAGCACCGGTCATGTGACAGCGCTCCACCCAGGACCACCTGTCTGGAAATCCAAGACGTCTCCTCCCTCTTCAGAGTACGGCGGGGAGGAAGACAAAGCGGACATCCAGGAGGTCACATCAAGGTGCACACAGGTGTGTGGTGAAGGAGTAAGCTCCAGAGCATGCTCCAAGATATGCCTCGTAAGCGTGTATCCAGCCGGACACAGAGGAGAGGCCAAGAAAATGTATGCAATGCTGGATGAGCAAAGCAACCGCTCCTTGGCAAGCTCCAAGTTCTTTGACATTTTCAAAATCTCAGGGTCCTCCTACCCGTACACATTGAAAACATGTGCTGGACAAAAAGAGACAACGGGCAGGAGAGCCTGTGGGTTCACCGTGGAGTCAGCAGATGAGAAACTTAGTTTTCCTCTACCCACTCTTCTAGAGTGCAACCAAATTCCTAACAACCGCTCTGAGATACCTACCCCGACTGCAGCTCGCCACCATACTCACCTGAAGCACATCGCCGACATGATACCACCCCTCGATCCGGACGCCGACATTCTCCTCCTGCTGGGAAGAGACATTCTCAGTGTCCACAAGGCCCGTGAACAGATAAGTGGTCCAGGAAACGCTCCGTTCGCTCAAAGGCTGGACCTGGGATGGGTTGTCATCGGTGACGTGTGCATTGCAGGAGCCCACAGACCATCAGAGGTGAGCAGCTTCAAGACATCCATTTTGGATAATGGTCGGGCCAGCCATCTGCAGCCATGCAGCAGCCAAATTAAGGTAAAAGAGATCTTCAGTCAAGCACCTAAGCATTCAAATCATGCTGCACTGACCCCCACGTACTGCTCAACGACACATCATGATGACAGCTTAGGAAAAACGATCTTCACTCGAACTGCTGATCACAATAAACTTGCACCATCAGCGGAGGACACGATGTTTCTCCAGACCATGGAAGCTGAACTCAATCAAGACAGCTCGAACAGCTGGGTGGAGCCATTACCCTTAGGTCAAAGGTCACCAAGAAAGAGACTGCCTCATAAGAAAAAACACACACACAACCGCCTTGTGTCACTGCGGCGCACAGTCGAAAAACGGCCGCAGATGAAGGCCCATTTCATCGAGTCCATGGAAAACATGCTCAGCAAAGGACACACAGAAGTTGCTCCACCTCTCAAACAAGGACAAGAGTGCTGGTATCTACACCCGTTTGGCGTATATCACCCTAGGAAGCCAGATAAGATCCGTGTGGGATACATCCACAATAGGACCCAACGCATCCGTCAGTCACCATGTCCTGGCCAATGGAAGTGCATCCATACGGACCTGAATCCAGCGGACCTCGGATCAAGATCGGTTCTCTTAAAGCGAAACTGACTCTTGTTAAGTTATATGGGATCTTTAAAGACCCCAGACGGGGAGTGTTCTGTCCCACAAATGTCTGCTATGTGTAGCTAAGCAACAGCGCCCCCTTGGGGCAGTTCAGATGTATGTTGAGCCGGGGGTCAGTGAGTGATTCCCCCGGAAGTGACGCAATTTACCTCTATGTGTTGTTTACAGAAGGCAGCTCCACTCAAGTTGTGTCACCCTCCTGCGGTTAACGCATCGTCTTTTTACAAAATTCATCAAGTTCATGAAAATACCCACCATGGACTTCTTTGAGTGTTTAAGCTGGCTGCAGGGCCGGCCCTGCCAATGTTGGCGCCCTAGGCGAGATTTCAGAACGGCGCCCCCCCCCAACATAAACACGCAAATTGTCATGCATCCCCAAGAACTTTTGGACTGTATACAGATGCACACACAGGCAGACAAAATTCTAAGCTATAAAAAATAATAAAAATATATAATAAAAATATTTAAAGTCTGAAATCAGCTGTACTGACAGCATATCATGTCATGTCGACAAAAATAAACATCAATGATGTCCGCAATCGGGGTGATTCTACCTCTATATTGTTCTCCCCCCACACACACACACAAGAGAGTATATGCTTGTGTGTTTCTGTCTGTTTAGACACAACTGACAAATGTGTGGATTAAGCAGTGTTTGGCAATTTACTGAAAATTAGTAATTAGTTACAGTTACTAGTCACTTCTTTTAAAAGTAATGGAATCACCTCACCAGTTACTGTATATCAAAAGTAAAATTACTTACTAGGGAAAGTAAATTTTAAGTTACTTTTATGTCTGCTTTTAAATCTAATGAATATGAACAGTAGGAACAGTCAAACACAATAAACATATTTTTTAGACCTATTTATTGTAATCAACAGGGCAACAGGCCCATTTGTGGGTCATTTGGTACAGGGCCGCACAGAAAGAATAAACATTTTACATGTTTTCTGTTTTTTATCTAATATCCGGTAATTTTTCAAAATAAAACCGTTTTATTTTGAAAAATTACCGGATCCTCTGCGTTATGACTCATGCTTTATGCATGTCAAGACGCTTGTCTCGGTCATGTCACTTTTTCGCTAAACTATATTGTATGTATATGTATGTGTATTAAATCATGTATTTAATATAGCACTTATATCGTTTAAAATATATAAATTTTCAGTGTGTTTTCCGGCCCGATTTGCTCGCGGCGAGCGAAAAAAATAGAACAGACCCCGAAACCATCGCTGCAGATCGCGAGCGGCCGAGGCGCTTCCCGCAGCTTCCCGGCACGGCGCTGCCGATGCGAACAGCCCAATTATTTAACATGGGCGCGGAAAGGAGGCGGACAGCTTTCGTGGCGCTTCTATCTCCGGTGCGTCCCCGGGTTTAGAAGATGATGTTGTGATGTTAATGTATTGGTTTATATTGCATGTGTCACGTCATGATAAATCAGTCCCTTGTGCCGCCCTCTCGGCATTTTGCGCCCTAGGCAACCGCCTACTTCGCCTATGCCAGGAGCCGCCCCTGGCTGGCTGGATAGCTAGCCCCCGCGCTAGCGAGACCTGCACAGTCCTCCTACATAAGATCCTTGTATTTGAATGTCATGCATCTTCATCTTGATCCTGTCAGGATGTTTTAGTTAATTGTAAAAGTATTTTCTGTTTGGGAGTTCTCTGTTGTTTTGAGTTTTCATGTTTACACTCTGTTTCTGTTTCCTGTTTTATTTTGTAGTCTGTTCCTTGTGTGTTGTTTCTGTCTTCACTTCCTGTCGGTGATTGTCTTCCTCTGCCCTTATGTGTTAAACCTGTGTTCTATTGCCCCTGCCTCCCCTGTGTATTTAACCCTCTGTCTTCCCTTTGTCCTCGGTCGGATTGTCTGTTTTTCCTGCTGTTTTTCCTGCGGTGTTGTCTGTCCTGTTTTTCCCTTCCTGCGTTCCTGATCTCCTGAGCCTCGTGTAAGCTTCCTTTTGTTTTGTTTGTTACCTGTTAGTGTTAGTGTGAATGTTTTGTTTGTTTGTTTATAGAACTTAATTAAATTACCCTTTCATTTGAAATCTCTGCATCTGGGTCCATCTCTCCATCCAAACCGTGACAGATCCCTTCTGCAGAAAGCCCTTTATTAAATACACAAATAATTTCCAGATTTCCATCACACTACTCCTCCTCTTTTTCCTTGGATGTGTATTTTTACTTGTTTCATGTCTGGACTCAGTCATTATATGTCTTTTTGTGGCTGTTTTGCATCAATTTTAGTTGTTTTCATTTGTGCAGACCTTTTGGTAATGACTTTGCTTCTTTTGTTTAAAATACGTACTTATTTGAGATTCTGTGGTTGTTTGCCTGCTTCTCTTTGTGATCGTTTTGAGTTTCCAGTGCTCTCTTTGCGTTTATGGTTAATCCTCCTATCTGTGATCAGATTGTGTCGTACCAAACTCATTTCATATGTCTTTGCATCTCTTCGTAGTTGTTTGGCAACACATGACATCATAAAACAAATCACTGGTTGTTGAAAAACATGATCAGTTTGTTAGTAGGAAACGAATGAAGCAAAGTCAGCTGGAATTTTCTTTCGCAATAGAACCTTGAACTCTATGATAAGTGATATCTATTTATGATACCTGTTGTCATTTTGCTATATAACTTGACTATTTTGCAGATTGCTCTTTCTTTTGTCCGTTGGACAGTTTTACAAGATGTCGGCTGGCAGCAACACATTCGAAGACGTGAAAGCAGTCGTCTCATCCGTTCATGATTGCGCTACATACAAGAGAGATGTTAGGATGACCACGCTCACGGCTGGACCACCCCGAAAAGAAGAACCAAAGCAGGATCGTTGTGTGTCAAGACGAGTTTATTTTGTCTCTCAGGCACCTGGCACAGGTCCTCCACCTCATGCAGCCACCCCCTTCTGACAACAAAATGGCCCTTATATAGGGGCCTAATTACAGAGGGAGAAACCATTCTCCATGCTGCGAGGTTCACCTTTTTACAACACCTTTTTGTTTATCATTATCCCCCTCACTCTACTATATACCCACAAACCCACACATTTATGTACAAACACCCCCACATCCCCAATTCCAACACCTTACAATAATCAAATACCCTAATCTGCCCACACCCACACTAATCACCACTTGGATGGCCCCGGAACTATAAATATGTGGCTTGTTTGCTGGGGAGGCCTTTTACCCGAACACCCTGGAGACAAAACTGGTGAGTAACATTACACACACAAACACACACTATTGCACCTTAACTCATGTCCCTCTCTTTGCAGGTGCATGTGGCCACCACAGAACCCCATCACAGACCCACAAAGGACAACACATGTAACACCAATCAACTGTTTTTAAGTGTGCAAAGATACCAATAAAGTGCACTGTTTACCACCGCCTGCGCAATTATTAAAGTGTATGGTGCAATATTCCCCCACCCCATCTCCAGCTCCAGGGAACGAAGTTCTCTTCGTTACATTTCCTCCTCCCTCTCCCCACAGAGAACAGTCCCTCAATCCTCCGACATTCTGGACAAACAGTCTGCCACCACATTTGTCTTCCCTGACCTGTAGTTCACCGTGAAGTCATAAGGCTTCAGGGCCAGGTACCATCCCGCGATGCGCATGTTGGCATCCCTCATGCGATGCAGCCACTGCAGAGCCCGATGATCAGTTTCCAGGAAGAAGTGCCGTCCCAGCAGATAATATCTGAGGGTGTCGATGGCCCACTTCATCGCCAAGCGCTCCTTTTCCACTGTCGAGTACCTTGTCTCCCTGTCCAGCAGTTTTCGACTTAGAAACACCACCGGTCTCCTTTCACCTCTTGCAGCAACACTGCTCCCAGGCCCACTCCTGAAGCGTCAGTCTGCAGGATGAACGGCTTCTCAAAGTCAGGACTGTGGAGGACTGGGTGAGTGCAGATGGCTTCCTTGAGGTCCCTGAAAGCTCTGTCACACTCCTCCGTCCAATGAACCTTGCTTGAAGCAGAGGCTTTGGTTAGATCAGTCAGCACAACAGCTCTATCAGCAAATTGAGGCACAAACTTACGATACCAGCCCACCAACCCGAGGAATCCCCTCAGTTTCTTTTTGGTGGTGGGAACCGGAAAGGATTGAATGGCCTCCACTTTCCCCAGCTGTGGTTTAATCTGTCCAAATCCAATGATGTAACCCAAGTACTCGACTTCTGTTTGGGCAACAGCACACTTGCGAGGGTTAATGGTGAGGCCGGCTGCCTCTATTTTCCGCAGCACCTGTTGCAGGTGAACCATATGCTCCTCCCATGTCTGGCTGAAAATAACTATATCATCCAGATATGCAGCCGTAAAGTCAGACAAATCTCTCAGAACATGGTTCATTAGCCTTTGAAATGTGGCTGGCGCCCCCTGGAGACCAAATGGCATGACCTTGAATTGATACATACCAAATGGTGTTCTGAAAGCTGTCATCTCCCTGGCATCTGGTCCTAAGGCGACCTGCCAGTAGACTTTGCTGAGATCCAGTGTGGTGATGTACTGAGCTCTCCCAACTCTCTCCAGCAGATCATCAATCCGAGGCATTGGGTATGGATCACAGTTGGACACTGTATTCAGATATCTGAAATCAATACAAAATCTGAGAGAACCATCTTTCTTTGGAACCAGTACAATGGGACTGCACCACTCACTGCAGGAAACCTCTATTATTCCCAGCTCTAACATCAGCTTAATTTCCTTTTGCAGCAGAGGCATCAGCCGCTCAGGAATCCTGTAGCTCTTCTGACGCACTGGGGCATCTCCCTTCAGCCGAATCCTGTGTTGCACCAGGGAAGTGAAACCTGGTGTTTCTCTGAAGAGCTCTGGGTCAAGCAGGGGTTTCACCTCTGCCTGCCGAGTGAGAGACAGATGTGACAGGTCCACCTCTGGTGGCTCCGCTGTGGTGGTGGTGGTGGCTGGAACGAACGTGTCCCCGGTATCCTCCTCCTTCACCGCACGGACCAAAAGCTGCTGGCGCACAGGCTCCGGGCACACCTGGAACTCCTTCAGCAGGTTAACATGAAAAGTCTGGTAATTTTTAAACCTGTCGGGCATAAAAAGTTCATATGTGACCTTACCCACACGTTTACTGATTTCATATGGTCCATGCCACTTAGTCAGCAACTTGCAGTCACTGGTTGGCAGCAGCAACAGTACTTTTTGGCCTGGATGAAAGACTCGCTCTCTGGCCTTCCGATCATACCACACTTTCTGGCTTCGTTGAGCTGACTCCATGTGGTCATGTGCAAGCGCTGTCATCTCCTCGAGTCGCTCCCTCATTTTTACCACATATGCTACCACATTTTCTCCTCCCGGCTCTGACCTCTCCCAGTAGTCCCTCAGCAGGTCCAGCGGTCCTCTCACCTGGCGGCCGTACAATAGTTCAAAGGGGGAGAACCCCGTGGATGCTTGTGGGACCTCTCTGTAGGCAAAGCGCAGGTATGGCAGCCAGCGATTCCAATCAGAACCTGTGTGAGACACAAACTTGCGCAGCATGTGTTTCATTGTCCGGTTATAGCGCTCCACCAGCCCATCCGTCTGGGGGTGGTAAGGGGTGGTCTTAATGCCCTTCACTCCTAACAGTTGATAAACCTGTTGCAACAGTTTGGACAAAAAATTTGTCCCACAGTCTGTTAGGATTTCCTTGGGGATGCCCACTCTAGAAAAAAGCTGTAAAAGGCAATCCGCTACCTGTCTAGCTTTGAAAGACCTGAGAGGGAAGGCTTCAGGGTAGCGTGTGGCATAGTCACAAATAACCAAAATGTAACGGTGGCCTGAGGAACTTTTCTCAAGTGGGCCTACAATGTCCATGCCTATCCTCTCAAAAGGGGTGTCAATAATGGGCAAAGACTGTAATTGGGCACGTGTCACTCCTTTAGCAGAGGTTAGTTGGCAGATTTCACAAGAAGCACAGAACTGAGAGACTTGAGTGTACATCCCTGGCCAAACAAAGCGGCTTCCAATCCTGTTTAGAGTTTTCTGGAAAGCCATGTGACCTGCCCATGGAATTGAATGACCCAACTCCATAACTCTCTGTCTGAACTGTTGTGGCAGTGCTAAAATCTCAGTTGTCTGCCCAGGAGGTTCTACACCTCCTGGGCAGAGAGCTATGAGAAGGTGAGATGACTGAGGAAACATAGAATTTGATATGCACAAAATATTGGCAATGGTGATGGTTGAAAACAAGGCTAAGAGAAAAAATAAGTTCCGTCCAAAAAATCCATGTACATCATGTTCACTTTTCTCCTGTGCACTCAAAGCCTCAGTTCTTAATTCAAACATATTTATTTACAGGATCAGGCTGTTCTTGAATACCATGGACCGACCCACGCAGCAAACAGCATCTCCAAGCATTTCAGCGGTGACCGGGAAAAAGCCATCTTGTTGGATGTGGCGTGTGGAACAGGACTTGTGGCCAAGCAGGTAAACTCACTAGACCGAGAACAAACTAGTCTTGACACAGAAATAAATTATATAAAATTCGACAAGGACATCATTGTCTTTTTTGTATTTTAACTGTTCAGAACTTTCTTTGTTGTTGTAATTTGTTTCAATTTCATGTTTAATTGACCTGTGTGACCAAATAACATGCAGTCTCTGTCTTACAGTTGAAGAAACATGGATTTGGACGATTTGTGGGTGTTGATGGAAACGAGGCGATGCTGGAGTTGGCCAGAGGGATTGGTGTGTACCAGGAGCTGAAGCAGGCACTGCTGGTCGACGAGCCACTGCTGGTCCACTGGGGTAATTCAATGGTGCATTAATCCACATGGTTCGTTGAGGTGTGGTTTTGTTATTATTGTTATTATTATTATATCTTTATTTATAAAGCTCAAAAGATAGTTACAAAGTGCTTGATCAATACATGCAAGTACAAGTACTGGAAAATTAACAAACTCTAAATATGTGACAGAAATTTAAGCATGGCCTCCCAATTCAATAAAAAAAACGTATTAGGTAAAATAGGGAAAATGCAGTACGATAAAATTCTGATTTAAGCTTTGATTTAAAGGAAGGTCCTGTCCCAGCCTGCCGTAGTTTATTGGGCAGGGTGCTGCAGAGCCTTGGAGCTCTTATGTCAAAAGCTCTGTCCCCCTTAGTCATCATCTGAGAATCTGGAACAGTTCAAATGTCAGATGAATATCATCTCTGTTTAGTATGTATGTTGCATTTTAATCACTGTTGAAAGTTGTGGTTGTTTCGTTGTTGAGTCTATCTTATCGACTTCGGTTGTTTTAGGGGGAAAACCCATATTTAATATAAGTCTTTAGCATTATCAGTAGATAAAGACATAACATTTTAAATATGTTTATCTCTTAATGAACTCTTCTTCTGCTTCGCTGCTCCTCGTCCAGCGGATTCATTTGATGCGGTTCTGATGGTTTGAGCGCTCTGTGGTAGTCACGTCCCCGTGGCTGTGGTCAGAGATCTCTGCAAAGCCACTAAACCAGGTGAGATTTTCGTTTTTTTGTTGTGTGAGTATCTCCTGTTGAGTTTTAATCATTCAACAGCACCGCTACACTGTCGCTTGTGTTCACTAGGTGGCTACGTTTGCATGACGACCAGAAGCAACATTGACAATCTGGAATACAAAGGCGCCCTGGACCGCCAGCTGAAGCAGATGGAAGAAGAGGGGCTGTGGATTTGTGTGGAGGTGACTGAGGTGAAAGACTGGGAGAGGTCTGTGTCAGAGAAGGAGGGGCGCTACACACCCGGTGTTGTGTACCTCTATAAGAAAATCTAACACAGTACCCAGCAAACATGAGTTCTTAACCGCCAAGTACAAAATTAAATTACTCAAAAAGATACTAAATACTCCAATAATACCACCAAAAATAGGTGTTGCAAATTCCATACCCAAACCTGCAGTGTGAATCTTCATGATTAATCAATCAATCAGGTTTATTTGTATAGCCCACATTCACAAATAACAATCTCATAGGGCTTTAACATTGTGTGACATCCTCTATCCTTAACCCTCAGCAAAAGTAAGGAAAAACTACTAAAAACCCTTTTCACAGGTAAAAATATGTAGAAACCTCAGAGAGAGCCACAGGTGAGGGATCCCTCTCTCAGGACGGACAGAAGTGCAATAGATATCAGGTGTAAGCAAACATCATCAGGATTTTTAGCAGCATCGATGAGGGTAAACATTATCATCATAATTATTATCCTTTAAACATATTTTTCATCAGGATTTCCCAACATGTAGCTAATTACTGCATCATCAGCTCAAACTCTCTATGAGAGAGGTGGACAGGACACTAAAGATGTTGTAGCTGGTCTGGTTCAGAATCCTACTGAGCAATGTGATTGAGAAATGACCCCACGTATATCAGAAACGTTATTAAGATTGTCCGTCATGTGTAATATACCAGTTAGCTCAATTAACTAGGTGTTAAACCGAGGCACAGTATCTGACTCCAGCCTAAAAATTACCTCCTTTGTCTTATTACCATAATAGGTCTTTGCACTTAGACACTGCGGTTTAATAAAAAAGAGAATGGCCAGATAATGTAATCAGAAACCGTGCCAAACATCTCAGAGAACGAGCATGTTGCCCCAGAAGGGAGCCTCCTGTAGTTTTGTCTCAGTTGTTATGCTTAACAATATCCATGTTACCCGAATGAGCTTCTTGCAGTGAAACTGGTGTTTGCAGATATGCAGAGAAGTCTTACTAATGGAAATCAATTGCTTGGACATCTGTAATAAATGAAAATATAATATCTGTGTATGTTCTGTCTTTAATGTTTTAATATCTGCAGCACATTAATCAAACAAACTGGTTAATGATTGTGAATAAGAATCATGCACAGAGATTCAGGTTAAGTGTCACTTAAATCATAGCCCGCTTGTTTTATTTAAAGCTATTTTTACATTATTATATTCTATTTTAAAGTGTCGACATTTATACAGGTGTCATGTCGACAAAGCATTTTCAGTGGCAGTTATTTTGTCAATTTCAGGGTTTTATTGTCTTAAGACGTGATCAAATATTTTGATGTAAATATGCAGCATATATGCACATAAACAGGCTAAAAAGGTGAAATAGACATCCTTAACTCTTTATAAATAAAACTAAAATGGGACTCAAGACTGTATACCTCCACCGAAGAAGGCCCAGTAGTCCCCTTATAAAAACACATTTAAATTCACTAGATTCAGATATTTATTTTGGATCTGCAGCGAATTACTCTCATTAATATCAGTCCCTTAAAAGAGTTTGGTTTTTCATTAAGATCCATGAATTATTCTCTAAAAAGTCGACGAAAGTGTTGAAAAACGCCCAATCTCGCAATGTTTAAACAAAATTAATTTAAATTAATTAAAAAGAAAAAACATTCCTGGTTTTGAACCTGCAGGTAGGAGCAGGAACTGCAGCCTGGGACATGGCCACTGCACGTGTGCGTGAATTTTGACGATGTGTGTTGCTCTTTAAAGAGTTTTATATGTTATTAAAGATACAAAGTGTGATGACTGTAAATGCAGCTGCAGGAAACGATATGTCAGAGTTGTTAAGAAAGAAAGACAGAAGCAGATCAGTTCCCTAATTTTCCCAAGTAAAATCACTTAAACTTTGCAAGTAAAGTCAACTTAAATTTACTTTCATAATTAAGCTGACGTTACTCGACAAGGAAAATTAAGCTGACTTTATTGCAAAAGCTGAGTAGACCCTACTTGAAAACTCAAGTTATTCAACTAGAAAGATTAAGTTGACTTTTAATTTAATGTATTTGTTAATATTTTTGTTAAGTAATATTGGAAATCAGACTGCACTCAGAAAATCGCTATGCAATGATAAAAGTGATTCTGAGAGCATGTAAATGTAACACAATTATATCTATGATATTAACAATAAATATGTATGTTTTTAGTTCTACAAAAAAGATATAGTTGTCGACTTAATCTGCATCTGTTGAAAATACAAGAGATTCATTTTTTTTTCTTAACAATATGTATTTACGGCATCTCAACTAATCTTCTTTCATACAACCATGCAACAAACATTTTATTGTTGTATTTACTCTGCAAATTGGCGGGAGTCAAGTGATTTCATGCACCTGCGTAGTGCTCTGCCATAGGCTGTGCCTAATGTGGTCTGAGGTCAGGAGGCGGAGCTTCATTTTGGTTCCAACATTCCACTATGGTGAAGGGTCACATCACCCACATTGATCACACTGATAAAAGTGATTCTGAGAGCATGTAAATATAAGTATTGTCTTATACACAATAGCTAAAAATCAGAAGGGCAGATATTGAACGCTGTTAGTTTTTATTCCCTAATGACCAAAATGTCACTTTTTTTGAACAAAGTTTAGAAAGGTAACTTCATTGCCATGATATTTCTCTGAAAAATATTATAAATAAATCTACTAAGAGAAAGTAAGGCAACTTTTTGCATCAGATTATTATGTACATCGAGCAAGACTGGTCATTTATGAAGTACTTCATTTTTTGTAAGTATCAAGCACATTTTTCAAGTAAAGTCAACTTAATCTTTCTAGTTGAATAATAATAATAATAATTTTCCTGGTAAAGTAATGTAATTTGTCGAGTAAAGTCAGCTTAATTATGAAAGTAAATTTAAGTTGACTTTACTTGGAAACTTTAGATCTTGTGTAGAAAAACCTAAGTAGTTCAAACATAGACCAATCTTGCTTGAAGTAACTAATATTTCGATGCAAAAAGTTGCCTTGATTTTTTAAGTAGATCAGGCAGGAAATGTTTATCAGTGCTGTTGACATGGAGCCTATATACAAAATGAATAATTGAAAAAAAATGTATTGGTTTAAATTCACAAGAAGTATATATCGTCTTACCTGTGCCATTTTTATGAATAGCATTTTGACAATATCAATTATGAGATTTCACAAAATAAGAATCACACATTTTAGCTTCAAGTAGGTAATTTCAGGATACTTCAAAGTACTGTAAGTACACTTTGCTCAATAAGTTCATAGAGAGACTGATATGCCTGTGTTCAGGAGCTCTCTGGCTACCTACATACTGAATATCAAACAATTTTTCTGAATGGATTTGGAGGTTTTTCAAAGTAAAGTCCAACATTTTCACTGTGGAATAGATCATATCAGGATTGTCACTGTAGAAAATAGATCATTTCAGGATACTTCAAAGTACTGTAAAAGCACTTTGCTCAATAAGTTCAAAGAGAGACTGATATGCCTGTGTTCAGGACCTATCTGACTACCTACATACTGAAGATGAACAATTTTTACTGAATGGTTTTGGAGATTTTTCAAAGTAAAGTCCAACATTTTCACTGTGGAATAGATCATTTAAGGATACTTCAAAGCAGGGGCGGCTCCTGGTACAGGCGACATATGCGGTTGCCTAGGGTGAAAACCTGAAATAAATAGTTGACAAATGCATCATCAGAACATTATTTTTTCACTTCCTGTTTAACACAGGTCGCTGCTGCGTGTCTATTTGAATTAATAAGAAGCACCAGGGTGCCTTTTGGTGGCTTTATGTATTTCAATTACATATTAAATTCCTGTGTAACTTTGTTACATAAGTTCAATGTAAAGGGTCTGATATAAATACGTTTTTTTTTTTTTTAGCATGTTGAGTTAATTTGAATAAACTAACTAAAATAACTTTACATATCAATGTACATGTTTAACTTAATTAAATGAAGTCATTCAAGTTAGCCATAGCTATTTTCTGAGTGTAGGTCTGTCTTCATGCACTCTTATACCATTTATTCTAAGATCACTAGCAGTCTGATTTCCAATTTTACTTTCAATAATTACTAACAAACACATTATATTTCTAACATTATACATATTTATCTTTTATCACTGCTTATTTTGCCTTCATGATTGTAATGCACTTAAAATCAACTCCTGTTGTTTTTAGTGCTATATAAACAATCAAACTTGACGTGACTTATTATTATTTACTCTCCCCTCTAGTCGATCAAAACATTTTCAGTGCATCAGTCAAGAGCAAATTAATTAAACAACACCACTGAATACACCATGACTGTACTATACAGTGTTTCTGTTATTTTGACCAGCTAAGGTGAGTAGATGTTCCCAACACCTGACCACTGACACACATCACTGAAATAAGAACACAAACCACCAGATACAAACTCTGACTTTATTGTAACACTGAAAAGAATCGCAACACAATGAGGTAAGTTAAATAATCCACATCTGTGATGTTTTTGAAACCAGCGACACCACAAAATATTCACCACCCAGCAACAGTTCCACAAAGTCTGCAAACGATGGCGATTAACGCGTCGTCCGTTCAGTTCACAGTTTAATACAAACAATATTCCTCTCAGCTTCGTATGAGGACAAGAGGAATATTGGAAATCTTTCAAACACAAACTTACCAGTTGTACATTTTTTGAGGAGATGAGACTCAGTAGAAAAGATCCCCAGAGGGAGAAACATTCTTTTGAATTTCTGATGAGAATGAAGCCTCTACAGACACTGGCAGGCTCAGTCTGAGTGTGCTACCATTTCTGCTGATGACTTGGCACGGTCTCACAGGGCACTAAGAGATACAACGTGAGAGCATTTCAGTTTGCCTATGCTGCCGTCACACTGTACAAATAGATGAACTCACAGTGTCTGATTACTCTACAGACATCTGTGGCACAGGACGACGTGGCTGCAGCTCCTGCTCCCTGAAATGCCCTCAGAATTTTTCACCCGAGTCCTTGTTGGGAGGAAGGTCAGAGAATAGTCTCTCTGTACTCAAGGCCTTGTTCAGAGGAGGGGGAGTCCAGTGGGTTGGTGGAGGCACTGGTTGTTTGTTGGAGGTGTTTGGGACGGCACAGGGAAGGGGACGGTGATGAGCTCAAAGCGCCGCAGCTCTGGAGGTGTAGATCCTCACAGCCTCGCTTTCTGGGACTGCCGTTGATGCGCTGGGTCATCACCTGAGCAGAAGGAAATCATATTGCCAGGGATACATTTTTACAAATGTTGCTGACAAGCAAAAATCCAATCAAATGAATTTTGTTTTAACACAGATATGGCAAACTTTACTGAATATGACGAGAATCTAAAGAGCTGTGAAATACATCTCGCTATGAATTTACAATACAGAGAAAAAAATGAAAATACTGTAGAATTTTTCCATGGTTGCTGTAGTCATAATGCTATTATCATCACAAATTAAAACAATGCTGCTATGTTTTATTGTCCATAAAATAGACTAATATTGGACTATCAGGGTCAGTTACAGTATAAACATTGGGATACAGTTACCTGATCTATGACATTGGCACTATAGATGGCCTCCTCCATGTGTTTCTCATCCGACTTGATGACGCACTTGATGTTGTTGACCACCTGCTGGACCTCAGGAGGTAGACTGCAGTTTGAATGCTCAAGGAACTTGGCCACCAATATTTTGGTGTCTTTGTACATCTTGAGGTCGGCCAGCGAGTGTGGGCGCTCATGGGAGGAGCTTGTGTGCAGGGCTCGAGGTTTGAGGGGGATGTCAGTTTTCTTCTCCTCTTTCTGCTGCTTCCTGACAAATATGTGACCGGGTTTTGCGCCACTATCCTCTACTGACACGTCTGAAGATAAAACACAAGAAAAACTGTCAAAGCATTGAAATAAATAAATCACGGCCATCTTTAATAATCAAGGCTAATAGTAATGACAGTGTCTGTGTCACTGATTGAACACATTTTCATTATCAGCTCACAGTTACAGCTCAGTTAAAATAGGCCGAGGATTATTTTCTGATTTAAATTCGTGTATATCAGATAACATGATGTTACGGCGGGGGCAGCACAGAGGTTGCCGGTTCAAATCCCAGATTGGTCACTGTCATTCTGTGTAGACATTGCATGTCCTCCTGTGTCTACAATGGGTTTTCTCCAGGTACTCTGGCTCCCTCCCACAGTCCTCATCCCATGCATTCAGACTGTATGGTACCTTGCTCTGGTGACGTATGAGCTGAAGCTTCAGCAGCAGGGTCAGTGGCAGAGGCGCAGCCACTATTTTCTCCTGTAGAGGGAGACAAGACAAACACTTAGTGTGGACCAACAAAGCAGTTACTGGGAAGTGAGCCTGCCTTGTTTGATTTCATTGAAATGCTGTAGTGCTGCTATATATACACAATATTCAACAGAAAAACACAGCAAATCGCTACACTGAACAATTTGGAATCAAATAATTAAAGAATTATTTAGAAATAATAATTGAACAACTGATCCCTCTAGAAATATTTACATGGAGTATTTAAAGCTTCAGTAAACTTGTGAGACATCCTTGCCAAACTTACTTCCTGTTGCAGAGGAGCAGGAGATGGGGTCACTGGTGGAGCGGACGATGCGGGCCAGCTTGCGGTACCTCCTGGCTGCTCGCACCCGAGGCCTCTCTGAGGGCGAGTGGCCACTTTGAGCTGAGGTAGAGGGGGGTTGTGATGTCGAAGAGGGAGACCAAACACTGAAACACAGCCTGGGGCCGCGTGGTCTGTTCGGAGGGGAAGGGGAGGAAGAAAGAGCCAAAGGGCTGATGGCTGAAGTTCCACCAGAGGAGGCCACTGAGGTGGGGGAACAAGGCTGAGGTGGTTGGGGGATAGCAACAGGGAGCATGAGCTTCCTGCTCATCATTCGTGCTTTAATGAGGGAGTGCGTTGGTGGTTTAGGCGGCTCCTCCGGTAAATGTTTGGCTGAGGCGAGCTCGTCACATATGTGCAGTGTGGCACTGTGTTCCTCACAGGGATGTGTGTTGTCTGTGGAGTCCTCCTGGTCCGGATTGCTAAAGTTCTCTGACGACCAGTCTGGAGAGCGTTCCAGAGACTCCTGGGTCTGTGAAGACTCACTGTATCCGGTGTCACAGGGGCGAACATCCATGTTAGGCAGGCCACGGTGGCAACGGGACGGGTCCCGTGTACAAAGTTCCAGGCTGGTGCAGCTGCCGTCAGTGGGGGCAGTGTGGGGCGTGCCGTAAGGAGAGCAGTCAGAGCCCTGGACCTCCAGGGAGCACAAGTCCTCTGAGGAGCAGGTCTGGTCCTGATCAGCCACCTCTGACACCATCAGGGATGCACTGTCCACTGAGGCTGAAAACAGAGAGGAAAAGGCAGGATTAACACATCTACTGTTTAACAAAAACAGGACAATCTCCTGTAATGTTCCCAGCGTCTTTACCCTGAGTGCTGAGACCTGCAGTGGTGTTTCTCTCACACAAACTGGACCCAGTGGCCTGTTGCTCGATGCTGGTTGTGACCTGTAAAGACAAAGAAATAAACACTGTTCAAGTAAAATGATTTTGAGTGGAAAAAGAAGATGAAGGAGAGAGATAGTTCAGCTCATATGGCTATTTTATTGCATAATACAGAATGCAGAATCTTCAATACTCCTTTTTGGTCTGTAGAGGGCTCTGTAAGACCACAACACTATAACAGGACGTCAGGTGTATCAAGGGAGAAAACTACACCAGCTTAAACAAGAATCTTTAATTAGCTTCAATGATGTCCCCTTCAAGGTGCCGTACATTACTCGTATATGTTCATGTAACTTGGTTTGCCAGATCATTCGTTGCCTTCAGCTTGAAATCATCAGCCGACTCTCCTCTGCAGTCTCACACAATCAATCGATCACTGCCTTTATCCACTGATTATTTACAGCAACTGTTTATCTGCAGAAGGTAAGAAAATCCCTTGCTGATTCCTGAAGGACACGGTTCAAAGTGGATGTGAATTCAACTAGGGATTTATCACGTGTAATGGAAAAAAAGGGGATTAGAAGACTGAGCAGTTTATGAAAATAATAGAGGCTAGAGGGAGACTTGCTTTTACATTAGACACATGTTTTTAATTGTGAACAATGAAATGCAGTGAAGACTGAAAAATTTTTTGAACCATTTTTGAAAGACCATATGTAGATTCTCAGTTATCTCAGACTTTTAGATCCTATATTGGTAATGCCATTTTAACCCACCAGTAAAAATTTAAATAAAAGAAAATAAATAACAACAACAAATTTGATTCGGCTCTTTAGAAATTACCATCTCATTTACATGAGTTTCTCAAATTCACTTTTATACTCAGACCTACTGTCTATAATAACGTCTATTTCACATTTCAGACTTTCACGAAACCTGGGCTTAACCTTGAAATCCACATCTCTGAAGACAATCTCATTAAAATGTAGATAATTTCCAATAAAAACCAAAAGCTATTCACAACTGAATATCTCCTTATACAAATTAGAAAAGTTATTTCACAATTTAAAGCACATTTAAAGATAAGACCTGATTTCAAGCAGGTATTTATTGCTCCTATTCCTATGAAAATATAACTACGAAATATAAGTAAGGTATTATATGTGCTGCCTTGCACTCAGTTGCCTACACACAAAGCTTGTAGTCTGTTTTAAGGACAAACTAGTCTGTTTTATCTCACCTGGCTGGCAGGGGTCTGCCCCACCACAGACTCATATGGAGGCGGCAGGTCCGTTGGGTACAGGGTCCCTGGGCTGTTGATGGGAACCCCGTAGATGGCACTGAAGGGAGAGTGGGGGAAGTCCAGGTGGAGCCCTCTGCCAGGGACACAAGTGAGAAAAATCAAACAAAACTCAAAAATTCCTTGAAATACTGTATCTCAGATATCCATAGCTAAAGTGTTTGAGAAACTGTAACAGCAAGTCTGAATATAAATCCTTTCTGAGTTTAAACACAGTCGCTGGTCGATTGAAACCATTAAGAAAGAAAGGATGAGAAATATCCTTTTTCTTCCACCGCTCCAGTCCGGATGATTTAAACCGGTTCTCCATTATTCTGTGTGCAGCACCGCTGTCTCATATGGTGCCAATTAAGAACACGCAGCCATGCTCGCAGTAATATCTTTTAATTACAACCCCATTCTCATCCAATGTGCCAGAGCATGAAATACAACCTGAGAGTTTCCACCAATCATCTGAGGGATGATGATGTCATGACACATCCCTGGCCCCGGGCAGAGACACCATAAATGCTTCCTCTGCCTTGTTTATATTTATGGCATAATTGACAAACAGATGTGGCTTCTTGCCAAATGGCAGCATCAGCAGCACTCTCTCTGGCAAGACTGAGAAAATGGAGAGAGTGATGAAGGAGGGGGGTCAACCGATCTTCCACAACAGCTGAGAATCACCTCGATGATGATGTCGCAGCTGCTTAACGGAGGGAAAAGCTCAGAACTGGCTGCGGATGATAATACCACAAGTGACGCAGTCAGATAGTAAACAGACGCAAGCCACCGCTGCATTATATGATGGATTTGGATTTGACTGTGGAAGCAAATGTTGGTTTTGGCATCTGTATATTCACCTTCTCTCAGGAAAGCACAGGGTGGTTAGTCCACATTAACTAAATATGTTAGACCTGCGAAAATCCTTTAACTGAACACATAATGGAACGTACCAGCAAGAACAGGTTATAGTCTTCATCTTTTCAGCTCCTCTGAAACAAATCCTTCTGTTTCTTTTCCTTGGTGTGTTCTCCTGAGAGCTTTCCACCTGCAGTGCCTGACCTATCAGCCCCATGATCAATTTTTTTTAATAACTTTGCTCCTTCCTCACTTTTTGACCATTTTTATTTCACAGTCCACTACCTGATTCATTACAGGTGTCTCTGGCGAGGCGGGCAAGGAACTGCAAGAAAATGTTATAGGTTCCAAAAAATGATTCCCGAAGAGTCCTAAATCTTCAGCGTGTATGTTATCATAGCACTGGGCCATGAACGACTGCTAACTCACAGAAACCAGCAGAATTCTAGTTTCAATACATATCACAAAGTTTGAGATAAGCAGAGCCAGGCTGGGTTTGTCATTAAGTTTACCAAATGTATTAAATAAAAACTAGGCCTTTATCGATGCCATGATAAGTAACATAAACACAATTAGACCCTTTAATCTTTGCTTCCCAACTAATACAGTAATTTTTGGATTGCTAGAATCAGCGACCGACTCAACGAGGCATTTATAACGTTTTAAAAAGGGTTCTAAAGTAGACCTCCGTGTACAATTACACAGATTTCTAACAGTTGCACTATACTCACTAGGAGGTTCGTAAATTAATTTTTTTTATTGTATATTCGCTATAAATATCTCACAGGCCACATTGGTACCAGAGTTCGGGGAGCACTGAGAAAAGATGGGATGCTGATGAGAAATATTTTGCATCTCACCTCTGTCCATCCATCGAGGGGGTGCAGGTATACTCCGGGGGGTAGTACGGTGGAGGAGGTATGGGAGGAATAAACTCATCAAAGTCCAGAGTTTGGTGGAGGATGGTTCCGTGGGGGGTCATGCAGTCAGCATTTAGGGCTCGCGCTCTGTGCGGCATAAACTGAAACACAGCATGAAGAGAACCATTATCAGAGCCTGTTGTTTATCCATTTAGACATTATGTTGTTTATTATAATGACTGAGCATATGTGACATATCGCCTCCCTGCTGTCAGTGCAAGCAGTTACACATAATCACAATTCTGCTGTTGGTGCCTTGCTCAAGGGCAACTCAACAGCAGATTTCTGAAAAACTGCATATTCACCCTCCTCACTCAGACCTTTGCAAGTGGAACAACTTTCCAGACACAGAACACCCTTCCCTTCTAATCTGCAGGCTGCCACTGCTGATATTGACTTGGCTAAATTTACGGAGCTAAATAAAAGGTGAACACCTCACGTGGTCAATGGGACTGTTGGAGATAAGACTCAACGCTTTCGTCCTTTGCTTCACTGTGAATCAATATTAGGATGCCACCGTGTTCAGCTGCCTCAGATTACACTTTCTGCTGTGTATGTCTGCTCCTGATTTTATAAATACTGTAACGGATACTGTCTTTGTTCAATTCCGCGTAGATCAGCTTAGCAGTAAATAATGTGAGTAAAAATGTGTCCTTCTTATTCATTGAGCTTTGGAAAGGATCTGCAGAATTATCACCGAAATGTATTTATATCTATGAGTCGGCAGTGTGAGGCGGCTCTGACAATGATCTGTCAACATCTCAGATAATCTTTGCTGAGCACTGAGGCAGAGGCTGCTGCAAATCGAGGCCTTTTGTCAAGATGAGAACATTTTTCTAATTTCCTTTTTTAATTGCTGTGTAATTTAAAAAGCTTGTGATGAATTCATCTCGGCCCTTTAATGACTGTTTGCCTATTCTTGAACAGGAATACATTTTGTGTAAAAGAGCTCTAATGCACAATGGGCCTCATTTACCAACTGTTCTTAAGAATACATTTATTCTTGTGTAAGAACAGAATCTACGCGTACTGAAGGGCACTCTTAAGCACACTTGACAACTGAAATGCTTGTGTAAAATAATCAGTTATTGGGGGTTTTATGGTTAATTCGACAGTTGTATAATATTTTATCATTTCATCAAAAGACTGACAGGTTTCAGTGCACATTATACTGTTTTAAACACGTGAAAATATTGAAGAGGAAAATAATTAGTCACAAAAATAGTCGCCCATCTTTAGGTGTTACACACTGGTGTGTATTAAATGTGTCACATGTTCCATAGTTTTCCTGCTACATATTTTAGTTCAAATGTTCAATCACAGTGCAGCCTGTTAATTCTGAAAACTAAGTATATTTCTGTTGTGAGACAAGAGATGCAACCGCACTCCTCCAGCCTCACATCAAGACCCATCACATCCACAACATTTACAGCATAGCTTATTTAATGTGTAAAACATTTTTAGAGCACATACCACTGCGAAGCTTTGCCATCATGTTGACGTGTTGCTCTACATGTCTAGTTGTTAATGTGTTTAGAGGCATGCTGGTGAAAAACACCAAGGCAGCTGGCCGTGCTTATTTCCCTCGTCACTAACAGCATTTAGCTGTTGGTGGCTGGTTGATTGTTGCACATACATAATGACAGAAGAGGTTCACACTGAGGATGATGTAAGCTGTTTTCTTCCATTCCAACATATTATATGTGGGAAGCAGGAGAACTAAGAGGGAAGTCCATTTGACCTTGTATTTACATGGTATTAACCAAGCAGGTTACATACAATGTAAGAAAAAAGTAACCTTATTCTCTACCTTTTCATCATTCCTGAGCTGCATGTGTTTACCAAACCATCACGGTGGTCACTGAAAAGTTTTGTGTTGCTGTCCCCTCCATCACACTCACCATCTGCAGCACATCAGTCGAGACCATCTGCATACAGCACATGGCCGTGGCCAGAGCACACACAATGGTTGAGATGACGTTGAGGGCACACACGCTGAACAGCAGCTCCTAAAGTCGAGCAGGGAGAGGAGGAGGAGGCTGTTAGAGAGCGACCAGTGTCAATAGTTAGCGAATGGATGGACGGGGAAGGTGAGAGAGGAAGAGAAGACAGTTATTATTATGAACCTATTAAATATGAGGGATAATAGAACAAAAAGAGGTGAATGTGCAATACAGCAGAAGGAAAAATCACAGAGAGGATTGAAGGTGACACAAACGGCCCCGGCGTCATTAAGGTAACCAAGTTTAGAAAAGCTCGGCACACCGGCACTACAGTGAGAGAACACCTCTACTGATATCAGGTTTACTAACCCCGAACACAAAAAAGTCTAATCTTCATTATTAACATATTTACAATACATTTCTGAAGGTCTGAAACTGAAAAAAAAGAAAATAAATACTATTTCTTTGTATATTACAGCTTAACAAACAAATTCAATTACAGTGAAAAAATAAACCTCTTAAGTATCCAAGGTTAAGCATGAGCACACACATTCAAACTGTGGTAATGCAGCAAACAGCAAGGGGACAAACCAGTATTGAATCTGTCAGCAAAAATAAATGTGCACGGTCGTGAAATACTAAGCCCAGCACCCTGAATCAGAGGAAAGACTTATGACTGCAGCCCCATGATGATGCCCTCTGTGCCGTTTGAATAAAAGGTGGAAATTTATCTTTAAATGGCTCAATTTGTAAAACACATCCGAAACAAATAACCCTATAAGAACTGTATTGCATGAATTAGGTTCCAGAAGACGAACGACAGCACCATTTTGTCTCGAATTTGGCTCTGGGAATAAAAACTGTCTTGCACACAGATTGAGGAGAGGATGACAGCAGCTTGTATTGCAGCCTTTAAGGGAGAGAAGCAAATTATCGCATACATGTGTGTATCAAATAGTTGGAGGTGATCTTGAGTCAACTTGGATGATTGAATTCAGTAATAAACTAGAGTGACACTCACAAGAGCACATATAGTAGAATAGTATATTATAGTATCATAGTCTATCTCTGCCAAGACCCAACAGTCTCCTTAAATTCAATCAAGCTGCATCAAATTTCACACTCCCATGAATATCTGTCCCCTAAACATACCCGATTTTTTTCATCAAGATCCATGAATAATTCTCACACATTCACATGGAAACTGGTTGAGTAGTTTTTGCATCATCCTGCTAACAATCAAACAAACAAACTCGTCAGTGGAGGAAGATATATATGTTATTGTTCTCTTACGTTCACAGGGTTCTTCTGTCATATTAAATTCCCTCTACAGACACCATGATGATGTTATTACCAGTACTATTGTTATCAAACAGTATAAGCCTGTTAAAAAGATATGAGAGAGCAGGGACGGGTCTGACTGTGTGGAAGAGACTTTGTGATATTTTAATTTAAAAAGGAGAATTAAATAAAAAACACCAAAGACTATCCTATGACAACAAACTGAGTGCACAGAATGAGCATTCATCAGAAACACGGGCTGCCCCTGAATATCTGTGAATGTGAATCTTACAATATCTTTTGTGGGTTTCTGAATGAAGCTCCCACATAAAGTGTTTTCCAGTCCGTCAGATGACAGATGACTCACTAGATTCAGAGGCACGTAATAACCAGTGACATTAAAAAACCCACGCGTTTTGGGCTTCTGATAATCTGCAGTGCTGACAGATGTCTGCCCCCTGCTGTGATCTGTAAAGGGTAGTGGTTTGTTTGGAGGGAGTGCAGGTACCCTGACTTTCTGTAGGAGGTTCCAATCAGATCCACTGATTCCCTTTACCTCAATGATGTTGCCTTGGTTGCTTTTTTCAAACAAGTTAGAGATACAGCAACTAGCTGCCAAAGATTGAGTCTGTAAGCTGGAAGTTGAAGCAGAGATGATGCCAGTTGGAACCAGTGAGTTTCAAGTCATGCAGCGCCAACTATACTATGCATCTAACTCGTGTTTGTCTTGGAAACTATCATTTTTGGAACATGGTTTGTTTTTGGAGGGTTTGAGGATGATCTACATGACATCACAACCAGTCAGTAAATAAATAGTAATTTGTGAACTGACTGCATGTACACAGTGTATATACACAGATATAAAGACCACTCAAAGTGCTCTACCCTTTTACATTAACCCGTTCACACACAATTCACACACTTGCACACACACAAAAACACACTTGATGACACACACACACCCACCCACACACACACACACACACACACACACAAACACACACACACGGGTGTGGCTCAGGAGAAAGAGAGGGTTGTCACAGAGTGGTGGTTCAATCCATGGTCAAGATCAAGGCCCACCTGACGGATGTGTTTTGAGTTTGTGAATGGTGTGTGATAGAAATAGAGCACTGTATGAATGGGAATGCGAATGGTTGAATGGAACTTATTTACTAGAGCACTTTGAGTGATCGATTAAAATGCTATAAATACACTCCATTTACCATCACACACTGCCTGGACAGCTTTCAGGGACTATTTGGGGTTCAGCGGCTTGCCGATGAACACTTCAGCAAGCAGGGATCGAACCACCAACCTTCCGGTAAGTGGATGACTCACTGTAGCTCCTGAGCCACAATTGCACATTTTAAGTGTGTAAGACGTGCACCTATTCACACACACATTCAAAAAGCTCCTCCATAGCATACCTCTCTATTACTCCTTAAGCCCATTCACACACTAACAGCACAAAAGAAGTGGTTGTCATGGTCACTACGGCAATTCCAGTTACTATCGTGTGTTTCTGGTGTTTTTTGCCCCTTGTGTCTCATTACTTCCCCCTGTCTGTCTACCACTGTGTGTTTGTGTGTGTGTGTGTGTGTGTGTGTGTGTGTGTGTGTGTGTGTGTGTGTGTGTTTGTGTGTGTGTGTGTGTGTGTTTGTGTGTTTATGCCCCACCCCCTCTAGCTGCCTGATTGCCAATCTGTCTCTACACCTGCCATCCATCAACCCATCAACCCAGCAGTACATCCACCCTCACGTCTTCATCCATTCTTTGCCAGATCATTGCTTCAGCCTTTTTGGATCATTCACTCAGACTTGTTTGCCGGCTCAATTCTCCGCCTGCCTTGCTCATTCAGTCGTCTCCACCAGCCTCCCCAGCTTCGATCCCTTGCCTCGCCTCCACCCACCATTCTCCCCAACCAGCTCACCTTCCCAAAGGCCTTCTCACCTCCACCGACCTCTCACTTCTCCCAATCACCTTCTGCATCTGTCGGCTCCTCTGCCTTCACCCCCCGCTCTGCTCTGCTCCACCCTGCCACCTGCCTCTGCCCTCTAAAGTGCCTGCTGGAAAATACACTTCCCCCATCCACCATCCATTTCCCCAAAAAACTTCATTTATACTTCTGGATTTGGAAAGGAGATTTTGTAACTGCATTTAGATTTACACTTAGTTTACATGGTGAAAACGTTTGACTGATGCTGTCATACTTGGCTGCCAGATATTGTTTTACAATAAAACTTACGAGTTGTAATAAAGCGCTTATGTAAACAACCTACTCTACACAATTATAACCTTACAAACTATATTTGACTTTTTGACTGATTGAAATAAAAGAGTCATGGTGTTTAAATACAAGAAGTTGTGATGTTCAGTGTGATGAATTAACTAGTAATTAAGTGTCAGGTCTCTGCATCTATGTTTTTTTTTACACCACAGTGACATAAGTAAAAAAATTTTCTGCCTCAAACTGTAGGGAAATGAATAATGAAAAACTGTCAATGTTATTGACAAATATACGAAATTTATGGGAATGAAAACATGAAAATATGCTGTCTGGGTAATTTGATCCACTTAAGATCGGTATTTAAGACAACCTGCTGCCTTACAATAAAACAGATTGCGTAGCACTCCGGGGCCTTAAACAGAAAGCTTAACTGTTTTTTCACATCACTGATACTGAACTGTTATCTCTCGAACCATGACGTTCTCTACCAGAAACAAACTACACACATCCCACTCGTAGCTGCTCCCTCCCGCTTCCTCAAATCAAAGGGCAACACCTTGTTTTCTGCATTCACCATCGAGTTTCTGTTGATAGTCAGCGCAGGTCACAGCACTGACCTCTGCTTTCCTCAGCCTCCCCAAGCAACTCTTCACGGTGTTTGACAGAAAAGCCAGGACTTCCCCCAGGAAGCCCTACTACAGTTTGAGGGAGGGCGTTCTCTCTCTTCTATCGATTTTCTAACACCAAGTGGCAGAAAACAGAAGAGGCTGTACGTGCCACCAATACTTAGTTTTTTTCACACAACGTAACTACACTGTAGAGAAATGGAATGTACAAATATGTGCGAGGTGTGTTATAAACCAGTGATGGCGTCTTTGTAGATCAGCACCTTAGACTGTTTATAAAGAAACACAACATGACAAAAGGTGAAGCTAAAGCGTCTCAATTGCCCCCTGGTGGCTGACTGCAGTGTAGGTCATTAACCCCGCCTCCTCCATGTTAGTGGATGAAAGTGTGCGTCAAATATTCTTTGATCAAAAATGGTATCTTGTAAATTGTTTTTAATTGTTTTTTTAATGTTATAAAACAGGGTGAAATATCATGATTGACAAGTGAGTCAGCAGGACCTCCAGACTATACTGTGCAGGCTCCAAATTGCATCATCAGCGCAAGATCGGATATCCTGGCTTTATTTCTGGAGATTGGGAGGAAGTGGAGACAAAGCATCCATCTTTAAATAGAGTCTATCAAAATGTGATGTGTTGCATTTAAAAAAATTATATAAGAATAATTTAAATAAACCAAACCAAAGAGATGAGCAGTCTGTTTCTGATCCAAAGGTTGATGCAGGAAGACAAACAAAAGTTAAGAGCTTGACATTTTCTGTGACTTAACTAACTAATCTTTATTGATTAATGATGCAAATTATGAATCCATTCACTGAATTCACATGCTTAATACAGTAAATGAGAAAAGACTATGTTCACTGTTAAATCTTTCTGCAACTTTTACCCTAAAGACTCTTCCCTGAGACAAAGCTCTACAATTACTATACACAGCAGTAACCAATTGTGCAACTGTTTCCTTCTTGTGTGATCTAATGGTTTATTAGGGTTAATGTATTTTTCCTCAACTCTTCTGTTACAGCAAACCTGGAGATAAACTACAAGCGTCTCGTAAAACCAGAAATATTTATGACGGCTTCATCTCGGCTAATTTTTGTTATGGTAATACATCTGCCCTGCGGATTTGAAACGGTGCATTTCTGTGATTTCCCTCGTGAGCACAATGTACATAATGATATAATAAATCCTGCAGGCAAATGTAATAACATCTCTACAGAAAACTGCTTAACATGCCCGCTCAACAGATATTTAACCTCTGGAAGATACCTTGCCCCGAGCCAATCAGTTACACAGCAAGGTCACACATCCGCCGCCCCCTAACAGGAAATCACAAATTATCTCAAAACTCCCTCCCAACTGATTATTTACAGCCCCGGGCAACGTGTAACCAAGAGTAAAAGAACAGGGAAATTAAATATGCTGGCAAAGGGCGAATGACACATATCAGCAATGTGGAGAGGGCTGATTGCTTTTTTTAAGAGCTAAACTTTTGTGTGTAGAAAAGCTGTTTGAGTAAACAAATGAAGGTCTATTACTGAGGCTACATGCTGTGAGAGTTCAGCTCTCCCCATATGCTCAGTATTTTCATGACAAAGGATATGGCAGCTGCATCATGAGGTTATTAGGATCAGCGGACGTCAAACTGAAATGACCAAGGGCTCTGGGGACACGGCTACTTCCTCTCAGACATAACTCAACACATCTGACTACCTTGGCACTTAATAAAGGTTTATAGCATCAATTCCCTCATCTCTTTTAATGAACTATGATCACAATGACAAATGTGCTTGATCTTTCCTCTTTTCATACGCATCCTTCATCCTAAGAAGTCTTTTATTTGGTTATCAATGTTTTATAATCAATCAGGGACATAAAATGAATGGATATGATTGTCGTTATCCACTAAAGGCCCCCGCAGCACATTCTGTATATCATTCCTGCAGACACTCGGAGTCAAGATAATCTACCAAGATCATGCACTTGCCAACTACAGCCACCCCAGGCTGGAAACACAGTGCATACTAAGAGGTTTGACACTAGGGAAAGACAAATGCTGTTGCTATTCTCAACTTCCTGCCCAATTAATCTGAGACTGAAGTCTTACATTGTAATTGTATTCCATGTCATTTCGGTTTAATGTGAAGCATGTTAGTTGCGTGTTTTAGTACACTGATGTGTTAACCATCACTATAAACAGATAAATATGACTTACTTGCAGTTATATGCAGTATGTGCAAGTAAGTGTGTTGATAGCACCAACCAGTCGAGTTGCAGTTTACATTCATTTTTGTCAATAGTATCAAACACTATTTATCGATCAATCTAATGCAGTGGCCCACCGAACATGCATGCAATTTGCTTTAATGTGCACAGAGAAGGCAGGTGTAAATTTGAGGTCTGAACTTGTCGCGGTAACATGCACTGCAAAGGCTGTATGTACCGATGTTATGCCAATGTTTGATTTAACTTTATGGATGTTTTAATGGTCCAGTGGGCTATGGATGTGCCTGCGGCCAGTCTGACTAAGAAAGAGAGAAACAGCCATGCAAAGAGAGCTGGACACGGTTCTATGACAAAGCAACAGCGCATGGGAGTTAGGGCCAAAAACATGATTTGTGACTTTTAAGTGACCTTGACCTCATATTAACCCTGTGAGCTTTGGAGTTTTTGGAGTTATGTCTCAGTCCGATCCAACCCAATGGATTTCAAACAGTGAGCGTTAGACAACAAAAAAAAAAGAGACGACGCCACAACTTAGAGTAAATATGATGCAGCGATTGTTACCATAGATACCAGTGCAGACAGGTTAGATCCCTCAACGTGTAATTTGATTTGATAAAACATTTAAGAATCTGATTTGACGAATGAATCCAGTTTTCCTGGAGTCCAAACATTGTGTAACTTACACAGAACGTCTTTACGTATGAAAACACCAAAACTCTCCAGTTCAGCACTATGTGGGCTCCCACCCACCTTGAGACGGAGGCGTATCGTGTTGCAGTCCCTCAGTGGATTCAGCTTCAGCATCTCGCCCAGGTTGTTGCAGCTCGAGCTCTGCTGCTGTAGCTCGCAGCAGACACACACTCCATCGCTGTCAAACTTGAGCTGGTGGGGAGGAGGGGGGAATACACATCCACACTCATGCATGCACGCCACATACACAGAAACACACGCACACACACACACACACACACACACACACACACACACACACACACACACACACACACACACACACACACACACACACACACACACACACACACACACAGAGACACACACGCAGACACAGAAATATGCACACACAGATCAGACCTGAGCTTGGTTTTTCTTTAAACATAAAATGTATTCCCGATAAAAACTAAATTTTTTATGAAACGATGTCATTAAAAAGACTGAAGATACGTGAGCAATAGAATAATAATAGACTGTGACTGAGAAAGGCAGCTGAGCAAGTGTTCATCAGGACAAAGACTGTGACATGAGGAGCTACCGAGGGAAGCATGGAGGTGGAGCGTACCTCTGCTATGTGTCCCAGATCGAGAGAAAGCAGGACATGAACCCAACAAGTGTGGGTTAATTACATTGGGGAGAAGAGATGAGGAACATTAATATTTCAGTCACAGCTGGGGGATGGTCTCGGGGGAGCCATATACAGCAGAGAAGTTGCTCTGCTCGGCCTGGGTGAGGAGAGAAGAGTTGCTGCTAATGTGGAAGTGGCCAGGTTAGTGGGTTGGGTGCTGGATGAAACACGAGGGGATTCTTCACTCATGAAAAAGCTCAGGAGCCCCGGCAGAAATCCACTTAAACAATCAGCGTTACATCTCATCACAAAAATTTGCAGACTGAGCATTCTGTGCTCAACTTCATCTGGAGCTGTGGTTGTAAAGATCCCAAATACAAAGAGTGACGAAATTTTAAAAGCTCACAATCATGGATTTTCTTAGAAAGAATAAATTAAGTTAATGTTAAGGGCTTAGATGCTTCTTAACAGAGCCCCTAAATATTACAAATAAGTAGCAGTAGTGAAGCAGAAGTGAAAATAGGTTAATAAAGTTATTTTAACTAACCTAATGCTTGTCGTTTTAAATAAGTGGTGTTGCACCTTTGTGTGAAGAATCCTTATTATGTGCTGCAAAAACTGCCCTCTGGCTTTCAGACTGTAACACCTCACTGAGAAGAAGGGCTGCATTCTTAAAATGCTTGTACACTCATCAACTAAATCAACTAAACATAGGTTGTGTGTCCAGTTGAAATCATAGACTGTATATATGGTTGAAATATAAAGTCTGTGTTTCAAACTAGAGACGTAGAGTTTGTAAAACTGTCCATTCACCGCCCTGATCTTGCAAATGTTTACATTGTAAAGGTATGATCTAGTGTTTTGGGGGATATCATGAAGCCACGTTTATAGATACTGACTCAAATTCTTAGGATGTCTTAGTATATAAAAGTACTTCAAAGGGTCAGTTGTGCTTAAAGAACTAGTTCATGCTACTTCTATTGTACTCACATGTATCATGTGTGAATGCACTATTTAAGATCTGCTTCTTTAGTTTTGAGCTTTTTAAAAAAAAATTCTCTTTTGAATCAGCCAGAAGTACAAAGGCTTGCATAATCTTTCTTTTTTAGCTGTAGCTTCACTTCTGGCAAAGATAAATGTGATAATTATGAACCATAAATGAACCTGTCACAAACAGAGAAGACTGTTCTGCAGCCTGCTGAGAACAGAAGTTCTGCCTGTCACTCCACCACATGCCAAAAATCATGTAAGTGGAGAGTCACATGCAGACAACACTGAACACATACTCACTGACTTTGTGACTAGTTTGACAGTTGATAGCAACTACATCACTGCAACGAAAATATTCAACACAAGCTGTGAACTTGACATCTTTCAGCTTGGGAAGTGATCAACTGATTCCAGACATAAACCCTCCGAACCCTGAGCTGCTTTTACCTTTATTTACAGGCCTGTGGCAGAGCAGAGTATGTTGGGATTCTCAAAATAGTTTTTCAGGTTTAGGAGTTTCAACATCCAGCTGTTATTTAAACATGAAAGGATGTATGAGAGTGTCTGTGTTCCTGGAATGCAAAATACATGTTGACAGGGCACAACATAAAACAGCTAATCTAAAAAATGTTTATCATAGGGAGTTAGGCGTGGTGATGTTTTTTAACCTCTGTCTGTGTGAATGCAAAATAACTTGAAAACCAATTGATGTATAGGAATATAACATGGAAGAGTATCTCCAGGTGATAGCCTTTTGAAACTGTGTGTGTGTGTGTGTGTGTGTGTGTTTGTGTGTGTGTGTGTGTGTGTGTGTGTGTGTGTGTGTCCCTTCAATAAACAATTGTGCGGAAATGTTGTTTTGACATTTTAGTATCATTATGAAACCCTAATAGATCACATATTATACATAGGCTGCATAAAGTCGCTTAGATACATTCATACGTAGGTTATGCATCGCCCCTCCTTTGCTTTTAATTAATTTTCTTCTTTCATAGCTTTTATTTCATCATATTAAAGCAGATCTGCGTGATAGAAACTGCCCAAATTTGAAAATACTGCTATCAATGGAAAGAGTGCGTAATTCTCTGAGAAGAAGTGTGATTTACTGATGCATATTCTAAAGTTGGAGAGTGTGTAAGTAAAAAGTCCAGTTGGTCTCACCAGCTGACAGTCTTCCAGAGAGTTGACCAGCTGAGCGTTCTGGCAGGAGAGGATGGAGCCTGCCAGGTTGAGCATCACACACACTGCTGACAGCAGCATGAAGAAAGTGATCTGTCACAAAGATAGAGGAAGAAGAGAGCGGGAGAGAGATGTAGAAAAAATAAATACAACATAATGTCAAATGTTGCCGCTTAACACAGGTTAAAACTCTTTCTGATATTGCTGTAACACCAGAGGCACTTCAATCAATCGTCAATCACAGGGATTTCTACACATCACCATAGTAGAAAAAAGGTGTCAAGAGGAATCGATATAACCTGTTTTTCCTCAGACCTACAGAGTCTGAAAACGAGAAATGTCATCCAATGACACACGAAACAACGTATTGACTGATGGAAATCCTCCCTACATGCACAAACCCTAACACCCGTCTCTACAGACGCAATATTTCTCTGTGCCTCACACTGATAGAGCGGCAGTTTAGCTCTAATGTACTTTCCCCGCAAATGTTCCCTTGGCTCCCTCTTCCTCAGGGTAAAGGCTTTAATTTTTATCTCCTCACTGAAAGCCCTGTGGATATCAATCCAGTTAGCAGGAATACAGCTGCCATTTGTGGTAGTTTAAATTACAGGACTGTACTTGATGACAGCAGCAGAGTTTTACTAGCTCATAATTGGTGAGTTTAATCAAAAATGACCATAAACGACTCTTTTCAAAGTTTGCTTTAAATAAGTGATATAAAACTATAATACTCTGCAGTTGTTTGCCTATGCCACCCAGTGCAGTTTCAGTCACCGGTCATTTTTTCCAAACTCATTTGAGGTCACTGTTACCTTCGACCTTTGTTTGAAATGTAACAAACATCCGGTCAGCAGAGGAAGAAATTCCCAACAGGGAGACCAGAGACATTCGGCTCAAGAGGCCATGTTTTCTGAGGCAACCTTGTCCTTGACCTAAGACCTTCAACCACCTCGTCTAATCAGTTTATCTTTGAAACCGAGTAGACATTTGTACCAAATTAGATACACGTCTCTGAAGGTGTTCTGGAAATACTGTGTTCACAAGGCAAAAATTATGCTTTGTGGCGCCACCACGACCTTGACTATTGACCTTTGTCCACCAAAATCGACTCAGTTCTTCCTTCCGTCCAACTGAATGTTTGCACCAAATGGCAAAATATTTTGTCAGAGGCATTCTTGTGATTCAAGATGTCACCTGCGTTGAGGCATAAAAAGTCCTGGGACAGTGTTGGTGGAGGACACAAAAGGCACCAGCTGGAGCGGTGTGACACATACAGAGGTTGTTGAAAAACACATACACAGATGGAGAGGAGGAGAGAGGGACAAAGGGGCGGAGCGTTGAAGGAACCGGAGGTGGCATGTAACAAACAGATGGAGCGATAAGTTTAAGTGCTTTTCACCATGGCAGAAAATTGAAAGATTGGTCGGTTGATGGTCGAGCCTGAGGAGAAGGATGTGAATGAGGAAAATGCAAACAACAGAGGAAATAAAGACAGAGTGACAGAGACGTGCAGGAGAGAACAGACGTCTGTATTCCCATGGTGCACCAGTGGGGATGATGTGATTAATCAGCAATTAATTTAACTGTGATATCAGCTGTCTGGTTCTCTGGTTCATTAGAATAAAATCAAACCTCCTGGAACACGCTGCAGATCACATGAGGACATATGATATGTTGTAACAGAATCATGATACAACATATCATATAACTCTTTATTTTGCATGACCACTATTTCCCTAATAGTCATGAAGTTTGTTTCTAATTACTGGACCAAAAATAGACAAAGTTCTTCGGCTGTTTAGTTTAGTTAATTAAAGTAGCTGTCATTTAATATTTTGTTAGGACACACACACACAAGCACACACACAAGCACACACACACACACACACACACATCACATAGCCGCCATTACTGCATTTATCGTGTCATTTTCTGTCAAGTGAATTAACATCATTGTCACCATGAGAGAACACGAATATCATTTAATCAATTAGATGTTGCTATAGAAACAGATGTGCTACAGATAAGACAGATTTTCCCTATGTTAACAGGACTGAAGCTCCTCACTCAGACTGATGGGATCTGTCTGTTTCTGTGGAAACTGATGAACCCATTTGATCTAATGAAAAGTGTTTCCCATCCATTCAAAGTGTTTTTCCAACTAAACAACTGATACAAAAGCAGATGGTAAGAAGTATGACTATTGATTGGTGTCTGCTGGACAACAAACAGAAAGCATTTTCATTATTTTACTCAGGGAGCGCAGAAGCATTTAGTTTGAATGTCACAACATGTCAAATATTAGCTATCACAGCGACCATGTTATATATTGTTAACACGCAAACCAGTGACACTCAAATCCTCCTCCCTGACACATAAGCCAATAAGTTGTTTATTTAGTTATTTGTTTTTAATGGATCCTCCTTGGGTTTGTCTTGTTGCCAGCTGAGCCAATCAGATACAGCTCTGCTTCTGAGGTTATAACCAGCATCAACTGCAGTTTAACTGAGGAGGAAAACACTCTTTATAGAAGCTCTACTGCTGGAGAGAGCTGCCGTAACATCACCCTGCGTTTTTTGCTGTGGCATTTGCATGAATGTCTTTTTAAATCTGTCAGATCTTCGGCATCTACAGCTACACAACCCTGGATTAACGAAGCCATGTGGCACCGAACCCATTGGATTGGAGTCATTACGCAGTGCAAATTGTGATTTTATACAACAATGGTCCCACCATAAATCCAGTGATTTGTGTTCTCCAGGCCTGAGTGTCACCTGTGTGTCACCGATACTTTCTCTCCGCCAAGCTGATTGTCACGCCTGGCACCGCACCGATGCCTTCTCATTACCATGTAGAATCACATGGCGCCATTAAGCTGCAATTCATTAATTACTGCAGTGCTTCCCTCTGCATACCAAAGAGGAAAAAACACACACACACACACACACACACACATACACACACAAAGCCACGCACACACACCACTCGGTCCCCATCGTAAATTTACACTGTATGTCATCATCACCTCATTTAGCACTCACTGCGGAGGACAATACACCACAATGCACTCCCATTCATCTCCCTGACACACACTCATATATTACTACAATATAAGACTCAGGGTTCAGGTGTATCACTGTTATTCTCCATAACTGTCAATGAGGTGAAAATCATTTGCCCTTAACTTCGCCTCCTCCAATCCTTCATTCAGCTGCAATATATTCAGATTCCAGAGAAATAGAATAACACTTTGGATGAACCATATCTGTTGCAAGAAAAATATCAGGGTGACTTACATTCATTACCAGTTTTTCCCCACTAGCAGCATAATGGTACAATATATGTCCTGCTTTGTTTGTTCATTTGGTAACAGGTGGGAGTAATGCACCGAGAAATGCAGCGATGTGTCAACGAAGGCAGGGAGGATGAAATGAGCTCACTGGAGCCTTTTACAGGCATGAAAATGTCCAAAAAATGGAGCCCAGACTTTCTTCAGACTTTGAAATATGAAGAATAAAGCAGGAGACTCTCCAGGTCAGACGACAGGAGAAAACAGTCTGCACATTCAGGCGAGAGGTGGCGTTTGCATGCGGGAGGGAGGACTTGACGTATAAATTCTGCTGCGTAGATCACATGTTTTTTTTTACAGCCCGACGACACCGGAATTGGCACATATCACTAAAAGCTGTCTAATCTTGTTTTGTTTCCAAATTGATATCTTCATCGGCGTCTTCTACCTGTATATCTCTTCTTGATCCTGTTTCCTCCATCTGTCACGTGATAGAAACAGGTTCATCACGCTTACTCGCTCACTGTGAACATTCCGGTCATTATCCAGCTGCTCTCTCACGTGGGCTCACAAGGACATTTCCCGGACATTTACCTAACAGGCTCTCAAGAAATATTCTGCAAAATGCCAGGAGCAACTAACCAAGACATTTGCGTTCTCTGATACGGCCCCTCCAGAAAAAATGTGAGCTTTGGTGGATTGTGTTAGCTTTGGACAGAGCTAGCTATTTCCTCATGTTTTCAGTCTTTATGCAAAGCTAAAATAATTCTCTCCGTGGATTTGGAAAAGCCAAAAAATTACATTCACAGCTCACCTTGAATAAAATTGCATAAACAAAACACTCCAAAAGTCCAAGGCAGAAATGGATTCTTGTAAGTCTGTGGCACATCTTTCTAAAGCTCACAAAAATCATTCTTCACCTCTGCTAATTTGAAGAGGCACGATGCAGAGAAAAGATGAGCATCTCTCTGACAGGAAACTGGACTGATGCAGCGGCGAACAGTAATGGCTTTTCACTTGTTCAATATAAATCAACTGATAGGAAACACCAAGATATTAAATAGAAATAATTACAGAGGAAATTGGGAGTTAGGTCTCCTCAACTGACAATTCCCGCAGTATTCAAAGCAGAAATCCATGAATATTTTAAGAGGAAGGCCGTAAGCTAAAGTACACTAGTTAACACATAAAGCACATTTTACACATTTCATGTTGTGGTGGTTGGTTATCACACCTCAGATGCATCATATGTGAAGCCAATGTGCAGTAATGGTGAGATATTTGTGGAACCTGTATAACAACGCAACCTGTATTATAGTATATTATGAGAATCTTGGCGATGATGTCAGTGTCCATAAAATCCAACACTCAGTATAATACAGATTACAAAAAAAAAATCTGACCTTAAATAACCTGTGTGTTAGTGCCACAGATTATCTGCTTTTATTTCATTAAGGCAGATGATGACATTCCAACACGATTTAAACTCAGAGTGCAAACCATGTTACGCAATTTAGAGAACATCTCTTTCTCTCAGACCTCACAGCATCGAGAGTGCACGTGTGCATGTGTGGCGAGGAATTCTGGGGGATTTTGCTCTTTTTTCTGAGCCCAGGTTCATTATGATCACTTTTTGCTGACTTTTATAGATCCTTGTTTTTGTATTTTGTATTGAAATCTTTTAAACTGTCCATACTCCAGCATCATTTTGTCAATTCAACAAAATGTAAAGCTGCATTACTATGGTTCAGTTCATGGTTATAAGAACGGAACAGAAAATGTAAGAAATAAACTACAGTCTCTGTGCTGTGATATCATTTATAGAAGCATCTCTGAAAAGACATCTTGAGCTATAGTTGGGGTTTAATGGGGGGGGGGGGGGGGGGGCTCTGGGCAAGGTACCCAGAGATTGGTCAGTTTTCACCAGATGGGAATTCTGGATCAAAAAATACAACTTGAAACAGCGTTAGAAAATCCTCTGACTGCAGCGGAAATTAGTATTTAGTCTGCAGCAGTACTGCGACACAACGCTATTTATTTTCAATTATCCATGAGCCACCAGAGATGGAAGTAATGGTGTTCTGTTTCTGCTGCTCAGCAGATCACAAAAACTCTGTTTCAGTTTCCCTCTGATACCGTGCATCAATCCTCAGGCCCACACTGAGCTCAGAAACATCTGTGAACAGAAGGCACTTTCAGGACAGAAGGAGATTATTAATGAATATTTATCAAGGGGGGGAACAATATGATATATTGGTATTAGAAGCCTCCAGATCTTGTAAACTGTTCTGCTACTTAAAAAACATAGTGAAATACACACAACCCGGGGGTTAAGCCACAATCAGTAAAGAACACAAAGTGTCTCTCATGGCAGCCCTCACTGACTTTATAAACACAAGAGAAAAAGCAAATCCACGGCTGCAACAGCTGGTTCTCATTGGTTCCCACTGTTAACTGAGGTCAATCTCTACCTCTCTGCACCCCCCTCCAACAGAGGCCGGAGGTGTGTTTATGTATGGATGTGTATGACGGATGTCAGTGTGTGTGTGTGTGTGTGTGTGTGTGTGTGTGTGTGTGTGTGTGTGTGTGTGTGTGTGTGTGTGTGTGTGTGTGTGTGCCTCTGTGTCTGTGTGTGTGTGTGTGTTCGGGCCTCATCACCAGGATTAGTTGTGATAGGAGCTGAGTGACCCTGAGTTCAGTGCAGGTCCAAATAAACAGTGGAGGTGTTGATACAAACTCTCAGCAGCAGAACCCCGGGGACGTCACACTAAACCAGATGTAACGACTTCCACAGACTTCTAATCCTGCCGTGGAGCAGCTTCATCACAGACGCACACATCGCTTTAAACGCTCCTACGTGTGTTCAGAGATACACACACACACACACACACACACACACACATGCCCACACACACTTGCAGAGACCATAAAAACACTAGTGGGATTTTAAGGGTTTTCCAGTGAGCACAAAGAGCACACAAGCAAATTAATCTAATATAGTTAAATATGACACACAAATGGTCATATTCACAGTATAATAAGTACTATTTTACTCATTAGAAGAATATTTTTACAATATATAAGCGACCCGACCAACTGGCTTGCAGGAGAGTTTTTCATTCATCATACGTCTATTGCCCCGAAAAATACAAGAGAGACAGACAAAGCCACGGGAAAGTGCATATGACACAATTAAAAGGCGACCAAAACAAAAGTTGTGTTACTTTGAATAAAACTGGAGTACATGTCAAGAAAATATAATACACAGGTCTAGGTTTTACAGTAACAATGAAAGTAAGTCAGTGGACAGTGCAGGCTTTCAACACAACCTGTGACAGACACACACCTCAACACATAAGCTGTTACCACAGTGGTCACAACTTCATAACGAGCCTTGAGGTTGTGTTTTATTTTCCTGCTGATATACTAGGTGTGTAGTTTGATTATCTTAGTTGTAGACTGGGAGAGGAGAGTAGAAAAACCACACACTGTGCCTCCTGACTCTCTAGGCTTTGATGTGTAGTCATGTTGACAGCACGTCAGACTGCATCTCCACGGGATGTGATGGATTAGTTCCTGTGGTTGGAGACGTCATGCGGAAGTTGGAGTCCGACACCTTTTATTGGCAGATGAGACTTGGAGCCATGGACGTGAGGCGTGCTACACTACAACTTAATGTTGCTACGTTCTGAATTTAACCTTTTGACTCTTTAATAATGTGTGTTCACACTTCAAGTCAAGCCCTCTCCCTCCAAACATCCCCACAAGGAGAGGCGGGATAATAGATAGTCAGACAGGCAGTACTTGGGCATTCAGGGGAGGTAAGCTAGCTCCTTGTAAGAAGCTAGAGGAGTTCATCTCTATGCCAGTGCTCACACTTATTGATTAAAAGAGACCATGAAAGACAGCATCACCCTGAGGGTCAGTGGCTGATTAACCCCCACTTCTCAACATTTTAATCAACCACTGACCTCTAATGAGCTAAAACAAGGAGGCTCTGCCTGCTCTGCTACCCCCCAGGCTCCTGGTGGGGGGCTGCTGTAATGAGACAGGCCTGTAATGAACATGGTCCGAGTAGACACTGACACCAAACAGAGGAACGACGGGGACTTTGTCAAGGATTCTCCGCGCTTGTTGTGGTTCATTAAAAATCCAGGCTGACGTCTCGGTAAGTGACTACACTGTGAAGTCTGTTACACACGAGGCGCAGCACAGGCTGTGATGTGTGATTGTAATCAAACTGTCAGAGGTTGGAATCAAATGAACACACTGTGGCTCCTCTGAGAAAACTTGAGAAAATATGGCAACCATCACGTGGATTGTACCGCAACGTGGTAGGAGCCATACAAGGAGCAATAAACCAGCACAATCCCATATGAAAACACCTTATGCCATGGAAGAGGATATAATGTAGTTAAAAACCGTGAGTAATTTTTCTATCTCCTGACTTTGAAGGCGAGATGAAGAAAAGTTATGTTTGTTCATATGTTTCTCTTCTTCTGTTCAGCCACGTAGTAACATGACGCTGTTGCTTGATCAGTTGCTCCATCACTTTGGCTCAAACTGAAATATATCAACAGTTATTGCGTGGATTGCCATGTATGTGCAGAGATCCGTGGTGACAGACTGGTACATATTCAAATGTAGAGCGGGCCATAATTTTCTGTCTGATCTCAACCGCGCCTGAGAGAAAACTAACCATGCCAGAATGGAAAGCACAGACATTGTTTATTCTGGTGTGAATCCCTGAGGCAGAAATGTAGTGACAGTTATTTTGTAGTTTCATTTATTTTCCTTCCTGACTTAATTTCGTCAATATACATTCTGTAACCTACCAGTAGATTAACAACAGTTACTTGATTTAATGTGGCGGATTAATATATATTAGCCGTCTGCTTTCTTGTGCAGCCCCTCCACTTTGAACATTTTATGTTGCAAAGGAAGTTTTCATTAATACCACGTATTAATCAAAATGCCAGAGAGCCCCTGAGACACCCTGTATTTTGCAAACCAATTTAAATGTTCTCCTATGACACCAACATTTGTGGATATACAGATTTGCACTGAGCTACAGAAACTTATCAAGAAATCCTAGACACTGTTTTGTTGTTTATGTGTTTTCTTCATACATATTACGAATCTATATTTCAAAACGATAAACTGAGCTGAAAGAATTTTTTTTCCCAATGCTCTTTTATTTTTCTATTTGAGACTGTAGGAGAGCAACGTGACCCGAGCTCTGCCAGAACACCTCTGCTGCTGCGGCTGCCCGGATCATGCCGCTCCCGCTCCTATGAGCCATCAGATAAGCTGGTCTATCTAATTCATATTCTAATTAATATGGAGCCACACTTCCTGTTTCTCTGGGCCTTAGGGGGGGAAAATCATTCATCGGGTTTTATCTGGAGCCGAAGATTTCCGTGCACTCAGCCAACGGGGATCTTCACTCTCTGCCCACACTTTCTCACATTCGGCTCATCCCTTTGTCCACTCCTTAACATGTCAATTTACACATATGTCAATAAGAGCATGTGGAAGAAGGTTATTGAAGGTTATTGTAGTGTGTGTGTGTGTGTGTGTGTGTGTGTGTGTGTGTGTGTGTGTGTGTGTGTGTGTGTGTGTGTGTGTGAGAGAGAGTTTGTGTGTGTGTTCCTGTACTTATGTCTTAGTGAGAACCATTTTAAGCATAGATCCTACAGAGTGAGGACTAGGGAAGGCATTATGCCAATGAGTGTCCTCACTAAGAGAGAAGTACAAACACGTGTGTGTGTGTGTGTGTGTGTGTGTGTGTGTGTGTGTGTGTGTGTGTGTGTGTGTGTGTGTGTGTGTGTGTGTGTGTGCGTGTGCGTGCGGTTTTCTATGCTGAGAGAAACAATGTGGTAATCAAAGGAGATGAATTGAGAGAAAGACGGAGACAGGAGGATTCAGAAAGCGTCCCAAAGTGCCTCACGGGAGACATCTTTAGTGTGTGTGGGAAACAGAGGAGTCAATCATTTGTTTTATTTTTCACTCTGTGGAGCCGAACACTTCTCATATCAGCGACATCCTGTTGATATACACCTGAGTAGAATGAAATTAGAGTCTGCAGCAGCCTGAGTTTAATATACAATAAACACAAAATTAAGTTTAAGCTCAGCTGCACCTTAGAGACACATTTAATAAAAAAATAGCTTGTTTATTGAAAAAGGTTGAAAAAAATCAGTCTGTGTGATATTATAATATTACAACGGCTTTTGTAAATGTGCTACAATCATTGGCTATTACAACCCTTCCATATCTGCATAGATCAAACCAACAAGTGAAACAGGAGATTATTTTTGCTATTTGAAAGTATTATTTGAAAACATCTATATTCTCTGGGTTTCTAGGAAAGAGTGTTTCACCATGAGGAGACAGCAAAAATATAAATATGCACCGATCAGCCACATCATTAAAATAGATTACTGGTTTTATTGTTGGATATTGTTAGATATTGTTGGATATTGTTGGATATTGTTGGATATTGTTGGATACAAAACTTCTTTAGTATTTTTAACTAAGAATACAGGAGCTAAAATCTAATGTTTGAGACAGAGGATGAATAGAGGAGCTGCAGCATCGACAGTTTGAGGAAAGTCATGTGTATTCTGAACACTGAATCACGTCAACATTATGAGGGAATTCCAAAAATTTAATTATGAGCCTGAATTTACACAAGGTCGCCTTAAATAATTTTCTATGGCTTATGGCTTGAATGAGTGAAAACACTGTCTCCAGGCAAGGTGGCTTTAGAGAGGCCAATTTTCTACAGCAGTGCTCAGGAGTATTCAACAATAGCTGATATTTATGGTTAATTATACACATTATACTGTGATTGTGCACTGTGACTGGACGGGCAATGCTTTATAACAACCCCCGAACTGTACTTGACTTCTTGAGCTCGGTCTATTTGCTTTAAGGACAAAGACAGAATGTCATTGTACAGGACTGTATATATAACCATAAATGCTTTGAACTTGATCTTTTGTTTCCCTTAATAAACAATATATACAGAAATTCTCTTCACAGCTTAATTGCAACAAAGACACAATCACAATAGTCTATTTTAATCTGTAGGAAAGAGATTTTAAATAGTACTTTTACATTGCTGGTGTGAAATACAGAGTTAGATAAAAAACGATTACATTTAGATAAAATATCCACACTGGGCCAAAATGAACTTTAGGTTTTTAATAAAGGATGCTGGAAGAATGCAAAACGTTGTTGCCAAGCAACAGGAAAATATAGTTTTTTCTTGGCGGAGGACCAAAGAAAATGTATCAAAACCAACCTAAAACTTTTGACTCTTCTCATATTCCTCCTTTTTTTTCTTTTTGTAAACCTTCCCGAAACACCCATCACACAGCTCTGTGTGGGATTGTTGGTGAAACTTGAGGGAAAAAGCAGCTGTATGTGTGAGATATGGGTGAAAATATGATGTATTACACCTTAAATATTTTAAGTTTCATTTTTTGTATTCACTAGTTGCACAGGAGCAACACCGTCACAGAGAGTTGTTACTGACAGACAGAAACCAAATCACTCATCAAACATGATATGTACTTGTTTCTGTATAATTCAATATCCATGTGCCAATTTGAAATTAAAAAAGTTGACAATAACCATAAGTTTGTAGTGGATTGTCTTCTTTGTTTTAATCAGCTCTTCATTAGCCCCTTAATATCTGAGTTATAATTTTAAATCTGCAGACTACAGGGAACAAGCTTTCTTTAGCTCATTGCTTTTAATCAATTTGTTACGTTTTTAGCTGTTTAACTTTTGATTGATAACTGTTTGATTTAGAATCTCTACCTAAGTCTAACCCACGTAGACACGGAGAGAACATTCCACACAGGAACAAGGATTCAAACAGGGATCCAAACCCAGGGCAGTGAGTCGACAGAGTTAACCACTGAACTGCCGTGCCACCACTTAATGTTAGATGTATAATTATTTATCTTTAATCAAACCTTCAAAATGTGCAACACTGCTACATTACAATGCCAACCAATCATTCTGTTGTGATGTAAACAAAGTGGGGTTTACTAAAAGGGTTTGGATATAATCCATCAACGAGAGTCTTTTAGGCAAAATCCAGGTAGATCCTTTTCCTTCACTTTTCGATACCAATTCAGTTGAACTGTGTTGTTTGAATAAAAGAGGCGTTTATATCCACAGGTGTGCTGGGATTCCAATGGGTGGTTATTTCATAACATTGCACAACAGGCCAGCTCTCATTTCAGGTGCTTCTCTTACTTCTGTTCCCTGCCAGCTCTGGAAAATTTGCTCGAAAGAGGTGAGGAAATAAAATCTAACCACAAAATCATAGGCTACAGAGAATGTGTGAATGGGAGTCATCCCTTCCCAAAGCTATTTTTCAGAGATTTCCTTATGTTTGAAAACAGCAGTGTTTTTTTATTTAGCCGATTTTCCTTCGTTGTACAATTCCAACACCACCCTGCCCTCGATGCTCCTCAGCTCACACTTTCGCACACACATGCACTTTTATTTTGATCCCTCACTGTCCGTCTGACACACACACACACACACACACACACACACACACACACACACACACACACACACTGTCTCTGCTTTCCTGTAGCAGCTCCTGACAGGTGGTCCTGTGGGGCCCATCTCAGTTGGCAGTGGGCTACATCTCTCACTAAAGCCTCTCCATCTGGGTCAAGTCAATGAATAACGGACCTCTAAGGAGGAAAGAGACAGACAATGCACACACAATTGCAAACACAGAGACTGACCTGGAATCAGCATGCTTGAATATTATGTCTGAAAATGTTATTGCATGTGTGCATCGTGGCATGTGCCTCTACGTGTTAGTGTCATAGCTCTCAGTGTACAACAGTATGCTTGGATGTGCCGTGCATGTGTGGGTCTACATGTGCATGCAGTCTAAAGACAAAGAGCTCACAGCTCCTGACTACGCAGGACGGCAGAGAGAAGTAAATGGATCAGCATTTACTGTCGACCGTTTTTTATGCAACAAATGGATCCCCCCAATTTTTTTTTACAGTCTTTACTTCCTTCCCGTGCAACAGTTTGAAAGAGCTGCACTGATGCACCACAGCAGGAACTGTTGAAAAGCACCAGGCAAACGGCAGCCAAAAATGTATTCAAGTGAACAATTTATAAAGGAGAAAATGTGTGCTTGCTGGGTTTTGCCTCCAGCTGGTATCACAAGAAATTCAGCAGATGGATTATAAAAGGATTTCTTTTTCTGTGTCTCTATTAGAAAGATGATCTTTATTTGAATAGTTTCATAAATACCTTGAGAAAAAAAAGGCTTTTAAAAGCTACTAAACAAGGATTTTTATTGATGATTACATTTTTTTGAGAGTTTTACAAGCCAGGATGTGAACATATTATAAACCCATAAAGGGCATTTGATGCCTCCGTTGTGCACAGCAATAATAAGCCATTTCACATAGTGGAAGTCAGTTTTCTTGTTTGAAATAAGGAAATAACCACATGTTGTGAAATGTAAGTAACAGCCAAAAAACACCATGTCAGCTGCTCTAGGTCAGTCGCCCCGGCAACCAGAGATGTATGTGATACTTGGATTGCCATCAAGCAACATGCACATGCCAGATATACTCTGCACGAAGCCAAAAGCTTATGTCAGATGATATCTATTCTGACGTTATCGAAATATAAAGTGAACAAGTTGTGTAAATTGTATAATTATATCTCATATTCCTTTAACCACACTTTGACTTGTCAAAAGATAATTTTCTTCAGGCCTGTTTGTAGGTTTTCTCTTCTTCTGATACCAGTCTCACGGGAGCTCTACTTTATTCATCATCAACAATAAATTCACGAGAGACAACAAATAACTTCAGCTTTAATATTCATTCACACTCAGCACTTTCAGCCCTCATTTAATCACGTCAATAATAAAGTGGCAGAGGACGTAAGTGTTTCTATTCATAGTGTGCTAGCTGCCTTCTCAGTGTGGCAGCAGTTTGTGTTGAATGTTCCTGTGTCTACTTCAAGCTAAATCTAATGTATGCTCCCAAAACACTGACTCAGCCCTCTATACATTCACAGCAAGAAATGGAGGCATGAATCATGAACACAAACAAGTGCACACATTGAAATCAATCCCTCTCCACCAAACTTAGAGAAGAAAACAACCTCAACAGAATCCCTCACAACAGTGCATTGCCTGCTCTAAACTTGCCTCAGTGTTGCAGCTTTCTGTTTGAAACTGTAAAACTGTAAAAGTGACCTGCAGTAATTGAGCAAAGAGTACAGGGAGGTTGCTGGAGTCAGTCCACAGAACCCTGAAGCCACCGCTGCTGAACAAAGAGCTGTTCACCTGTTTATTCAAAGGGTGACCAGCTGGACCTCCAATCCACAATCACTACTGGACAGACTCTTACTCAAAATAACGGCACCTAAGCAAGATGGCAGCATCTGATCCTGGAATATTTTGGCTTCCCATTGTACATTGGGAGGATATTGAGATGCATGGTCCATTTTTACTAATATATTAATATAATACATTCTTGCACAAAATGAGAACTGGGGATTTTGTCCCAAACACTTACAGTGAAATTAAATTAAGGATTCTTTGCAAATTTGACTGAAATTGACATTTATTTATTGAGTTTCTATGTTCAAATTATCATAAGGTATATTTTCAGGAAAACAGGTGTTTCTATAATAAATAGAAAGTATCACCTCCTTCTCAGTCTGTTGTTGTCCAGTGTCATCTGTTGTTTTTATATTAAGACATTTTCCTCTGACATTTCTAAAGTTAGTAGTAGAAGCAAATTTAGAGGCGGATGACAATTGCAAGATTTTTCAGTTGAGATGATCATATCACTTCATCCATGTGCTTCCTCAAAACCGCAAAAGTTCAAAAGTCTGTTTACAGCGGTTTCCTACATCCAGTTACCAAGCACTGGCTGAGTCTCCAGCAGCAACACACCAGGCCGGCCAGAGCTGTGGAGTGCTGGTGGTTGCCGTGCCACGGAATCAACTCACTCAGCTGTGAAATATGGCTGACAGGATTGTGTGCAAACCACAATTACATCTCGAGTTCCTGACAAGTGACCACATAGCACTAGTTGTTCAGTCAACTGTGGAATATAAACTTGTGGACCTTGCCTCTAATGCCTCCATTTGCTCAGAACACAATCACTGCAATGTCACACACAGTTCTAACCGTTTGCTACAGAAGGAGATTGGCAGCAGTGTGACAGGAGGGAGTGAGAGAGGAGCGCATTGTGCTGCTTAACAATAGCTGAAAGACGAGCACAGGCAATGTGTGTTTGTGTGTGTGTGTGTGTGTGTGTGTGTGATCGGCTGTGATGAATTTCTCATCAGCTCTAATTTTATCGTCACCGTATGTTGTCAATGTGGCATTTGAAAATTTGGAGCGTTTTACTTTGGGACTGAGCAGGAAAAATACACAGAGAAAAACATTTAGTCTACAAGACCTTCAAAGAAAAAAAAATGCTATTTTATTTTAAATTCTTGAGTATTTAAAATCGCTCGAGGTTTGCTGATGAAAATCTGCCTCACGTGACTCAGGAGCCAATCATCCCCACGGATTTATGTTAACATTTGATTTACTTTACGTAGTAAACTGAATGAATAATCGCGATCTACGAGTGACCAATACAAACAGTTAAAGGAGAAAGCAGCTTAATGGCAAGCAGTGTGTTTTCCCTTCATCATGCAGCGTTTTCCCTTGATATTGCTGCAGAAAAACTTGCAAAACTTTGAGTAGATTGGATTGACGCAATTAAAGGCAACCAAAATGAAGCGTCCTGTTGCCTTGAATAACATTTTTCTGGGTTTGAATACTGGTGGAAACCTTTTGGATAATATAAGTGCACAGGTCAACAATATATATAACATAGGTTGAGTCGTTCCTAGACATTTAATTATTTAAGAAAATAAAAAATAAAGTACAGTGACAATGTTCTTTTATAAAATACACAAAAGCCTTGAAACGTAAGTGTGGAGTGGCCATGATTGCAGGCAGCAGAAGAGACTTCAGGGACAGATTCATGAGTACCTGCTATTTTTCATGAAACAAGCTCTCTGTGTGTTTGGTAATTATCCGGTGTTGTGTTGAAACTCTGCAGAGCTCAGCTCATCAGCCTGACACACAGGAACTGTTTGCAGACGACAGGTAAACACATAATGACATTAAGAAACTCAAAATCCTTCCTAGCTTGTTTGTTGGCCTCATGTAGTGAGTGTGGCTGTGGATGTATTTGTGTTTGTGAGCATGTTGGGATGGTTCACTGAACCAGATGGTGCTGTGTGGACATGAGGCTTTAGCCTTTTACATGAGCTGATATCTGCTTATATTGGAGAATGGAAAACGCTTGTACAAGTTTTTGTGAGCTTTCTATTCTGAGACAAAATGCAGAGCTGAAATAATGATCATCTCTCTATGATATTCACACTTATACACATGCAGACATTTTAAATACAGCTGCAAACCCATGTTCACAAAACAATCATGGTACCACTGTACAATATATATTTACAGCTTACTGTAACAACAACAACACTATAAATAATCCACTGTGGGATCATTGGGATCAAATGAGAAACAAACCACTGAAGACTAAAAGCTGCAGTTTCTCATTGTGCTTTTGTGTCTTATTAGGAATTCCTGAATTAAACATTTAGTGGCCTCAGAAGGCAGGATAGTGGTGAACAAACCAGAGAACGTCCATTGTTCATCTTCACAAACACCAAAGCTTTTTAAAAACTCCCTGACATCACACACCTTGTGCCTCATCTGTTTAAATCAAACACCTCATTATACAGTTGAAAATTGTTTTGCTTGAAATGAAATTACAGAGAGAAAAGTCAGAAGAAAATGAGAAAGAATAAGCATTGTCTGTCTGGGGCCAAAAACCTGAGGGCTGATGCAAAGTGTTAGGCCCCTCATAGCTGAGACAGACTGAAACACAGACAGACCCTGGTTGCCACAGAGGACCAGAGGCTGCTAATGGGCTAATTTCACTCCTAATTAGAGAATGAATTTGTCCATTTAGTTCTGAAAGAAAAATGCTCATCTATGTGAGGGCTAAATTGGGCTGACAGACCCAGCGCTACTGATGCACTGCTTATTGATGATTCTGTTAATTGAATGAAAAAAAAAAAACATTTCTCACAGACGTTGTGTAGTTTTGATTCGTTGTTGCTCTAGTGCTGGGTTATGAATCTTCATCCCACAAGCGTAGAGATATTTCTGCTTCCCTATCGCAATCAGTCAGTGTGCCATCTCTCTCTCTCTCTCTCTCTCTCTCTCTCTTCGTTGCTCTCTCTCTCTCTCGTTGTCGCTCTCGCACTTACAGTATATTTATGGGCTGTCAGGGTCGCAGGCTGTCACAGAGAGCACCTCGTAAACCCTTTCACCAATGTCCCGCTGGCCCTCCTGTAGTTATGTGATCGTAATGGAAAGTCTACAGCTATGATGATGCTGTTAGTGATTTGTGTGCATAGTTAGTGAGATATCTGGAGGTGTGGAGAGCATATGTGTGTGTGTGTTTATATGAGGATTATAGTTTTAAAAAGTGAACCTGCTGCCCTGTGTGTGTGTGTGTGTCTGTGTGTGTGTTACAAGCAGGCAACAGGTTGGAGGGATAAACAAATTTCCTCTGGATTTATCCCCAGGAAACCTTCAGACATCAGTGTGTCGCTGACGTTGTGCTGTAAATCACACACTCTTCCAAAGTAAACAGCCACACACACATTTGTCAAATTAAGTTCAACCAGTGGGGACGAGACACCCAGACACACCTCATGCATAACTAATATTTCTCGGCTGCCAGATAGTCATGAGCACAAACCTGCATCCATTCCATAGTGTCATAACACATCCATCAATTTCTGTTTTCGTTAAACATAACACAAGGAAAACAACAAGGCCAAGGTCCACAAACACAATAAGTCCAAAAAAAGATCCACAACACAGGCTCCAGACAGAATCACAACAATTGCTAAATCTAATTGTATATAAGTTTAATCTGATAAGGTCCTCAACTGCAGAGTATGAGTAAGAGTGGCGTCTGTGGTGTTATGACGTTGATGTTGACTCTTTGACAAAATATAACTTCCAAACTGTATAACATTACCCATGGAAATTCTTTACTGGGCAAGTAAAATGATAAGTAGGAAGAAATTCACCTTCTTCAATTTTTCCATTTAAGAAAGGGAAATAATGCATTGTACATTAGTAGTAGTAATCATGGAGCTGCTGTTCTAGTACAAGAAAATGCTGAATTGGAAATGCATTTATTAAATTTGAATTCAAGCAGGTATGAAGAGGCGTGTGTTTTTTGTACCATATGTCCTTCGACTTTAAAAGAAACTAGTGAGAACAACGAAGACAGTTGAGGATTCGTGAGACAGAAACTATTTACTGCAGACTAACTGTGTTGTTTCCCCGCAGGGCAAACAAGGTCTCTCTACCCTCCAACTCTGTCTCTGTCTGTCTTTCTCTCTCGAAACACATAATCCATCACAGTCACAGACAGCAGACTGCAGGTAGTCTTGTCTTTCTCCTGGCACTGAGTGATACAGAGTAAATCTGCTGTGGCATTAATGCAGCAGACTAGACTGGATGGAAAACTGCAGTGTTTATTAGCGGTTTACGATAAGGAGGAAGAGCAGGATTTTGCTTCAAAACATGAACACAGTGCGTTTTTCTATTCCACAAAGCACAATATACAGTATTGATAAATCTTTCATGCCGAGTTAAGAACAGGAAAAGTTTGGGGTCAACAGACTTTCATATTCAACACATCTTCTCTCTCCACAATATGTGCACCTGTTTTTCCACTCAGGCTTACACACAACTCCTGTCTCCAGCCATCCAAACATTGCACTCAGCTTCACGAGTCAACATGACAGCAACGTGTCGGAGCCAGAGATGTTTTACACGCCTTCTTCTCTGTCTCACCTTGTCTATTAATAACCCATATGTGTCTCTCTAATGCTTCAGGATAAATACAACAATGGTAAAATATAGGCAGATTCCAAAGCATGTTATGCTGTGTCAAAGTATGGAAGGATCATTGAAATAAAATGGCACCATTTCTTTTTATATTCTATACTAATTGGTGTAAGGTTGCAGAAAGAGCGGTTCATGGTTTAGTCCAGAGGTCTTCACCGTTTTTCAGGCCAAGGACCCCCAAACAGGTGGAGAGATGGAGCAGGGACCCCCTACTATATATATTGCATAAAATTGTGTTTTATATTAAACTGGACCTAGTGCCATGTTCAACATAACTACCCTGATATTGTGCATTCAATACTAAGCTATTCAAATATTACATGGGTTCATATATTCATGTTTTTAATTTAAACGTGTGCAAGGGTGGCCATGCCACTGCCATTCATAAACATACAGTGGGTACGGAAAGTATTCAGACCCCTTTAAACTTTTCACTCTGTTTCATTGCATCCATTTGCTAAAATCTAAAAAAGTTCATTTTATTTCTCATCAATGTACACTTAGCACCCCATCTTGACAGAAAAAAAACAGAAATGTAGAAATTTTTGCAAATTTATTAAAAAAGAAAAACTGAAATATCACATGGTCATAAGTATTCAGACCCTTTGCTCAGTATTGAGTAGAAGCAGCCTTTTGAGCCAGTACAGCCATGAGTCTTCTTGGGAATGATGTAACAAGTTTTTCACACCTGAATTTGGGTTAGTGGTGAACGTTGGTGGACAGACATTTTCAGGTCTCTCCAGAGATTCTCGATTGGGTTTAGGTCAGGGCTCTGGCTGGGCCAGTCAAGAATGGTCACAGAGTTGTTCCGAATCCACTCCTTTGTTATTTTAGCTGTCTGCTTAGGGTCATTGCCTTGTTGGAAGGTGAACCTTCGGCCCAGTCTGAGGTCCAGAGCACTCTGAAAGAGGTTTTCTTCCAGGATATCTTTGTACTTGGCCGCATTCATCTTTCCTTCAATTGCAACCAGTCGTCCTGTCCCTGCAACTGAAAAACACCCCAATAGCATGATGCTGCCACCACCATGTTTCACTGTTGGGATTGTCTTGGGCAGGTGATGAGCAGTGCCTGGTTTTCTCCACACATATCGCTTAGAATTAACGCCAACAAGTTCACTCTTGGTCTCATAAGACCAGAGAATCTTATTTCTCATAGTCTGGGAGTGTTCTCCATGTGTTTTTTGGCAAACTCTCTGCGGGCTTTCATATGTCTTGCACTGAGGAGAGGCTTCCGTCGGGCCACTCTGCCATAAAGCCCCGACTGGTGGAGGGCTGCAGTGATAGTTGACTTTGTGGAACTCCCTACTGCATCTCTGGAGCTCAGCCACAGTGATCTTTGGGTTCTTCTTTACCTCACTCACCAAGGCTCTTCTCCCACGATTGCTCAGTTTGGCTGGACGGCCAGGTCTAGGAAGAGTTCTGGTCGTCCCAAACTTCTTCCATTAAAAGATTATGGAGGCCACTGTGCTCTTAGGAACCTTGAATGCTGCAGAAATTATTTTGTAACCTTGGCCAGATCTGTGCCTTGCCACAATTCTGTCTCTGAGCTCTTTGGGCAGTTCCTTCGACCTCATGATTCTCATTTGCTCTGATATGCACTGTGAGCTGTAAGGTCTTATATAGACAGGTGTGTGCCTTTCCTAATCGAGTCCAATCAGTTTAATTAAACACAGCTGGACTCCAATGAAGGTGTAGAACCATCTCAAGGAGGATCAGAAGAAATGGACAGAATGTGAGTTAAATATGAGTGTCACAGCAAAAGGTCTGAATACTTATGACCATGTGATATTTCAGTTTTTCTTTTTTAATAAATTTGCAAAAATTTCTACATTTATGTTTTTTTCTGTCAAGATGGGGTGCTGAGTGTACATTAATGAGAAATAAAATGAACATTTTAGATTTTTGCAAATTGCTGCAATGAAACAAAGAGTGAAATATTTATAGGGGTCTGAATACTTCCCGTACCCACTGTACATCTTGCATACAACACTGAGCTATTAAAGTAATTCACAGATTCATGTTTTTATTTTAAACATACGTGTAGAAGAGACAGTGAATCCTTATCTGTGGATTGCACACATACTCCCACATTAGTGAGATGTCGGACCCTTATGGGTAGCACACAACTTATCTAATCTTGGATGGATGGAGGTTGTCCGGCAGAGGGTCAAATCAGCGTCACAATATGTTGGATGCATGTTAATGTGTATTGAAAGACAATTACATTTGTGAAAAAAAAAAAAAAAAAATTATAAAAAATTGAAAAAATTGTCTAATCAACCAAAGATTTCGCGGACCCCCTGCAGTACCTCCGCGGACCCCCTAGGGGCCGCGGACCCCCTGTTGAAGACCTCTGGTTTAGTCTATAAATTAAAAAAACATGCACAATGCACATCATTGCACAATGAGGAAGTAGAAAAGAAATGAATATTAATGTCTTGCCTAGAATTAGATTTTAATTGTATTTTAAATACAACAAGCAGAATATTCTATTTTATTCAATGATCTGTGACTAAAGCATTTCATTGCCAGCGACTGCTTAATGTAATTGTTGTGCATTTGATAATACAAATCTTGTATCTTGAATCTTGAATCTTAGAAGCTAGATAGCAGTAAGCTTATCCATCCACCCGTCCATCTTCTTCCACTTATCCGAGGTCTGTTTGTGGAGGCACCAGACAATGCAGGGTGTTCCAGACATCTCCCTCCCCAGTTTGCCTTCTCCTCCCAGGGGATCCTGAGGCGTTCCCAGTCCAGATTGGATATGTAATCCCTCCAGCATATTCTAGGTTGGGCATACCCAGAGAATCTCCAATGGGAAGTGCCCAGGAGGCATCCTGAGCTTTGTACTATCAACACAAAAGGAAAAGCGGCTTTACTCCGAGCTCTCTCTGGATGTCCAAACTCTTCACTCTATCTCTCAGACCCTACTGAGAAAACTGGTTTTAGAGGCTTGTATCCACTATCTCCCTCTTTCGTTCACCCCTCAGAGCCCAAGAAAATCAAAAGCTTTGCCTTGTGCCTCAGCTCCTTTTTCACCACAACTGACCGGTACAAAGCTGATGTCACACCGGTCCGCCTGTCCTTCCCCTCAGTCATAGACTAGTCCCTGCGATACTTTAACTCAAATAACCCCCAACCTAGAAAGAGCAGTCAATCCTTTTCTGCCAGAGGGCCATGGCCTCAGTCTTTGGGGTCCAATGAGATGGATGAGACTCAACTCAGCTTTTCAATAAATCAAAACAACGTAATATTTGTTTGTTTGAAGGCGGATTTTGTAACAGACAGAACCAGGTTAGTTGTTTCCCCCAGTTTCCCATCTAAGATAATTTAGTTAACCAGCTGCTTGTTATTTTTCTGTTTGAAGCAACAGACATGAGAGAGAGATAAATCATCTAAGATGTCAAACTAATCCTTTAAATTATTTGTTTGAAGTTGCTTGTTTGACCAACCAACGGTTCAAAAGCAGGAGATAATTAAAGTACAAACTCTGGGATGGTACCAATCTATCGGGCGTACCCTTATTAGCGTTCACAAAACCACTTTCCAAGTCTCTACCACCTTCAGAAAAAAGTTATTCAAGAATATCTCCTTCGCCTATGTGCTATTAAAAACATGAAAACGCATGCAACACGGAGATGTGCGCTTGGTCATTCACCGCTCTCTCCACCACAGGCTTCGAAATGCATGTACTCGGGCCCGTTAGAATTAAAATTACTCCAGAATACGTACATTTTCACCACTTCCAAATTTTCTGCAAACTTTGGTAACGATTTGAGAATGTTTAAGCCCTCAAAAAGCCAATTAATTTGCCTGAAAACCATCAAATAATAATCTTTACAATTTCAATAGGGCCTCCCACTTATTGGTGCTCGGGCCCTAATTAACTTGGAAACACTAACCATTTGGTACTTTTACATAATAATGTTCTCAAAATAGTTAACAAATAAATACAAAAGTTATCAAATTAGTTGTTGATTAATCCTCTGTTGACTGAGTAATTGCGTATCCAACCAATCCTTTCTGAACTTAATTGATTCTTCGAGTAAAATCCTTACCTGCCCAGATCACACATCGTTTTCAATTACACCAGCTAAGCAAACCAAGTCTTTGATGCACATACTTAAACGGTTTGGAGAATCTCCAGTTATTACGGATCACGATTCAGAGCATGGCCACCCACAGTTGGCAGATGGGTTGGTGCAGCATTGCCAGCCGGTGTATTAGTCACCTGCCAGTCAGAACTGGGTCCAGGCCAGAAATGGAAAAGCTGTCATGTCAGGACTGAACATTAGATGCTACAATAACGGTCATAAAAAGCAGCCCAGATATGAGCTTTTAGACCACTCTGAAGACAGAGAGCAGCGACTGTGGACTGACACCTCAGTGTCTCTGCTGGCACGGACCCTTCCAGCTAATAAGTCAAGCTCTTAAAGGAATGAAAGGTAAGAGGATTTAAATCTTTTACAGTGCACAACGTGTGACCAATTTCCACTGACACCTTGGCGATGGGATATTTCCTCTGATCCCTAAGAGCCAAAATGATTCACATCGCTTCCTCTGGTCTAACATTACAGGAGAGGAAGAGGGAGAGGATGGTATATGTGAGGCAGGCAGGGAAGCGAGGTGATAAAACTAAAGGGAGCGAGACAAGTAATATGCAGTAAGGGGGGAGGGGGACACATGATGTGGTGAGGCTGCAGAAATTACATAAGATTATTTATGGCATTAGGAGAGCATGAAAGAGAATTGGGCAGGGGCTGGTAGTTCATGATTTACCCCCAATCCTCATCTCTGCTTTGAAAGGACAGAAGCGTTGAGAGATACATGGAGAGAGAGAGATCTGAGTGGAAAAACATTTATTAAAGTATTTTATTATTTCTGAAACCTATATGTTTATGAAGTTAACCCAGGCTGATCTTCTGGTATTCCTTAAAAATGACACAAAGCCGAAAATTGCTTTAAGCTTTATTCTTATAATATTACCCTGAGACCACCCAGATATAAAGCAAATCTGCATCATTTTTGATTTTACAACGTATTAATCCAGGTATTTTTATAGAAAGTTGCACATTGACTCCTATTTTGCGTTTGAAGAACAAATCAGGTTTATTCAATTGTTTAGGACTTGCTCTCAAATTTAATAGATGTCTAGTTATTTAAGAGTGAATCCCAGATGTCTTCAGGAGCAGACACCTTGACCCATGTTTTTTAACAACTATAAAAAAACATTGTTGGTGAAGATGAATAATTAATCAGTGGAAGAAATGAGTTTGGAAGCAGTCTCAGCCAACTGTTTGCAATAATTTGAACATTTGATCTAATGTTAAACTGAATTAAATTAATAACCAATATTTGATTCAGACAATGAAACGTCATTGTCTGAATCATCAATGGGCTACTTACTTTTGTATAAAACTTTTATGAAAATACAGCTGTGGTAATTTTTGTTTTTGTTTCCTTTTCTGTAAATTTCAACTTATTCAGGCACTTCTTACATGATGAATTTATCCCATTAATCAGTGTTGATCAATGTCGTTGAACCAATTCATTCTTGTTGCATGATCCCCATAACCAAACAAAGTTACCTCCGTGAATGAGATGCCTTGACAACTTTAACACAAGTCCCAAGTTACATCACAAACCATTTACAAGCAAATCCCCTTCACATTCTTACATTTACCTTTGAGGTAAAACTCTCACTTTTAATAGTTTGGGCCAAGCTTCAACATCGTGCGATCTGAGTTCAGACAGTGCTGCACACACGGCGGCACAAAGCTTTCAATCCAGAATGATGCTATTCGGGTTTGAATGATTTTTGAGTCCAGACAGATACATGATAACTGAGAAGTGAAAAGACTTTGACCAGCTCAGCGGCCGAGCAAACACAGTAAACTGGAGCTTTGATTCAGGGATCTTTAACTCAGCCTGAACGAACTCCGAAGTTAACACAGTTACAGTGTCTATGGCTGTTAAGAAAGTGTGTGTCAGAATTGGTATTATTATGTAGTGTCTATATGTACTAATGCACATATAATCATACGCAGGATTGAGTAAGTAGTGTCTTGTGCGTCATCTCATCTCCATTGCTCCCATTATCCGAATAAAAGACTCTTGTTCACCTGTCACTGCTTTGTTCAAGTTTATCAGATAAGTGTGAGTGTGGGTGTTCAGAGGAAACTCACCACCAGAGAGAGCGGCCTCTTCCATGACACCACTCCGATGAGTCCCGAGAGCAACACCTGGTAGAAAAAAACAAGAAAGACACTGTTAGAGCCGAGTTAGACGATCAAGTGCGTGGAAACGGAAACGGACAGAATGCATTACCCTAACCATACTGTGTCGCCTAGTGGACACATCATCCGAATGTGCTTTCTGTATTTCCCGATGTTAGTTGAGTGGCGCACCAGTGGATGCATGTTAACACTGACCCTATGTGTTACACTGGCTGAAAAGATATATTTTCAATTTAATTGCAACCTAGGTCATGTTTTATTTGCACTTTTGGGCAGTTTAACTTCCAAAACATCACTGTAATCATCCAGTTTATAAGCTGTGATCGGGGAAATTAGGAGATCTCTCTGAAAAGAAGTTTGATATTTGCAGGAACATGAGCAGTCAGACGATCGTACATCTTCTAAATCCTCTGATTGACACTTGGACACTGGCTGTGGCAGCTGTCACCCTTTGAAATAGATTCAAACCAACTATCTAATGACACATGTACATGTATTCTAGGTTAACCATCTGTGGATCTCCTTCATGCCAGTCGGATGTTACATCATCGACTCCAGACTGAATGGATTGACGGGAAATGTTATACAGGCATTTATCCTCTGCTCAGGATAAACTGTAAAGACTCTGATGATCACATTTCATATTCAGGCACCATCGGGTCAAAATTTCTGTTCGTCTCTTACTTCGTTTTATGACCAATACGTACCTGCAAAACTGATGACATCCCGATCATCCCTATCTGTTGTCCAACCCTCAGCAGTAAAAAGCAAATGATCACCTACCAACAACACAGCTTATTTTCCCTTTATCTTAGAGCGAATGGATGTGATCTTGTATTTTGAGGTGTTTTATAACAGAAAACTGAATGCAGTGAGCTTTTCTAAATCTATAATGTACATAAATGTGATGGCACATTTTAATACAGTTTACTAGGATGTTAAAAGTGTGATCCCAGCTTCTGTGATTCACTCCTTAAACAACCTGATCCTCTAAACAGTAAACAGTGCTGACATCTCTGTTAGCTGCCAGGGAGTGAAATGAGCTGATAGTCCACACGTTGGTCCCGGTGAGACTACAGGATGTTCTAGTTACACTTGTTTGTTAATTCTATCTTTTTAATAGCTGACAGATGTATTTTGAATGTGGTACAAATCAAATATATTTAGAGTCACCACATGGGCCAGATTTTGGCAAGTAAATAAGAGGATTGTAGGAATTGGCTCCCTCATAATTTGTTAAATGCCGGAAGCTTTATTAAGTAAGAAAATCACACTGAGAATGAGATGTGCGTGACAAAAATTACACACACACACATATATATATAAATATATGCAGTTTGTACTTCCCTCAAATATATTTTTAACTTAGATTTAATATTGATCTGTTTGTTTGTTTCAAATCCAAGTAATTCTCCCTCGGTAGCACAAACTATATGTGTTATTTTAAGGATTTAACTCTAAACAGGATCTCTTCTCTAATGAGATACCTGATTAAATTTATATTTGAGAAAACACACATCGGTTTTCACAGCACGCCTCACTCTGTGTGTGGTGTTGCATTTTTACAGTTCTGGCTCCTATAGGTGTGAATTCCTGTGTGTATGTATGTGTGTGTGAACAAAGGGTACTCATAGCCTCCAGTGCTCTATTCCTCCATGGTTGCTCTCTGTCTTTCATTCTTCTTCACCCTCCATTAAACACCAACATGCTCTCGCCATTTCCCCCTCTTCTTGCCCCCCCCCCCCCTTTCCTTCCTTCTGTCCACTTCATGTCTACCTTCTCCCTCTCTGCCATCTTTCCCTTTGCAATTTCTCCCCAAACCACACTCCCTCTCTGTATCTCCTGCTCCTGCTCGGCGCCCACACACTCACAGCATATCTCTGCACTCACACACTCGGTTTCACTACTCCCTATCCAACGCTCTCATTTCTGTTTCCCTCTCTCTCTGGTTAATCTCTCACCCTTTTCAGTCACCTTGATACTCACAGGAGCTGGTGATGGGGGTGTCAGTATTTCATTTGAGGGCACACACACACGCACAGACACACACAGACACACACACAAAGCCATCGGTAAAGCAGATATGATGCAATTAAAAGGCGACCAAAATGAAATGTTCCACTACCAAAGAATGGAGATTTCTCTGAGTTTGAACATGTGTTTTGGACAACAATGGAGCTGCATGTGTATACAATAAGCTGTATAAGATAATTTGTCCAGGTTCTGCTTTTGTGAATTGGTTTATTTCTTCTTCAAATTGGACTGACTCAGTTCTTTGATGTGAAAGAACTCATTGTCACTATTAGTTGCAGCCATGCTGATACCAGAATAAAGACTGTAGGCCACAATGTCCACTGAGTGCAATTATGTCACTGTCCAGCTCTGTCGGAGACAATCTGTATTCTCATCAATGTGCAAATGTCTCCTCTTCCTCTACACAAGCTGTCTGCTTTTTGCTAACATACACTATTAGTGGAATGTAGTCACAAAAACCAAAACATAGTGTACAGTGCAGTTAATTAACGAAAAGAGTAGATCCAAAAACTAGTAAGTTTCGTAATAACAAGGAGCTGCATATGCTTCAAATTTCCTGTGGATGTTGGAACGGAGACAGAGATGTGCAACTAAAGCAAGTTGGCATCTGTCTGACAGTATCTCTGTGCAGACACATTCAAGTAAACATATGTTTCACACAGATAAATCACAGAAATACAATAAACATTTTCACATTTAAATAAAAAAAAGCATGTGCAAGTGTAATTCCAAACGCACAGCGACTTTAGTTTATATATCCCTGCTTTGTCATCTGTGTGTATTGCTGCTACAAACTGCATCAGGCAGCAGGAGAGGGGGCTTGTGTTGCTGCAGGTACCTGCACACACAGTCTGCACACTGGTGTCACACTGCGACAAGTCCAGGGATGCTGTGTTACTATTACCAGGCTCTCACTCTCTGTGCTTGCTGCTGTTTGAGAGCAAATACACAAAGGCTGTATGGAGGTCATATCCTAATTTAGTTCCTGGTTATGTGTCCCAATATTTCAGTCTCAGAGGTTTTCATTAATCCGCATTGTAAGGAAACTGAACTCATGTAATTATTATTAGGGAAATTTAAATAGCTTCATGGGGAGAAAGTCAGAAGGCTGAAAATGAGGGATGTACGACACACATGTCACAGACTGATGTTGCAAAGGAGGTCATGAAGAGTTAAAATCATCATCACTTTGTATAAGTATGAGGATAGTCATTTATGTGAATATCCTTCTAGCACAAATTAATGTATGTTCCTCTGCAGCTTCTAACTATATTCTTAAATGGCTTAAAGAATTAAGAATATGTGTGATGTGTGACCTCTGTACTTCAACTCAAAGCTGTTTTTGTACCTTCAGACTATGAGGCACAAAAAGATTACAGGACTGCAGGCGTGTTGGCATCTGTTTTATTTAAATGTGCTTATTTAAATGTAAAAATGTTTATTGTATTTCTGTGATTTATCTGTGTGAAACACATGTTTACTTGAATGTGGTGCACAGAGATACTGCCAGCAGTAACAACCTGCATATATGATGCTTCAGTTTACTCATTTTATAAACTGCACTCAGAATGAGGCAGTTTTATCCGGAAACACAACACAGGACATGATGATGCTTCTGTAAAAAGGAACAGAACAGAAATCTTCCAGTAAAGCTACGTGAGGGTTTGCATGAAGTCCACAGAGGTCAAATCTTGTGCTGACACATTTAACCCACAACTTACTTCATGTTTTATATTGTTATTCTTATGGCATTGATGTGGAAGTGTGGTGCCGGTGTTGTACTGGACCTTGCATTCTTTTCTATCATTATGTGAGTAGCTATAAAGAAACATATTTAACATTCAAGTGCACGTTTCCCTCAGCCATGGCACATTGTCGCAGCTATCAAGGATGAAATCAGACATAACACACACACACACACACACACACACACACACACACACACACACAGTTGAGTCATCCAGTCTCACTGCAGCAGTGACAACATTTCTCTCTTTGTCTGATCCTCCTTTTTTTCTCTTGCCACCATTCCTGTCCCTCCATTGTGCTCTGCATTGTGTATGTGCCCCTGCATACCTGTGAAAGCCAATGTGTGTGTGTGTGTGTCTGTGTGTGTTTGTGTGTGTGTTTGTGTGTGTGTGTGTGTAATAATGTGAGACCAGAGACCACGTGATAGATTTACTGGTTGTCAGTCACTGGTGGCTTTTCCACTTGGCTGCTCCCAGAAAAGGATTAAAATGCAATACTTAGCAGCATTAGTCACTGAAACCTGGTTAACACACATACACACACATGGACATGCACACACACACACACACACACACACACACACACACATCCCTAAAACAATGAAAAAAAAGCTGAATACATATTTGCTGGTATTTATAATGTTGAAAAAAAAAACTACAGAAACCAGAAAAATTCTTCAACAAACTAAGTTATGAAGCCATAAATTAATCCATACAGGATTTTCCTTTAGAAACATCTACCCTGATATTATGGATTTAGCACTGTCAGGTATACGAACAGTTTTCAGTCAGTCTATGAGATGTGTTGATGTGGTACAATATGTGGGATTAAATAAAGCCAAGAGAATATTTGAATTCATTAATAAGTTGGAAATTTCAACTTGCTAAATCAAACATAGAAAATGAAAAATGGAAGACCAATAAAGAAAATCTTGTGGAAGTAAAGGTTTTGGTCAAGTATACTTTTCAGGAAAGCCTGAACTATCCGTAAATATTTGACAGCAGAAAGTTTTTTTGTTGACAGATACAGCATCTTGTTCAGAAACAGTCAGAGCCACTGCTAGATAATATTGAAAGATCCAATGTATGATAGCAGTTAACAGGAGGATGATCAGATCATTTGGCAGATCAGTTTAAAGGGGAATTCTGGTACTTGAACAACCCATGATAACATAATGAGCCTTATATCAGAATTCAATCCCCAAAAAAGTATTAAAGGACATTCCGTGGACTGTCGCAGTTGCTCCATCGGATTACATTGTAATCTGCCGCCCAAGGCGATCGACTGGACCGATTCCTAAAGTTATGTTCCTCCAACATTTGTATACAAGGCCCAAGTTGAAAAATACTGGAATTTAAGTCACACACCACTGATGGAAAACAACTTTAAAATGTCCTACAACGTGATAAAGTGAATATGTATTAATCTTAAAGGAGCAACCTTTCAGGACTAATGTGAAAAATGTGAGGATTTTCTCTGTGTGTATATTACTGTGTACTTACACACACAATTCACTTGCATGCAGATCCACAAGGACACACACACACACACACACAAACACACACACACACACACACACACACACACACACACACACACACACACACACACACACACACACACACACACACACACACATAGTGAGTACAGTCAAGTGTAAATGGAGCATGGAGATAAAAGCGAGGCTTTGGCTTTTCACAGCAGTGGATCAGAGCAGCCAGTGTCACAGCCATGAAAGAATGTAATACTCTGATATTCTACTAACACCTACATGCACAGCCCTACAGAGCTGACATTTCACCACAAAGCAATTAATACACACAAAAACCTATAATTCAAGTTCTTACAGATCAGCGACTTTTTACAAAGTCAGTGTGAAGAGGTTGAACTCAAACTGCTTGATGACAGACAAAAGGCACAAGAGCCCTTCAGGGTCTGTGGATGGAAGAAGCCCACTAAGAGATAAAGCCTGTGAAGCTGCTACAGCAAATTCCATACACATAGAGCATTCACAACACAATGCACAACTTCAGTATACAAGCAAATGCCTGTAAAAGTGTAAAGAGTAAAAGTTCTTTGATATTTTTAGTACGGAAAATTGTTCAAATTGGAATGGCAGATGATTACCTCTTTAATTCAAACAGTTCCCGGATGAACCAATGTGCAGGAGATGTATGCACAGAATAGACCACAATAGAAAATGTTACGATTTGAAATCATTGAATGTGTAAAACAAATTAAATGTATGCACTTTAATTCTTTATTGAACATTATTTGTATTAGTTTAATTGCGTCTTGTATCCATTGAGTAATCCTTACATCCACAGTGAAGACGTTATAACAGACAGCAGTGGAGATGTGTATGTCTTCGTACCAGTGATTAGAAATTAAAAGATACACAAGAGCTGAAACTGCCACGAATCCGACCTAAATCAAAGTCTTGACCTATTCTTATTCATTTATGCATGGCACCAATCAAAGGAGCCATTACTGGGATTGAGGGTTTAGAAAAACCGGCCGTTTTTCAAACATCATCGCAGCCAAGATGGATGGAGCCAGCGTGGTTGCCGTGGTTACCGTGCACAGGCCATTTTCCAGGATCCATAATGACTTCCCATCAGCTGAGAGTAGCAGGGACCCTCTCCGGCTCAGACAGGCTCATGTACGAGAAGATGCACAAGAACCTCATACGCACTAATGTACTACAGGAACCCTGGTTAACATGGTCAAATTGAACACTGCACTCCGGCCAGAAACCTCTCTGACACACACACGTTACACACAAACCCTCTGAGTGTCGGTTCCTCTCCTGTTCTTCTCTTTCAAGTGAAACTGCCCGATTTTACTCTCTGACTTTTGCTTTTTATTGGACAAGAGAAGAAAGTGTTTCTGCTCTGCAGCGTCTTAGCACAAATTAATCTGACACAATGTACACGTGTTTAAGTGTGTGTGAGTGTGTGTGTGTGCGTGAGTGTGCCTAGCTCTGTGTGTATGTGTATGTGAGTGCAGAAGTGCGTGTGTCTATAAGGGCTTTATGTAAAGTGCAGGCAGAGTAAATCTGCAGAATAAGACTGAACAGAATTCATCTGAGGAAACTCACCATCCTGGCTTTTAAAGAAATGAAGAGCTGCTGATTAAATGTATTGATTGTATGGGGGAGCTGTCGGTTAATTGATCTTATATTTTACTTCCTGTTGAGTCCACTTAGTTTCTTTGTTTAAAGCTCATACTGTACATCTCTCTGTGCAGTATATCCTTAATGAGCTGTAAATTCTCCTATGTGAACTAAAACAGTAAGAAGAGACATAATGCTGTTTAGATGTGGACAGTGTGGATGAGATAGGAATTGGCTTCTAGTACATGATTCAGTAAAAACCCAACAATACATTTCTGAGCTTCTCTGCTCCCTTTCCACTGTGAGAAGTCTTATAGCAGTTTAACGAAAGAACAACATGTCCCCTTCGGCTTTTGACTCACCTTAGTTGTTTCTCATTATTTTTTTAGCCTTTCATCTTGTATTTGATTTAATTGTTCGTATATCATTTTTGCATCTCTTAGTTTTTATGTATTATATAGCCCTTTGGTCAACTCTGGTTGTTTTAAATTTCAAAAATTTACTTGACCTAGACCTGGGAGCCTGGGAAGTTCAGGGTCAACACAGGCAGAGACGTACTTGTTCGGCAAGATGTTAATTTGTAAGCGCGTGTGTGTGTGTGCTGTATGTGTACGTGACCCCAACTGAAAGACAAATGAAGGTGAACTGTAGCATCAGGAGAGCTGATCTCCTGACGTGTGTGTGTCTGAGTGTGTGTGGCAATTTCAACCATAACCTTCAATCAACATTTGCTGGCCAAGAATGAGCAGCAAAATGTGTGTGTGTGTGTGTGTGTGTGTGTGTGTCCTTCTCTATATATTAATGTATACAATCAGTGTGTGTTTATCCTCTTTGTTTTCCAGCTGTCCATCAACACGCACAGTCCTCCTCCACATTCTCCTTCCCTCTCATCCGTTTCTTACAGTATTCACTTCTCTCTCCACCCACCCCCTGCTTCTCCTTCCTAACCCCTCCCCCCACATTGTATATCATCACTCCACTTTGCAGCTCAGCAGCACCTCACCGCCGTTACCATGGAAACAGGGGGACAACAGCAGGTTGGATACTGCCGCTGCCTGGGGGCGTGGCACCTTAGCAACCTTTCACTCCTCTCCTTTGACTCATGGTCGTCTCCAGCACCTCGGCTGAATCCATGAATTGAGACAGATACATGCCTCTGAATGTGAATCAGTCGGTATTACAGTTATACCAGTGAGAGCTATATTACACTAATCAGCCCTGCTCGGCTGCAGCCATAGCAACGAGACCCTAGGTCTACCTGACGTGAACTGGATAATAATAATCTTTCCATACAACATTTACAAGGTTCTGTTAATTAAAGATAAAAGCGTTGAGTTTATTTTAATAATTTGTGTTTGGCCAGTAGACATTTTTCCCCTGGTTGCTAAGCGATACACATGCTTGGTTGTCGCTCAAGGTGACGCTGCTCTGAGCTTCATTCCCAAATCCTGAGTTGGTAAGTGGGTCTGTCAATGCCAGTGAGAGGAAGAGAGATGAATAACTCTAAGTTCATATTGTTCAAACTAAACCTGACAGTGAGCACAGAGGAGAAATGTTACTCTCACATCTTTTAACAAACAGTTCACACAACAACCATCATCTGTATAAGGATATCTTTTAATGTCTGTTACACTTAATTCACATTTGCATATTCACAAAATGTGAACTGTGTATCCTTCATCAATTAAGACAGCTGCTTGTGCATTCCTACAGATATTATGAATTAAGTACACAATGTGTAATAAAGCACAAACATTGGGTAAGAAACTAAAGTCAGATTTACACACTGAACAAAAGAGAAATGTTTTTGAGGGCAAACCAGAACAATCATAACGTGATTGCAGGCAAATAAGATTCATTTTGTATGTTTATGTTTCTTTTTAAATTCTATTTGTTTAGGCCTTTACAAAATATTATATTATAAATAAAGTCATCTTAAAATCATTGTGTGATTTAACTGCAACCTGTCTAAAGGGTAATAATTTGACTTTGGCTTTTGGGAAACACAGATCTTATGTTGCAATCTCTGCATTAACATCAGAATGCTCTAAGACTGATTTGTTCTTAGAGCTGTTGCTACAGTTGCTTGTACAAAGTACATGGGTGAAAATGGGAACAATATTCTGCCAAGGCCCAACAGTCCTGCAAATGTAATCAGGCAGATTCATAAACTCAGTCCTCTAAAACTTTCCAATTTTTTAATCTAGACCCATCAATGAATCCTTGGGAAATTGGTGAAAAGGCCCATCTCCCAAAGTGAAATTTGATTTCCTGGATCCGCCCCCTGATCAGGATGCACACAACGTTTCAATGGGTTCTTTCCTGACCCACAACCCATCCTACCACAAAGGTCCGAGGTTGTGTTATACAGTAGTTTTTTGGTAACTCATTGGTAGAGGTGAAATACAAAGTTTTAAAAGGTTGAGAGAAAGAATTCACGCTGCAGTTTTAAAGAGAGATCTAGTGTATTTAACACAGATTACTTAGTATATGAAAAATCCCACTCATGTCCTTTGGGCTAGTCTGTATCATATGTATTGTTAACTGCAGAGGTATCAACAACTTGAGATGAAAATCATGCTTTGCTTACTGATGTGAGATTCCTGCTCAGTCTTCTTGCTACAAAACTTTCATTTCAGATCAAGTGATTGAAGCAATAAAGGAGAAGCCGGTGAGGGTGAAACACTCTTGATCTGTTTCTGTGCATCACAAGCATCATTGTTGAGAGTGAGCGGAGAGAAGAAAAGAGACAGAGAGACAACAGGGAAACGAGAGGAGAGGCTGCTCAATGACTCTCTCTGGCTTCTCTTCCTGATTTAGATCATCATCCAAATCTGTATCTTGCGCAAAGGCCAATCACACATGCATGAATACACACACACACACACACACACACACACACACACACACACACACACACACACACACACACACACACACACACACACACACAAACACACACACAGACACACACATACATACCACACTTCTCATTTCAGAGGAGCTTCTTTGATTGTGCAACAAATGAATGTCTGCATGAAAAAAAGGAAAAAATCCACCGATGTTTCCTTTCAATGATCTGGATATGTTTGCTCAGTGGGAGCCGACTGCATCACTGGAATGACTTTCAACGCTTGACTGAATCTGTTACGTCCGGCAGTTAAATCTTCACAGCAGAGAAAATCAACAAGAAGACACAACAAATTTACACGGACAGGATGTAGACACTTCACAGATTTACAATTACGAAATACATTTAAATGATGGACAGATGATAACATGTCTATTTCCTCCTTTCCTCTGATGGTGTGATGCATTGCTCAGCTGCAGAGAAAGATTTGTTCTTCATGCTTCGCGCTGAGTGCCGGTTACGAGTTTCTATAGTTCATCAATCTGGTAGACAATAAATCCCTCAAGGTTCACGTATAACCGATTCCTATGCATAAATATGAGGCTGAATTGAATTATATCATTCCATTTCCTATTTATAAGGATTTTTTCAACAGTCACTGTTGGAAATGTCAAACCAGGTTCATCGGCATAAGTGAGACAAAAGAAGAAAAGGGTAAAATCATTTGTAAGTACTGATTTGCATGAATATGAAACCTAATAACCAAACCGCAGCCTCATGCTGGGATCAGACTCAGTTTATCAGCCAGAATATCCCCCAACCCGGAAGATGCAGGTTGGCCTGTGGGTTTGAAAAGGATCAGTGGACACTGGGTGCGTCAATCGATTGTTCTTTCTCATGTGGGGTGAAATAATGGACATCTGGGAAGCTGCACAATATCTAACAGAAAGATCAGCGCGTTCGATTTTATTTAACCTTCCACTGTGACGTTGACCAATAGGAGCACAGCTGACTGCGCACAAATGTAAACATGGTGAAGTGAAGAGAAATGATTTGGTTGGTGCTGGAAAGTGGAATTTTTGTAACTTTTCAGAGCACAAGACCACATACACACCAGTTCGGACACCGTGTTTTTTGACAATCTTGTTCCTTGAAGTCAGTCTTGAGCGTTTCTTTTCTGATGACGTCATCCATGTCATAAAAGATGGAGAACAGTGATTGGTCAGGGAGCATCGTGTGGTCAGTCATGTCTCTCAACCACAACACAGCAATAATTTATGACTATAAGTGACTTTGACACAGTGCCGGTCTTAAGGCTTGTTTATGCTGCCTTCAGCTACGAAAAAGATGCGTCTGGTTCAAATGATGTAATGTCACTGCCAAACTTTCATGCGTTCTTTATGTTGGCATGTTTGTAAAGCAAAGCATCCACCAGAGGACGGAGGTTGTGATGATGTACATCGTAAGAAAGAGGCAAAAGTGACTGTTTGTCCCTGTGCCCGGTTGAAAACATCATACTGTCTGTAGATTGTTGACAACTTGCAAAGTCTCTCCTCCAAAAGATCGTTGAAATTTCTTCCTCATGGCTAATGGTCGTCTCTCTTGAACTATTAACAGAACTGCCCACCAAAATTTCCTGGGATTCTGGTCAGTTTTGTCTGTAACGTCCATAAGCTTTCAGAAGACGTGCACAAATAAAGATACAATTTATGCAGAGTATGGACAGAGGGTTCCTTCAGTTTCCATATTCAAATCTAACCTTAAGCATAGATGAGCCTTTAAAAGACAAAAATATCCTGTAGTCTGACCCAAAGTTCTGACAAGCATGTCTGGTCCGCAGCGATCATAATTCAGGAGTGAAGGGCTGGAGCGTTTGATGGTGTGCGGCAGCCACACATCCATCCTGGATTCAGCTGCAGGGACACCGACAGCTGAATCAGGCTCTCAGTCCTGTGCTGACAGGATAATCTCGCCCTGCAGCCAACCAGATTTGACAGGAGAGCGTGGCGGACGGAGAGAGTCTGTGTTTGTGTGTTGAGTCGGGGATTGTTGGGTGTGTAATTTCTATCATCTCATCTGCATCAGCTGGCTCACAATATCCAAAATATCCCCCAGCCTTTTCATGAATATTTCAGATAATTGCTGCTATATCTGAGAAGTAAATGTTTGCCTCATTGTGGTGGCTGCAGGTTTTTGTAAATCTTTTAATAAAAGAGATATAATAATATAATGTGGATTTCCACCTTGAATTTATCTTTACCCAGAGTTCACAGTAGTTTAGAGGAACAAAGTGAGAAAATGCTTTTATGAGAGAAAAGAGAAAAGCAGCACCTAAACGCTACTAGTTATTTGCAATTTTTTCATGAAGTCCGATGAATTATTCACAGGAAAACCAATAAAAATGTTGAAAAACATCTATCTCACATTGTTAAAGAAGTGAAAAAACAAACTCCTGGATTTACAGATTTAACAAAGAAAATGAATCTCCCTGTTTTTCTTTTATACTCAGAATACAACCTATATAATTTTCTTTTTCTTTCGTTTGGGTTTAATAAATGAAATGTGTTGCGTTTGTAAATGAGGAGACAGGATTATATTTCATCTGATGTAATGCAAACTCTTCCGGCAGTAATGAGACTGTCTCCATGACACACCGTACATCATTGTCAGGGACGTTGGGAAAGCTTGATCGCTCCACAGCCGCAAACTCTGCAAGTCATTAAAACAAACTAAGAGAATCCCTAAACTGTCATTCACAAGGAGGCGGCCGCGCGACTCTTTCAAGTCAAGAAGCAATTAACGCTGAGAAAGGCCTCTGCGAACGATTACGGCCTCAAGCTTCATGCAGAGCCTCGTAATTTCCCCAACCACACACACACACACACACACACAGACTCACACAGATGACAGACGACAGATCTCCCTGAAATACGAGTTCACTGTCTAAGTGTCACCAGCCGTGATCTAGAGGAGAATTTAATTTGGGTGACAGTTAAAAGGACGGCTGGTGGGTTTCAGTTTTCCTGCTGCAGAGCGAACACATCCAAATAGTGATGACTGCACTGAACTGACGCAGCTGGCATCCGCTGGTCTGTACAATCCTGATTAAAGCAACAGGCTTTAATGCCAGTGGGACTGTGATCAGTTAACCAGGCCTTTATGAGCACACGTGGGGTGTATTGGTCACACTGTATTTAAGGAAAATCAACTACACTGTAGAAACTAAAACTTGAAAATACTAAGATTATTATGATCTATAGATAAAATGAACAAAAAACATTTAATGACTATGATAAATAATTTGCTTTGAAAATTACCATGAACACCATCTTAAGACAAGGCAACAACTCGCAGTGTTGACAAGATTTTGATGCATGAATTGCAGAGTTGCTGATGTTATCGGATAAAAACCTATAAACAAGCCCTGAAGCCCCACTTTTAGCCAAGAGTCCTTTTAAATTATTCATATGTTGTCACACCTGATCCCTTCGATCTGCTCTCAGTTGTTATACAAATATGGGAAGGAGTTTTCAATTGTTTAAATGCTCTGCACACATGAATTCAACACATATTGTTTAGAGCATCCATGTTTTCTTCACATTGAAAGCAAATGAAAACATCGACTCGGTACATGGGAGCTTCTAGTGATCACTTCTGCAGGGGTTCGTCTCCAAAGGATTCTTCTCTCACCGAGGGAAACTTGACGCCCTAAAGAGTGATTTGTCTGAGTTTATCAGAAAATCTGTCTCTGCAGTGATCACACATTCGGGCAATTGTGGCTCAGGAGGTAGAGCTGGTTGTCCACAAGGTAGATGGTTCAAGCCCTTATAATTATGTAAAATACGTGATCAAAAGAAAAGGTCATTATTTGACAAGAGTGTAAGGGATTTTCCTCAAAACTCTGGAAAACTAATATTCATTTTTTCCAGTGTATAAACTTTGAGAAAACTAGACCAAAATTGTTCTGTGTCAACACCAGCATCACTTTTACATCAGCCATTGTGAGTTTGCTTGTCTGCAGTTCTTTTGGTCTTCTTTTATAAAAGAGCAATTTCATGGTTGTTTAAATATTTCCAGTGAAGTTTTGTCTAACAGCCGCTGGGTGATGTTCTCCCTTACATGTCGACCAGGCGCTCGGGGGTAAAAGCAGTTCATGTGATGCAACACTACACAATCTTTGAAGAGAGTGGAAGAGACAGGCGACAGCGCCCACAAGGACTTCACTGTAGCAAGAATAAAGCAAACACAAAGTGATGCACTGCTCTGCTACCACCTTTTGAATATCAAACATCTGTAGTCTTGATATACAGTAGCACCTTTTCTCTTTTTGGATGATGACAGCTCGAAGGCTACAGCTTGAAAACCTCCAGTTGAACCTCAGCTTCAACCTCAAACTGATCCAGTACCTACTTCTCTACTGTTCATTAGATTACATCTGCTATGGGCTTCCATGTCACACCTTTTTAAAGCTCTGTCAGTTGCTGTGTATTTCACAGTATTTTTTGTGGATTCATATAAATGCCTGCATTAGTTGGTGGAGCCCAAACAGAGCTAAGAGAGAGGGAGTATTGGAGTGATTCCAAATGAATGCTAACCGGTTGCTCTGTAATCTACTAATCAGCAAATTGGAACTCAACATGAAATAGAGAATAAAATGAATCATGCTTCTTTTCTCTAAGCCTGACAGGCATGACCAGGTTCATATTCTCCTCCCCCTCTATATAAAACATCCAAAGGGCTTAATTCATGCTTAGCTTCATTGTGTTCCACTATAGCAGCACAGATGGATGAGCAGATGGATGCACATCGATTATGTTTTATTACTGTATATTGACTTGCGTCACAGCCAACCAATCATCTGTTATAATCACACAGTCCACATACATCAAGCTTGATGTCGCACCAAATTTATTGGATCCATGTATGGAATCACACTGTGTTGATGCCTTAAAAGACAAAACAGAACTGTGAGATAAACCTGCACAAGATTCAATCATTTTTGTAAAAAGACAGAAATGTTTTAGCTCAAGATTCAAACCAGCAATTAACATTACAAAAGAACAATAATGACAAAGAGCAGAAAGAATGAATGTATAGAAACATTGTGTTTAAACAGCCAACTCTGTGATGGGGGTGTGAACTGTTTCCCAGCCCTCTAATTACCAGAGTAGATGCATGACAACACCAGAGAAAAGCATTCATCACAACTAATGAACCCACTTTGCTTCATGTGATCCCAGTTGTCCATTCAGCACATTCATCATTTAATCAAAGCATAAAAATCATGAACGACTCCAAACTCACTGAAGATCAACAGTTCGGCCGAGTCCGATTTCCACACAAGAATACACACTTCAGATGTGATAATGCAGCGTAACACACCTCAAGACAAAGGCTGAAGATAAACGTAACAGAGCTGGATACTGTGACTTCAAATGAAATTACTGCAACTCTTAATTATTTCTAGATTTGATCCAGTGGGATGTGAAAGGTGTATATGCACTTGTACAGTTGTGACATTGTGTTTGAATATACATTTCTTTAGAGAATTACTTTTTTCCTTCAGCATCTAGCTGAGTTTTCATTTTTTACTAAGAAATACATCCCTTGAGAAAGCTGCTCCATCATATTGCTTTGAGGATGCCCTGAAGGCTCCATCTCTCTCCAAGCATTAAGATTTATGGTTTCTGCTCAGAGGCAGTTTTTAGCAAGATCTATGAACCAGAAAAGCATTTTAGCAAATTTGTACAGCCACTTCATCTTACAGTCCATAAATGTAATTAGTATACATGTATATCAACAAAACGTTTACTGGATATATATCCAGATAAATATGTACAGTAAGTGCAGAGGAAGATGACATGAGGTGGAAATATGTGGGTAACAGAAACGCTGAAATCACACTTATAGTTGTATTTATGTTTGATATACTGGACGTGCCTCACACTAGATGCTGGCATGATCATCACAACAACAACAATCACAGTTTCATGCTTGGCCCACAACACAACCAGCTTTCTTGCTTAGATGCCATACAAAGCTACAGAGAGGTAACATATACTAGGTTCACCTGCTGCTTGTATTCTCTTTTTGCCTTAACATGATTTGATTAGCCTGCGCTTGACTGTTTGTTTAAACCTGATTTGATTGGCTGCTGCCTCGATGGCCACATGAAAAGTTGAGTTCTGCTCCACTTCTGCAACGCAACAGAGCCACAATGGAATTTGGCAACGCAGTGAATGAGCAGTGTTTCTGTTGATGCCTCCAATGCAAACGTGCAAGTCCTGCATAAAGGATGTGAAATGACAATTGGTAGGAAGAATAACAATTATTGTATGGTGTCATTTATTTTATTTATAATATTTACACACAAAAAAACATTAAGACATTACAATGTGTAATTATTTTAAATATAGACTGTAGTGAGCATTGCTGTTGTTCCTAAAGAGTAAGACACTGGGTTAAGCCTGGGTATGATGTCAGACTCATTCCTCGTTAATCCTCTTTGAAATTGTAATTAAAGTGTTGTTTGTTAGCCCATTAATCATCATACTGACTCCCTTATATAAAGTATTTAACCCCTTTTCTAAAAGTAATAATTTTCCCACTCCTGATGACAAGGGATTATTTCATTCTCCCCTCTCTCCGGCCCAGACCAGCCCACGTTCCAGCGCCAAAGGTTCTACTTAGTTAGATTAGTTGTTTAGTTTGTTACTGATGAAGACGCTGCTTTGTGTGAAGTCAGCATTATTGCTGGCACTGTGCGCAGTTGTGCTTTGTTTGCCCTCTCGTTTTGTAATTTCACAGTCGTGTGATTAACTTTCAAGGGCATTCCTGACCCAATTAATTTCCTCTCCCACCACAATGTTGTCTGCAAAACACCTGCACAAAGCATCACTTGATGCATAAGGTACAAGTCAGCTGACTTACGTGCACGCTCTGAATTCCAGAGCATTTCAATCTCTTCATCTCTGTAAACACCTTCCTGCTAATGGAAAGAAAACACAGTAGACTACAGCTGCACTGATGATAAATTATATAAATCCAACCTACGGGAGCTCAACACTGTACAAAACTAAACAACAAAATATATATTTATTCTGTTTGGTATTATGAACTGCATTTTAGTACCTGTCATTCTCCCCATAAATGAAGGAACAAATGAGCCCCCACACCTTCATACATATTAATAAGGATGGTCACCCACACATTACTCATTAGCATATAAAAATAATTGGGGAAATAACAGCTAAGAATCTACTAAGTGAAGATTCACTCTTTTTTAAAATGTGGTCAGAAAGTCACAATACGTAGAATGAATGACGTTTGGATCATTTTCATGATTTGGGTACTTTTTTCCCACCCGGCCCTAAAGCGGCTTGTTCTGTAGACCGATCCATAGTCACTCACTCACACACACACAACCACACAGAGAGAACCAAGCGTTGTGCGATGGACCAACACAAACCTAAACCCCCCTCAATTTATCAAAGTGGCCCCACAAATCAATGTGGATTACTTTGGGAGAAAGTGCTGCTCATGTGGCAGTGCATTTCCATTACCACACAACAATATTGGCCTTTAGGGAGGCTGCGGTAATTTTGTCTATTGATCAAATCTCAGGCAAAGATCCCATCACCGTGTCTTCGTTTAGGCAATAACTCAAATACAAGAGAAAACGGCAAAACCATCATCTATATATGGATAACAGCATATAAACAAGATGCGCGCACACACACAGGTCAAAGAATCCCTTCCCTGTAGAAGTCACACCAGTCTCAGGTAACATAATGTCAAATAATAAAGGGATTATCCCTGTAATCCAAATGGTGAACACCTCCACCATAGCAGTGGGTGTCACCTTGTCTGATGTCACAGACTTTGAAGCGTCAAACCAATAAACCGACCAATCTAAATATGTACAGATTCAAGCCTTTAACAAGTTGTTCCACTTATTCACTTTTCTGTCCGATGCGATCAATTCCTCCCTAGGTGTGCGCAATCTCTGAAAGCTTACCAATATGGAGACGGAGCAGTACCATTGGAAATCATGGGGGGAGCGGTATGGCCAATAGTTCAAGCTTGGTATTCATAGGCCACAAAGAAGAAATTTTAACTACAGTGGAACTTTTTGAGGAGAGACTTATTATCTATATGATGTTAAGTCACCTGGGGAAGGGAAAGAACAGCCGACAGAATTTGTCGGAAACTCTCGCCTCTGTGCTGCCCTCTAGTGGATGTATTGCTTAACAACCAGGCCAGTATAAAGAACTATGTGGGTGATGATGGTGACATCGTTTGAAATGGACATCTCTCTTTTCGTATGTAAAGGCAGCATAAATTAACCTTTAAAAATAGAAGTTAAGGCACCACTCACATATCTGTTCATTCAACATGAAGCTAAAGCCAAGCAGCTATTTAGCTTAGCTTAGGACAAAAACAATGAAAAAGTGATAAGGGGTTAAAAAGGCTTTTTAAACTCACATTATCTCGTCTTGGTTTAAAAGAGGAAGTCTTTAGAAAAATAAAGCTGATCTCAATTCGAGCTTCTAACAAAGACTCATATTTCTACTATCTTGTGGTCTTTGTATGAAAAATCTGCTTAAATTCGATAAAACCCCAAAGTCATTTAGGTTTCAGCTAAGATATTCTTCACCTTGATATTTCCTTCCCTGACACAAAAACAACACAACAAACTTTGTGTGGGAGCACATCCTCAATGTTTAACTTCATTAAAGCGAGGAGAGGCCGTTCTTCAGAAATCACTGCACATCCCTGGGTTAAACAAGTCAAGGCCACATGAGGAGAATCAATGCTTCGAGCAGTCGCACTTGAGACCTGCTGGTTGTGAGTGAAACTCCTCCGACTGGCACTGAATAGAAATAAATTCTAGCCTTGTTGCTTACTTAAGAGCAGATCTCAAATGTTGTTTCCCAAGATAAATAGCAAGCTAGTTTTAATAGTTGTAGCTGACCTTGGAAAGAGGCACAGCAGGGAGTGTGAGAGAAAGATTCACACTGTGAGGGTAAGATACTGATAATGGGATTCTGGTCAACACGTCTTACTCTCTCCTTTTATTCATCTAACACATTTCTGTCCCCTTTTTATGAGTTTAACATTTGAAATAATAGTTTGGGCAAAGGCTTTAAGAAGACCTGTGCTCCAACCTGTCTACCAGTGTGGCTCAGCATCTTGTCAGACATGTTTAGGGCATTCTAATGTATTGCTGATTCAAAGCGAAAAAAACTAAAACAAATCAAAATGAATTGTAATGTGGTTTCATAAGGGGACTGTTGGAGGTTTGCGCTCAACTGTCTGCCATTAAAGTTGGTTAATTATTAGGCCCATGAAATGTCAGACAATAGTGACTCATAATTCAACAAAGGCCACATTGAGACTGTAAGTCATATTTGAGAAGCAAATTTAAATTAGTTAATATAACTCTGATGATTGAGAAATCAAATCACGAACAAAACTTTGGAAGTAAAAGTTTTCATGCTATTGCTTAGACGTGTTTCTATTCCTGTTAAGATGGTGAGAATGAAAAGAGGAATGGAGACAGAAACAAAAGCAGCCAATCAGACAAACAAACCTGTGAGACACACACAACACAGATGAACACACAATGTGGTGATAGCAGCTGAGATCAATGGTATTTAACTGTCGGGACTGAACAGAGATTTGTCGGCTGCACCGGAGCAGAGCCTCACATTTAATTTGTCCTTCAGAGGAAGACGAGACTGCAGGGCTGAACAGACGAAAGCCAATTAGCTTTAGCTCGTCCCCTTTGTGCTCGGCCACTGTAGCAACATGACTCCTGCACAACTTGTTAATCCTTTCTCCTCTCCTTTTAGTTAATCAATCAGCGAAGTGAAAATGAGAAATGTAAAACGCTGAGCTCTGACACAATTTTTTAAAATGGCAAAAAAGCACCATCACACCAAAAGTAACATCTAAATAAATTCCAGTATTAACACAAAACTGACCAATTCAGCTCATCCAATAGAACTGCAGTTAGTTTGCACATCATATAACATATTTTCTAACTGTGACACAGACCCGTGACGTTGCACTGCCAAACAGAGCGTCAGATCAGACATCACCTTCATGTGTCGAGGACGTGGACCCAGCAACACGCCCGAGTACTAAAGGTTCAACTCTTCTCTGCCTTCCTCTGAAGCTGTGACATTTTGAGCAGATCCTCACTTGTCAGGTTTCAAAGCCCTGCTGCTTCCGTGTTTGAAGCCCACAGGTTCATCAGAGTCACACTGGCGTCGCCTTTCATTTGACCCACTCACAAAGCAGATAGTTGAAGATTTCTGTGAAAAACCCTGATGAGCTTCAATGAGTTTCTGCTGCTGTTTGAATACATACAATGTGATTACAGTTAGCCTTACTACCATCAGAGCAATCTCCGGTTTTAACTCCTACATAAATCATTTGAACCTCAGACGCACTCCACATTTTCTTAACCGCAGTTAGAAAAACTAATGAGTTTGGGTTGATAAAGTGGTTCTGAGAGCTCAACGTCTCTCCATCCATTATCTATACTGCTTAACATTTTGAGAGTCGCGGGATGAGCTAGAGACAACATCCGGAGACAACAACCATTCACACCTACAGACAATTTAGAGTCTCCAGTTACCGTGACCCCGGTCTGCATGTCTGTCGGAGGAAGCCTGAGTACCTGAAGAAAACCTGGACAGGGAGAGAACAAGCAAACTCCACACAAACACACCCTGGCTGAACTGGGAACGTTCTTGCTGTGAGGTGACAGTGCAACGTAAAAAAATATGCAAGTTGTCTAGGATCAGTAGAAGGAACAGGACGGGGCTGTGAGCTGGTGAAGCTGAGGTGCTGTGAACATAAACTACACTTGTCAAATAATGTTTTTTGTCCTCTAGTAGCAGCTAAAGACAGAGCTACAGAGACATGGCCAGAGCCATTACTCCCACAACCGCAGCTGTAATTGACTTCAGGCAAAACAATTCAATTCCGCTAACAGGCGTCGCGCTTCTCATAATCTTTGTGTTGTTCTTTTGCTTTCATATTTCCTGTTCACTTTGTGGCATCCCCTCTCAATCTGCTTGTGACGAACCTCTTGTCACACTGATCTTCATGCGCTACAAGCTGCTGCTGATCTTTCTTACTCACTCCTTCTTCTCCGTGAAGCTCTGTCAGCGGCGACAGAGAGAAACACACACAAACGTCCCCCAATTCCCTTAACTCTTTAAAATGGTGCTGACTGGCAACACGCCATAGTAGCAGCCTCTTGTTGCCATAGTTACCAATCTTGTCGACGACCTAATCAAGGTCGACATTGAACATGCTGGTTCCACAATCACCGAGCACTTTATTAGGAACACCTGTACACCTGACACATGACACAGAATTTGTTGAAGGGATGGAAGATCTCTACTGCTACATATAAGCCTATTTTAACTTTTGGGCCTTCATATTATGTATAAATTCATACACATAGTATAAATAATATGTGTATCTCAATTCTGTGGCTTTTATGTATATTCAAATTTTGGGGCTTTTATACTACGTAGGCTATATCTAAACTCTGGGGGGTTTATTTTATGTATATCTTAAGCCTTGGGCTTTTATATTATGAATATATACATACACATAGTATAAATACTATGGGGCTTTTATGTATATTCTACCTATGGGTATTTCTGTTTATCTTTTACCCTGGGGTAACACCTGCCATCATATCAAGATGTTTCCATTTCCATCCTGGATCAAAAGCCTTCTTTTTTGCAGGGCTACAAGGTGTTGGGGTTTACCTGGGACTGGATTGCAGCTGATCTGGTGAAGAATAATAAAACGCTTCATGGAGCTGAAGTTTCACACAATGTCATGAAATTGTCTTATTCTGTTGCTGACTGTTGTTGATCATTTTAAAGAACTATTCTGTTGTGCTTTCTTTCAGCGATTGTAAACATTTCAAACTCTTTGTTGCAAAAGCTTATTTGATTGTCAAGACGTTTCCATGACACCCACTGAAAATGCCCACGAGTCTCACCATCTCCTGCCCAGGAAACAACACAATCTCATCCATTTTTAAACAGCCTCCAACAGCCTCTTGGACAGCATGTAGGGATCCTGCAGTCTGGAAGCTGTTTGATTTAAATCTCTGAATTTCTTTGTGATGGTGCTATAATAATAAAGTGGCACTTCAGAAGAAAATTGAAAACATTACATTTCCTGAAGGCCCAACAATGCTTTTTCTAAAACAATGATTTTCTCTCTTTAAGCAGCAGGAAGTTAAAATATGTATCTCCAAATCTTTGCACAACACTCACAGATATGTGGATGATATTTATCAATTAATCAATTAAAGTCAAATCTATACTAAATCCTTTAATGCACAAAATGTATTTGCGATTTCAGCCTCTCAGCCTTTAAGTCAGAGGACTGAGGACGACATTATGACTGAGATTTGGTTAGCAAACATAAAAACTCAGCCAACTTCTACATGGCTGTTTACTAAGCTTGCTGTACTTTATGTGGAAAACTGGAAAAATTCCAAGTCACACACACACACACACTTGCAGAGTGTGTGTGTGTGTGTGTGTGTGTGTGTGTGTGTGTGTGTGTGTGTGTGTGTGTGTGTGTGTGTGTGTGTGTGTGTGTGTGTGTGTGTGTGTGTCAGGCCAAAAAAAAGCTTTCCGAGTTTATAAGACATGAAGTTATGTGTATTTACATGTTGTGATTATGTGATCCAGATAAAAGCAGCTGCATATGTATGTAAGCTGGGGGATAATCAGGTTTTTGTCATGAAACCAGTCTTGGTTTGTCTTTAGCACACTGAGGGAGGTATTGATTAGTGTAAAAAAAGCTTAGATGCAGCATGTTTTTAGTTCTACCACTGCAGTGCTGTGGTAGTGAAACGTTTGCTGAATAAGGAGCGAGAGTTGATAAAGTAGAAATTATTTTCTGATATGGTTTTATGTGGACCTGTGTTGAGAGAGAGAAGTTTGTCACACATATATATGAAAACCTTATGTTGAGATGAATTTTTCCAATTGCCTAAGTTGTCAAAAAAAGGAAGACAGAGACATTGTTTCTGTGACAGAAACATGCAAACTCTTCAAATCTAAAAAAGCAATTCTACTCCTCCCGTCACTGCTGAAACATGGATCCTACAGACAGAGATGAAACCTCTAGGGACAGAAAGAGGCAGTGAGTTGTCAGAAAGAGTATAGATTATGAGAAGGTGGGAGGGGGATGAGGCCGGCTAACCAAGCTGAAGTGATGCCAAGTGAAAGATTTTTCACTGGTAAGGGGGAGGAGGAGCTGAAATATCAACCTGAGGGAGGAGCTGATTGCCCAGGGGCCAGCTGGCCTCCATCGCTCTGAGCAAACACCCACAGATTCCCCATCATCCCCCGCTCCAACTCTGCACCCTTCTCTTATTTCAGCATAAATCACTTCTTCCCTTCCTTGTTAAGCATTTTTTCAAAAGACCAACTTGTGAATTAAGTTAGAGAAAAGAGCAACTCCCACAATGCACTCTAGCCGAAGGACAAACTGAAATAAATGAGCATTTAGTACGTTTACCCTCATCAACAAGCAGAAAGTAAACAGATCTGTCTCCTCAAAACCTCCGATGTCCTTGTGACGCTTCAGAGCAAAAACCACAGAAACTGAAAACTACAAAATGTGAGACGGCTGCACTTGATAATAGATAAAGACGTCTGTCTTTTGTGTGTCTTTACTGATCTGTTGCGTGTTTGCGGTCGTCTGGAGCTGCAATGTGACGTTGCTGTTATGACTTCTGTATTTCCCAAAATAAATTATGGTTGTACAGCAACTAAATGCCAGGACACTACTGTATGCGACTGTGCATATTCTGTTCCTGCAATAACAATGAAAACCTTGTTAAAGCAAATTAATGGATTCAGTCAACAGATTTGCGAGAGTGCTTTCCTGTTGGTTCTGGAATAATCATAAAGAAGAGTGACAGAGCAGCAGAGGTGAAGTCAAGAAGCAGGAGAACAGAGGAACTGTTGTGGTGAGGAAATCAGATCCCACCTGTCTGCTTTGGAGGTTTGAGCTGATTAAAGTGTCAAAAAGGACAAGTCTTTTGTCCTGTACTTTTTCTTTCTCTCTCTCCGTTCTCTCTCTCTCTTTGTCTGAGGCGCATGGCGGAGTGTTCAGATACAAAGTCCTTGAAACATGTCCAGCGATTAACTGTTTGACCTGTTCATAGAAACCACACAGAAAAGCATAATTCAGACTATTACCAGCAAAATATGAGCTTAAGAGTGACGACATTAGTGTGTGTGTCTGTGTGAGACCTATTTTCAACAGGAAATTGCTTTTATGTCAGAGCAGAGAGCCAAAGTCCTAACGCCATCAGCTCACCCAGCACAATGTGAGCTCCTGCTGACGGTGTTTTCTTTAGGGATTCTGAGGTGTTCCTGGACCAGATGAAATATTTCTCTTTAATCTTTAGTCTTTTTGAAAATGTGTCCCGTCTTGTTCAAGGCCAAAAACCAAGGCTGCAACTTACTGAGTACTTTCGTTGATTTATTCATGTTGATTGATCGAAAAAATGTATTTCTTATTACCCAGAGTGATGTCTTCAGTTTGTTTAGTTTTACAAATCCTTTAAAAGACTTTTTAAAGATTGAAAACAAAAAGCTCAGATTCACTGTGTTGCATTCAAACTTACGCTAAAAGAAAAAAATGTTGTGTGAAGGATGAAGAAATTGTTTGAGAGAGAAGTTCAAACTCTGCCTATTTTATTATTTTACAAAGCTACAAACATCTGTTGAGCACAAACCCCCTGATTAAGGTAAGTTGATGCGACAGCTCTCTGTTTGAAACACGCTGACATGATGTCGAACCAGGCTGAAAAGAAAAGCAACACGTTAACGGAGCAGCAGCTGCCTCCATCCTCCTCAGGCCTTTACTTTCCCTCCGACAGAAATGAGAGTCTAATACAGAAACTTAAAAATCGGAGCTGTTGGTGATTTTGGCAGTTACATGAATGAACTTATTAGCATTCTGACAAACTGCAGCTCCCGCAAAGGTCATTTTCTTGTATATCACCACAGCAGTTTCCCCGATATTCATGATGACGACTGTAGATTTTCTCAAAATGTCATTCCCCCCCAACTATTGAAACTATGACTTTCTGATTGGAACTGTTATCTCTATATGCTTTGCCACTTGACGTTCCCCTACTCTGAAAAACAATTATGTTTGGACAAGGAAGACTCACAGGCGGTAGGTGATTTGTGAATTTGTAACTTGGGAGGGTATACAGAATAATATCTTTTGGAGGTGATTGGTTCGGGTGGGATGTTGAGTGATGTGAGGAGGAAAGCAAGGCAGCAAGCTCTGTCCTCCTGTTCTTTTCAAAGTCATTCGGTAACAACTTTTGAAAATAAAATGTGGACTAGGTGGTTTAGTTAGCAGCACTAATTATAGGACGCTCACCTGCACAGACAATTTCTCTGTCAGCACAAAGCCTGCTCTCTCACGTTTTCGATTTTTGCAGTGTTTAACGCTGTGGGCTCAAAGCAAGAAAGTTCTAGGTCATCCAGGTTCTTTCTTTGTGGAGTTTGCATGTTCTCCAGTCCGATGACAGTCACTGCATTTAGCTTAGGTTAATTGGAGACTGTAAATTGCCCGTAGGTGTTAGTGTGAATGGTTATTTGTCTCCATGTCTTTCCTGCGACCTGCCCAGGGTTTACCCCGCCTCTCACCCAATGTCAGCTGGAATTGGCTCCAGCCCACTCAGAGGAATGAGCAGTTTAGATGGATGGTTTTCTTCCTTTTGCAACAGAACTTGGAGGCTCTAGTCTCACTTTAAAAACTAATGCAAAGGTTTTTGTGCTCAAACTTAAACTTGTATTGTTTGCTGCAATGCTAAAGGTGGAAAAAACCTAACTGTGTTTACGTAAGACTCTCAGGTCGTCCTGGAGCCTCTGATTTATCTTCCTCGCCACCTGATTAAACCCTGAAAGCTGCTTTCAGCACAGCGGTCGGCTGCTTTCTCAGGGAGAGGGAGACAAACAGAACTGTTGCTCTCTCTTCTCGTAGCTGCAGCCTGAGGCCGTCTCAATAAACACAAATAAATGGAAAATGGCCTGCAATTATATAGCACTTTTATCGTCTTTATGACCACTCAAAGCGCTTTAGACTTCGAGTCACTATCACCCATTCACGCGCATGAAGACTGGAGGAGCCAGCGATCGAACCACCAACCTCGCGATTAGCTAACGAACCACTCAACCTCCTGAGACACAGCCTCCTTTCTGATCAACTGCCTGTCTCCGTGGTCTGCATTCACAGAGATAAAGGAGGAGGAGGGATACGACCTTTACAGCGACTCCAGCTCCACATAGACAAGTACACATGTGCACACATTTACACACCTATGACTTCCCCTCCCACACATGCAAACATAAAAGCAGCAGCCCACACACCACAGTTGCTAATCATAGAACAAAGGGAGGCTCCAGTCAGCAGGCTCTCCCATTGATCAGCTATAGAAAGCAGCGGCGACTGACGACAGTCAGCTTTGTGAGAACAGGAAGAAGGTACAGCTCAATAGCAGGTAGAGGATGGAAGTCAAACACATCAACAAAGCTCCATCTGTCTGCGAGCGCTGGTATCAGACCCTCACGCTCGTGGCCTGTTGCAGCTCGCTACTGAAAAGCGTTTAGTTTCATAACAAAATATCAGGAGAATGTGTTTGTGTGTCACTTCACTGGGAACTTAAACTCTCCATTGAGTCCAAAGAATAAAAAGGTCTGGGTCTTAAAGCTCTTTCCAGACATGACATGAACCCGGCAGCAGAATAAATGTAAACACAGGTGTTGTACAGTCGCAGCACCTGTGACTGTTTCCTTCAGTGCAGCAGCATCTCATAAAAGCAACGACACCACAGCTCACGGAACACATTTGCCTCCGGTCGTCTTCGGTTTCGCTCTCTGCCCCCGGCCTCCGATCCGGTTCCCCTCCCTGCCTGCGAGCTCAGTTCATCCCTGTCGGCCTTTTCTATTCAGCAGTCTGCAGACAGACCTGCTGGCAGCCGGGTCGAGGCTGTTTGTATAGAAGTGCAGCATCAAGCGTTCTGTCAGACGCTTCCCGGGCCGCGGGTCAGAGCAACACAGAGCCGCACCACAAACAGTGAAAGAGGGCGTACAAGAGAGAGATAGGTAGGAGGAGGTATGCAATCACACATATACACAAACATATATATCATGGATTAACAATATATAAAATAAGCCCTGCACATACATGACCCTCCTTCTCTCGGTTTCCTCCCCTCATGTATTTCAACAGGGTCAGTTCTCGTGTGAAAACATGCAGAAGATCAGAAACGTTTCTGCTTTCATCAAACATCAAAACCAGCTTCACTCACTTCAAAGATCAAAATGATGCGTAAAGTCTTTTTGTGTTGAGTGAGTAACGCAGAGATGTAATGTGTGTGTGTGTGTGTGTGTGTGTGTGTGTGTGTGTGTGTGTGTGTGTGTCTGTGTGTGTGTGTGTGTGTGTGTGTGTGTGTGTGTGTGCAGGCTCAGACATGTGTTTGATCACTGTGAGGTATTTAAATTTCCCTCCTAGTCAAGTTTTAAAAGGATATAAAATACTCTGACTGGAATAATAATTAATGTCGAATGTGGCTTTTCACCAACATTAAAATCATGATAATTACTTTGGTTAAAATTCTTAAATGACATTAAGTCCCTGGTTGAGTCGTCTCACAGTGGCTCCAGGTTTCTGTAACAATATGGCCCTCTTGCTCGGTAACAAATATTATTAAAAACCTTTCTAAACTGGCATCTACTCCCTAATCTAAAATGTAAAGAAGTTGTAAATGTAATCTAGCTTCTGTTTAGAAAATGTCTTCTTAATAAGTGAAAGGTAAATTCTCAGTGTGTAAGCTCGATGTTCTCTTATGTTAATGTAACTGGGAGAATATAATGAACAACTTGCAATCCGGCATTCAGTGAACACTAAATATAACCCTAAGCTACGCTGCCTATTTGTGTTGGTCCCACACTGATGTTAACAACATACACTGTATCATCTCATTCGACGTGTGACATTAGCTGGTTATTGGACCAAAAATAGTGTTGAAATCACACTGTACAGCAGCAGTGTGAAGATGCTGCTTCAGGCACTGATCTGAGGAAGAAATAAAACACACCCAAGCTCATCAGAGACCAGATATTAAAACCGAAAGAAAAATAAACACCCAAATTAATTTTTCAAGCTCAAACGCCAAAACATTCGTTGCTTCCAGGATTTTAAATGTGAGAAAATGTTGCTCTTCTTCGAGTAACCATATTTTTAAAACTGGATATTTTTTAAGTTTTGGGCTTTGGAGCAGAGTAAACAAGATATTGGAATATTTCCCCTTGTGCACAAGTCTTTTTTTAACATTCGATTCAACATTTGATTCATAAAATATTCTACCATTTACTTCAAACCTCAAACTGAATGATGAAAGAGGAATGTGCTCTTACACCAGGTTGGCTGGTACCATGTACTTTGCACAGAGGTGATGCAAACCTGTTCTCTCACGTGTCAATGCAGCGGTCTCTGAGAGCTGCGTTCTTCTGTCACATCGCTATTGTCAGTATGAACACGACCTCGTGAGGAACAGTTTGTCCACACTGTTGCACAGATGATTCCCTTTATGTGGTTTCCTCACAACACAAAACCGAGCGCAATGGACACTATTCATATTTTCAGACACTACCTGCACATTTCTCTTTTTTTCTCTGCCTTACACGGATGAATGCTTCGTTAAGCAGGAGGAGCACAATGCCAGGTTTTCAGCTAGGTTGCTTCTATTCTTCACTTGGTGATGAACAGCAAAGAGAGGAAAGAAAGCGGGATGACGTGTAACAAAGGGACTCGAATCCTAACTTGGCACGCACCGAAGACGCTCGGATCATCTTGTTCCCGATGCTGAACACGGATCATGAACAAACCCAAACTATCAGCGTACAAGTGGATGCAGGAGCAAACGAAGCAGAGAGTCTGGATGCGTCTTCGGCGTTCAAGGGTAAAGTTCTTTAAGAAAGGGAAATAAAGTAGAGCTGGAATATTAGTTCCTCTCCAACACCCTATGTGTGTGTTGAAGTGGCAGCAAGGACAAACTGTTCTTGCCACCATTATGGTGCTCACTGGTAGCACTGGAGTGGGGGCAGGATGCACTGGAGGGTCCTCAGAGTAATGAGTAGCAGCAGCCTGAGGGCCTACTTACTTATTATGGAAAGGTGCAGCAGGGAAGTGAATTACAACTCTTCAGCGACACCTCGGGAAAGATTGAGCTCTAAAACTGCACGACATCAGCACGCCACCACGTATTTGCTTTAAATACGAGGTCACTGCAGAGATATTACAAAAAGAAACACTAACTGCTAAAGTAAAAATGAAAGAAAGAAAAAATCGAATGATTGATGGGAATCCATCTAATTAGCTGATCAATATGAGATTTAAGACGGGCGGTCGGGTCGTGAGTGCTCTGGTCTGAGAGCATGTGTGCTGACCACACTCTCCATTTAATCTAAACTGATGAGATGAGTCCGGTGGTGGAGGAGCCACGTCCTCTATTGACAGCTGGGAATAAATGGCTGCATCCAAACAACAACGTGGAGCTTTGTGTTGAGTCCCAGAACAATGTCCTCTTCACAACGAACTGGTCGGATCATATAATAAAGTGGCTGCTTGACAAACTCATGATGCCATTACGTAGTGTCAGAGGCGGCCTGAAGCACCTAGGGGCCACTTTATGAGCTAATGTGGGGCCACACCCCCTTAAAATGATCATAGGAGGAGAAATGCGAGGATTCAAGTTAGTGAAACGAGTGAAACATACCTGAGGCTGCCATGTTGTACAGTTGTGACTTGTTTACAAAGTGTCATAGAGAGGCTAAAAATAGATAAAGCAGCAGGAAAATGAAAACGCAAATGGAAACAGAAAATATGACCTTTTAATGCATCTGAGTAAAATCTGTGTTCTTTATTCCATTTTCCATCAAGTTATTTAATTTTCTTTTTTAAACTTTTTGATTCCATTATCTTTTCTTGTAATAAATCCCTTTTTTGTATAAGGTGCTTATTCACTGTTGAACCACTCATTTGTCGATTATCTTCTCAAATATTTACTTTGTAAATCAGTTTATTTATGGATTAATTATTAGTGAATACACCTATCAGTCCTTATTATTATTGTTTATTATTGAATTATTAATTAACTCAATGTGTCACTGGGCTGAAAATAAACTACAGAGAAATGAGAAGGAACTAAAAGCTGCACTTGTGACACAAAAGGGACTGAAATAGAAATCAACGTGGAGCTAATTTCCATAATACACTGTTTAGAAAAATGTAAAACAATATAACTTCGATACTAGTTGGCTATTTAAGCATTACATTATAATATTAGAGGTTTCATTGGGCGTGAAAGTATTCATTCTTCTAAAATCATACAACAAAGCTTAATATTCACTTGACACCAAAGTGGAAGTGTGGATATTCACTTTGAAGGCAGAGAGAGTCGACTGACGTTCACTTGATGTCGAGTCATGAGTGAAACCAAAAGCAGTAAAAAAAATTGCCTCCGTATCCCTGACAACAAGCGCATGTGTAGTTATTCCATTCGCATGCAACAGAAAAACGGATCTTTCAAAATGATGATTTTCCAAAGCAACACTGCAGACTTCACTCTCATGTCTCTGTCTGTGAATCCACATCAACAGTGACCAGTTTACAATCACTCAAAGTTGAACCATAATACAAGGTTTATATGCATAAAGTTTAAGTTTCAACAATTCAATTTTACTCTCATGCATTTTGGCCTCACGTTTATTCCCTTAAAGGCTTTTTCATTTGGGCTGAGATACAATAAAAGTGTGGATTTTAAAGCGGTTAGGACCTGTTGCCAGGAAACCACCTGAGCCTAATGAGCCAGTTCACTAAAGATGATTCACACTCCCTCGCCGCAGGAAAACAGAAATAATCAAATGAAACATTTCTCCTCTTTGTCTTTGTCTGCCTCCAGAACTGCAGCAGCAAACACCACTCAGGGAAAAACAGGAGTGTTTACATGATTTCACTACAACAACCTGATTAGAAATGTAAAACCTGTCTGCTAAAATCATTTCCTAGGAGAGCTGCAGTAGCACTTAGAGACAAACTGTTCATCTGTGTCCCCTTCGTCGTTGGTATTTTTCTCGTCTCCAGACGTCAACACGAACGACTGACAATAAATGTCTGACTCTGTTTAAGTATTTAGAGTCAAACTCCAAGGCAAAAATGCCCCAAACTCACAAGTCGATACCCTGACCTGCAGTTCTGTCAGCCTGGACATGTTGGCTTTAGGACATGACGTGTCCAAATACACTATTGCCTTTTTAATGGCAGAACAAAAGGTTGTTCTATTGAGTCCATCGAACAAGCAGAAATGTGCTAACACTGAAATACTGCATGTGCCAACATTTATTGGTCAATTGCACGATCCCTTTCTTGAGCCTCGAGACAGCAATATGGCAGCAATGTACCCGACCACGCTTCATTTTAAGAGCAGATTGCTCATGGGCGCTAAGACAGGTGCAAGTTCATTTGCCAGTTTAACAATGGAAAAGGACAACTGTGTTTAGAGCCACTTCGCCACTTTCCAGGTGTAAGATACAGCGTTTGGTATCAATTCACCCAGCAAGATCTTTCACATGATAATTGAAGATTTCAACGCACTGGTGGCGATAAATTAAACGTAAAGCGAAAAAACAGACGTCAGCAGGATTCTTCCTGTGGGGACCAGGAATTTCAGGACAAAATTTCCCGCTAATCCTTCCAACAGTAGAGAGCCCCAAGCTATGGCTCCGCAACACAACCACTCCCTATAATACCCTTTACTGCCGTCTACTGAAAGACACACACACACATGCAGACATGCATATGTTGAGAGATTAGTGCACAATTTGCTGATGGTTGGTAGAAAGAGCTGCTTCACTTCCAACACCAGGAACTCTGTGTTAATCCGTCTTTGTCAGAGTCTGTAGATTGTTGAGTGGTAGAAGCTGTTTCACATAACCAGGAAAAACTGAGAAGTCTGTTCTTTTATTGAGCTGCAGGGGAAATATCTTAGAAGGGGAAGGTGTGTCTCTAGTTTCTGTGGCCCGATATGAGGCAGATTTGTGTGTTTGGATGCATGGATCTGTCCTGAGCTTAATTAATGGAGACGTGAGGGTGATTTGTTCTGCACGTCAGCTGTCGACAGCTGCGGACGCCCTATGGCTCGCTCGAGCACGACCACTCATTTATTGGCCGGCAGGGAAGTGCGATCCACAGCCAGAAGGTAAACCTGCTGGTTGATCCGGCCACACGGTGCAGAGCAGGGGCGGCTGAATGCTGAGCCTCACCGACTTTGTCGCCTCACAGTCTGAAGCGCTCTGTGTTACAGCCCCTCGTCGTCTTTTGTCACCGACATGACATGGACAGGGAGAGAGAGCGGCTGACTGCCTGTCTGCCGAGCTGAAGGGTTACAGCCGGGGTGTGGGGACAATTACAAGCCTTGGGTTGTGTTCAAGGAAGAGCCAGATATTTGTAGGATTATTCTCTGTTGGCCAGGCAAGTGTGTGCGCACGTGTGTGTGTGTGTGTGAATGTGTGTGTGTGAGATATTATGCTATCAAACACACAGTGCTGAACATCAAAGCTGTAGAAATGTTTGCGTTTGAAAAATCAGGATGACGGACACAAAACAATTGATATGCAAAACACAGAGATATGTGTGCGTGTGCCTGTGTGTGTGTGTGTGTGTGTGTGTGTGTGTGTGTGTGTGTGTGTGTGTGTGTGTGTGTGTGTGTGTGTGTGTGTGTGGGGAAGGAGGAGGGACAGCTGGGCTCAGCAGTGATTGCTCTGTGTAGGATGTAAAGATTATTCCTTCTCTCGCTGCGACCGTGATGAATTCCCACAATACCAGTCATCATACAGAGATCTGTAATGATGTCCCGCAGTGACCACACACAGCCACCTACAGAGTTCACACACACACACACACACACACACACACACACACACACACACACACACACACACACACACACATACACACACACACACACACACAGAGATGCAGAAGGATTAAGGATTTGTCATCACCTTCCTCATTAGCTCTGGTCACCAATAACGCAGAAGCTCGACATAAAGGCAACGGCAAGAAAAGACAAAGTCAAAGCAGTTTGGAAAAAATAATCCCTTCGTTTGGTTTGCAACATATTTTACAATAAACTAACAGCGACAAAGTGACTTCCTGCCACGATGGGCTCTTCTCGCACAGAGAATTTACACCTCGTTTAACACAATGGCAAAGAAGTCACATCCACCAAAATAACAATTAAAGGCTGGTAGAAGGGTCCGGCTGCAGCCACGCAGACCCCACAGCTGCCCCCTTAAGACCACGACCATTATCCCTGACAGAAGTCAATCGTCGACGCCGCGTTGAGAGTCTACCTAACAACATCTGACCCTCATCCCAAACATGTTTAGCAGTTTGACTTCTTGTGCGTGTTTCTCGTTGATGCTGGTAGTCAACAGCTTCTAGAGACGTCTGTCTACTGGCACCACAAGGGGGCGGTATACTTCAAGTCAAACGCAAACGGACGATATCAGATCCTTTATGGGACCGAATGCTATTTGATTCAAAGGTCTGAACATATATTAATATTTTCTTGTTCCATGTACTGGACAGCTGTGGACAGATTTGGACACCACAGATATGTGGTTATTTCACTGTGGTCCACTCGGAGACGCTTGGTGGGACCATTACAGCAGCAGCACTGACACGCTGGTGGACACATTGACATCTAGGCATACAGTGTATACCCTGAGATAGTTCAGAGAAAAATGAAAACTCCCTCATTATCTCATCCCCATTATGCCGATGGAGGAGTGGCTGAAGTTTATGAGTCCACAAAACACTTTAGGAGTCTCAGGGGTGAACAGCGTTGGAGCCAAATCCAATACAATTGAAGTAAATGGGGATTGATTTTTCAAACGTTAAAAACGTTAATGTAAATAAAACTTAATGCCTCCATACTGCTCCTGGAAGTAGCGATGCTAACGTGCACCGCAGTGTTTTGTGAACTCAAACACTTCCCTCACCCCTCCATCAGCATAATGGTGAGTGGATAATGAGCTTATTTTCCTTTTTCTGTTAACTATCCCTTTAAGGAGAGATATTTGTCTCTAAACTGCAGTAAAGCATTTGTAAAACATTCAGGATTATGACCTCCTCTCTGATTCTACACACTTGGCCCACCACCATGAAGACTTTTAACTGCTCACACTCTTCACCCACACACGTCGAGCAGAGAGAGGGAACCCTTCCCTTCTCTGAAATTAGGAGTAGATTATCTCTGCAGACTCTTACAGCTGTACAGAGGCAGCTTTTGTGTACAATTACACTCATTTGATTAGATTCAATCACAAAACGCAGAACCAGCCCAACTCTCCCGTATGCCTTCGATTCGTCTTATTCACTCAAACTGAATTCTTGATTGAGAGGGACACAGTTTTCTAATCTAATCAGCTCCCTGCTATTTTCCAATCTCTGGAGACGCTGCATTTTTTGCTATTATAATCCCACATCAGAGACCGGATTGTAAAGCATGGCGCCAACTGTCACAGAGCTGACACATCTTTGTGGACGCTACGTCTTTAACACAACGGTCTGATTGTAACATCTGAAGATTTTAAACTGTGTTTTTGTTTTTTTTTGTTTTGGGGACATTTTAAGTGTCTAAACTGTTCGAGTGACTTCCACTGTGATTGCTTGAGGGCAAATCACCTCCATCACCAGCGTCTCCAGATGGAGAGCTGCCCTCAATCACATTATCTGGGGTTTTGGCTCCACTGTGGCCGATGGCACTGAGAAGGCTCTTTTGTTTTCAGCACCAGAATCCGCCTCAGACCTATAAGAACAAAAAACCCTCACCCTATCCCTCGTCTTGTGTCTTATATGAAATCCCTCTTGATAAAAATCAGTAGCAAACATCACATCACTATCTCAAACATTTTGCTTGGATGCAGTCTGATTTCTTTCTGAAATTTTATGGAGCAGAATTTGAAATGTTTGTGCAGATTGTGAACCGGTAGTTTCACACGTCTCCTGATTATAAAAAGCTTCTGATTCATTTGAAGATGAGCTCCCCTTCATGTTTCATTGATCATTTAGGGTCAGATGAGATTCTTCTGGGTGGATTATTATGAATAATAATAAAAAAAAGAGTTGTTTTTCAGGAAGAGTGATTTTGTTGCAGGTTTATTTTATTTCTGTCTGCAGAGACGTTGTGTTCTTGTTTTGCCGCTGCGGCTGTGTTTCTGGAGTTTTATAGCTTCTGTGTGGGCTGGAAAACAGAATGAATCACATCAAACCAAAAAAAAGCACAGTTGAGGTCTTGCCTGAGCGTGTGTGTGTGTGTGTGTGTGTGTGTGTGTGTGTGTGTGTGTGTGTGTGTGTGTGTGTGTGTGTGTGTGTGTGTGTGTGTGTGTGTGTGTGTGTTGGAGCACAAATATGTATATATTTATATATAGATGTATATTTGGTGCGCAAAGAAAAAATAATGTAATATGTAGCACAACAGAATGACAGACGTGAAACATGCTACACAAAAATCAGCCTGAAGCACTGATTGGCAATCTGTGCATCGCTCTGGTCACTTAATGTAATGATGCACTCACCACACACATACACACACACACACAGACACACACACACACACACACACACACACACACACACACACACACACACACACACACACACACACACACACACACACACACACACACACACACACACACACACACACACACACACACACACCACAGATGGCCCTTGTGCCACAGACCTCCCCTCACCCCTGCACTCTGCCCCACTGCCTCTATAATTAATGGACCGTTCCTGCTCCTCCTCCTCTCTGGCAGAAAATCAAAGAAGTGTGTGTTCATAAATATTTACACAAAGCACCATGAACATTTGACATGTACAAAAACACAACATCTCCCACCAAACATATATATATATATATATATATATACATATATAGTTAAAATATCCTCCTCATAAGACCCTGACTCTGTGTGTGTGTGTGTGTGTGTGTGTGTGTGTGTGTGTGTGTGTGTGTGTGTGTGTGTGTGTGTGTGTGGTCCTGGTAATACTGAGGTACTCACATGTCTGAAAATTCAACCTCTTTTAAATACATCATGTTAATGTTTTTTTAAATTGAGTCAATAGTGAACAAATATAACGTTTATGCATAACATCTGTATCCACAGCCCAGGAGACAAATGTGCTCATCAGTTTGTGTTCCTCAGTGTGTTCACCAGTGTGTTCCTCAGTGTGTGTTCAGTGTGTGTTCAGTGTGTGTTCCTGAGTGTGTTCATCAGTGTGTGTTCCTTAGTGTGTTCATCAGTGTGTGTTCCTCGGTGTGTGTTCCTCAGTGTGTATTCCTCAGTGTGTGTTCAGTTTGTGTTCATCATTGTGTATTGCTCAGGTGTGTTCAGTGTGTCTTCATCAACAGTGTTCAGTGTGTGTTCATCATTGTGTCTTGAGTGTGTGTTCCTCAGTTTGTGTTCAGTGTGTGTTCATCATTGTGTATTGATTGTGTGTTCCTCAGTGCGTGTTCAGTGTATGTGTTGCTCAGTGTGTGTGTGAAAGTGTGTGTGTTCCTCAGTGTGTTTTCAGTGTGTGTGTTGCTCAGTGTGTGTTCAGTGTGTGTGTGGCTCAGTGTGTGTTCAGTGTGTGTGTTCCTCAGTGTGTGTAAGTGTGTGTGTGTGTGTTGCTCAGTGTGTGTGTGTAAGTGTGTGTGTTCCTCAGTGTGTGTGTGTAAGTGTGTGTGTTCCTCAGTGTGTGTGTTGCTCAGTATGTGTTCAGTGTGTGTGTTCCTCAGTGTGTAAGTGTGTGTGTTGCTCAGTGTGTGTGTTCATCAGTGTGTTTTCAGTGTGTGTGTTGCTCAGTGTATGTTTATGTGTGGGATGCTCAGTGTGTGTTCAGTGTGTGTGTTCCTCAGTGTGTGTAAGTGTTTGTGTTGCTCAGTGTGTGTTCAGTGTGTGTGTGTTCCTCAGTGTGTTTAAGTGTGTGTGTTGCTCAGTGTGTGTGTTCATCAGTGTGTTTTCAGTGTGTGTGTTGCTCAGTGTGTGTAAGTGTGTGTGTTCATCAGTGTGTGTTCCTCAGTGTGTGTGTTGCTCAGTGTATGTTTATGTGTGTGATGCTCAGTGTGTGTTCAGTGTGTGTGTTCCTCAGTGTGTTCAGTGTGTGTGTTCCTCAGTGTGTGTGTACGTGTGTACTCACAGAGAAACCTGCCCAGAAGGGACACGAGTGCCGGACTCTGGGTGATGTGGTGAGAGCCAGAGCTGCAAAGCTGACGGCCAGGATCAGACTCCCCAGAACCATCTGAGAGACCCCCAGCGCCAGCATGATCCGGGTCCGGGTGCGGGTCTCCCGGAGCCGGGACAGGCTGCGGGACAGCGACGCCGGGCTCAGGGACCCGGGGCCCGAGAAGCCGCCGCTGCTGCGGGGCAGCGCGCTCACCGGCATCGTCACGGATGGAAAGGACCGAACAAAGCTGCAGCAGAGGAGGAGAATAACATCCACCCTGCAGCGGGGTGGTGGTGGTGCAGCCTGCGGGGAACTGGGAACACTGGGAACACTGGGAAACTCTCCGTCAGTGTCCGAGCTCCATCAATTAAGAGGCTCCGGAGTCGCTCCAATTAGAGACGCGCTGCGGCGGAGGGAGGAGAGAAGAGGCGAGAAGAGCTGATGTTTACCACAACAAACACACACACACGCACACACGCGCGCACACACACATGAAGTGTTACCTCATATCCCCACAAACAGACACACACAATACACAGGTTGGTCTCGGGGGCAGCTCCGGAGAAGAGTCCATTCCTCAGAAGCCAGAAATGGCACAAAGCGCAGACGCATCGTCCTCCTGCAGCTTCACATGTCCCCGCTGTCCAGCTCCGTCCTCTGCAGCCCCCCCCCCCCCCCCCCCCCCCCCACTCCACAGGGGGGATGGAGCCGCGTGGGTACAAGCAGAGTTGAAACCAGTTCTGAGGGGGTTTTCTCTTTTGTCTCTTGTCTGGATATCCGCAGTTTCCTCGAGTGAGAGACACAGAGAGGATCCAGCAGCTCAGCAGCCAGGACGCACAATGCGCATTGGAGATGTGCCACGGTGCGCGTCAGATGGCGGAGAGCTGCACGCAGCGTGTTTTACTACGGTAGTGGAGCAGCAGAGGGGGGAGGTGTTCTCTTCACTCATCAGCCAACGAGTGAGTGGCTCACCCGCTGCTGCTGCATGGTGCTGCTGATGATGCTGCTGCTGCTGTAGGTGGTGGTGGTGGTGGTGATGCTGGTGCTGCTGCTGGTGGTGATGCTGGTGCTGCTGCTGCTGGTAATGCTGCTGCTGCTGCTGCTGCTGCTGCTGCTGCTGCTGCTGCTGCTGCTGGTGGTGGTGATGCTGCTGCTGGTGCTGCTGCTGCTGCTGGTGGTGGTGATGCTGCTGCTGGTGCGGCTGCTGCTGCTGCTGGTAATGCTGCTGCATCAGATGTGGCAGCATCAGATCTGCAGCCTCGGATCATTTGGACACATTCGCACCATGTCACCAGGATTGAGTGGAACGGTGAAGGATATGAACATGTGAAGTTCAGGTGTGTGTACCTGCTGTGAAACAACGTGAGTGCAGATCAGAGCCGCAGCAGCAGCAGCAGATCTGCAGTGTCATTGACCGGTGGCTCTGGATCATCTGTCCTTCATCTCAGTGCAGATCGCTGCTGGAGCGAAGTGAGCAGGAGGTGCATGCTCTACACATGACGAGGGTTTAGAAAAGAAAAGAGACCTGATCATTAGTGATGTGTTTTTATATTAGTATTTTGTCTGGTGTCTGTTTCTCAACATCTTCAGCTTGTGGCAAATTCAGATGAATCCAAAGCTGAAGATGTACCTCTTCACCTCAGAAGTCCTGATACAGGACACTTTTTGCTTCATCTACAGATTTAAAATTCATCTTAACCTCAGTTTATTGCATTCATCAGTCGTCTGATTCTTTAGACCACTGAGATTTACTGGATTTTCATTTCCATCTTGTTTTCCATTAATAAAGACCTTCTATGTGAATTGTAAAGCATTTTGTGCTAAATTTCATGAATGAAAGTTGCTATATAAATTAAGTATAGTAATATTATTACTATTGATTTGCAAAATGGATAGATCGGAAACAATGAAGTGTGATGAGTATATCTCGGTTGCATCCTGACACCTGAAAATCAAAGCTGAAGGACTTGTGTGTGTATTTCTGACCTTGTGTACTCATCCAGGGCTCACCGGCGCCACCTACCTGTGAAACATGAGACATGCAACTGCAATTTTTACAGCATCAATGATGAGAATTAGAGATCAACAATTCATTTTCCTGTGTTGTGTGATTGTAAACAATGTATCTTTGGGTTTTGAACTGATAGTAAAAAATACCCAGGTATTTCAAAATGGTTCTTGCAAATCCCGATCAGTGTTTTCAGACATTTTATAGATTAACCGATAAGTCAATCTTATGTATATAGTAAAAACAGGAAGCCAAATCGAAATTGTGGTCAATAAAACCATATCAATAACTATCACAGTAAAACTTTCATCAAATATTTATTGAATATTGGTAATATAACATTTGTAATCACAGTAAGAAGGTATAGCATGTAATTGACCTACACTAGTTTAGTAAAAATGTATTGCTGTTTATCGAGTGTCTGCTCATAAATAATTTAAACCACAACCGTTACTCGGGAGCAAAAATCTGTTTATATTTAAAATAAAAAATGTGGCACTTATCATAGATATCAGTAATTACTTCTATAAATTTTCTTTATCTTGATATACTTTTTGGCCATATCGCCCAGAGGTTTGCTCGGTTGAGGTAAAGTTGAAAGAACAGAGCAATAAGTTCCTTATTAAAAAAAAAGTTTCGATAAAAGCTCGATAAAAGGCTTAAGAAAAAAAACTCCCTTTCAGACACATTCTTTACTTTAAAAATGATTTTATTTATTAATACAGTGGTATACTTAAAATTGTGTTGTAGAGGAGAAAAAAAAGTCAGCCACACGTGAAGAGCTAATATCCAATTAAAGCCGTGTTATATCTAAAAATAAAAATGGTACTGGTGTGCCATACATTATATATTGTCTATTAGTACAAAAATACATTTAAGGGCACACGATACAGCATCCAGTATCACAAATCAGTGAGGGGAACACTTTGAGAGCACACCCTTTCAAAAGAACAGGTTCGAAATGTTTTTTAGCCAAAGTACTTGATCCTGATCCTTAAATAGCCGTTAAAAAAGAAAAGTCCTTAGTCGTGACTGTAACATAGGGTGAATATATTGGTAGAAAATGTGTGATGTGTTATTGTTAGGTTATAAGTTCCAAGGCTCGAGGGTATATCCAGAATACAAAGATAAGCATGTTCACTCGCTTCCACATGTTTGCTCTAAGTTTTATACAAAAAAGAAAGACATACAAAAAGTTCATTTACAAACAAAAGAAACAAGGCAATATGCTAGCTTTATTTACAGCCACTTCTTTTCTGTTTTTTTCTTTTCTGTAAGTAATGCATAGCAGATAAAAGAAGAGCATACCTTCGTTATCCTTTATCGACTGTTATTGTGAGCTAAACCCAAGTTCATTTATACAGTGGGTCCACAAAAAAGATGAAATGGCAAAAACAAATGACATTATACCATAATTTATCATAACTTATTTGTTTTTTTTCTTGATGAGAAGTGAATAATCTGCAGATAAGGCATCACTGCTTATTTGTGTGTGTGTGCAAGAGCGCACAGACAGAGAGAGAAAGAAAGAGCGAAGAAAGAGAGAGAGTGAGAGAGATGTGAGGAGGGAACTGAGGAGGCTACTGGACCTGAGTCAAGAACATGCATAGATCTCCCTCAGGCTGGAAGGAGAGATGTGGGAAGAAATAAGAGCTACAAGATATAACCGTAGGAAAAGGAAGAGTACAGGAGTGGAGGCAGAGCTTCTCTATAAAAGTGTGCTACTTGGGTTCATATCCAACTCGAGCTTTTTTCAACTCCTTCAACAGAAACTTCCACACGTCACCATCTATGTTTTATCTCACCTCCGCCTCAAACCTTCATTGTGGAGGAAAAAATAATAAACGCGGTCTGTCTTCAAGTCACCTGAACTGAAAAATGACAAGATCTCGACTGAATTCATGATTTAAACTTAAGTAAATCCTCTCTATACTACTATATATACTGTATGCATATATAGCATAAATATGTTTGAAGCATTTACGCTGCCTCAAAAGCCGTCCGCCAGTCTATATTCATGTAAAAATTACAATAAACATCGCCTTATATAAAAAGTTAAACCTCAGTGGAATGGGGCATGCATCATCAACAACTTCATTTCACATCAAAACCTCATATTGGGGGAAATTGTTTTCAGGAATAACTTGTAGTGATCATCAGTCTCTCCTTCTTCTGTGGGTAAACAGCACAGAGCCAATCTTCTTCATACTCCATTCTATGGTGTGTGTTAGGAGTGCATCCATCAGTGTGTGTGTGTGTGTGTGTGTGTGTGTGTGTGTGTGTGTGTGAGTGTGTAGCCTTCTTTCATGCTTTCAGACATGCACTGAACTCCAGAAATCCTCCGGAATGTCTCCGTCGGGTCGTATGTGTGAACGCAAATGTCAGAGTAAGAGCCTCTGGAGTTTCTGCTGACTTTCTCCGTCTGGCCCCCTTGTGTGAAGACAACAGAAACTCCGGAGTCAATGTGAGAACACAGCAGGAGATCCTCCGCTGGATCCACCGGGAGCGAGCGGGAGGTTGGCGACACTTCTGACACGGAACAGACGCAAAGAATTAAAAAATACAAAAATACTACCAAAAAAAGAAGCGCTGCCATACAAATAGAACAGCCACTGACGAAGATGTCATGAGAGTTTGTAGTGATAAGGGCCGACGCCTGTGTGGATGTTCTGTAAACAAAAACATGTGATCTTCGCAGCGGGACTAATATGTGACTTCCTGCCTCTGCCTTCTGCTGCACCCCCCCTCGCCTGAATCCTGCGGAAAAATGTGTTACTGTTGTGAACGCGCCCGAGCGGAGAATCTCCTGCATGTGTGAAAGGGAATACTCTGGAGAAAGTATGGACCAAATTGGCTGGAGCTCCTCTGGAGGTCATGTCTGAAAACAGCTTGTGTGTGTCATCTTCATTTTATCCACCGTGGCTCCGTGTTCAGTAACGTCACACCTGCCGGCCCCGCCTCCGTCTCCATCTTTAAAAGTGGTCAATGAGCACGGAGACGCAGTTGGCGCCCACCAGGTAGTTGGGGTCCCCGGGAACAGACTTGTTCTGCCAGCTTTTCGGGTCACCTGAGGAGAGAGGAGGCGGCAAATGTAATGCATTTTACAACAATCACTGACTCCCTCACACCGCAAAACCCAATGAACGGCCAAGTCATGAAAAACAATAGTCTCATTTTAAAACAGCCCTGAGTGCAGAGCTAGGTTATATATTGCGACTACGAGCCACTCTGAGTCATACTGTGAGTTTGTGGCTCAAATCCAAGCAGCGCAGCAGGAAAATAAACTAATAAAAGCAATGTCATTGTTTTATTGAACGTCCCTGGTCTCTTGTTGACTCAAAATTAGACCCCAGTGACTGCGAGGTCTCGGTGTAATTGCAATTATAAACATACGAGTCTGCGCCAAGAGCAAAGTTCCAGTAATCAATCAGAGTAAGCAGAGGGGGCTTGGCAGAGGTCCATCGATACAGCGGACAGCCTCCACATGTGACAGTGTAAGTGCAACCTGCTTATTGAGATCAAGTGTCAATTTACACTGGTTGTGTTGTGCTAAAGTTTGATTGATACAGAAGTTGAATAATCAGAGGATTGTTGCCTATTTAGACGCTAAGTAAAAGGAAGAAAAGCCACACACATAACTCAAATGCATTTCAACTCATGATCCATATTTTGTAACCCTGTCTTCACCGAGTGTGAATCAGATTCAGATGCTGGGACTCAAGAGGAACCTTCATTTGTTTACCTGGCTTCCAACTTGTTTTGTGTTCAGTTCTGTTTCCTTTTGAGAACAATCTGACAAACTTGACGCCTAACTGTTGTTAAAATTCTTCGATCTCTGTGAGACATCAATTTGTTCCTACTTCTCAATCTGATGTTGATGTGAATCCTAGCTCAGCAATGTAAATATAACAATAGGAAAGGCATGAGAGAACAGGCACAGCATCAGCTCGTGTCCTCCATCTGTGCCTCCGTCACATCCCTCCATTGTGTGTGCATTTTTCCTGGACTATATTCAGAAATGACACAAACAATGGCAGCCTGTGTATTCTCAATGTTTTCATGTGGTTTGTGACTCACTGGTTGTGCGTTGTGGTGACATTGTGCGTCACATCCTGAGATTTTGACTCGAAATTTCCGACTGAAGTTTGCCAGTTTGTCTTTGGTGGACAGAGCTCGAAATCAGACCTCAGTTCTTTGAAGGCGTGACTTCACATTTTGAACACAGGACTGATGCTTTATGTCCCAAAACCACGCATGTCCTCTCTCTCACGCACTTACAATGCATTAGAGTTATGAGTATGTGACCCCTCTCTGTTGTCACATGATTGTCACAAACCTTAAATGATATTTGGCATTTCTTAGATATTTCAGAAATAATATTGTTTGAGGTGATGAACATCCAATTACATTTAAATTTTCTATTTTAAACCTGATAAATAAAACCTGCATCATTCTGAGTCATCTTTTTCTTCTTTTAATTTTTCTGGTGCATAGCTAGCTTTCTCGGGCGATACTTTTACCACCAAGAGTGACATAGTTTGAAAACATCAGCCCTTGTGTGTGTGTGTGTGTACATGCTTATTAAAAGCTTCATTGAGCCTTTAGTAGTCAAAACCTCCACATTGTACCTTTAAATAAAGACTTGGATACTGAGATATGACTAGTTTCATGTGGTTTTCAAGTCAAACTCTGTCTCTGTGAACATGAATCGTTTTTTTTCACAGAGCTTTAAATAAACATATTGATCCACAGAATAACAGTAAACAGAGGAGAGGCAGTGAGACACGGAGAGGTGTTCAGGAAGAAAGAGGAGAAGAAGAATCAAAGTGAAGAGAAAGCCACAGAAGGAGACGGGAGGAGGCTGGAGAGTGGCCTTGCTTTACAATAAGAGGATTACGAAGGGGCCAGATAATCCTCCCAGCATTCAGCAGGACAACGGAGCGAGCGGACATCTCATTCAGCCCGGCAAGTAAAATGAGGCTAATTAACAGCTAATCCTGACCACTGCCAAAATTACCACTGTTTTTGAAGCTGGGGCACAAGAAGGATGGTAATAAGAAAAGTGAGAGGAGAAATGAATTACTCTCCTCAGTTTTGTTCTCTTCTTTTTATCTCTTGAAAAATAAAATTGAGCTTAAATATGAGCCCCGGGTCCTTCTTCAATATTGGTTTTCTTTATTACCTGAATTTTTCTTCAGGTCAAATGTTGGCCCACTTACTCCACTTTGGTTTGGATTTAGTTTCCATTATCATGATTTAAGCAGCGTTTGCTCTTTGTCCAAGTTCGGATCTGAATAAATTACTGATCAATTTCAATGATTAATATCCTGTGAATTTAAATAGATATTTATTGGGTGATAAACTATTCATAATTGTTTCTCCTGTATCTATAATGTCAAGTCTCAAAAACAAACATTAGATTTCACTTAGAAAATAATGAGAATTAAGCTTCATCGTCTAAATTAGAATTTTAAAAAGAATTGCTTGAATGCTTGTCTCCTCCTGCCCATGAGAACAGTTTGTGTATTTGCATACTTCAGGTTCCTGTCTGTCCCTGATCCAATTTAACAGACTCATCTTTGCAAACAAGCTGAGGCCCGCCTGAAAAAAATAAATAACTGACAATAATTCTCTCCACCTGAAAGCTTTCTTGAAATGAGGAAGACCTTTGGGATAAAGGCAGCTAAATTTAGATGGCTATATTTTGACATGATAGAAGATGTCTTTGTGTAATGTTTCTTTTTTGGGGGGGGGGGGGGGGGTAATGACGGCCATTATTGGCTATGACAGTGTCCCAGTGCCGAGAGGGTCTCTGTACGTTGTTCTCCAGGTCAGGATTTGGGTGGCTATGTGAGAAAATCACAGAGGAGCATGCACTATAATTCTACCTGATGAAACTAAATGACGGTACAGCCAAGCGTCTGGTGCAAGCATGTTAAATGCAATGAGAGGAACTTGTTAAGGGGACTCAGAGGGGAAAACCAAGAGGGAAATAATGAAGTTTCAGGATGTGAAATTAAGAAACACCACATTAACAAAACAAGTGATACAGCAAAATGATTTTGTGGGTGAGTTAACTTAGTAATAAATGATGGAAATTAATCAACTTGAAGCCATAATATGAAAAAAAAGACAGATTTTCCCCCAAGATTGATTCTCAGGTCATTGTGAGAATAAATCAAATATTTGGTTTAAAGTGATTTTTGATCAAGAGGAAAACCAAAACTTGGGGTAAAATCTCATTGAACAGTGACACACAACCATCAAATTGTCACACAGCCAGCCCAAACGACCCCGGAAGAACAGAGAGAGCACAGCATACCCGACGAGGAGTCGGAGGATTTTAGAGCAAAAGACCAACCATCAGGGGTCATTGACGCACAGTGAGGTAAGCGCAGCTCCACGGGCTTCAAAAACTTAAGGCCATGAGGTCCACACATCACCAGAGGGCTGAGCAGAGTCTCTCCTGTGAACACAAACAGAGCAGGAAACAAATTAGAAACACACAGGCAGGTCTTAAGTGCATTATTGCCCTATGGTTCCTGTAGGCTTGTGGTTTTACTGGTATAACTGGGAATAAAATGAACTACAACTATTTAGGCTAATAAAATAAAGTTTCATGTGATTCGGTTGGACAATCATTTATACTGAGATTTATTGAATTGCCAAGTTGATTGATAAGTAAGTGCCAAGGTCCATGAATGACGAAACAAACATCTCTTTCACTTTTGATATGCTTACATCCCTCACAGTGCACGTACAGAGGCTTCTGTCAGATAAACACTATAATCTGTTAATTATTCATCACATGAAGTGCCCCTGTAATAACTGATTTATTAGATTAGACTAAAGTTCATCATGCTTGTCTGGACCAGTCCGTCATCGACATCCCAAAATGGGACCTGACAGCAGTGTTGGCTGGTTTAGTCACATTATGTCAAGGTACCAACGTAAAGAACAAACACTAGAGGGAGCACAACTCAACACCCTTTTCTTATGGTCATCTGTAAAATTAATAAAAAACACCTTAAATACTAAGAATAGAAACAAGTAATTTCTTCAATCACTTCCTAACAGGAATGTGCACACAACATGATCATACATTCACCTTTTAAGTTGATATGGTGAACATATTCCTAATCAGTGGCTAATTTCCATACACAGCAGAGTAGTTTCATTCTGTTTCAGCTGTTATTGGTCTATATCAACTGGCTCTTGAGCTGCTTTAAGTGCTTCACTCTGTCAACCAGCTTGTTACCCAGTGTTTCTGTTTGCCAATGAACAGTGAGTGTACAAAGGGTTTTTGGAGCTTCTTCACACAGGGACCTGCTGTCGCTGCCAATGAGGCTACGAGAGCAGTGTGAGTGAACCGAAGAGTAAATTTACAGACTGGACAGTTTAAACAATGAGTTGAAATCACTTCAGAGCTCAACCAAACAGACGGGAGCATTGTGTTTGGGTGATGTTTCTCTGTAGGTTCATCACTGTGAGTGACTGCTTTCACATCGACTCGTTTGCTTCTCAAACATTGTTTTTAAGAATATTGACTACCGGTATATATAATTAGAGTAAATAATCCAATAATTGCCACTGAAATCAGATATTGGTGATAGTCTCTCAGTCAATGGTTAGTATAATGTCAATCAGCACAGTCCTACTGGCGATCCAGCACATCTACCCAAAGACAACAAGCATAGTTTAACTTAAAACACTGAAACTAGACATTTGAACTGGCTTCATAAAAACACCCAACAATTTAAATTTGAAAAAAGAAATCCCTCAGACGTCTTCATTCTTACCTTTCTCTTTGTCGAGCGGTGGCAGGATGCTGTTGTCTCTGCAGACCTTGAAGTAGATCTCCTGCTCCACACCATCAGGGATGGCGCCCTGTGGGATTATTATGCTGACACCTGTCTCGATGGAGCTCAGGACGCCACCGTTACTGTTGAAGATTCCTCGAGCTGTTGCAACTACTGTGTGGCCCTCATCTTCATCTTCATCATCATCCAGAGCACTGGGGCTGGAGACAGATACCTTCAGTTATCTTGCATTCACATTCGCCTAGCTACTCTTAATTGAACCAGTAGTGAGTGTGAGATTGTTACCTCACTGGGATGGCCTTGGGCACAGCGTTGATGTTGTTGTGCTGGTATTTGGAGCGGTGGTCCATCGTGCGTGTGAACGTGTCCACGCCGCTGTCATGGTCCGTGTTCTGTGGCTGAGGATTCACCTGAGGCTTCACCGGGCTGGAGCTCCGGTCCTGATTCAAACAGAGAGGGGTCCAGAGTTAAATACAAAAAGCAGCTAGTACACCTGAATACTGGAATAGGCCTTTGTACGGTTAATGTTTACTTTCTCACACTTAAGTGATTCCAGTAACAATATATGAAAGAAATGTAGCCTCTTCTGCCTTTGCCAGTAAAATAAAAACACACAAAATGTGGGTCCACACTAAATTCAACAGCGTAACCCACCATGTATCACTTAATTGACCCAATTTACTGCACTAAAATGAGCGTTGGCAACACTCTTCTTACCTTTGGAGCAATCTCAGGCTTGTCATTGGGCAAAAGGTTGTGGTTGAATTTCGGACTGTCGAACATGCGTGCGAAAGGCTTGGCAGAGGTGGTGTAGGGCTTGGGCGCAAAGCGGTTGTAGCTTGATGCTGCTGGAGCCACAGTAACTGTTTTTGGAGGCTGGTCACTTGTGCCATTAACTGGAGACTTCTCAGGGAAACTCTTATGCGGCAGGAAGTTGGTCTGGACAGTTTCCTCTCGGCCAGGAGGCTTGGCTATGGATGGATAAACAAGAGTCATTGAGTGGGAGTTGTAGTCTTTGTGTATATTTTGATATGTTTAAAAACGATGTACATTTTGGTAAACACATCAGTCAGCGTCTCTGTAAACATCCAATAATGTCTAAGACAATATATTGACAACTGTTTGTTCTTTGTTTGGAATATTTGATGAATGTTACCTTCAGGTTTGGGCAGTGTGGCTGGTGGCAGCGACGGTGTAACCTGGGGAACAGGCTCATATTTTTTCTCCACTGGACTTGGTTTTTCCACTGACTCCGTCCTGTATCACGAGACAAGATTTTGACGGTTCAACAAAGGTGAAAAACATCCCTTTATCTATCTAAGAGGATCTAAATATATCACCATGGTAGTATGCCTCCACCAACCAGTCAAATTGCAGGGCACATGGTCACAATCTCAGTTTCTGCACCCGTGGTATGGCGTTGAATAACAGAACTGCTTTACAGAACATTATAATAGTGAAGCTAACCTTGACTGTGTTGATATAAAATCTCATCACCTTATGATTTCATCCTTTTAGACATTAGTGTTGGATACTGTCGCAATTAGCATCTGAATTCTTGGGGGGGGGGGGGTTAAGAACAAAAAAACGGTTTTCTGAAGTCACAGTGACCTTGACCTTGGCTATGACCACTAAATTCTAAAAAGTCCAAATGATCTGATCCAACTGAACGCAAAATTGTATGAACCTGCCCCCCCAAAAGTTTCAAGCCACGTCTGTTTCAGGTCATTAATAGGACAGAGACAATTCATTAAAACATTAACTATGCTTTTGGAATGGGGATGGGTCTGAGCATTACCTGTAGTTGTTGTGGGTTGGTTGTGCTTGTGGCTGGGGTTTGGAGGGGCCAACTTGGAGACGGTCAAAATAAGACAGCTGTTTCCTGTAGTAGTCCTCGTCCTCATCAGGGTCGTAATGGTTGGAGCGCACAATGTCGTCAGCTACATTGGGAGGTTGCTGTGGCTCTGGAGCTCTGAATTGGTGTGGAGGGGAAAAAAGTAGAATAAAAGGCGTAAAAGTGGAAGAACGTACAACGAAACAAAATAAAGGTGACTCAGCATCTTTTTTAATGATCTGAAAAATTACTAATTGCACTGTTTTATTCTCACAGAAAACGTAGCATCAGCAGCATTAGTATTGTTTAAGCTTGAGCTTACCTAAAGGTCTTCTCTTGATCCAGGTTGCTAAGAGAATTTGCTTTAGGGATTACTCCACCTGCTTTCAAGGGTAAATCTGCTGCCTACAAGGGTAAAAGCAACACACCTTATTAGTAGAATAATAAAAAACATAAATAAAATGAATGTCTACCTCTAATATGCTTATTAACAAGATGTTGAAAATGAAAGGTACAATACAAGTTATGTACCCAAATTACTATTGTAACTTCATCAGATCAAATGATCAATATCAAAACAGTTTACCCTGGTTCCAGATGGATCCCCGGTTTCTCTGGCTCGGTCTACGGACACAGAGCGTTTGTTTTCGAACATCTTGACTCTCGTCAGGACCGACTGGTGCCGCATGGCTGGTTCGTCCTCTCGTGGCTCATCTCTGGCAGGTGCAGATTTTGTAAGGTCCACAGGGGAAGGTGAGGAGTTCTCTGCTTTCGGAGGAGGTGTGGGGCTGGTTTCAGAGTTCACAGGAACAGGGTCATACTGCTGAGGTTTGTAACCTTTTTGCTGCGGCGCTGGTCCCTGGTTATAGGCAGGTCGCTGGGCAGCTGGGTCAGGGGAGCGGGCAGCATCAGGGTACGTACTCAGGTGAGAATCCTGGTCATAGTGCATGTCAGGCCCTGGTGCTGGAGGATCATCATAACGGACAGGTGCAGGGCCCGTTGGTTTGCCATAACGGGGCCGCCCGTCAAATCCCTGCTGAGGTGGGGGCTCGTCGTAGCGGAGAGGAGGGGTGTAGTGGGAGTCAGGGCCGTCACCGTATGGCAAACGGGGATCGTAGCCCTGAGAATTGGCAGTAGAGGGCGGCTGGTTGTAGGGGTTCCACTGTTGCTGGTCGTAGTGAGGCACACTGTTCTCGAAGGGGGGGTTAGAGTCATAGTCATGATACTTTGGTTCTCGATAACCACCTCCGCTGCTGACTCCACTGCTGCTGACATCATACCGACTCGGGGGGTGGTCGTAATCTCTGTACGGCTGCTGGTCAGGGTGATATCCCTGCTGATGGTTGTAGCCCACAGGCTTCATACTGTGACTGGTTCTCCCTATGGTGTCTGTGCTGTATGGATCCTTTTGAAACATCTATTGGAAAAATACACACGAGAGGATCAGGTTAGAATGTGCACAGGTTCCACTAACATATAAATGTAAAATATGATCTTAAAAAAACTCAGACAGAAACGCAGTTAAAAGACGAGAAACGGAAAATATTAAAGTCCGTGAAAATTAATTGCAGAAGAAGAAAATGAGAAGGGAAAGACCTGAAATAGAGAAACTGAGAGGGAGGGATTACTGGTCAGATAATACATCAGATTCAACGGAAACTGCAGCACCAAAACCCATTGTAGCTTAAAAAAATATATAAATCACAATGTACAACAGCACACTGAAATTAAATAAAGTTCTTTAAAAAAAAAAAAAAAAAAAAAACGTCAACAAAACAACAAGTTCCATTTTTCATGAATCCTGGGTGCCCTTGTCTTCACTTCATGTGGAAATGGAATATAGAAATTTGAACTACGTATAAAGGTTAATTTAAAATTTGCCCAATAACTGATGGTTTAATCATCATCATCGTGGAGTGCACCACATTCACAAGGAAAAATGTCACCCACTGTCTTGATGCAATTATGATGGCAAATTAAACAGCCACAATAATATTTAACAGTACAAGCACATAACCATTGTCCAAAAAAAACATATTAAAATCATCATATTTAAGAAGTAACCATTAATTATCCAATCCAAACCTGAAGAACATTTCTCTTTAGATTGGTTGGAAAATTACTGGCTACTTTCACAAGGAAACGATCCATTCAATCTGACTGATAAAAAACAGCACAGAGCTACGTCTAGTGGTTAACAGAGAATGAGGCAAACAGGTCGGAGCCATGCAGAGAGGATAAGCAACAGTGAGAGCTGCAGGATGTCCACTGCTCTTCTACATGTAGCCGAACACATACAGCCATCACCTCCGAGCCCACTGTTGTTTACCATCGCACTCTTGCACGTGCACTCTTGCACACACACTTTTGCACGACCATTCACTCGCACACAATCTCTGTCTCTTGTGGGCAGCGCTGTGGTCAGCACACATGCAGGGCGGAGGGAAAGAGAGAAAAGCATTGCAGCAGGAGGTAGGCAGGTAGGCAGGTAGACAGGAAGCAGCAGCAGCAGCAGCGGCACAGGAGTTCTGCCAGGTCAGACCGAGCTGAGCTGAGCATGGCCGAGTCACGGAGCATCCAGAGACGGTCAGATGGATACCTTTGGTTCAGAACTGGCCAGTCCAGACTGTTGAGGTTCTGGCGTGACGCTCTGACGGGCTAGCTCAGGGGTGGGCCTCCTAAGCGAGCCAGCCTCTGGGTCGGGGCTTGGCTGCATGTGGGGAGCTGCAGGAGCCTCGTCAGGACTCACGCCCCCTACAGTTTTTACAGTAACGTCGACAGCAGGGGGCATTGTCTCAGCCAGGGGCTCAGGCTGCTGGGGGAGGCTAGGGACGGCAGCGGCCTCTGCTTTCTGTGAAGTGGTTCAGAAATGTTTAATAACACGTGCTGACACACTACGGTGCAGTACCAACAAGTGCTACCTGCTTCACAGCCCCTCTACTTTGATCTGCTCCTCACTTGAGCCTACAGCTTACACTGATACAAACAGCCAACAACCAGACTTCACATTTAACAGTAGCTGTCGATCAACCAGTGACGGATGAGGGTTAGGAATTAGCAGCAGGACAAGTTTTCATTGCAATAGAATACTACTGTGATTTTAATTCTACAGTTACAATACAATTATTTCTTTTTGTTCCCTTCTTATGGTGATTAACACATCATGAGATGACAAATGTTTAGTTTGGTTATCACACGGGCCAATCGGGTATTGATAAATACATTTCACAGTTACACTGGATTAACATGGGCATTGCCAACATGCAGATAATACTGTCTTGGTGTCATACTGTCACAGTCTCAATCACAGAAAAAAACAAAGTTAAGAAGTGCACATAGGTGAGTACTGTAACACACACTTGGACAAACAGGTTTCTCTTCTCAGTGACATCAGCAACAGTCACACCGATAAGCTTGTCGTTACACAGAGTACAAGAGTAACAGTAAAACTTATCAAGTTCTCCTTTTCAAAAATAAAAAACACACACTCACAAACATCAATCAACAAACATATAGAGGAAAATAGATTGAATAAATATTGTAATAAATATAGATATATATATTATATATGTATAATATTTATATATTGCGATAAATACCTGACCACGAAAGTTTTCACTTTGCCACTGATACTGTTTTGTAGATAGAGAGAGATTAATTGTAAAAATAAAAAAACGCCTTCAATAGCGCTTCCAGAAAACCCTTCTAACGCACACAACGTCCTCCAGACAACAGGGGAGACGTACACCTCTCAGAAACGCTACCTGCTGCGGCACTGGTGCCTTGAACCCAGCCGGGTCGATGCGGTTCAGGGGGTCCGGTTGCACCGTGTGCTGGTAGCCAGCGTAGCCAGGGGGCTCTTGGATGACGGGTGGATCCTCACGGACAGGCTCAGAGGAGCGGGTGATGGCAGGCTCCGTGGGTGGACCCACATCGTCATTCAGTGTTTCGTCCAGCTCCTGGTCGGTGTAAGCTCCGCCCTCTGTGTCGGTGTCCTCGTAGTCGGAGGTGTGGCGGCTGTCGGTGCTGTACATGGAATACTCACTACCTGGTGCCGACAAGTAGGACAGACGATCGTCATGGATGTCCAGGTCGTCCTCAGCTGCCCCATCAGCCTAGCAAAGAAAGAATAAAGTTAGACGGAGAAGGACAATTCAAGTCTGCAAATTGCCTTTCAGATTAATTACGTACTCTCGTTTTGATTCACACCCATTTGTCTGTGTGTGTGTGTGTGTGTCTGTGTGTGTCTTACCTTGCCCTCTGAAACCCACACCAGCTGGTTCTGCTGCTGCTGGATATTGTCTTTCAGTGCTCCGAACCAACCATCGTTCATGTTGTTCAAGTTAATGGTGGCTGAATGCACAAAGAGGGAGGAGCAAAAGAGAATAAAAACATCCGGTGACAATTTTTCAATAAGCAATTCTCTCCCAGCATAGGACCATAATTTAAACCTCATTTTAGACATGCCCTTGAATATGCACTAAGCCATCTTGACTAGATTGACATTGTGTTTGTAAAATTAAATGTGGAATCATAGAGCAGGTCTACCTTATAGAAGATGAGATAAACAACTCATTTCAGAGGCATTTGCAGGAAACATCAGTATCTCATGTATTATACCTAACCTCAGGATTTACCAACATCAGTTATCTGGGTTTCTTTTTCCCAGTGAGTAATTTTCTTAAAAATTATTATATGGCCTGATTTTGAGAATAACTGAAAAGCATAGAGATACAGATGCAGCTCACTGTGTCACAGGTGTTTATACAGAAGATTGTGTAAGGAGTTCATGTGTGTACTTTAAAGACTGAATGTGAGCTTAGAGAAGCCTTTTTACGATCTCTCTAACATTTTGATTATCAACAGAAGCTCCTAAAGCACAGTCTCCCCACATCCCTTGACAGGACGCACGCAGGCTGAGAAAATGGGCCTGGGAGTGCTTCTGTGTGACGGCCAGTGCTGAATAAGCTTTTTATGAGGAGTTTGACAGAACAGGGACGGACACAACAAGTGCTGTGCAGCGACAGCATCAAACACTGCGGCACTCAACTGTCAACTATCTGTGAAATGTGTCCACGTGAAATCTCTCCCATTCTCATCATCCCCCTCTCCCTCCTCCCCCCCCCCCATTTAATCACCTATCTACTCCCCTCTCTCCCTTTTACTGGACTCACTGGTGAAGAGGTGGTGGTTGTTTTTTCTCAATTTGAGGGCTCGATCATAGAGTTTCCGGGCACTCTTCCTCGACTCGGGGCAGAGGCGGGTCCTCATGGTCTTGACGCCCTGCTTGGTGTCAGGGTTGACGAACACCACAATGGGATACCACTGAGCGTAGTTCAGACGGTCCACTGCATTCGGGGTGATGTCCAGAACGGCGTGCTTGTCCTATACAGAAAACAAACAAGAAGAGACACACAAATGAGGTGTAAAAGTGCTTATCGGCCATGGTTTCTTACGATTCATAACATGTTTGCTAAGGAATATAACAAAGTGATATATGTTAAACACTCTAATGATTTATTTTACACTGAAAAAAAATCTATAGCTTGAGGTCAGTCCATCACTGAACCTGCCACCATAAACCTTTGTGGAACTTCAAGCACCTAACAGTATTGAATAGCAGTGTACACCAGAGGGCTGCAGTGAGTTGGAAATCTTATTGTGGCTCACTGCCGTATCTCATTGCCGTAGCAAATCTACCAAAACATGTTTATATCTTAATCTTTTGTATCCTGTGGGATATTGTTATAACGTGTGTGTGCATTTAGATATACTTACTCGGTCAATTATCTGTTTAATGGTGTGCAGGCGGATGATGCCAGAGTTTTTCTTGTCGGTTCCTGCATCCCTGGCTTCGCTCTCTATGGACGAGAAAAGGACAGTTATTGCATCACATCAGCACGAGAGACAAACAACAATAAACACGCTGTGCACCAATTAGACGTCTTAGTAGCGTGCAGTTGTCGACTCCCATGAATAGAGCTTTAATTACAGAATAATAATCTCCGTACAGGAGAGGACAAGTGTACGTTCATGAAAACAGCTAGATAGCAAAGTCAAAATGAGAACAGCAGCCAATCCATGCAGTAGTCATTAGGTCATTTGGGTGGGTTTTAGAAAATGAAATTCAGTGTGTGTAGTGTGCGTGCAACTGCATGTAACAGTATAAATTATGGTGCAGGAAATGTGTTATGTGAGCAACACTGAAATGAAATATGCACATACAAGAGCAGGAGGGTAATTTGGGTTTGATGAGAATACAGTGTCATTGTAAGCCTGAGGGATTTAAGCAAGGATGTGTAGAGGGGTTTGTGATTCAAACAAAGATAAGCAATGGTTTCCTGCCTAGAAACAGAAGACTCAAAAGAGGGCAGTCATCTCACCAGGTTGTTCAGTAAAGTCATGACTTAAGGCTTTAACTTATAAAATTCTTATAGGATCTGTGATTAACCTGGCCAGAGCTATCCAAATCATTTTCATAAATAATAAATAAAAAATACAGCAATGCATGCAGAGGTTCAAGCATATGCAGCTATCTTTAACAGGACATGTTTTGATTCAGTATCGTCTCTGAATTTGAAATGTGATCTTTGAGTGATCGGGACATTGATCTGTTAAGACACTTTATACTTCCATCACTGTATTATGAGAAATGGGACAGGCACAGAAACACAGCATTGACAGCTCTGTACAAAACCAGACTCTTAACTTGGAAATAGCATCAAGGTTAGTAGTGGTAACACAAGCCAACTTTCAACTGTGGTCAGAACTTAAAGCCATCAAATGAGGAATTATTATCATTATATTTGGAACAGAATAATTTTGGTCCTGCAATTACTTGAACCCACTGTTGCTCTACATGCAGGGTTATGCATACAAATATTTCTACATATCAACACACCAAATATATGGTAAATACTTTTTTATATTTTCCAAAGATTGTCTTCTAGTTCATGATAACAATGTGGTTAGTCTTGTCGGTATCAATTTGAATGCTTGAGAAAATACATGGATGAGCTCAACAGTTCTGAACATCATATAGAAATATATAGCACAAAGCCTCAAGCCTTAATTAGCGTTGACCTTTAATGAGAGCCACAAGTTAACTGGTATAAACTGCCACTTTGGTTAACTATTGTTTGCTGTGGTGTAAATTCGATGGCAAATTAGTGGAAAAAAGAAGGTGAAACAAATTCATTAAAATGTGTAAATAAAGTCAACATTTGCAGTCTCATAGGTTAACGTCAATATATACTTCTATGATTAATTTCTTATGACTTTTGCATTAATACATGGCATTTGTAAAAAAAAAGTTACTACACACGTCTCAGCTTTCACTGCGAATCAAACTCCACAGCTAAACCTGCTGCGTTGCTCATTCTACATAATGCAGCCTGCATTAAAGAAGGGAATACCAGTGAATTTAAGCACAAAATATATCCATTTATATTAATCAATATTTATACACAACCTCTACAACGAGGGACAGGAGAAGATATCACACTGACTTACTGTTATAGATACTACACAGTGCAAAGAGTGTTGAGTAAAAGACAAACTCACAATTAATCAAATCATATAGCAAAGTGCTTGTTTATCAATGTTGAAAAACTCCCAAGTGGGTTCACATGTGCAAATAAGATCTGCACAGATTCTGTTCAGTCTTTAGTTGATATATTTGCATTGGACATGAATATTATTTAGATTTAACAGCCATTTCAGGAGTTATCTTTCTTACTGCGAAAACAAGTCTCCAACTGACAGTGTGGAGCAATTCCTCTCTGTCAGTGTGATATTACATTTCTTGAGTCTTAGGTCTCCCGTTCCTGTGTTAAGTTGTGTAACACTTGGTATCACTGTTGAAATACACTGATAAGAGTGTTGCTGCCAATTGTGACGGCAAATTGAAAGTCTTAAATCGCGTGTTATTCCCCTCTGCACCTTAACCAGACACTGGCTATTGAAATCTACAGAAACGGCAGCTAGCCACCAGACACTACTTTTTAGATTATCTGCCATTCAATGAATCAAATAAAACAAAGAAAAATTGATGCACTAAGTGACATACTTTCCCCTCCTTGTTGTTTCTGTGTTTCTGAAAAGAAAATACAGTTATACAAACGTCATTGCAGTTGCGCAAAAAACATCATGGAATGGAATTACTTTTTTATGGGTGTGTTTAGAGATTGTGTGTGTGTGTGTGTGTGTGTGTGTGTGTGTGGTTGCAGAGACATGTGTGTTTGTGCTCTTAAACCAAGTGAAATTTAATAATAAGTGTTAAATAAAACCACACATTAAAGACGCAGTTTCATCAAGTAAGAAGAAGCAGACGAGGGCTGAAAAAGGAGTGTGTTCCTCTCCTCTGAGTGTGGAAGAGTAGAAGATAAACAAAAAGGGGGAAGAGAGAAGCTATAAATAAACAGTAGGAAATAGAAAAAAAAGACTCGATGAATGAGACAAAACTAAATTAAGTTGGGAATATCTCATAGCAGTGATAGTATTCTGGAGTTTGCTGTGCGATGTTGTGTCAATCCTTACAGCGAACAAGTCGGGAGAGTCACTGTACAGGTCACAAAATGAGATGGAAAACTTGGCAGAATAGATTTAGCTATCTTTATGTGTTAAACCTCTAATCTAAAAATACCTTTATAAATTCCCAGAGGCAAAATCTTTTCATATCCTGACCTTTCTTGTTCGTTCAAAAGAGCACCTCAGACTTGACAAAGTGAGTTACGTACATGTATGCATAATAATAATTTAGTCACTAAATCAACAGTGATTTCAGTATCTATTGGATACTGACCACTACTGTAAATATTTGATGAGAAGTAAAACAGCCCTCAGCTTACGCAACGTGATGGATATAAAACATTACCTCAGATCACCTAAGACAACCAGTCAGACACTACACAAAACATGAACAGCAGAACAGAGGGAGGCGGGTGATTTATTACTTACTTGCTAGTTCAAATATGTCTGGCTCCTCCCTGGCCAATTTCTCTCTGGCCACATCTGCTATCGGTCCAAAGATAACCACTGGCCTGAGGAACCCAGCTGCAAGAACAAGAACATTAGAAACAGTAACTAATGTATGAAATGGAAAATTGTGTCAAAATCTAAGTGAGATAACCCCCCGCCCCCCCATCCACTCTTCTTTAACATCTAAACATCTGTGCTGTGTCTTTAGGGTTACATTGCTATCTGTCCTTTGTTAATATAAGAATATATTTAAATATTAAGACCCACGTAATTTGCTCGATCTAAGAAATAGGGAAAAACTTTCCCATTCATATTTCTTTAAGCTATAAAGTTGAACTCTGTCATCTGCCAATTATTAAATGATCTGCTCTTACCTTCCCTCAGCACCACCCTCTCATACGCAGGGAACTTGGTCTGAACTGGCTGCGCAGACAAGTCCTCCCTGCTCTTCCGCAAATTCCTCTTGGAACTTCGCAGTCCTCGGAATCTCCAGAAGTCCGCTCTGTCGCCCCCTGGTGTTTTGGGGAGGGTGTACTGCACACTGGATAACTGCTCAGCTCTGTGCAGGAAAAAAACGAGAGTTGGGTCAAGTGTTAGGACTTCAGTCATAACTGCAGGGATTCTGAATCAATCTACTGTTTGGAGCAGAAACCATGGTGGTATACCGTCAAAGTAATTATAACACCATTGTACATACTAAACTCTAAATGGTTGTCAAAGTGATTATGATGTATTTGCCATCACTGATTAAAAATGTTGATGGTGCATAAAGAATTTAACATGGATTAAAAGCCATTTTAGATTTAGGCTAATTGAAATGCTGTCTTAAAGGCTAGTACAATATAATTCATAACTCAATAAAGTGATATCATCATATATCATTGTGTATATGTCAATATGTTAGAAAACAACCCACGGGGATAAGGAGAAAGGAGAAAGAGGCCTTAGGGCAACAGAAGCAAAGCCCTTCTTCCCACAGGCTTTGAATAATAATGGTCTTTCTTTGATGTACTGTGTATTTTTTTTAAACGTTATAATTTTAAATATTTTCAAATATTACAGAAGTCTCAGTGTGATTTCATGGTTTCATAACATGAAAGAATATCAAGCGAGAAAGGTTTAACTTGGCTGAGATATACAGTATTTCATAGTGATTAATGTATGTGATAAAAACGCATGCTCCGTCTTCTCTGTCAGCGGGACAGTGAAGAATCTCTGTGTAAACAGTGCTGGAGCTTGTTCAAGGCTGCTCAGACAGGTCTGATAAAACAATGCTGTTGGCTAGATGATGATGTACAGTGTACTTCACATCCTCAGGCACACAGGCCTCCGAAAGTCCTTGCAAAAATCACATAGTAAATACTTGTAGACCATTTACCTGACACATGGGATGTGTTCAATATATCATACTTTAAGAACACTTCTAGAATATAAAACACTGACCCAGAACTGGAAATGGGAGTCAACATTTTTGATATACAAATAAGTCCTTCCTACTCTGAGATCAACCGAGTACTGAATCATCATATTGTGATGAAGGTCTATGTGCTGTGACTGTGCCTCCACGCCTGCTCACTCATAAGGTGCCAGAACAAGCTACACAGGTATAAAAGGTGCGTCCTGAAACTTTACCTATTCTTGTTTGGGATGATGCCCCTTTCCACTTCCTGATGGTTCTTGCCAATCCGGATAGCGAGCCAAGAACCCAGTTTTCCGTTGTAGAGCGTGTCAACAACACGGAACACCTCGCCCTTGTTGAAGCTCAGGCCATAAGGTGACTCTTTCTCATATTCAAAATGTGTCCGAATGTAGAAGGAGTCGCCCACGTCGGATTCCACTATCCTTCGATACACTGGGGAAAAAGCAGAAAAGGAGAACAGAGTTCAAGACAGCAACTTTTCAAATGAGCTGGTTTTGAATCCTGATGTGTTTGATCTGCTGACGTAGGACTTTGCAAGGCCGTCACTCACCATCCTTTTTCTTTTGAGCGAGAATAGTTACTTCTTCTCCTTTTGGGAGATCCAGCAAGAACAGCACGGCTTCCTCTCGGATGATGTTGGCAAAGTCCACGTTGTTCACCTGCACATGCCAAAGAGTAGAGGTAAAATAAATGAAAGACTAACAAAACAGCAAGTTAGACACTCAATGCTTAATTGCATATATATTTGTAGTTTAAATACTTAAAACTGGATGACAGCGTTTTTATCCTCAGTTTTTTTTTTTTTTTTTATCAATTAACTAAATCGAGAAAACAACCCTAGGTTGCTATCGAATTTCTCTCTGATAAAGAGAGATAGAGAAAAAATTGTTCCTCAACAGAAGCAGGGAGTAGCATTCTCCCTACAACCGGGCAAACTCCACCTCGTCTCCTGCTGCTGTCCCAAACACAATAACTGCTGTTTATTGACTCTGCTTGAGGGGCAGCAGGGGAAGTAGAAACACATGGGCTGAGTCACTGAACCTCTGAAAGACACCTTTATCCTTCCCAGAAACAGGAGGGCTTGATGTCTTTATCTCCACAAGCACACCATGACCAAAGGGAAGCAGCTTAAACATGGAAAACAATGTCCTGGAAGTCTCTGAGATGTGTTTGTACAGAGGGAAGAACACAGGCACAGAAAGATCGAGTTTTGGGGGGGTAAAAAGCATTTGTATTTATGAAGAAAAAAGGTCATGCATATCTTTGTATATCAGATACATGCAATGACCTCCATGGGTTTTTTTTTAGTTAGCAGGATTACACAAATACTTCTTAAGCGATTCTATGAATAATTGTGAAGGGGTGGGTCATGACTTTAGGAAGAATCGATTAAATTTTGTGAGATAAAATCAGGCATGTTTGGGGACTGATATTTTTGAACGGTGCTATTTGGTGCAGATACAAATAAAAACCTGGATCAAGTGAGTTTAAACAAGGTTTCATAAGGGTACTGCTGGGCCTTGGTGGAGGTCTAGCCTCGACTGAGAGCCATTGTAGTTTGTTAATGTCATGGGGAAAATAAATGGTACATCCAGCCTCTGAGGGACAGATCCCTTCAGTTACAGCAGGTGTAATCCTTGGCTGTTGTGTAAACATGTCAGAATGATTCCAACACTGACATCAAGAGGGTTTCCATCATCCCAGCAACAATGTTGCACTAGTATTCAATGAAACAGATAGTCAACTGTTCTGTTCAGAATGATAGAATGACTTCTATTGTGTTTTCACATTGGAAACAAGGGGAGTTCTGACACGAGGCACGGCCTGGGAATGACTCACAAACTGACAGATACATTGTACTGTATCCCCCAAGATCTCTGTACACAGAACCAAAACTATCATGTCCATGGGATCACACAGTTTCAACAGTGATTATCTAAGTTAGTGTGGGCAGTTATGGCTTGTCTATTTTGACAAAAACACCAGATGTTCTTCCCACTTTCGCTCATGTGACATGAAAAAAATAGCAATGTACTAAAGAAGAAAACAATACTTAAAATTTGCTTTTCAAGGACAGCACTCACAGCACCATTACAAGGCACTGGAGTGAAGAGACTGGTGAGCTACAGTCAATCTACATATCTGCATTCGACTTAGAGAACACATTTACAAACTCCTGGTTAGTGTAGAACCTGGGTTTTCATGCAGCAAAATTTCCTTTCCACCCTCATCCAGCTGCTACAAGAGATGTATGATAATGTCGCCCAAGGAGAAGCTTTTCTTAGAGCACTTTGATTGTGCAGTAAAAGAAGGCCCCCAGTTGTAGAAGAGGACAGTTGTTAGAGAAGTTTATAAATAGTCAGATACAGCTGTAAAAACAAACTTCAAACCAAACAAAAAATTGCAATATTTTCTCTTTCTCCAGGAAAATGCAGCTGAATTCTTGGATTAAAAAAATCCTGTTGTTAAAGAGATAGAGTGAAACATACCCTGAGAATCTGGTCGCCCTCCTCCAGTCCCTCCTTGGCTGCAGGACTGTCTTCCAAAACTCCTGCCACAAAAATCCCCACATCGTTCCCTCCTGCTAACCGCAGCCCGACACTCTCTCCTTTCTTGAACTTCACCAGCTTCATACTTGGCCTGCTGAAGAACACAAGTCGATGGACATAATTGATTTAAAAAGAGACACAGAAAATGACTCGAGCAAGCAGAAAAAGACGTAACCAAACTCTATTGAGCTTTCTTTAACTCAATTTATAGAACTAAATATTTTGCAGGCAGGTTCATTTTCAAACCTGGAAAACAGACCAATCAGTGAGCTCAGATTCATTTGCTTTAACAAATCAGACCAATTCCCATTTGATGCCAGGCTACTGAATTATCGAGTTCACTTATTATCAACATGGTTATGATTTGCACTCAATACTGTGAGGTGCTTCGCCTCTTAGATATTTACCTTAGAGTTTCATCATGAGCGGCGCTGGGTACCGGGGCATCAGAGGGGCTGACGGGCAGGTCCACGTCAGGCTGACCAGGCTGCGCATACACTGGCTTTGGTTCTACAACAAATTCAAACACAGAAATCAGAATAACGTACTTAATTCTAAGAAAACCTGTACACACCCTCGGCAGAACTCGATAGGTTTAAGGGTACTTTTTGGAACATACTGATGTTTTTCCTAGATGTTGGCAGAGTGAAGCCTTTTTTTTTTTTACGAGGATGTGTTGTTTAGATATTACACAACAAAAAACTGTTGAGATTGTGCTTTTAACTGCCTTAAAACTGTAATTTAGGAAAAAAGGTTTATCTGATCTCTGACTTTGGATCTCACTTTGTCTATACTACTGGTTATAAGATGGGGAAATATGCAATGCGGTCAAAGTTGCACTCATCCCTAATGATAGTGAGCAGAGGGTCCGTACCAGGCAGCGGGGGTAACGATTTCTCATCTCTGGAACTGGCCTGGTCACTGGCCTGAGATAAGACTCCATCATCAGAGCTTTTCACCGGTGTGGACATGGACCCGGGTTTGGATCCACGTTCCTCATCTCGACTTCGATGGCTGAAATAAACCATAACAATGCACACAATTCAGTTAGAGTGGACCTGCAGTGCTGTAAACAATGACAGTTTAAAGCTGACAATCCACATTAATGCATCTGTTAAATGACACAGTGCCACATCTTTGCTGAAATGAAATGGACCATGAACTATTTTAATAAGGGCACATGGACAGAAAGCTGGATAACAATGCAACAAGCAATTAAGGGAGGATGCGCGGCTCTGTTGCAGACAATGTAAATTGAGTTTCTTCCTCTCTTTTTTTAATCATTTAATTAATTGTCTGCTATATGCAGAAAGTAATAATAAAACAGAAACTAGCAACACTGTCAATTTCAATGGAGCAGAGTGAATCTAAATTGTTTTAATTTCCAGATACAAGATTGATGTGAACTCCCATTTTGTTGAGCGTACAGTTATCTTTCCAATGAAAGCACAAGCAGTGAAAGAAAAGAGACAGAGTCTCCCAACATAAACTCTAGAGTCATGATAGTTTTCAGCACAAGTTCCTGTTTAACCTGGATAAAATAAACAAGGTAAAACTGTACAACTCTGTGTGCATGGGTGTGTGTGTGTGTGTGTGTGTGTGTGTGTGTGTGTGTGTGCGTCCGTCCATGAGTCTGGTGGGCTGTGTCCAACAGAGTAGAAAGGACTGCTGCTTAAAACAATGGTTGAATTCCAGTGTGATCACATGACTGCCTGCTGGCACAGTACTTGAGCTGTATTCAGAAGCTTTTGTAGAAGAATGTGAAGGTGCAGGCTGTACCACTAGCTCACACTACAGAAACATGTGCCATTCTTTTATTTTAGCTAGTATGAAAATATACAATAAATGTACAGCAATGACGTATGTAGGTGAATGTAAAGCCATTTACTATTTTTTGAGAAATACTGCTGCCTTTTACAGGTCTCTGAATTTGTCCAGCTGCTCTAACCACAGAAACACACAAATCTGATCTGGGCAATGTTATATGTCAGCAGCATCAGCGTCAGCAAGACCCGTGTGGGAGTATGTTGTCGAGAAAGAAGGGTAAATGACAGCTGCTGCCAGAGGATAAATAACAGAATTGTAATGCCACAGAGAAAGAGACAGCGTGGGTTTGTGTCTGTGTGTGTAATGGATGAATGAGAAAAGAGTGTGACACAAGGGGGGAGAAAGGAGGGAGAGATAGAGAGCAAGAGCAAGAGCAAGGGACAGACAGAACGGCAGAGAGAGAGAGAGAGAGAGAGAAGAGTGCGAGAGACTGTTGTGGCCTAAATCTGCTGTTCCTTGCAGCAGGATGGTGCTAAAAAAGGCTTCATGCTGACAAACACCCTTTGACAGAAGCCTTTGTTCAATTCCCTACCAAAGACATTGTTACAGGTACGGACGAGAGAGCACGAGTCAGTGAAGGAGAGGGAGAGATGTGGCTGCGTGAGGATCAACAAACAATGACAAATATATAGCACTGCCACACCAGAGTCTATCAGTCCCAGTCTTTTTAATCTCCACCCACAAGCTTCAACATGTTTACAGCATAAAGCCGACTAGATGTACCAACAGGAAAATGTCTAATAATCAAATATTTAAACATATAATTAAAAAAAGCTGAAAGACTGAAAAATTTAAAAAAGTTACTCACACAAATGTATCTTTAAGTTGAACCATGATGCCTAGTAAGTGGATTTTTCAGGTATTCCTTGAAGGACAACACAGAGAGCCTTTTGCCCTGTGCAAAAACTATACTCATGCTCACTGAGAGACACTTTGTGATGAAGGGCGTATTTGATGATCTGTTGTATTCAGCATTATGGAGCAGCGTTATGTCCCCGGGAAAAAGAATGCCTCTAAGCCCTACAGCCAATCAGGTTAAGCGAACCATGTGGCTCGGGGAAAAGCTCTGTGGGAAGTATGTCAAATTCCTTTTTCCCCTCCCAAACTGGGAGATAACAATATTCCCTTAAATCACTGTCTGGTTCATCAAGACTGTGATTTCCTCAGTTAAACTTCTTCAACCCCACTCCGCCTTGTGAAACAGGTGTAACTCCATCTGGGTGCTTTTCATAGTAATCACTCAAAATGTTCAACTTACATTTTGAGCTTCTACTTTCAGATAAATAAAAGGAGCAATAAACATAAGGGCTACATTATCAAAACAAACAAATACTGGCCTGTTGTCAGAAGGATGCATTCACTTACATTGGAAGTAATCTGTGCAAGAGCGAACCTGCTCTCGTCCTGCATTGAGACAAGTATGGTTACTCTGCAGTCTGTTCATCTAGTCAAGTGGTAGTCTATCTATTCACACTACATGACTGACAGGTCAACTAGTAAGACAGCTAAACTATCAGCAGCATACACAGGGTGTGTGGGGTCTGAAAATCAAGTAACGTCTCAATGAGGTTACTGGTTTCTCAGCTAAATTTAAGGTTTGTGTATCTCGTTCAAATGAGATATTTGACACTCATATCTCACATAGCCAGACCTTTATCTCACCAAGAATATAGAAGTGTGGGATAATTTGATTTGAGATTAGTTTGAGGTGTACGCCTCATGGCACCTCTGCTTATTTTTCTATATTCGACCACATATTCTCTGTAGCAGTTTTTGTGCCTGGAGCATGAGTCCAAACAAACATGATGAAAAAGAGGTCTGGTTATCAAAGACTTGGAAAGTTAAATCCAGAAAAGTGCTTGAAGCCAGCATGAGATGTAAGCCCATGATTCAATAACCACCTCTTCTTCACAGTATCAAACAGTATTTGATAGTATTTACAGTGAACTATTTAGAGAAACAAGCAACGTACCCTCTGTCTTTTCTCACTGCACCGAATGACAGAATTAGCATAGGTCTGTTCCCAAAAGAGACACGTTCTCTTTCATTCAAGTCTGCAAGATACAGGCACTTGTCTTGTCCCATTCGACTGAGGTTACTATCTCGGCCTTGCTTACATTGCTCATGCTGCACACACTCCACACAGACAGAGACACTACAATCACGTTAATATATTCCTCTAACTCTATTTTGCCATCTACGTGTTTGTCAGCTACAGGGATCTATGGAACTCTAAACTACAACAAAGATGACTTACTGAAATCTCCAACTGGCAGTAAGAAAACAGGAGAAAACAAAGAGAGAGCATGGACATTTAGATGAATTGGAAGATAAGAAAAGGTAATTTAATAGAGAAATTGTAACGACAGTAAAATGTGCATTAAACAAACCCAGTTTTGATTGATTCTAGCATATTTTTCAGAACACGCCCTTATTCCAGCACAAAATGGATCAATCCTTCCTCTCGGCCTCGGCCCTTCCTGAGCAAAGCATTATTGGAACTCAGTGATGGCTCCAGAGGGACTGTGATGCTTTATGCATGCCATGTCTTTATCTATTGATTTATGCATTAGTGGTGCAAGGTGCCTACACAGCATTAACCAACCTGTGGGTGTGAACATGATATATGATGCTGCAGTCGTGCGAGTATGGATGTATGACTGTGGCCTGCGTGACAGGTGTCCCGCCACCAGATTTGCAGTCCCATCACACGCATGTATTTGTGTGCGTGTGCACGTTGCTTACCTGCCATTGCTGATCTGCCGAGGTGAGTGACGGAGATGGTCCGATGCGTCAGTCCTGTCGGGCGAACGTGATCGACTACCTCGCCCGAGGGATCGATTGGAATGATCTGATGTCAGTGAATGTATTTCTGAAATATCTGTGAAATGTACATTAAATTTGTGTTATCATTTAATCAATGATGTAAATCATGGTAGAGTTAAAATGACAAGAAATGTTTCATTTTATTTTAACTATGATTCAAATCATCTCTTCTCGGTGATTAAAAATAGATCTGTTATTTGTAAAAAAAGTGTCACACACTTGAGCGATTAGGTCTCAGCTGCATCAACAATAAAGCACTGCTCCATGTTTGTTGTCTCACCATCTCTGTCTGAATTATTAGCTGATGGGATACTGTCATCGAGATCTGGGATGTTGAGCAGCGTGGCACGTTCATCTCTCTGCACCACCATCTTCAACTTGCCCTTTGACCTTTCAATCAGCTTCTTGGCATCTATCAGTGACAGGTTCTCTGTGACTGTGCCATTGATCTGTCAGAGGAAGAGAGGCTGGTCAGCACAAGACCTGAATAGACAAGTTATCATCTCTGCAGATTCTTGCTGTAAAGTCACAAATGCGCAAACTATTAGATGAGCCCGGGGAAAGGGGGAATTGTGAAAAGCCTTCGTTCTACCTCAGATTAACAAATGTTATTCCATTAATAAAGAGAAGAAAAGGAGGCTACAAGCAAGATTAAAATTGTTTCATGAAATTAGACTATCAGAGACGCAGAAGGTGTATTGCATCATACAGTTTATAAAGCAAAACTTTATCTAAGTATTTGTTTCAATTGTTCCTTGTAATGAAATCAAATTTCCACTTGAACACATCTCGGCCTCTTTTCAGAACGATTGATACACTCGATTAGATTTTGAATGCATCTCTTTAACATGAAAGAGGGTTTTTTTTTTCTCGGAGACTGACTGGATCAAAATTCAGACAAATAATGGAATGTGTGGTATTCCTGCTGGAGAGCCTGCATATTTATGATATATGACCTCACTCTGAGAGTCACTTTCAGCCGCTCACAGATTAACTCAGCAGACTAGTGAACACTGTCAGTAAAAAAAATACCTGATACTTCTTCTTCCATCCCTATCACTCCTTCTATAACATTTATCAGTTTACATTCCCATTACTTGTGTTTTACCCATTTTAAACCAACATGTCTTATTCAAAAACTCTCGTGTTTTTATCTCACCTTGAGTACAACATCTCCCTCCTGGATGTTTCCATCTCTGGCAGCAAGGCTTTCGGGAGAGATGTCCTTCACAAAGATGTGGCTGGCCAATCGGAGTCCATATTCTGCTTTCAGAGGTAAATAATCATTACAAAATAATATTAAAGCCTATCAATCTAACCCTCACTTAGTTCTTTGCAGATAAGATTATCTAGTCTGGATTTCTGATGACACCGTTTGCCCTTTTCTTCAAGTTCCATTAAAGACGAGCGACTCAAGAATCCTTCATTTATGCACATACATCTTTTAAAAAATACATTTCTGTGTTTTATAGTATAGTATATATAGTTTAATAGCATTAATTAAGAGTTTTATGTAAATGGTATTTTACTGTACAGCATTTACAGTCATAGTTGTGTTACCCACCTTCATTTTTGCGGGACTTGACGAGGGTGACCTTGGCTGGCCTGGGAGGAGCAGACGAGACTTGTGAACGGCGGTCAGAGCGCGGTGAGACGCTCCTCTCCCGCGAGGGACTGCGATCCCGTCTGCCGCTGCTGCTGCGCTCACGATCCGGACGCCTGCCTGTGCCTCCACTTGCTGCTCCATAGGCACTTGGGCCACCACGACCACTTTGGTGCTCATAGTCATCCTCGTCATCACTGTCCTCTTCCTCATGCTCTGACATTGTCTCCCTGTCTCCTGGCCGCGAAACAGGGATTTGTACTTTCCTTTTCCTACGGATAGTCTTAAAAACAGAGACAAAGTATTTTAAAAAATGAACATACATTTTTGACTCAGACTTTGGAATTGAAGGTAATCAAAGCAATTCCAAAATAATAAGGGGTCTCTGTCATAACATTTCACTCGAAATCAGGTGTTGAACTTACTATCTTTGCATTTTTGCCACTCTTGCGGAGTTGCTGCACAGCGTAGGCATGCTCTACGTTGTCCATAGAGACAGCATTGACCATCACAACACGGTCATTTTCTCTGAAAGAAAGAAAAAAGCAATGCATTAAGATTTCTAGGTTGTAAGTAGAGTTACTATCTGTAAATAATAAAATGGAACTTGATATTACATAATTATTAAATAAAAACTATGGCAATATAGTCAAACACTTACTGTAGAAGTCCCTCTGCAGGACCTCCTTTTAACACATCAGATATCACAATGGATGTTTCTCCACTCTGGAAATGAGGGTTGTCTCGGCCACCTGAGATGGCAATGCCAAACCCAAATCCTGGGGCCTGCACACACAGAAATACATGGCAGATATATTTGACACGTGTGGGTTTGCTGTAAACACAATTTCTGACTCTCTGCAAGGTAATTATCATTGAAAAGTAAAGTAATATGTTGTGTTAAGGAGGGGTCTACAGAACTGGTGCATTTGCCATAGACGGCAACAAATTCGCATGTTATTCAACAGATTTTCCATGAGGTTTCAGTGGAGGGTTAGAGGACTGCTGTGTTTTTGCCAGCGCAAAAGCCAGCACCAGGGAAGCAGGCCATGTGATCGAAATGGCTAATCTTACAACCACAACAACACAGGAGAGCTGTGAGTCTGAGAACCGCAGGCCACACTGGGCTGCTCCTTCAGCCTGTATAAAGCCGCTAATAATTAGATTACAGCAAGCAAGCCAGTCTAGACAGGTGCTCTACACAACAGCATCAAATAAGTAGAGTTTACAGTCTCATAGTGATGTACACACATACATTTAGCATGCACTAAGACCATTAATATATTAATTTATCTGCTCTCTGTGGGGGGATTAGGTTGTTGAATAATAATAATAATAATTATTATTATTATAACTGTCTGTAAAGCACTTATCTTAACGAGGTTGCAAAGTGCTTCCCACAAAATACTTTGATGGCTAACCTCATGATGCTGATAATGAGGGTAGTCAGAGATAATCATCAACCTTAAATTTGCTTGTGAATTAAGGAGGTACAATTTATCATAATTACATGCGACAATACAAAGGACAAAAACGCAAAACAGCCTATCCCACTTTTCCTGGAGTTGTGTGAAGGAGAAGAATATGTTGCCAACAGGAAGGAAGTGAAATGAAGTAGTAAGGAAGTGAATGCTGATTTCTGTCTTCCTTAGCATTGTTTCCTGCCATCTGCGCTCACGGACTATTGTTTCATGACCACACATCCTGCCGCTACAGCTGGCCGGCTCAGTACCGAGACAGAAGACAGATAGATGAGCAGAGGACGGAGAGGAACAATGAGGAAAAAGTGAAGAAAACACAAGACGTACAACAGGATAGCCGGAGAGACAGGGGAGTGTATTAAAGAGATGTAAAAACTTACCCTGTGAAGGGTCACCGTGTGCTGTTCCCATATCACTGTTTCCTCCATCGCTGCACTCTGCAACACAAGAGGGAAAGGATCAGTAATCAAAGATCAGTTTATTAGATACATGTTCACGTTTAAATCAACTGTAATAAAAACTTTGTAAGCTTGAAAAAAAAAATCATCAGTGATAACAGGATAAACAACTTTAAACTTCAGTGCTGACCTTTTGCTTTAAGTTCACTCAACTCTGCTTCAGGCAAAATGTATGGGTCTACCGGCACACTGCTCATGCATGATGCTAATACACACAAGCACAACGTGTACACCCACTGCCTCAATCTACTGCTCAGTAGGCAGAGTCTTTGTCTACTGGTAACACAGACGTGGTTGCTTATTTGCATGACTAAGTCCTGGAGTTGGAAATGTCTACATGTAAAAAGATTATGAGTGACAGCAGCACAAGTAAACAGTTGGCAGTGGATGTCTGAGGCTGCAAAGATTGAGTGAACGTTCCTATATCATGTCTGGTTGGGTCACCAGAGCAAGCTGAAGCAAAGACACTATTTAGTTGCTCCTCTGACCTGCAACACTGGATACAAATATTGTTCACACTCATTCTCTAATGCAGTTACATCATACAGGTTTCTGTTTATGCACGATTTATCCAAAAAATGTAAATGTCTTTGATTTGCGATTGCTGGTTTCACCGTATGAAGCACAGTAAATGTCAGAAAACCCTTCATGTGTAAATGTATGAATGTGATAAAGATACGGTCATTAGTTCAAACAAACACTGGTCAATTTGGGTCTCAAAGCTCTTTTTTTAACCCCCCACACTGCTTCATATCCAGCTTTAAATTGATGCTTCCCTCCGACGGATGAAGCACCACTGCTGCTGTCCTGTGTGTCTGCCTGCAGGCACCGATGGTACAGCTGTCTGCAGCAGAGTGCTGAGCTCAGGCTAATGTGGCAGGAGAAGGAAAAGACATAAACACTGACACACATGGCAGGGTGCTCATTTAGTGCACCTTCTATAATCAGCTTTTTAAAATAACACACCATGTCATCTGTCCACCCTATCATTGGGACCATCTCACTCCCTCACCCCTTTATCATCCCCTAATCCCCAAACCCTCTCCCCCATCATCTTTAACATCACCGTGGTCATTACTGTCAGCACCTTCACTTATCCTTAATATACTGTTTACAGACACTTCATGCTGCAGAGCTGCCAAGTGTCTATGATGAGGAGACAGACCAACAGCCAGATGGTGAGAGTGTCTGTCTGTGTGTTGACATGTTGAGGAAAAGAGACAACGCCACAAAGCAAAAATGGAGGATGGATAGTGGATCTAGATAAGATGAAAAGAGACCATAGGCTTTGTTTATGTTTATAGCTGCAAGGTGTCAAAGACAGTTCAGTTGTTTCAAAGACGGGAATTTCGTCTTTATTGACATGACTTCATGCGTGAAAATGGGGGAAGACACAGCAAAGGGCCAGGTCGCAATTTTAACACATAACTATGAGTTGATTATTCAATTGATTAATCAAAACAACATTAAGTGGTAACTTCTCTGGTAAAATGAGAATCACTTTTTTCTTTTCAAGAAATTCGATTCGATTGTTCCAGCTTATCAAAAATTATTTATTTTTTCCTTGTCATCTATTCAATTGCCTAGTTAAGTCTAGAGTGTTGGCCAACAGGGAACTGCAGCTCAATGGACTGTGAGGGCAGAGGTATGTTAGTGTTTACAGGTGACTCAGTGAACACTCACCTCACCTGCATTAACTCTAGGTCTCCTAATCTGCGTTTGTGCCTCAGTCCTTCCCTTTCACTCCTCCAAACTGTATGACAATGAATCAGTTGGCCTTCACCTCCAGAATACACAGTTAACCCTATGACCCTAATTTCCATGGCAGCTCTGTGTGGATGTTATTTATGTCCGTAATTGGCGGAGAGGGCTTCAGTGTCCCCCTCTCTTTCCCTCCCTTCCCCATTTGCCCGTACAACTCCCACAGTAATGCGACTATTGTGTGAAGGGACCTGACCCATTTAACCATGGCTTCCCCCCCGACATTCCCAAACACATCTATTCCTCCAAAGTGTTTTGTGATACATTCATCCATCCATTCATCCATTCATTCATCCCGCCGTCCAGGCAGACAGAGAAGGGCTACGCCATGAGAAAAAAACAGTGTGCTGGGGTCATGTGACCAGGCGGTCAGGCAGGCAGGTGGCCTCGTCCTTGAACTGTGCGTTGCACTGAGAGGCAGGGAGAGAGAGGGGGGGGAGGTAGTGGGAGAGAGGCTGTAGGCTGCTTATACAACCAGAGTTTTCCATAAGAGCTGGCTGTTGGCCGAATGGCCAGACATGAAAATATTTCCAGCTGATTACTTTCTTAACGTTTCAATTCACACCATCACTTATAACAAGCACATAACTATAACCTTCAAGAATTTTAGTCATCAGACATCTGGATCTTGAAAAAATAAAAAAACAGGCTCTCTCCCAGCTCCTCCTGATATCCTGTGTTTGCCCAAGAGCATCAGAGAACCAATGATTTCTTAATGTGAAACTGCTTTATTCAGTATTTTTTACCAAATTTAATCAACGGGTCTATTTGTTTTGGAGAAGAGGAGGCCTTTTGCTCCTGGTAAAAACTTTCTGGATGAGCCAACACTTACATAATCTTAATAAAAATTATCAGTTCCATGAAGACAGCTCGCTCCTTTTCTGAGTGGTCTGAAACAGACACTATCAATTGTTGAACGGTTCAGATAAAACTCTGACTATTTCAGTGAATTTATGGGCACACACCCATAACTATCATTTGACTCATGGTTGCGTTTAATCATCAACCCATGCTCATAAGAATGAGCTCCCTCTGTGTGTGGGCTCCAGGCTGCAAACATACATAATAGAGACAGGACAACAAAAATGTAACTATGCTAGGCAGTCAAAACCTTCGCCTTTCTTCAAGTGTATGTGACAGACCTCCCACCAAAAGACTGTGTCACCGCACTGTTTAACATTTAGCTACACTATTTTCACTAAGAGCAGGTCTTGTGTGCGAGTGTTTGGGCTGAATAGCGCTGCAGTGTGTCAGAGAGCTGCCCCGCCCTCACTCACAGGATCCGAGACAGAGATCTCTCCTCTGGATTGGGAAAAGTGAAAATATGTGATAAACAAATGTCTTAATGAGAAAGAAAATGTGGAGGATATATGTTATGTAGCGGTAATAAATAGTATGTTTTTTCCTCCATTTAGCAGAGCAGAACCATTGATATTGGAACTTACTGATATCATGGTCTCTTATAATTTTGTCCCGAGTCTTTTAACTTACTCATAAACAAATGAATGATGACCACTGAACCATTAAATCCCTACTCAAAAGCTCCAAGATAATAAAAATGACTCAAAAACCCGCGTTAAGCATATTTGTGCTCCACTTATTCTAAAACTGACCATTAACCTTACTGGGAGGGCTTACAGTACAAAGAGGGTGTATGAGCCATGAGGGAGTAAACCTGCTTGTTCCCGTAAGAGGCAATGGGTCAAGTGTATGAGTCAAAGGTTCAACAATAGATGTGGATTAATAGTCTGACCTGAATTGAATTACTATTTAACATTTGAGTAGATGAGAGAAAGAGTCATCCTCTATCTAAATTACTGCTGATTTACAACATGGCCTTTTCCCACTTTTCTCTATTGGTTTAGGAACTCAAATGGTTTTCAATGATGCAAAAGCAGGGTAATGTGTAGTTATATTAAGCTTGTGAGAGGTAAAATCCCACATATACAGTAAATCCCAGATATTCAGTCAAACCAAAACAGCTTGTGAGATAGTTCTGTGAGGTGTTAAGCAGGATATTAATTAAAAATAAGCTTAATCTAAATTTCAAAGCAGGTGTTAAAACGCATGTGCGGAAGCTCTGTCAGAAAAGAGAAGTAACACAGGCAAATAATACAGTAAAAAAACTGAGGCAACGTTTATAACAGAGAGAAGGTTAGCATGGGAAACCTGGGTAAATGGCTGCTAAGAGTATTTACTCCACTGGGACTACGGCTCTGTCTCTCAGATGAGATTATTATAGCAATTAATCCCTGCGATGTGAAGTGATAATTAACAGGCTGACTGATTGAGAGTGAGATATAAGCAGTGGAGAGAGAAGATAGCAACACAGAGGAAACTGAAAAAAGAGCATTTGATAGAGCTTTGGCCACGGCAAAAACATGTGACATAATCATGCCAATTGCTAGGAATTATTAGAATACATCAGAACAATTAGTGTTTAGTTTAAATTGGTGAATTTCAATAGCTAATATTATGTGGTTTGGAAGAGGAACTTTCATAAAAGAGCTATCCACAGAGATGGATATTCTGTCCAGAAAACAAACCACACACGTGTGTACACAGTGCACACAGGCACGTACGCACACACACAACCAGTCACAAACTCACATGCGCAAGCCATGATCTAACACTACAGGGCCTCTTTGTTCGAGCTACAGCCAGCCTGACTTGGCCCTAACCAGCCCACCATAACACACAGTCCAATCCAGATGATAACAGCTCACTCAGGCTCTTCAAAGGCAGAGGCTAATCCAGTTCTTTGGGGCATACTGATGAACCGACTGGAAAAATGACTGCTGAAATAGACAATAATAACCTGCTGCAGAAAGCTATGATAAATAGGGTCAGGTCAAGCATGCGAGTCTCCAACGCAAACCTCTCACTCTGAACATTCATCAAACTTGTTCACATTTACAGAGGATCTATACAAAGTGACTGCACACTGCCAATGTCTTAATAATCTGGGCAAAAGAGTCAGCTGATGAGCCTCACTGAACTTTTGGGAAACCAAAGCATTCAGCCAGACAGAGCCCCGAACATACTGACCTGCGTCACATTCTGGAGTTGGGGATAATTAGTTCACAATAATAACTAAGTACAGAGATGCTCAGACAAATACATTCCTAATTACCTAAATTTTTATATGTAATTATCTTTATGAACTGGATGAGGAACATGATGAAGTGGCAGGTGACACAGAGATCATATTTTATGAGTCATGAGCTGGGAGGAAGATCAGATGATAGGGCTGAGCAAAAAAACAATAAACAATTATCGCAATATCATTTTGTCAATAGCAATAAATCAAAGGTCCCATATATTGAGATGTAATTAGTATGCATTGTTCAATCACAGTGTGGAGGTACAGCATATTTTTTCTGTTAGTTTTAGCTGTTTATAAAGTGTTTTTCATTCTCTGCTCATCATTTACAACCACAACATTCACTCAGGAGAAAAAAATGACTTTAAACTTGAATGAAATAATATTGCAACGCTTATCAAGATAACTTTCGATATTGACTGATATGAAAATGTTAATCTGGGCTTTATCGTCCAGCCCTATTAGCAACTCTTCACCAATGAAAGTCTTGTCCGGTGGTCCATTATTCACCAACACCCTTCATCTTTTCCCTTTCATCTGAACCGAAGGAATGGTTCATACAGTGTGAGTATCAAATGCAAAGTGTAAGAGGTACTTTTTGAGGAAAAACTGATATATCAGGAAAAAGGACACACACAAAAAAGGATTGAAAAATAGGTCATGACTGACATCTCTGCCCTTCGGCGAATACACTTCATTATTCACATCAGGCTATTTTGAGGTGCAGAGAAATACAGAGTAAGGGGTGAGCAGGACAAGTTACTTTTTTAGATGACGAAAAAGAGTGAGGAAAAATCCTGACAAAGCTTTAGGTCAGTGTGCCTGCTCTTCTCTGATAGCCCGAGACAGGATGTAAGCAAGAGCAGTCACGGCACCCACAGGAAAACACTCCACTTCCTGTTTGCAGGAAATAGCTTCAGCTTGCTGCAAAATCCCTGTGCACACTATTGAAAAGTCCTCCTAGTAAAAAACTAATGTCGTCTTGCAACCTAAGAAATCACTTGGAGGGAGTGGCAAGGGGCCTTTGCATTTAAGACAAGGTAAAGCGTTTTAATGGTGTTCAAGGTCAAACTATTGTCGCTGATCAGACCTAGTTTTTCTTCATTGTTATTAGGCTACCCTGTAAACACAAATACATATGCAACCTGAACATCAAGCACTGACCCATGAAAAACCTTTAACAACATAAGTACACTGTACTGCATAGGGGTCAGAATACTGCATCAAAAACAGCTGGCGAGGAAGACGGGAGGGGAGGGGAGGGGAGAGGAGATGAGAGAAGTGAAGACGAACATTTCAGAGTCACCACCCTGTACCAGCAGCTCACCCCATCACTGGGGCAATTGTATCCATGGTAACTATATCTCCCCTCTTACTGGACCCAAAGGAAAGAGTGAGGCAGCAGTACACTCAAACAAAACATAATTAGAGACACATGCACATGCTCTTTCTGGAGGGCAGGCTCTCAACAACAAGCATTTCATGCATGTGAGCCACTAATGTAAGCTTTACATTCTGTCTATCAAATTAGTGTGCACTGCCCCGTAAAGTGCACATGTAAATGAACCCAGCCAAATTACTGCGTCACCTCGGTGTTAAACAGATGAGTTCAGCTGTAGCCATTTTAAGGGCAGGTTATGACTGTGATGGGAGGAGAGAGGGCTGAATACACACATGTGTGTGCAGATGAGGGCGAGTAGCCAATAGGCAGATGACGATGACGATGATGCAGAGCCTCAGTCAGCAGTGATGTGCCGTTGTGCTGGCATGCTCATATATGCTTGAGTTAATTAGTTTCAAACAGCAGCTCTACTCTGTCACACTGCAGAGTTAAAAAAAACACACCAGGACTGTCCTCAGAATAACATAGAGGATATACACACTCAGACACACAAACACACACTCACACACCTCCGACTGAAAACTATCTGACACAGAGTCACTGCTGGAATAGTCAGGGCAGGAATAAAATACAAAACCTATAATCCAGGCTTTTGGATTAAAACGTTAATCTGAGCCATGCTTCCTTCTGTAGTCTACGGCTGCTGTCTCATGAAAGCAAATAAATGGATGGATGGATGGATGGATGAACTGGAGAGCACTGTCATGTCACCAAGAATACAGTATACCGTTTAAGCTTTTAGACATGGATGATAGTGAAGTAGCGGGGAAGATGAATACATGTTTAACTCTCTTAAATTGTACCATCCTGCCAACTAGTAGATGAATAGAGTTGATGTTTTAATCAAGCTTTGACTACATGAAATTCTTACGAACAAAGAATACGTAAAAATCTATTGGATTTTTGAAGCTATTGCTAATCTAATCAGATACACACAAAAGGGTATACAGGTTTCTACTGACAAAGGAAAATTAGCACTTGTGTTTAAGTTGACTTTAATAGTATACCATAGATCAAAGTATGACAATTAAAAGGTAATTTAACATATAACAAGGCTGACTTGTGTGCAAGCTTTTTAAATGTATGACAACTGTCTCCTAAGGGGAAAACACTAAACATTTTGCTTGATTACCCTGTTAATTAAGTGCAGTTTTTATATTCTCCATTTTTCACATCTCTTATGCCTGTTATACCATCCAGGTCTCATTCCTTCCAGTTTAGTAGTTTCTGCGTAATCCTGCTAACAGATACACTAACAAACGGACATGGGTGAAAACATAACCTCCTTGGCTGAGATAAAAAAAAAGATAATGTTTTCTGATTCAATAAAGCAAAAGCTTGATCGAAGTCTCTGGCTCAGGTCCAGGCTCTGATTTTTTCCACTGACCATAGTGCAGTAGGTTCACTCCTATCCACTGACCGAGGCATGCTGCCAGGTTAGGCTAGCATCTCATGTGCAGCTTATCCAGCAGCAAAGTCATCCCAGCTCAACCACACTAATTGTTCTCTGCCTAGAGAGACAGGTAGAGTGTTGAGGTCACAGAGGGGAGTGGTAACTTCTGGGGGGATTCAGACTTTCTATATTTTCCACTATCCTTCACATTGGTTTACTTCAAGCTGGGGATTTCACACAAACTTCAAAGTTTCAAATAACCTTGTCTTACTTTTTTGGGATTTAAGGGGCCCAAGCTCACAAAAGTTAAATGGTTAAGAACTTGAAGATATTTGACTGAAAAAAGTTTATCTTTCTTCTTCTCTGCAGTGTGCAGCTGGAAGGAAGATCCAACACTGGCACAGATGCTCAATAACATGAATACATCTCTACTTACTGAGATCTGTTATCCTGTAATACTATGGTTATTATATTAGGAAATTGGAAATTGGGGCATGAGCCATTCATCTAAATTTAGTATAACAATAATTGTTGGTATCAAGACATATGTGTGTTGATATGTGGTGCATACGAGGTGGAGAAGCACTGAATGTTTTAAAAGGAACATTGGCAACACAAATTGTTTTTCATTGTTGTTTCTGGTGCACCAGAAACAGACATAAATAGTCCATGGACTACATCAAGACACGTGCATACAAAACAGACTTTGCACATGTACGCACACACCCACCCACTAGAATTGCACTTTGTTTTTGCCAAGGCACTGTGAACGATAACCAGATCCAGGACTGGAACTTTTGGAATCAGCCAATCACAGTAAACTCAACTATCAGTATTCTCACCATACCCCACCAATCACACACAGAGACTCTGCAGGAATGGAAACATGGAAACATATGACCAAGGTTACCATGCACCGTGATACATTTTTTAAACAAGTTCCAAAAAATTAAAAAAGTTTTACTGATTCTTTAATAACTTAATACCATAAAATGAAACAGTATCTTCGACACCAGTGTACATCTTGATCTAGATATTTGAGGGGGCGGCTGTGGCTGAGGGGGTAGAGCGGTCGTCCTACAGCCAGAAGGTCGGCTGTTCGGTCCTTTAGTCTTCCCTATCTGCATGCAGAAGTGTCCCTGGGCAAGATACTGAACCCCTAAATGGCCCCTCATAGATGTTGAATCCACTAATTGTAAGTAGCTTTGGATAAAATTACATCCAATGTAAAAAAATACTACATTGGAGTGCATACCAAACAGTCATTTTAAGAAACCAAATCTAAATTTCCAGATTTTTATTTGGATCTTTTTATTGCAAACACCACTACAAATTTGTGATACAGTTCAAAGTGTTCCATGAATGTTTGTAAATATTGAGACACAGAAACATTTGTATGATTGGAATTTTTTAAATTACGTTTTTCAAGTCACACTTTGGCTGGGTTTGACAGTGGCCAAACTCTCTGTACCACACGGGCAAGCAGCCACACAGGGACACACACACATGAAACAAAGGGGTGATTCAATGAGGGTTCGTTCCCTCTGCTCATGTTTGCCTGTCTCCAGAGTACACAGTGGCAAAAATTAGCTACTATCAGCAAGGACAAATGTAGAAGACCATACATGAATATGTTGATTAGAGCCAAATTTGAATGTTCAAATGTGGAGCAGGCAGTTGTTTGACCAAGCAATAAAATCGGCTTTCAAATTTCAAGTTACACAACATCTTCCAAACTACTGAACCACAACTCATAATCTGCAGATTCCCATGTTGCCATAAAACAAGAAACCAAGCCCACTCAACAGCATTCCCAGGCCTTCTCGGGACTTTGCCACAATAGGCATGTTGTGGGGCCGAATCTATAGTGAATTAATGAGTTACTGTTTGAGCGGCCATTTTCCCAGCACTCGACTGGCAACATAATTACCATTCCCCCAAGAGATGAGAGATAGGGAGGGGGTCCATGCATTCTCTAAAGATATTCACAAGCACAAGAGAGATAATACATAAATGACTTCTAACGACAACTTAGCAAGAACTTTAAAGCACCCTGACGAGCAAGCGAGCGAGAGCCAGAGAGAGAGAAAGAGAGAAAGAGAGAAAGAGAGAGAGAGAGAGAGAGAGAGAGAGAGAGAGAGAGAGAGCGCGCTAACACCCTGCAAAGCATCTAATGCACTAATTACAATGTTCAAAGTACAAACGCTGCAAATCTGTAATGACGCTTTACAATGTTGTTATTCAAAATTGTACATGCAATAAATGAGTGAACATCACTACTCTGTTTTCAGAGGGTTGTGAACTGTAGGCTTATGATATGAACACATCCACACTGTCCTGGTAACACTCTAACATAATCCAAGTCCTTTAAAGAAAATTATCTGTTGAAATTAGATATGTTCTGATAAATGTATCCCCTTCCCGATACAGTGTTCCAATACCCGGACTTTGCATTTTGGGCAATACCAGTGTATTTTAAAAATAGAACAACTTTCATCATATATTATAACAGATGTATGTTACCAACCCTGTTTTGGAGGGATGATTGCTGTATGACCTATTGTTAATGTTGTAATTGTCAACAGAACCCCTCAAAACTGCAGTCTTGCATACGATACACGTTGCTGTTTAATTGTAGTGCTTTTCAGTGTGAAATATTGCTACATTGCTGACATTTTAACAAGCTCTGGCAAACGCTACACTATAGGAAATCACTTTTTCTGCACTGCTCTAAAACGCACTTGCCAGTAGCAGTGCAGCGAAATTGCTGTTTTGGAGCTGCGGATTAGAAGTGACTTCCTGTACTGTAGCAAAGAATTAATTTCTTAGAAAAGAAAATTGCAGTTTTATCTGGGCGGACCTAATACACCTTAAAGATGTGGTGTGTAATTGGTACATAGGTTTGTGTACTCGCTGATGCCCAAGCCAGCATTTTCAGCAGTATCGGAGGAATTTCCAATGCTGGTATCGGTATCTAACATCTAATCGGTATCTAACATCTTACAATAAGTGAGTGAAAATCAGTACGTTGTTTTCAGAGGCTAGGCAACTGCAGGCTCAAAGAACGATAGAAACACGTCTAAACTGTTCTCAACACATTCTTTGCCCATGAATCAAATCCTATACTGTCGAGTATCAGCAGAAGGAAAGCACGAGTTTTGTTAATGACTGCAGCTAGATAATGCATGGTAAAGTAGGCTTACATAAAGCAGTTTATGTGAGACTGATGGGTCAAAAACTGTTCTATATTTAAAAAAAATAAAACCAGCATTAAAGCCGCTTCACATCACTTCCTATTTCTTTAGGCACTGTAAATACCTGAGCAGAGGAGATTGTTTTGACGAACAACACTTTGAAGGTTTTAAATACCTGTGAAACGGTCCTAAAATACATTTCATCGCAGCGCTTGCATCACTCACATGCTGTCACTGTCATATCATTTGAAACCACTGACTGCTGTTTATTATGATTTGCACTCTCCAGATGTACTTGTGTGATGATCAGGATGCAGAAAGTTGAGTGCACTTCCAATCCTTTATTTAGGACTAGGTGCATTAGGGTAGATTCAGTAAAGGAACAAAGAAAATATTGGACACACTAGACTGTACTACAGTACCTGAACTTGGTGGAACTTTGCCAGCTGAAGCAATGCAACTTGAGTTGAAGAAATAGCAGGTTTAAGATTTGATAATACAATGGCAGATCTCAGAACACTATAAAGAACAATGCCCTTTTCCAGTATGAGACAATCTAATGAGTATATTTTATTTTATACTACAGATTGTCTTAGTTTTCATACAAATGACAGGGACAGGAGACAAGGATACCATAGGAGTGTTTTTAGTGAGATTCTTGATGGTCAAATTGTCACCTTCAACACATGAGGGCCAAAGTTAATGTAGGAAACAACTGTAACAACTGAGGATGATTCAGCCACTATTCAAAGACATACAGTTAAAATGACCACAGGACTAAGTGTATATGTGATAGCAGGAGAAAGAATAGCAGATATCAATTTACTGTGTGAACTATCATCCCAGCGGGTCTCTATATTTCAGCTAAAGCAGCTGACAATGTCTCCCACGGGCTGATCACTGTTTCCCCCGCAGAGCAGACAGTGCTATACTCCTAAACACTGTGGGAGATAAGCAAATGAACACACATCCAGAGTGAGTGAGTGAGTGTGTGTGTGTAAGCAAAGGCATGTAGGACAACAAGCCTTGGGATGAATCTGTTCCAGCCTCTTTCTCTCTTCCCTAACCAGCTGAGCCACGGCTGCCACATGCACACTCTTCTACCTCCCCTCTTCCTCTCCCTCTCCTATCTCTCTCTCACACACACACACACAAACCACCCTGTGTCAAATCCCCTATGTCTGAAGTGGGAATGATAAATCCCTGCAGAGACCTGTCCTGCCATCACAGAGAGGATGCAGGGCTTGCTTGGAGAGTATAGCTTTGATAGGATGGCTGTTGGATAAGGAAAAAAGAACTAACCAACATTTTCTCCCATTCATCTAAACCAGGAGCATTGGTTTATTCTCACACTACCACAGCAAATGTAGAGAGTTACGTTTTCACGAAAAAATTTAAGCATAAAATAGATGCAGTTGAAAACTGATTCAGCCCAGTCAGAGTCCAACATGACCAACAAACCTGGCTGGCAACTAATATTGGGCAGACATAACTGAAGCATTATGATGAGGATGAGACATGAAGGCCCATGTTTTGTGTAATATTTTCCAGACACTGATATTGTTGAATCATTGGGGAGAATTTCAGCAACTTAGAACCACACCCATGTTTATTAGAAACAGCAAGAGACCAATGACAGCCTAGCGAGTAATTTTGTGGATGGTTTTTCCAAGTCTTTCACTAATAAGTCCCAGTCTGGACATTTGCTCCATAATATTTTGCTGTAGCATAATTTGCCTTAAACAGAAATAGTCATTAATGTGGTCTGAAATATGCCTAAGAGCTATAATGCTGTGATTATAGGAGAGAGAGGTAGTCTTTTTAAGATGTGCCATGTGACTCAGATTAAAGCCACTGCATCGCCCCCTCCCACTCCTTCCTTTCTCCATTTCACCCCTCCCATAACCCCTCCTCCGACATCACCTCCTCCCTCAGAGGGCATTTTCTGTTTTCTTTCTTTTTCCTCAGTCTGCTGACCACCTGCCTCCTGCTGTGAGTATCTACCCAGGATTTCCCTCCAGAGATGGTGGGATAAGCAGGTCAGATGTCCTTTCTAGATTCAGAGTCCCCTGGTATTCAAGCAACACAAACAACTGCTTTCTCTCAATATTTTCATCTGGAGTCTGACACAAGTGGATGGCTGGGTAACATGGAGCTCACTTTCAACACAATCCACTGCCTTCCCCTGAAAACTGGACTCCACACACACACAAACAGAGACACACACAGGCACAGATAGCCACACAGCACGCACTAATGCATACCCCAATGACAGTCACACAGACAGGTCCATTGATGCAGGGGCCCATGTCCCAATAGTCCACATGACCAGTCAGACTATATGGAAAGACCTCCGACACTAGATGAGGCTCGAAGCTGACATTCCATTTTCCGTATTCAAGCAAGAAGTTACAAAACCTGTGTTCTTATTAATGTACCTGGGTGTTTTCCTCATATGATCTCGGGATCATATGAGGATTCTTTGCTGCTTCTTGTAATAGGCAGCCTCCAGGATGATCGCAGTAGCCACATTGCAATCCAGTTTTTGCAGCGAGGATTATTTTCCACTTTAAGGATATCGAGTCTGGGCATCTGGCCATACTCATTAAACTAACTCTGTGTATTGTAAATGAGTTAAAAGTTTTGTTTTTGAACGTATTAAATTATACTTGGTATCAGATCCAGATAGGTCACAGCCAGGGAAAAACTAGCCAGAAGACTGAAGCCCAGCTGAACCAACAGGCCCCCGGCTGCGGTCTTCAATATGGGCAATTGGCAGCCCTCTCATCTTATACTGAGACAGCTTACACCTGCTCTGCTAAAGGGCTAGGAGGACTTTGAATCAAGGGCCTTCAAATAAAGACTTGCCTGTTAGTGTGAGAAGGAATAAGTGAGGGCTTGTGTGCTGCATATGTGTGTGTCTCCTTTTTTTTATATTGAGGCCACAACTGGACACTGCTGTCGTCTTGTGTGGTTCTTGACTCATCCTTCATAATACTGGGCAGCAGTTGCTGTAATTCCCCCCAGGTTATACGTTATTTAGTTCTTCTTTTTTTTAATACAGTTTACTTGTGAAGTTATGCTGGCCACATATAAAGGAAATCCAATGAGCAATAATATTGTTCAATATTACAATGATGATGTGACTTTAGCGATATACAAACAAGTAGCCATTGTGCTAGCTAACCTCATAGTCACCACTAAATTGACAATCAATTAATCTGAGTGTAGCTTACGGCTACTCCAACTCCAACTTGATCTGCTCAGTTTGAATGACTATTGTTTGAAGTACACACACTGGCATGGGAAAAGGTGTGAAGTGTAATTGTAGTGATACATGATCACCAGCACACACATGCTCACAATATTGTGGGCTGTGGCGTAGGGCCTGTGTTTATTCTACACAGAAATATAAACAATGCTTTGCCTTGTAGGTGACAAAGTTTTAGATGGCTGGTTAAAAAACAAATTAAGCTAGTAGTCTTTCGTTTTGAAATATTAGTAGCAATTCAGTGTTAGCTCAACAAGAACGGTGTGGTTGTGTAAATCGTACAGTGGTGGATGGGTGCAGTAGAAAACATGGCTTTTCCATGCGTCTATGACTTTTAGAACAATTGTAATAAATAATTCTTGCTCCATTTGTACTGGAAACGGTTTTGATTATTTACAGTGGTACAAGCCGGGTCCAGAATTTACTTTTTTACTAGCCGGGCAAGATGGATGGTAGATGGAAAAGTTCCCTAGCAAAGATGATAAATTGTCATAGCCTTCAAATAATACTGTAAGCAGACTCGTACGAGGTTTGGAGATTTTGTTATCTCCAAACCTCTTTTTCCCACAATATGTTCCTTTCGCAGGTGTTTCTTCCTCCTGCTCCTCAATAGATTTACGTTTTAAAAGGTGAGTTTACTTCCAGTAAATATCGTCACACATACACCCAACATGAGCTGCTCCATACTCTGTTTATCACCTACCACATCAGCCCTAATTCTCCTAAAAGGACAGGGAGCCTATGACGGAGAACAAAAACATCAGCAGGACTCTGTCCCTCTCCAGAGCACTTGGTCCTCTAATTACATTTGCCTCCTTACTGATGTAAATGGAGATGGGTAATCATCAAAGCAAAATAGAGGCCCGCTGTGCAACTAATTAATACAAACTCCTCCATCCAAATGCATTTTCCACTTCTTTCAGTCTGTCCTCTCAAAACACAAGTCTAAAGGCTGGAGGCACTGCTGATGCTCCAAATAACATTTCTGTTTTGTGGTGTTTTCCCGAAAGTTAGCAAGAAAAGCCGAAGGCCTAACACAGAGAATGAGGCCAACATTTATCATAGTGACAAAGAGTTAATGTCAATCCTCACTGAATTAATGTGGTTTTCAACTAGTTTGATATTTGTTAAATGATTGATTCCCTAACAACAATGTACATTAAAATTTATATTTAAATGATACCAATAAAAATATGACACAAAACATAAAAATAAAATATGGCAATTTTATCTATCTGTAAGTGAGGACCAAATGAAGCATATATTAATTATTACTTTGTTTCTTAACTTCTCATGTGACATCCTTTCATCAAATAGTAGTCAGCGAGCACAGCCAGACTTTATTTATTTTAAACTGCTGACCATTTATCCTGACATTACAAGATATCCTGAGGTGTCTGTGACTCTGACACAGCTTTGCAAAATCGCCAACTGTCCCTGACTGGCTTGGTTGTTTCTCTAACTGGGGAAAAGGCCATTCATGAAAGAAAAACTTAACATTTCTTGAATGGCTGTGATGACTGTGCCTGTGAATGTGACTGTGACTCAAAGGTCTGGAAGGTTCCACTTCAACCAACTGTGGAAAGGGAGGCAACCGTCAAGGCTTTCCTTTCCCCCCCTCTTCAGTGTCAAGGAAGGAAGTAAACAGAAAGATCTTCACATTAAACCCAATTTCCTCTAACCAGTAATTAACACACACTGTTATTTTGTAGTGTAGACCCATCATGATGAACTGAAAGAAAGCTTTATATAATACTGGGAAAGACAAGTGCTTACCTTCTCCTCTAACCAATGCTAAAAACATATTAAAAGATCTTACTGACCTAATGACACACTATAAGCACACAGTATTGTGAAATAACAACATCACTGACCTCTGAGACATGAGGCAATATATGTTAGTATATTACTGGAAGACAACTGCAACATTTTATTGGAGTGCATCATTAACCGTCGCTTTATGTGGTATCGGTTTGTGACTAAGTCTGGTGTTATGTCGGGTCAGGTGGGAGCAAATGTGTGGATATTGGGTGTTGAACCACAGAGATGGCTAACACTTGTTTCACAGACTATTTTCCAAAATGCAAGATGCAATCTGTTGTGAGAAACTTTATGTCTGTCACATCCCTAAGTGCAACTTTGGATGTGTATTGTCTTTACTGTCTTTGCAGTGTTAATCAGGGCGGTGTCCCATTTATAACAGTCGATAGGATTTCTTAAAAGAGACTACCAGGCTTTCGTGGTTGGTCAAGATAGGTGTGTAACCAAAATAAAAAGAAATGGGACCTTCTTCCAGTGTGACTGTCAAGAACCCACTGACAGATGATCAGAGTACTATACTTTGGAACCTGTGCCAAAGACCAGTCTCCACTTACCTCTTGTACTACCCACACAAAAATCATGCCAAACAGAACAGAGCGAGTCTATGGATGAGAGCCACAATAGTACAGTAGAGTGCTCAAAACAACCCCCCCACTCAGAGACTGGAAGAAGCTTTTGCTTATGAGACTATGTGGCAAAGAATCATAAAGATGAAAGATTAGATTATTACAGAAAATGTGCAATATTGTGATCATTATCTGGAGATGAAATTAAGCACATCAGGATATTAGATGATCGTCATATCACACAGTCCTAGCTATCACCATAACAAAAGTTAGCAAGCACCTGTAATCACTAATGCAACAATTCTGCCAGTACTGCCTATTAGCTATCAGGCAGCATGACTTCTTCCACTTCCACTTTCCTTTTTTACTTTTATCATCAACTGTCAGTAGGCTGGTCTCTTCTCACTAGCAGTGGTGACCTTTGCCACTGTTATTCTACCATTGGTACAAATTTAACATACTGCTTGGTTCTGAATTCAACATTTTCCACAAACCAAATGCAGGGTGGCTTTTATTCCAAAGCAGCGACAGGCAATGAAGTCTTTATAAAAAAGAGTGTGAGCATAACAACTCCTGGCTTAACACATGTCTAAATTAAGATCCTAAGAAGACTTTTCAGTCTTTGTTGGTCTATTGCTCTAAGCTCTAAACTTTATTGCTCATTATACGAGAGCACAACTGAAAACTACTGTATATAACTCAGAGGAAATGCATTCACAGAGCTGTCATCCTGGTCTTATGGTTTCACTTTTAACTTTCAAAAACTAACTTTCCAATGTTGTTTCCAAGTCAATCCAGAATATTCAGAAACTGAAGAGGAAACGCTGGAATTGCAAATAAGCACATGAAACACGTTTGGCTGATTACCAGCTGCAAACATACTACAGTAGTAAAGCTAATATGTCAAGGCGTGACTGAAGCCGTCATGTACAGTCCGGCATAACGTCACCAGCTGACACCATGAAGCTGGTTTCGTCTGACTGGAACAACCGCCCCAACCTGAATATAACTACCTACCTCTGTTCCACAAACTCTGCACATTCCTGACGTGTCAAACTGAAATAAATAAATCCCCTCACACAAAAGAACAATCGAATATACTGTGTACGGCATATTTGGTCTAATATGAGGATTGACCCGCTTACATTTAAATGTTTTTGAAAGATATCACTTTCGCAAGGTGTATGTGTGAAAACGGATGACTCACTTTGGAGCTCACGCTTAAGGTGAAGGCAGAAGGGTCTTCTGCTGTTTAACAACACTTGACCCAGAGTACTTTTCAAATTACTTCAGCCGGAATGATTGAAACTTTTGCAGGGCTTAACAAATATTCAAACAGCTATTTCTGTAGGAGTGGTAGGGGTGAAAACAACACCTATCAAGATAGTGGGTCCTTAAAATAGGCTGCAGGCACATCAGCAGCCACTTGACAAGTGAGAGGAGGGATGCTGCAGAGATAAAGTTGTATTTAAGGCAGTTCACTTAAGGTGAGTATATTAGGAATGTACATTAAGATCATGCTATGGGTAACATATGGCTGTTTTTCCTACATTGTTGCCATCCCCTTACTACTACTACTTATAATAACAATAGCAGCCTTTCAAGTATTTCATGAAAGAAACTACACAAAGTCAAAGTTTCTGCTCTTTAGATCCAATGGGTGATTCCCTGCCTCTGCTATAACAAACCATTACAACTGGGACTGTGCATATCAACAGGTGGCAGAGCTCAGATCCCACTATGGACTCCGCTGGGGGACTTTTCAACGCACTGGTTATCAACCCCAACACTTTGTTGTGTTGTTTCCAGCCTGATTCGAACAGCGTGGCCGGTTTGCAGGACTATGCTACAAGGTGTAGATTTCAAATGAGCCACCCAAGCCAAACACACACGCACACACTCTCCCTCTCTCTCGCACACACACAACACAAACAAACACAACCACCATTAGGTCCGCTGCACCACGGCAGCTAGCAGAGGTGCACAAAGTTGTGTAGAGGAGCTGCAGCGCTGTTAGCCTCTCGGTTTGTCCCTCGCTCGTCCTAGCTGAGGGACCCTCCACTTTCTTTCACACAGCCCCAGGTACCCACCTTAGTTGCCGCTTTGGAGGACATGTTCCTGCCCCGCTCCTCCTCGGAAGTGGCAGGTTAAAAGTTGTCGCCGTCTGAGGTCGCTCGGCAGAAAGCAATATTCCCCCTCGCTAGTTCAATTTCTTGTGTGTGTGTGTTTTGTGTTGTTAGCCCAGCCGCCGCCGCCGCCACGCCGGGGCTGTCGATGTTATTCTATTAGATCCAGGACGACGGGGGGGGACATGTCACGAAGAGCCCGGCGGAAAGTCCAAAGTTCATTCTCGAATCTTCCTAGCCCGGGACGCTAGCGCTCGTTCGGCCGGGTGTTGGGATCATGGGGAGAAAGTCCAGTTGTTGGGGGGGGTAAAGTATAGAAAAAAATACAAAAAAAGGGGGAGAAAGGAGCCGAGGGGGAGGGGGGGTGAGAGCAGCTTTCCCCGGACGCCTGGTGATCTACCCGCGGGATGGAAAGTAGTGCGGAGGAGGAGGAGGACGCAGCGGAGCAATGGAGGCAGAAGTCTGGCTGCAGCTCTGCCTGCTCCCCGCCCGGAGACCAACGGCCGTGTGGCGTCGCTGCGGAGCGGACCACTGCGGAGCGGAGGTGTGCCGCGGTCCGGGAACAACGGGAGCGCCCTCAATTTACCCCGGAACACCACCCGCGTTCACAGCTTTTTTCACTTACACACATTCCTAAAGGCGCGGGTGCTCAGGAATTTTGTTAAATCCCCCGTTTTAGGTGTGTTAGTACGGCTGGGGAAAAAGCGTCCACCCCCGCTATCCCGCGGAGTGAACAGTCCGGGATACAATGAGGAGAAGCGACGCTGCTGTGTCCGGCGATGCTGAAAGCTCACTTTCTTTCACTGGGAGATGATGGCCAGTGTATTGCTGCTGCTGCTGCTGCTGCTGCAGAGAGGAATTTAAAAAATGAATATAAACGTGGAGGATGTGGCCACAGTGCAGCTGCGGCCCTCCTCTGTCAAATGCAGCAGAGACCGGTGTCAAATTAAAGGCACAGGAATGCTGCCCTGCAGAGCACAGGCACCGTGAGCTGAATATTAAAAAAGTTAGTTGCATAATGACCACAACTCTTCCCCCCTCTCTGTGTTTGCACCGTGTTTATTTAGAGGCTTGTGAATTGGACTAGCAAAAAAAAATGGGTCGTTTCAAGGAACAAGGGTCATTTGAAAAACATTTCTAGAAAAGAGGGCAAGAGAGGAATCAGCAGTGTTTGGGGTTAAACCACTTCACAGGAAACCACAAAAGCCATTCGGTTAAGTTCCTATGACTTCCTAAACCACACCCCACCCACAGGATGCAGCAATCTCAGCCTGCTTTGCTTCACAGTTTACTTCTCTCTCCTCCCCGCAAACAATGTGGGATGTTAAAGTGGAGTGATTGGTTAAGTGTGACATGGAAAAAATGTCCATCGTTACCCTCCACGTGATTGTGAGGATATGAACAGAGACACGCCCTGTCTTTTCCAAATAAACGGTGCAATCACATTCCCTCGATTTAGCTCCCTCTCTAATGATCACTTCCCCCGTGTGCGTCTTGCTGCGTTGGAGGGCTCGGCAGCAGCGTTGGTGGTCCGAGGGGCTAATTCCCACCAGACATAATCCTACAAGGCTAAGATACCATCAGTCAGGAGGAGCAGACGTGTCCTGAGGGTTGCAAGCAGAGGACGACCTCCAAACAGGCCCGGGTCACACTCAGAAGAGGATCAAGACAAATGAACGGCTCTAAAAACCTGCAGCCATACATCAGCCACGAACACACTCACTCGTTGCAAAGCATGTTTGATGAAGATATTGACTGGGACGTGCAGATTTCATCACAAGGGTTTAACAGAAAGAACAAAACAGACGGACACAACCGTGCTACACATGCCTCGGGCAGGATACATACTAGTATTGATGCAAGTCGCTCACTCCTTCTGAAGCTTCTCAAACGCCTGTCAGGATCGATCACCGCGGACAGCAGAATGTTCAACATGATCACTCAGGTGTCGACTAACAAAACCTTGCAATTAAAATAACCAATCTTGAGCAGGAAAATGTTGCTAATCAACGTTAAAAAAAATGACGATAAAGAGACGTCTTTCCTCCGCTGCTCGCCCTTTACTCTCATCCACACCTGTGATGGTACCTCAGATGTTCTGACGGAGAGGAACAAGACATTAGTGACACTCCAACGTGATCAAAGCTATCTTTGTCCTCTATGCTCGCATCCCTGCTCTCTCTCTCTCTCACACACACACACACGCACACACACACACACACACACACACACACACACACACACACACACACACACACACACACACACACACAAGGACGCAGCTTCAAAGCTCAGGTGCACTCATGGAAGAGCAGGCACATGGAAAACAAAGGCGAACATGCAGGCCTACATTAGGTCGGCGCACATCACAGGGTTCATTCAACACAGCTTCACCTGCAGCAAAAAGGCTAATGTAGAGTGAAACAGCATAATGTGCACATCCTGCAAAAATATGAAGCTGGCCATCGGTGCGCACGGAGACGTTCAAGTGACGAAACACACAAATACGCGTTGATGGATAAAGAGGAATGGATAAAGAGGAATTTGATGCTGAGCAGTTGTTTTGCATTAGTGTGAAACAGATGTTGTTTTCCTGTTTTCATCTGTCCTGAGTGAGGTGTCTGTGAGCGGTGTGATTCCCTCCTGCATGGCTGCAGGTCCGACACAGAATATGCACTTACTAACAGAAACCATCTGGAGACATGGGACCAACTGAAGTTCTCTATCAGTCCGTGTCACATAATTGTTGAGCGGGTTAACAATGGCCACACTGACATTCATCTGAAGCACTTATATTTTTACCTCTGCCAGAACATCTGCATTTGTTTGTTAATATGCAGGATTGCACAAAAACTACAGGCCGGATTACATTCACAGTAATGATGACACATTTCTTCATCCAAAAATACCTATGACACAGATGCATATGCTACATCAGGCTTTGGATACATGGGCAGTATTGTTACCAGGAACAATTAACTTTTGAAATCTCTTAACCCAAAGAAAAACATATATTTTTAGCTTTGCACTTAGAATATTACTATCCCTGGGATTTCATTTTGAGAAACCTTCCCTTACATAGCATTAATCTGCTCAGTTAAAGCCAAAGAGGAAAGGGTTGTAGTTTCACCTGTTAATGATCCGTATACTAATGTCTCACCTCCACTTAAGAGGCCAACTGTTTGTGACCACATTAGTCTCATATGACCGGATTAGCAGGCATCTCTCAAATCCATGCGCTACCTTCCAGGTCAGTATTGTTCGTAAACACAAATGCGGTTTCAGGATTTAAAGAAACATGTAAGACAAGGTTTAAGATTCAATGTAAAATGCAATCAACCATAAAATCATGGTAATTAGAATGCTCCAATTCTGATAAAACCAATACTGATTAAATAACACAAGAAAGAAATATAAATAACTCTAATAAACTAAGAATAGATGAAGCATGGAAGCACGGAAGTGTCAGAAGCTTTTAACCTACATTTTACTGTCCACACATCACCTTTTATTATGACTGTGCAAACATATTACCTGACTTCAGAGGTGCAAATAAGGCCAACAGAGCACTGAAGGTAAACACATATCCTTATCGTAATAAAACCTCAGGTCTCCTGGACCTCCGCCATGTAATTGTCATTTCCCCTTCTTCCAGGTAAACTGTGCAGATGAGCTGTTGAGAAGAAGCCAAAGGCAGAACTGCAGCATGGGTGGAATATTAATGGGTTAAATAAATAGGTTAAGAAAGAAACAATAAGAAGAAACTTTAGCCAGACTAACGGCTCTAAAAGTAAAAAGACCCGATGATGGCACGAGTGGAAAATCATCAAAGTCATTACTGTTTATGCCGAGGGGGACGTGAATGCGTGGATCACATTTCATGGCAATCCGTTTCCAGAACCACCATGAGATGCAAGTGGAAAAGTCAGAAGATCACCACAGTCACAATGGGTCTTTGTTTGGATGTACAACATTTTATATCCATTTAAAAATGTCAACATGTTGATGACGCTATAAAGGCAAAGTCAGGGATTACCAAAGTCAGGGGGATTTATTTACTGAGGACAAGAAATCTCTGTACACATTTCCATGGCAGTCCTTCTAACAATTTCTTAAGTGATTTCAGTCAGACTTTCTTCCGCTTTCCCGAAATCTTGCGCATTTGGAGCCAAGGTACGTGCAGTGGCGATCAGGGAGGGGGGGGGTTCTGGTGTCAAGGTCAACCAATTGTGAGCTGTTTTTCTAACAACAAATAAGTTGTTAAAACCACTGGAAAAATTAGCCCTTTAACTTACATCACAGTGATAAGAACATACCTGATAGAAATTATCTTTTCGGAGAATGTATCTGATGTGTACTTTGACTTTTCAGTTTGGTCCATGTCCCATCTACTAACATAGAGGAGGCAGGAGTTATGACCTGAACTGAAGTAAGCCACCCGGTGGTGATCAAGACACAGTGACTTCACTTTTGGGGAGCTGTCATATCGTCCATCTTTATTGGTTAGGACCTAAGTGGCCAACCACTTCAGCTATTATAAAGCTGACCAGTCAGTCTATTTTTTTTCATCATGTTTCACATAAATAACATTATCTTTTGTAAGACTCTACAATGATACCTAATATACAATTTCAGGGAAAACTATAAAACCACACAGTTAAAGAGTATTATTATGGTAACTATACTTGCAATTGTCATTTACAGTATGTTCTTCCAGAATTCATTAACACCTAAGACAAAAAGTTATAAGAAAGGTCTGATGTGATGATATTTTGGCTAGCTTGGCTCACTTAGCCCTTGACCTGAAGAAAAATAAGTGTTTGTAGCACAACTTTCACCATGGAGGGTTTCCAGTCACTGACAGTGAACCAGTCTTCTTTTAATCTCCTGGAGACATTTACTCCAAGAGGCAGCCTGTGATCAACCAACCAAACTAAAATCTCTAATTTTCTTCTTTCTCTGCCTCTCTCTTGCTCGTTCTCTTCTCGACAGACATGCACTGCTGAGCCTTTTATAGCCAGTGTACAGAGTCTGTGCTGCAGTGAACCTGGCTGAACTCCACTCTGCTTCTCAGCAATATCTCAAGTAGCTTAACAAGTAAAGGCCTGAGCTGCAAGTCCACTTTACATTCCACCACTTTCCCACTTCTGTGATTATTTCTCAGGAAATCAAACGGCCACTTATGATTTTCTGAACACTCCATGCCTGTGAGGCCAGCCCCCATTAACAGTCAAAAACACAGTGTAAATCTGATGAGGTAAAGAGCCATTACGTCAGGCTTTCCATCCGTGTGACAACCCCATTGTTTGCTGCAGAATGAGACTGTAAATTAAAAATACTGCAAATCCCAAGGTACAATCTGCAGTGCACTCAGCTCAGTCTTGTGTGTGTGTGTTGCCAGTAAATACTTCATGAAAAACAATCCAACCTTTTCCCTTCATTGTTACTATAATGTAGCAGACAAAGCAAATTATGCAGCATGTTGTTTCTGCCCAGTCTTATTTGTTTATGTAAGATAAATGTATTCTGCCATGTCTGTGCTGCGCTGTAGTGTGTGTCCTCCAGCTCATGACACAGACAGAAGATACAGACCGTCCTCCAAAGTCTCATAACACTCAGTGGACAATAATGCTTTTTTTTAACAATGACCCACTTTTCTATGGTTAATAACAAAAGTGAGCATAAACCGGAAAGTCAACAATTACCTAATGCAAAAAAGAGGGAATCCCTATAACATATAAAAATAAGATTTTTTCAGTTGCCAAAAAAAAGAGAAAACACATTGATATCACAGAGATGTGTTAAATAACTTGTGTCCAGGCTGCACCTAAATGTGATGTTTATCATCCGATCACACAAATGTGCAGAGTGCAAGTGTCAGGTGGGTGCATGGAAATATTTTGCTTACATACTAACCTGCTGGGTTCACTCACTCCTCATACAAATACCCATTCAGCAATGTTGGGAATGACTGAGAATAAGTAAAGCAGACTTGACTTTACAGCAAAATATCTAAGTGTTTTTCTCTATGTTCATGGTTACTGTTTAACTGTCAGCAATAATGTGTGATATGAACTTTCTCATGGGTCTTTTGAAATAGTAACAGCAACTTCGGAAAATCAAATTTGAATTCAAATGGCCGTGCCTTGACAATGCTGCTGTAGTGATGTCATTAAAAAGTGATGATTGTACACTGCTCTTGACTTCCTCCCTATAATCAGATGACCGGTGCTCTAGTGGATTTGTAAAACACGTGAGCTTAAGGATCAAAAAACTAAATAACATTCGAGCAAGTCAAGGGATGGATAATCGTTTGTGGGAGAACTCCCCAACCACACAAAACCTCTCACATCATCAGATATTCATAATTACAAGTCAAATGGCATAAAAGAGACAAGTTTTTTACACTAGTAATGTTTGAATCGATGAGCGACAAGATTACTTCATTATCATCCATCCATCATCTATTCTGCCATCCTTTAAGGGCCACAGGGGCGCTGGGGCATGTCCCCTAAATGATTACTTATTTTAGCTGTGTGGCTCTACATACAAAATCGTGTTAGTGCATATCACATCTCACAGATATGTATATGTGAGTATATACACTTGAAAAAAAGACAATTTCTTTTGTTTTTTATAAGAAGCTTGCCCAAAAGCCAACAAATCAAACCTCACTGTTGACACGCCTGGGACACTTTGATGAAGTCTTAATTATGCATGATGTTTACCTGTGACCCTCTTCAAGGAGAATCAACCTCTTCAGAACAATGAGTTCCATCATATTCTGCACTTTGTACTCATACTGTCGTCCGCCAGAGGACATGAGAGCAGTGTAAACATCTTTAATTATAAGCTTAACATCTATCTCTTCAGCCTTTATATGGTTTATATTTATATATTTACGTATTAACACATTTATATTGAATTGCACTATGTTTAATTATTTTACATTTTTATATGTTTTTATTCCCTTTTGTTGACATTATAAAATGTATTTGATCCTTTTTTATTTATTTTTATTTATTTTGACTTTCATTAAAATGTGTTGCATGACTAAAGGGAAGTATATCAGCCTCAACCTGCTGCGGAACCATCCTCATCGTCCATGTAGCACATGTCTGCATCTAGTTAGTAAAGAGGAAGTGCGTGTCGGCTGTTCTCTATGTATATGTAAGTGAAGGTGCTGATGCACGGCTGCACCTCATGCATAAAACGTCGGCCTGAAGGCCTCACCCTGCTCCAACGAGATGCCTTATCAGTCATATACTAAGCAGCCACACATAAATATACAGTAATTATTCCGCACTGTTACTCTCAACAGGTTTATGTGTCACCTCAGTCAGAGTAAGAGAGGGAGCAATAAAAGCAGCTGTTAAACTGTCTGGAAGCACTTAAAAGTAACGGTCCACCTTGGGCTATAATAACAGAAACATAGAAACAATCTATACAATGGTTTCACTGATGAAACCTGATCCTCTAACCTAACCGCACTCTGAAATCCACAGTTGTGGAGATAAAGACAGAAAGTATAAGTATTATAGTAAGATGTTTTTCAGCCCATTTGTTGGGGAATCAAAAAAACAACAACTATGGGATAAAAGTCCTGACTCACCTTTGAGAGTGGTAACATCCACATCATAGGACTTTTAAGATAGATTGATTGATTATTGATCTGAGATTGGATTGTTAGTTTTTTGTGTTATTCTTTTTAAAAGTCCATGGTAGCCTCGTTGATATCATATATTTGAAATAATTAGCATAGCGGCCGTCTAGCAGTAGCATGACCTTGCATGATGTCATCAGTGACATCGAAGGGTTGTGCTTCGATTAAAAGGGGAACACGGTTACCATGGTAACAGCGAACATGCAGTAAACGGTTTAAAAGTTATGGAGGAAATCTCTGTTGGTGTTGATTTTTTCTCTCTCGCACATTGAGAGACAGAATTATGTCTCGGTTAGTCCGGCAGCTGCAGCTTAAGTTACTGCGTCGACAGCAGGCGGCAGGCGCTGAACTGCCATGTGACACATAATGTAAGTGGCATGTAATTGATTTTTAAGGAAGAGTAAAGATTTACAAGTTTATTACAGGCAGCAGCTGCAGATTTCAGGCTGCCATGCTCCGCGAACACAAATAACTTCCGTCACAGTGAAGATTTATTTTGCAGGCGCCCAACAGCTCAGCTACAGTCTCATCACATGTTGCAGAGACCACGTCGACTCGAAAGCAATTTAAAAACTTACCTTAGCTAAAAAACAAATAATAAATAAATAAAAAGGTTGAAATTTCAAAATTACCCTTTAAAAGTTCACCATCCAAAGCAAAAGAAGTGCATTTAAATCTTATTCAAGTTTAATTCAATCAAGAATTGTTGTAATTCTGTCTCACGCTCAGCAACATTTAAGGTTTCAATGATGTCATGCTGCATTTACATTCCCTGGAGTACATTTGTACATCACTGCAGCAGGATCAGAAGTTAAACCACTGCAGCTCAGCAGGAACAAACTCCTTGTTTTGTAGTCAGAAGGGGACCGTATTTGTATTAGCGCCATCATGTGGTAAGGAGGTTGACAAGAGCTTGGTGTTTTGAAACAGACTTAAATTCCCTGTCGTCATTTATGTAACATTTGTACGTAACGTGAGTGATGAACTTGTGGTTTTGCTATAATTATGCGTTTACCCATTGACCTTCTGCTGTTGACACTTTACTGTCTAAACTACAACACAATTCAAACCTGTGCATATGGCAAAGTCAATAACAAATCCAATATTGGGAGATGTAAGATATTTTGTGGACATTTTGATAAACAAAACTTTAAGGCCAAGAAAACATTACACATTGTTGCCTCTATTCAAATATTCAAACCTTGTCGTACATTTAGCACTGTTATTCTTTTCTGTTTGTGTTTTTACTTTTGGGACGTGCTGTATAAATAAAGATATTTATTGTATTATTATTTCTGAAGTCTGTAAAAATGTGTATTTCAAACTACAAGCAGGCACATTTGTCAAATGTTGCCACTTTGGTGTGGACATAAAAAAAAAAGCAATCTTTTCAGCTGGAGGCGAATCAGCAGTCGGGGTATGTGTCTGTATTTCCAATGGTGAAAGAACAAGGGCATGTCTAATGGGGGGGTCGTGTCACAACGATAAACACAGACTTTCACCAGCCACTTAAAGCTGCAACACCCAGCACCTGAGGAGGCCAGTGTCATTGTCGGTGTGTGTGAAAATAAGCAGTCCTTTTACTCTGCACTGTTCGTGTGAATGGTGTGACGCATCTTGACTCATTTACATTGAATGTTTAACACAAGTAGGCCTTAAATCTTTAAGAAAGAAAAGAACAGCTATAAAGTTACACCACGTGATCTGTGTGTAAACACTGCAGTGACAAACAGCTTGGTGTCTGCTGTGTGGTTTTTATTGAACAACAGTCTGGTATGACTGTGGTGGGGTGTTATTGTTATCCTGCATTAAGTGCGGGATTTGTGAGTGAAAGTGACGTTAAATTATACACACAAACAGAACATATTGTGCGAGGACATGTCAATATTTTGTCTTGATATTAAGGACAAACAGCATTTTAATCTGACCCTGGTACAAATCAGAGCTACAGTACATCCAAACAGGAACAACCTGGTCTGAAGTCACTTTGTCCTGATATTGTCACAAGAGAAGATACAGAGTTGTAAAGTAGCTTAAACAGCAGACTCCACTTTTCATAGGGTGATAAATGCTCTCTGTTTGAGCAGAGTGTTTGAGAAAACTGATAATATCCAAGTCTATTTCTCAGAGTATTTTTGTGATCAGTAGAAGGGGTTAGGGCAAATTGCATGAAATCTGAACAGAATTACTGTAAACAGATTCTAATATATGTCTGGAACAAAAGAATCAAACCCATTATCAATTAATCTGTGACAAATATTCTTTATCTTTTATCAATTAACTATTAGGTCAATAAAATCACATCTCTGATCATATATCATAATCATATATTCTGTACAACAAAGAAAGGCTGCAAATCTTCAAATTTGATAAACCGGAACTGATGAATGTTTACTGGAATCAGTCACTTAAACAATAAATTGAAAATAATACACATTCATCTTCTCTTAATCGATTAAGCGCTTGTCCAAATAAACTTTCCAGTTCTATTTGAATACTTCACAGACTGTAATGGTTCAGAACAGGAGTTAAAACCCAAAGACACATGTCAAATCTCAATAGCTTCAATGTAAAGTAACAGTTCAGAGGTTAGAAGCACAAAACCGTGCACATTGGTGTCGTCTGGTTCTGATCTCGAGGTGACAACACAAGATGATGAAGAGATGAGATCATTAGAAATTTAAAAAAGAATAAAGGATAAATGGAATAGTAAATCCGGCTTAGAGAATATAGTGTCATTAAGAAGGTAAGTGTTGATAAGAAGAGGAAAAAAGGGAGAAATAATAAGGCTCAAGGAAAAGACAAGAGGCCGGAGAAGAGGGGAGAGAACAGTAGATGAGATAAGAGAAAGGACCGAGCTACACTACGCTACATTGTACCACAAAGTTGTGACGGATGAGGGAATGTTTCAAGTCCACTGAACTCGGCCTGAATAAAGGACGTGCATCTCAACCGCTCCCCCCGCTCCCCCTCCACCCCTCGGTGACTCTTCCCGTGGTACTGCCTGTTACAGCTACATTCCTATAGTATGAAGCCGAAGGAGGGGAAAGAGCCGGAGCTTCCAGAGAAACAGGCAGAGGCACTCTACACCCCGGGAGAGAGGTTGAACAGTTCAAGCTGCTCAGACAAAATCTTTTCTAATTAACTCCACATTTACTGAGGTGAATTGATTTCGGCTGAGTGCTGTAGTTATTGGCAGATAATATCAGAGATGAAATCAGAGAGGGGTCAGTGAAAACCCTTGTGCTCTTTCTATAGTCAGTGGAGTGTTTGAGAGGCTGAATATGACAGAGACATGCTGTGCTCCATCAAAACACGTCCCCTCGTTGTGAGTTTCAGTAGATAGACAAAGTGTCTGTGTGTTTGATAAGTGTATTAAATCAAGAATATCAAATACACATAATCTGGATCCCTCTGAGTTAAAGAGAAACAAACGCAACCTTTCAGAAACAGCTCAATCAGGCATCTCTTCTGCCACTTAACCCCTTTGGACCCTGAGTTTATGACACTGTGTGATCCACCAACCCTGACAGAGGGGATGATGTTGTGTTTTTTGGTTAAAAAATGGACGAAGGGGAAAAGGTGGAGGATGGGAATCACGCCGACCCAGGCAGCCAGGGAGGCGGCTGGAGACACGGCAGCCACAGGGGCCGCTCCGAGCCTGTCGATGATGAGATGCGATGGGACCCGACCCTGCAGAAGCCCCAGCCAGTGTGTTAGCTGACTAATCCTCTTGCCATCCAGTGCCAGGATCCAGACTCATCAGCTTTGGTGTTCTCTTGTCAGAAATTTTTATAACATCCCACTGGTCAATTCTAATCACTAATGCCCAACACAACGGCCCATAATGCCAAGTGATTATGGAGTGCTGTTTTAGCACATTTGCCGCCTGAAAAGAAAGAAAGCGCCACAAGGCAGTGTGCTGGCTCCCTGCTCAAAGGACCAGCCTGATGAACTCAGCAGAAAGGGATCGGACCCAAAAGCCAGTCTAAGCCACCAGGACACTGGTGTGGACACTGTGGGGCCTGAGCTGGGTCGGGACAGAGCTGGGCGGTGGGCAGGGATTTACAGTGCCCTATTATACAGCGTATAGACAGTTCCTGTGAGCTCATATGTGAGGCGAGACTGAATGTGTGTATCAGAATCATTCCTACAGGCCGGGCGGAGAGTAGATTTGATTTTAAAGCTGGTATGGGAAACAAGGGCGAATTGAGGTCAAAGAGGCCAGAAATGGTTACAATATGTAGATTCACTTGCACCAAAGGGGTTAAAGAGGAAGGGTGAACTGAGCCTTACACGTAAAAAAGTATTAGAACTGCAACTTATAATTATCATTTTATTGATTATTTTATTGATTGCTTTAATGTCAATATGAAGAACCACAGGGCGCTATATCAAAATACTAAACATGGTATAACTCCCTTTTAATGTAGCTGACCCACTGACAGTAGTAAAATAATGGGACTCTGTGTACTTCTGTCTTTGATTATAAGAATACAACTATCATACTTCGAATTTTAGAAGATATATTGATATTTGTACATTAATATTATTTCTAAATTAAATTACGAGAATGTGTGAGAAGCATCTTGATTGTCACCCGGTGATCCCTAGCATCATAGGTAATAAACCAAGCCTCCTCCATGATAGCAGACCATTGACCAAACTAAGGATAAAAATACACCCAGTAAATTCTTCTAAAAAAGATGGTTTCTGACCATTTAGGTACTTCTTATCAAGGGTTCATTTTTATGGGAAGTTTCATTATTTCACCGGATGAAACATCATGATTTACAGCAGTGACTGACTCGTTTGGGCGAGCACGTACATCAGCTGCGGCTCCATCACCCGCTCGCCACTGCACAGACACTGGCTCCAAATGCACAAGACGGCAGAGTACGATCCAGGATATTTTAGCTTCATTTCTGAACTGCAGGATGAAGTTGAGACTTGTCGTCCATCATATAGCCGGCAGTCTATTGTAGCAATATATAATGTGATTAGATTCAACTTTAATGTTTGTGTTAATCACTCTTCTGTTCTGTTTAAATAAACAACAACAGCCTAGTAAAAGTTAAAAAAAATCAAGAACACATAAAATTAAGTGTTTGAGTGGTTTTCGCAGTATTTACCATTGCTGCACCACCAACAGGGAAAAGAGCCTCGTATGGAGATGTTATCGGCCTGTGTTTGCTCACAGCTCTTGTATCACCTGGGACACCCCCCCCCCCCCAGCTGAACTGGTGCCACTGGCGTAACCATGTGACACGTACAGCAAACAACATATGGAAGCTGCACCGATGGGTTGACAACACCATGGGAACACAGAGTAATAGAAACAACTTCCACACTGTTCTACTGTTCTGCTACTGTTTATACCGAGCAGTCCAGCCTGCTCAGTTCTGCTATCAATGATATTGCAGGTTTTACACAATGCTAAGCTGAGCCAAAGTCAACCACACAGGACAAAGCTGAAGAAGCCTGCTTCATTCAGATATGATTACAGTAAAGTACAACAAACAGCAAAAAATTTGGAAATAAGTGTTGGAAATAAATTAAATTCTGTCTCAAGTTGACATTTTTAAAGATAAACGATTCTTCACCAACATCAACTAAATGTTAAAAACATATTTTTTTGTTAGTATACGTAAGTCACAGTTTGTATTTGGCACTTAAGTGATTCCAGTTCTGCATTTTCCTTTTTAATAAATACAAAATGTAATGGACCTATAAATCATATGGTGTTTTCTGCTGTCCGTCCTCTGTATCTTTAATTACAGAGTGTATCACAGGGAACATTATGCAGACCGCAGCTCCAGAGCTGTGATTAGTTGTGCTGTCATGCTGTTAGTCAGTGTGTAATATGCAGGAGCAGCAGTCCCGCGGGAAGGTCAGACTCTATGACACACGAGGACTCCGCAGGACAACAGCTCTGCGTCTGAATCACAGCAGTTAACCCTCAACTAGGAGATGTACAAATATATTTCATAAGTCTCTGGCTCAGTGGCTATTTTTATGTTTTTTTTTTTCATGTGACTTCATTGAAATGATAACCAAAATAGATTTTCACCTTTCCTTGTTCTGTTCAGTTATATTCAGCCCAGTGTAATCCACTTTGAAGAGAATCATCGCTGCAGTTAATGTTCAAGGTGTCGCAAAAGTCTCAAAATCGTGCCATGTCTTGTCTCAAATCTACATCAGGAATAGTAAAAGGATGAAAAATAATCCCCATTGTATTTAGATATAAGCTACGCGACATTATGCATGGACAAGATTAAATGGATTTCACACTGAAATCCCCTCATTCAAAGTTTGCACTGAAACACTCGACTTAAGGAATTCCATATAGAAGCTTTGACTGGTCATAGTGCATTATCTTCATGCTAAGTGGTGCATTGTGTGTTGCATTATGATAAATCTGAGCAAAAATTGAGCAGCACAAGCAAAATTCCAACATGACACCAAAAGGCTAATGTTTGCTAGCAGACATTTACGACTGGATTAGTGTCAGTTAAATTACACTGTTTTATATCTTTTGATAAATGTGGAGAAATTCAGGAAACGTGGGTGGCCAAAATGAGGGACCTGGCATTCAACTGCAGTTAATCGAGCAGTAATGAAATTGTATTTTGTTTAATAATACCTCACACACAGATCTTTTAGGGCGAAAAGAAACCCATAGAAAAGATGGAGGGCCATAACACAGAAGAGAGAACAGAACCAAAGTTCTTCTTGCTGCAGAGTCGACATTGCAACTCGACCAGTGATTCACTGAAGCTCTGAAACCTCATTTGAATTCAAAACGTTTCAATTGAGAAGACATTGTGGTTTTATCTCACCAGCCTGGAATTTTGGGCTTTAATCTAATTGGAGCCATCAGTGTTTATAACCTCTGCACTTATGTTCTCTGCGTGTAATTTACTGTCGTCTCCAAATCCCACAATACAGCTGCCATGACTGTAAGAAGATGCAAATCAGCAAACAAAATACTGACTTCACATTAACACAAACAGTCCACACAGTTCAAACTGCAGACACATGCTCACTGTCGCTCTTTTGTAATACTTTTTCTTAGGAGAGAGTCATCAACAGAAATGAAATATCCTATATAACGTCAACCTTCAACAACACATCTCCTCATCTTTCTACATAGCTCTTCACTTTTATACATGAGCGGCTTGAATCAAACACAATAAAATCAAACAATGACAAATAATACGACAAGCTGACTCCACAACCTTAAAAAAAAAAGGCAAAGGCAGTTGATCACACGGTATCAAACAGTTTCTCACGTTCACTCACCACACATGCGTGCATACGCCTGCACACGGTCTGACTCCAGCTACCACTGACCCAGAGGGATGCTTCTGCCCGTGTATGTGTCCCTGCGCCTGCACGAGCTTTGTGCAAGTCAGTGCATATGCCTGTGTGATCCTCAGCATTACACAAAGTGGCCTGAGAGCAGAGCCAACCTGGTGTGACATCTGTGAAGGCTGTGAGATAATCTACATGACACTGCCACTGATAGCAGTTGAGATATTGATTTAAAAAGCGGCAGCTCTAAAATTAGATTCCTATGTGTTCTGATTGAGCCAAAGGCATGCACCTCTGTGGTAATTTGAGCCGAGCTGAGAGTGGTGATCAAAGCTTTGATGGTGGAAACTCCTGGAACTCCAGCAGTCCTGACTAAAGTCAACCTCACTATGGTGGGGCCCTCTGGCCTGACCTCCCGTTCCCTTCCTCCCTCGATCCTCTCTCCCTGTGATAACAGAGACATTCCTGAGCTCGTTCCCTGCCTCACCACAGGCCTCTCCCTTAATTCCAGCAGAGTGTGTGGAATGTTGGACTGGGGAACCAAGCAGCCAGAGGCAAACAGACGAAAGGAAATGAACAACATTAATAAACCCAGGTCTGTTATGGCTGCTGGTGCTTGGAGCACCTGGATGCCAACAGAAGGATGGACCGGCACATATGCGTGCACCCAGGCGCACACACACACACACACACACACACACACACACACACACACACACACACACACACACACACACACACACACACACACACACACACACACAGAAGGAACATCTGCAATACAATGTCCAGATCTGGAGCAAGCCTGTCCATATGCAAGTGTGTAGTTGGATTAACTATGTAAGGGAATCAGAGGACTGGATTACGGGAAATGATGGGATCTTCTGAACACGCAGATTAGACAGATCAGATCAATGTACTGCTGATGATCCCAGCAATAAAATGTCGAAGAACCCAGCTAAAAGAAGAAGAAAGACTGTGTTTTATGAGAACATTTTACACAACAATTTCTTAAATCAAAACAGTTTTTTTATAATATATTATGTTTGTAATGACGTCCACTACTGTTACCATGATAATGAGGTCAGAGAAAAGTTCTGAGAAGACTCTGATCTGCAGCCTAAGAGACTCAACCAGAAAATCCTAAAATGAGCAAATTCCAGACAGTCAGAGAAAGAGAGAGAAATAAAGCGGCTGCAGGCCAGGTGAGGAGAGCACACGGGCAAATAAAATGAGGAGATGAACCAGGAAAAGATCAAACAGGGGAAAAAAGGAGATTTGGCAAATGTTATAATCTCGAGAAGAAAAAAACAAGAAAGAAAAGAAGAGGTGGACACTTTGTTCTGGGCGGGTCAGAGTGATGGCCTGGAAAAAAAGGCATGAAGGGCAAAACGTATCAGAAAGAGATATGAAAGATATACAGCACAGGAGCCGAGCCCGACTGGGAGCATAAATCTCCACCACTCCTCCCTGCCTCTGGAAATCAATTTTCTCCATTGGTAGCTGCTTTATTTATGGGTCACCATTAGGGATATACCATCAGCAGTTTGGATGACTGAGTTGTTGGGAGAGGTGGAGCTTGGAGGGGCGGGGGTTTCACCAATACATCCAGCTGCCACAACTGAGCAACAACAATAAAGGTCGCAAAGCTTGACTTTCAACCTGCCGATTGTCAAAGTGCAACAATTACTGGGTTCAAATTATTTCCCTCGACCGAAAGGAAATGTTTTCAACCCGTCTGTTTGTTTGTGAGCAAGAAGCTTGGGTGTTTATCAACATTTTCGCCATTTTCCACGAGAATAATTCAAGGATCTGGATGTAAAAATTTAAGCATATTTAGAGAAGTGATGCAGTTTTAATTTTAACTAGGGCTACCTTGTAGCACTGACGGGCCCGAGCACAGGCATTTTGAAGCCTGTTGCGGTTAGTTGAGAAAGCGATCAAAGACCAAGCGCACGTCTCTGCATTGCATGCGTTTTGTGCACTGCGGCAAGGATAAACGCTTCACTTCCTGCGTCTGTCATGCACTGCTGGACCACGCTCACTAATCATACATCAAGTTAGACCCCATAGTGAAAACTTTATCTAAATCGAATTTAGTTTTAAAGCAAGGCTTACCTCCTTTTGGTAGTTGGTGGTGCTATCGCTATCACTATACTACTAGACTAATAGATCTGTTCAGGTCAAAAACACTCTTTTCTCTCTTCAGATTGTATAAATCTTTCATCTTTGCATCTAAGACATCAAAGGATTCTAACAACAAATCATTATTTGCTTGATTAATCCTTCTTTAATATATACAGCTCATTTGAGCTGTATATTGTAAAGCAGCCAAGAGCAGTTCATCAAAGTTTAAAACATGTCACTTCCTGTAGCCAGCAGGTGGCGCTGTAATAATGAGTCAATATTGATATGATCTGATCAGAGCGGGACTGCGAATGTGTGAATGAGGTTTGAGGCTGAAAAAACAATGCACAAAGGAGTTATAATAAGTCCCTCTTTTTTCGCGAATGGTCAAAATGTCACGCCATGCCACGGTCACACCGTGCGATGAAATCATATACCGAGGTAGTTTATATCTCCATCTTGTTGTGATGACACTCATGTCCATATGAAATTGATCTGATGAAAACCCTGGGACAAGTACATCAAAGAAAAAATGTAGAATACGGCCAAAATGGCCACTAAATCCAAAATGGTGGGCTTCCTGTTGCGTTTTTCCAATTGCATCTTTAACTTTTTTTTTTGGTGTAGTCATGATACACCTGGACTACGATTATTGTGAAGATCGGTGAAAGCTAACTGAGGGGCTTTTCCTTAGATGGCGCTGTTGAGCCATTTTGCCACGCCCATTTCAAATTACTCCAGAATACAATTACTTTCTGGGGTTTTGAATTTCCTGCAAACTTTCGTAAGAATTTGAGCATGTCTAGGCCCTGAAAAAGCCCAAAAGGGAAATAGAAATCCTTCGAAATACAATAGGGCCTCCCATCGTAGGTGCTCGGGCCCTAATAATCAAACTTGGGATCATTGGATTTGGAACTAGGGAAGTCAAAAGCAGGTGACTATTTTGCTCCTGACAAACCCACTGGCTATGAGTGTGTGTGTGTGTGTGTGTGTGTGTGTGTGTGTGTGTGTGTGTGTGTGTGTGTGTGTGTGTGTGTGTGTGTGTGTGTGTGTGTGTGTGCCTGTGTGTGTCAGGCTTCTAGTCTGTCTGACAGGAACTCGGCTCTTCACACGGAGAAGACGGGATCAAAAGGGACAACGTCACAGAGATGTCACGTTCGCTGTCACTGCACCAAACACGGGGGTTTGGTGACCTACTCCAGCCCCCAGTGACTCGACACGTCTCCCTTTCTGTCCAGTTTGTCTCCCACAACATCATCCCTCACTGTCATGCTCTTGCAGCTCCTTGGCTTCCTTTATTCTCGTGTGTTTGTGTGTGTTTGCCAGCCTGCTTCAGGACGAAGGAGGCCAGCCAGCTTTATTAAAAGAAAACAAGCAGGAGAAATAACGCGGGATACAGGGACATGAGGACAGTTAATCTGTTGGCAGCACCACTGAGACTCTGAGGGAGCTTCCACTGGAAAGAAAAAGCGAGCGATATATATTATTTGAGGTTGCCTCACTGAACAGGGCTCCTCTGACAATGCTCTTAAGTCACAGCTAAGAGGGGATTCTAGTAAAAAATACCATAGATGGCACCAACCAGACTAAATTTAATGCTCAAAAGAAGCATCAAAGAGGTAGAAATGTGATATGGTACTTGGGCAATTGAAAATAACAGAGAAGAACATAGTAGAAAGGAGTAAAGAATTGTTTTTGCCAGTTATTCAGAGTTCTGGCAGGCTCCGGGAAAGAGGCGCTGACCCATGGATGACAAAATCCCTATCACCTGACTGATCAGTCATCCCCCACTGCTCCTCTCCCTGCACCCTCACTCTTAATGAAAAACCTCCAGCTAAGACTCGACACCACCTCATAAACACGAGCCGACGTGCTGGGGAGTTCTAATCTGCCTTTTGTACTTCATCAACAAGAACAAAGCATTAGAACATTTTGTCTTGTTCAGCTACTCCCAGTACAAACATCTCTTACACTCTCAGTTCACGGGGTCACGCTGATGTTTGGCCTCGACAACCACACTCAGAGTTACACCAGCCACAGCTGCTGAAAACTGACCTTTTTAACTGCTCCACATTAGCCAGTATTTTAGACATGAAATTATACATAAAGTGCTGATGACTCTGTGCCCATCTCTCTCTCTTATTCACCCTATTAATGTGATGCTTCACACAGATCTGTCACTCTGCTTGGCAGTCACATCCCCAGTGGTTTTTTTTGGATTTGAGATTTTCTGGCATCTGCTTCAGCCATGAAGTCACAGGCAGCCACAGCAGTGCAGACCACGGCAGGAGATCTGCCACAAGTTCTACTGTGAAGTAGTGAAACATACTTATCGAGCCCACATATGAAATCAATGTGGTTGTTGACTCATGATTGATGGATGCCCAGTTGAGATAAAATCGTTTTTTATCAGCCTGATTCATCTTTACCTTCCAGTCTCCTGGGCTCTCTCCACATCTGAACATCAGTTCACTAACTGCTTGGAAATTATTATAAACATATGAGAGAGATAAGAGAGGTGTGTAAGTGTAAACACGTGTGTGTGTGGGGTGGGGGGTGGGGGGTTATGGGGGTGTGTCCTATGAAATAAATCTATTTTGGTTGAAAAGCAAAACCATCCTCTCCCGTTCAGACAGTTAAAATGGAGACCAGTGTCGAGGAGGTCAGTGGTCTGCTCCTCTGTCAGTGGTGGTTAGTGGTGAAACTCTGCCCTCTGCAGGATGAAACCTCTCACTGACCTGGATTTCACAGACTGGAGAGGAGCTTCAGTGCTGTTACATCATGTCAGTGTAGCAACAGCGCTGCTAGTGGCCACACGGATGTACTGCACAGTGTCAAAGCCCGTGCATGGTGGCAGATGCATACTGGTGCTAAGGGCTTTGCATTTGTTTGGCTTATTATGTGAATGTGATTCTCATGCTAACAGAACTATTTATTATTTATGTGTGCTCAGAGGAGGAGTTATTGCGAGACAGATTAAATAAACAAATATCCACTTAAAACTACATTATAGTCTCTTATAAACAATTTAATGATTTTTTATTTATGTTAATAGTAACTCCTCCTTTGGGCACATTTAAAAGGAGGCTAGTAATATATGAAGAATGACATTAAAGACAAATACAGTAACAATAATGAGAGAGAATCTTATAAAATATGTGTAACCAGTTTGACCATAGACTTTATGTTAAAAAAATATATATATATAAAGAAAAACAAACAAACCAAATATATGGAATACAGATAAACAACGCGGACACTGATATGTCTGTGAAAGGCTCATATCAGCCAACCTACAAATGAGTTGGGCTCTAAATATGCATTACAAATATGCTTATATCTGTTTAATACATTATCATGTGTTAACAGTTATCATATGTTTATATAATGTTAATAGTGTTATATTCAGAGTGACTTCATTTACATTCATGTCAGAATCAAACCGTGTCATGCATGTTTAAACCCCATGCATCATAAATCTGACGTGATCTTCAACCCCAAAGGTCACAGAGATCAGCCTGTTCCAGTTTTGTGTCAGTCAGCGAAAGATGCTGAGTCATTTTCTTCAAAGAAACGTGCATGCACGGACATGCACGCACACGCAAGCACACGTACGCACGCACACGCACACACACACACACACACACACACACATTTTACCTGTCCTTCACATGTACTAATTTGAATGCAAATAATTTTTCACCAAGACTCAGACAAAATTATTTATCATTTATCTATTATTTAAGAAACAGCAACACACAAGAAAGCAGTTTCACTTCCTGTATTGTCGTTGTTTGTATTATACATTAGACAGTCATGTAATTTTATAAAATGTCATGTCATGGAAACCCATCTCTGTTGAGGTCTTAAGGATAAAACTATTCCAAATGCATGTTATGCATATAAATGATTACTTTGAGAATATGTAAAAAATAATTCATAAAAATACAGGTTTTGACGTCATGATCATACAAATACGAGAACTAAAATAACTGGTCAGTTTGGGAAATTAGGTCTCATCCCAGTTACTCAGCAGCAGCACAGGACGTCCCAGCCTTTTTTAATGCACTTGGGCTGAGGGGCCATCAAAACTGTGAGCGGAGTACATCTCTCAGCAGGTAGCATCCGGAAATAGCAACCTTGATCCTAATGGTGCCCAGCACAGCCTCTGGCTTCTGATGACTCCATCCTGAGAGCCCCCCTGCCTCCGAGCAGGCAGTCCTCCCGAGGCACGCACACACACGAAGACAGACCCACACGCAGTGACGGACAAAAAGACATACACATCTCCACGCACCCGTCGGCTTTGATTTAACCCATTTTCTCATGTATTTTTTTAGTTGTTGTTCTTTTTTCACTTGCTCTCTTCAGTCACATGCCACAAAGTCAGGTTGCAGGTTGCTATCATGACTTCCCCTGGGGCGTGTCACCTGACAAAGTTTCACATTTCTGGTGGTCAGTTTAGTTGAGAGGGAAAATAAAAGTCAAACATGAAATGGGAGCCCCTACAGGTGCCCGTGTGGAGAGAAAGGTTAGAGACAGAGTGATCTCTCTGGAGGACATTCCTGCTGCACTGAGGAGACTGACATTGTTGAGAGAGGGCAACACTAATGATATGATGAAAACAGGTAAAGGGACAGAGGTGACATTCTAGTCTACACTTCTGCTGATGTGATAAAAACATTAGATGACTATATTCTGCTGAAATCATATTTAAAACTTCTAATGACTGATTTAGAATGAGACTTTCTTTACATATTTTCAGCTGCACACAGAAAAACAAGTCACTTATTTAAGTATTATTTAGTGGTCAGGTCTTTATACAGGTGCCCAGGTACCTGCACATTTACTGTATATTAATTTATTAAGCTTCTTCACTCAATGGAAATGTGTGAGAATTAATCAAAAACGACCCTTCTGATTTACATGAAATGTGGAGGGGTGGGGGCCTGACCCACGAAAGAACCCATGAACCAATTATTTTCTTTAACAATGCAAGATTTTTTCAACATTTTGACTGATTTATCAAAAAATTATCAATGGATCTTGATGAACCAAACCTGGCAGAAACTGATATGAGTCTGTGTAATTTGGTTCAGCATTACTGAATTTAAGGAGAGTGTTGGGCCTTGGTGGAGGACACAAAAACTATTAGTACGATAGTACAAAAGTCATTATAATGCTTCACCAGAACACTGGATGAACAAAAATAACACTTGACTAACAGACAATAGAAAATAATGTGATTTTCAACCAGAGAAATTAAAATTATGTGGAAGGATAAAAATATCTAAAAACCAAATTGACGTTCAATTTATTTCTTAAATTAACGCTTAAAAAGGAAAACAAGTCACACTCCAATAATTAGCATAATACTGAGGACAAGTACAAAACCAATTATTTTACCCGACCGAGGATTCAGTTCACTACATCACAGCCTCCATCATCTCAAGGCCCTTTGCAAGGCACAGAAATTACAATACTAGAGAGAAAACCAAACAGTTTCGAACACTCTTTGACAGTGGAGAGAAAAAAAAAAGCCTCGACCGGTTCGTGATAAGCAAGGCAGAGGAGAGAGAGAGAGAGGGGGAGGAAAATGGAGGAGAGCCTGTGCAGCTTTTTGTGCATGTATCTTGATCACTTAATGAAGATTTAAGTCTCTCGGGTGTTTGCGGTTCGATTCCTTTATTGATTGTCAATTGCAGCCTGTGGTCAGAAGAAGAAGATGCTGTTTTTTCATGCTGTGAATTTGATGGTTGAATCCGTCTTTCTAAATGAACTGAACTTAAACACTGTGTGTGTGATTGGGGAGCTGGAAAATCTATGAGAAGTGAAAGAGAGAAAAATCATCTACAGATTAATCAATACTCACAACGATCATTAGTTGCAGCTCTAAACATATGATCACTATGTGGTGGTTAAATATCTTTTTGTGTAAGCATCACCCTTGATGCAAAGAGAGCTGAGTTTAGGTGGCATGGGAAATAATCTCTCTTTAAAAGCTCTCACATAAAGCACAGAGATTTTATATTTTACTGGATCAAATCAATCAAAACCAAAAATAAAGAAATAAACTGCGCTCTTTGACCTGCTTTCCCTCTGCGCTCTCTCTCAACATAAAGAACTGTGCATTATCACCCTAACCTCCCACACCCAGGGTACAGTAATTGTGTTGCCATGGAAACAGAGGAGAGTGCCTAAATTGCGAGCTGCCGAGAATCCATCCCATCTCGTTAGACGGTGCTGCCGCTGCTGCCATGTGGTACGAGGTGGATGTTGGGAGTCATAAATTAACCTAATCTTCTCTTCCATAATCCAACAAATCTTATGCATGAAGCCTTCGACCTCACCGCCGACACAAGAGGGTTTCCGCCACAGGGATACGAAGGGAGAATAAAGAAAAAAAAAGTATTATAAGGCTACTTAGCTTAATTATACTCGAGACTACAAGGTGTTGTGATTGCTTTTAAGTGAGATAAATTATTCAGAGCGAAACGTTTCAGAAGCGAGACGAGAAATGGAGCCGGGACCAGCATGGGGACGGATGTGAAAGCTGAAGCTAAAATTACATCAAACACACCCCAGCTACTGAAGGTCAGTGAGGAAACCTTGTCATTCACCCAGGCTGAAAATAACTGGGAGAAGTGTTTAATACGAGGATTACATGTTGTGACTAAATTAAAGCTTATCCGGCACCTTGAATGGACTCGGTGGTATCTCGCAGGAAAGCAAACCCCGGGGTGATTTGCCCCTGGGAGAGCTGCCAGGACGGTGCTTACTGTTATTTATTCAGTATTGACAGCTACGTACGTGCTGGTGAGAAACAAAATGACTATAAATATACTGTAAACAAAGACGTGAGCAAAGAGCGTGAAGGTGAGAACAATAGGTCATCCTTAACCAGCTGCACCTCACTGAATCAATACTGTAGCGTTGGGAAGGGGGCGCGGCCGAGCTTGTGGTCATCTGAGCGAAATCCCACCCGCGCCACTTCTTTTCTCCAATCAATATTATCATTCATCATTCACCTCCCTTTTGATTTTCCACCCTTCCATCACTCCCCCTGATGTTCCCCACCTTCCTTCACTCATCCCGTTTTGCCCGTACCCTCTAGCACCTCCTCCATCCCGCTCCTCCTCTGTCCCCGTCTGAGAAATGCTGACCTGCAGACTCCCTAATGCCCCCAATCGATATCACACAGAGGACAGCAGAGCATGGACATAATAATATGAAGACACGCTTCCCCAGCAGCGCACCCGGCCAGGCGTCCCCTCAGCCACTTCTCCCAAGATCTCACACACATCTCGCACATACCAAAAAGTGATTGATTAATTTAATCTAATTTCATGTGAACCGTTCCCTGTGACCCTGCGTTAAATGGGGCCTTCTCACTTACAGGCTGCTGCTGTGGATGTCATGGATCATGCTTCATCTATCTATAGAGCCAACATTGATCCTGCATGCCCTTCCTGTTTGACATTACCGATGCACAGTGCCGCGGGATGAGCCAACATGAGGGCCAGGGAGCGTGTCATTATGCAGAGGGCTCCATGTATTTAAACAGCTAATGAATCACTTTCCGATCAAACTCAAAGCCGTAGGGAGGCTGAGAGCCGAGGCCTATAGATCTGCTGCTGGTTAATGGTGAATGCGATTAACGAGGGGCTTCGCTGGTCGTCACTGGTGGCCGGCACCCACAGCCACGGACTGGGATCAAACCCAATGAGCTGAAACAGTGAACGTGCAACAGGAATGAGCTCCGTACTCCGCCCTTATTTCCCCCTCTCAGTTTGTCCATTTGTTGGTTTGTCAGCAATATTACGCAAAATATACAGACTGGATTTCCATGAAACTTGGTGGAAAGATGGATGGCCCATACGTATGGTAAACAGGCCCCTGTCAGCCTGTTTGCAATATTTCACATATAAGTGTAGCCCGTTCCTATGATTTATCATGCTGAGTAAATATGACTCCATGATAACTCAATACTTATATGCAGAAATGTATCACACATCATTCCTATTCAAGCATTATGACAACACTGACCTGATCTGGAATTGATGTGATTATTAAATCAATACATACTCCATGTCTGTCATTGAATTTATGTTCGCTAATGTCCATAATAAATGTAGTGCCTCCCCTGGAGGAGGGTAAAAGCAGAGACAGTCTCCATGTGAGGTAAACCCCTGACTTCATGTGCAGCTTTCTGTTTATTGCATCATATATCTACAAAAGTCATATCCACAGCTTCTACAGTTTGTGTGTGCATGTGCCTCTGAGCTTGTGTGTGCATATGGTTGTATGTATGTGTGTGTGTGTGTGTGTGTGTGACTGCAGACAAGACACCACTGCTTTGAAGGTTTGGCTTCCCCCTTCAAATAGAGACTTACTTCTGTCAGGTTTATAATCACTGGATTATGGTGAAAATTGAGGCTTAAACTAAACTGTGAATTCGGGGAATCCTTACTCCACTTATATCCATATATCTGCCAACCACATCTGGTTAAAGGGATAGTTCACTGAAAAATGAAAATTCACTCATTACCTACTCAGCACTATGCCGATGGAGGGTTGGGGGAAGTGTTTGGGTCCACAAAACACTTCTGGAGAGCAGCCGAATCTGATACAATGGAAGTAAATGGTGACCAAGACTTCTGACGTAATAAAACAACAGAAAAAAACAGAACATGCCTCCATACTGCTCGTGTGGTGGAAGTGGCTAAGCTAGCGGACTTGGCTACACGATGGTGTGTCCGAGGGTCCATGAATGCACCTTGTAGGAAGATATCAGCAGACTTTTAGGCTTAGAACACAATGTAAATTACCTCGTTTTTAATCATTTTAATGTTGCTTGTTGTGTTTTTTTCCTGTTCTTTTATTACGTCTAAAGTTGGTCACCGTTTACTTCAGTTGTATGGGACTATCCCTTTAAGACACACACAGGGAGGTTCCAGGCAAAGCACAGAGATATAATCACAGAGGCCCGTTTCAGCTCAGGTAAGATAAACGACTTGTATGTTGAATGCAATTTGGTCCTGTTGTGTCCTGCTGAGGGATGATGAAAGTGAGTTATCAGGTGTCTGTAGAGCCTCCCGTCCATCCAGGGGGAAATGTATTCATCCCAGTGGAGCATCGTGCATCCTCCATGTCTAACCTCCACTCCCCCCTCTCATTCATCACTCCTTTTTGTAATCTCTCTTTTCTGCTCTCTCTGTCAGTCAGTCTTTGAGTGTCTGCACCCATCAACACAGCAGAGAACCTACAGGCCTGCCTCACCACACCCAGTACATGATGAGGTGAATATGTTCATCGTCCACAGGAAGTGGCAGTTCAACGGATTTTTACAAGAAGTAGTTCACAGAAAACCTTTTAATGGCCAGCTGATATTCAATTGAATCTAACTGCTTGCTCCCAAGTACCTACAGTTATTTTTTCCTTCATCATCAAGGATGTTTCAATGCCCGCTTTCATTCAAATGTATTAGGATTGTTTGTTTTTCAGTGGATGTTCTCCTGTATAAATCTCAGTGTTTATACTACCAGTTAAATAGCATTGATTTTACTAAGGTTGATCCTGTTGCTCTTAATAGGCTATTTAGTCTGATTTAAACCAATTAGCAAGGTATCAAGTGGTGATGACATTAAACAAACTGTATCGGCAACAGTGTTCGGCCTGTTTCTGTTTTTTAATCTTGTCTAAAACCCATAAAATAATCTTCTTCTTTACCTTTTATCACTTTTCCTTTGCCTCATTGTCTCTTCTCTTGAGTCCTTCAGGCGCACATGCACACACGACTATGCTTGAGAAGATGTGCTGGGAATGCATGAACTTGTGTCCTGTACGCATGTCTATAATATATGCTGACATATATGCAGACTCATGTTTATACAGCCTTGCTGCTGTGCATGCAGTAAACACGTAGGCATGCCTGTATGTGTGCATGTATACATGGTAAATTCTGTGTGTTTTTTTCTCTGACATTGTAAATACATACGGTATATGTCCAGCATGTCCATGTTGAGTATGAGATCATATAGAATACGATTGGTGCTTTAGTGCATGCATGTCCGTACTTAGATAGATCTATGTGTGGATAGTGTGTAGTTACTGGGAGCCGCAATCGTGTGTAGTTATTGGGTGGGGTTAGTTCATCCCAATCATGTCTGATGGGATAGATTCATGCATGAATAATTCACGAAGGCACACAGGATTAGAACCTGAAAAATGCATATCAAATTTACAGTATTGATCTAACTTTGTCTTTAACTTACCTTATCATTTAACTTACCTAAGGTTATTCAAACCTGACCACTGAAGGTGGCAAATACATGAGAACATTCTAATCTGAATTCAATTATGTATCGGAAAGTTCTGACCAATCTATATTTTGTCTGTTTTTATCCCCATTCACTTTTAATGGTCCTTGACAAACATAAATTGAGATTTTCTGTGTGACCGGATCTATGACTCCCTTTCAGACCCTAGAGGACTCAATTCCGAAAATTCATGGTTGTCAATCTTAATCTGTTTCTCATTTGAAATCTTTTTTGTGTATCATTGTTGTTTCTTTGGACGGAACAAATGGAAAATTAAAGACACCGTGCAGCGAGATCTATCAGGAACCAAACAAGAGCCGAGCAAGTAAGACACAGAGCTGCGTCACATGGATTTCACCATAAACAGGGATTTCTTACCTCAGCTGAAGGACTCACACTTCATACTTTACAGTAACACACACACACGCACTGAAAGAGATGTGTTTATCCTCTCGCACTGTTAAAAATAATCAATCCCTTGCTCTACAGTGAAGTGCACATTGGCAGCTACTTTGCATTAGAAGACAAATAGGGGAGAGGAGGGATCAGAGAGTATTGAATAAATAGCAGCAGAAATCCCCGGGGGAGTTCACCCAGTTTAACCACAGACTTTTTCTGCTTTCACGGTGTGTTTTTCTCTCCCAAAAATATCTGCGAGAGACAGAAAAAGAAAACACTTCATCGTGAAACGGATCATTTCTTCCATCTATTATTCATGTGGGAGCCTTAGACTCGTGGCCATGTTGTGATCGGTCCACAGTAAAAGCTAATGTACGGGAGTAACATGCTCCAAGCAGCCAATATTGTTGCGAGGGCTCGCTGAGGTGAAATGGATACTTGGGCTTTTTATAGTCTGCATCTGTGATATTCCTTACGGAGAAGGAGAGGCGTAATGGAGAATGCCTCAGAGTGAAACGTTGCAAACTGACCACGTTTAAATATTGCACAAGATGAAACGTGCTGTGTACAGACAGATATTTATTGTTGGGACGTAATGTTGCAGATAAAGAGACAAAGGTAGAAAGGATTCGGAGAAGGGAGGGGGGGTTTACTTTCGCGGAAATTCTCAAGTTCTCTTGAGGCACCGTTTGAACATCATCCTGGCTGATGGATGCTCTTTGAAGACAAAACTGTGAAGCATCACTGAGACTCGGTTTCCAGCTCTGGCTCGTCTACAGTGATGCCTTTCTGCATTAGTCACGTCAGCGACAGAGAGACGAGGAGGAATAAAACCTGAACAAGAACAAATCACAAGTCAAAAAGCTGTCAGCTGCATATCTCTTTGAACGTTCAAGTCTGATATGCCTTTTCTTCAGCCATGGCAAAAAAAAAATGTATTTTTAACGATATTGCAAAAATAATACTGCAGTTTTGAAAATGACCACAACTGAACAGGTTTTCCAAAGTGACTTAACGCATTGTAGGAATTGAAAGCTGTAGTTTCTATTTGGTGCACAGATTAACTGATATTGCCAAACCAGTGAAAGAAGCAACACCAGAACAGAAACTCTCTACTTACATCTTTTTACGGCAAAATGAGAAGGTATACACAGGTTTTTTTTGACACAAGTAAACCTGCCGGAGGAGTGTGCCTTTTTTTCCCCATGCTGGGTCATGTTTGATGTCCCGAAACTTCAGTGTCAGTGGTACATCTTGCACGATATGAAGAAAGAAATCGCTGTTGCAGCTCGTTCCCAAGATGTAAAAACGTTCCTGGACCGCCAAAATAAAGCGGAAGAAGCAGAAATTAGCGCAGAGTTGATAAAAACCTATGAGTGAATGTCGTTTGCCCCTAGTACCCAAGGTGCAAGTGAGTTTTTGACCAGAGCAAAATGGGCTTTAGAAATCCCTGTTTCATCATGTGAAATAACAACAACTTTTCTAACTTTTATGGAAGACTGTGTTCATGTAAGACCCCGTCACGTACAGGAAAAGCTGATTGGAAAAATGTGTTTTCAGGGTCGTTAATATTACAGTATGCAGACCACCTCACAAATACAGGCCTGGAATTTAGTACACAAACTGAAAATTACACTATGAATAATTAAAATAACAATTACATATTTTCCTCAAACTTCTCAGCTCTCATTTTACCCCAGTAACAGCGTTGCTATCGTTGGATGCCGTAAACCCCCCCCTTCCCACTTCCCACCCATCGACCCACAGAGCTCCATGAGTGCTACAAGTTTTTCTTATTGTCGATGACATAACACCAAAGCAGCATCTAACTTCCGTTCACCATCTGCCTCTGCTGCTCCGGCACCACCCAAACGCTTCAATCACGTCTGAAACGTTATGGGGGGGAAATGAAATGAGTTAGGCCACACGACTCACTGTCAAGAGTTATGCATCAGAGATCTCAATGGTTGTTTTGAGAATCTACTAGATGTTTTCGCCTCTGTCTCAAAATTAGCAGCTGACAGGAAACTTCAAGGCAACAGTCAATCAAACTGACACTCTCGGTGAAGCAGCCACAGAGGTGTGTGTGTGTGTGTGTGTTTGGTCTTTCGGGTTGGCGTGGCTGTGATGAACACGATCCTGACTGTCACCTACACCCAGCGACTTCCGCTGTCCACCTTCAGCCCTCCTTCACATCAATAATGGATTTACTTGTTTGAACTCCAAATTCCGCTTTTAAAACGTAATCCTGCCAAGTCCCTCTCTCTCCTGCGCTGGCTGCTGTGAGGGGAGGAATAATGACTTCTAACACACATACACACACACCAGGCAGCCCCCAATTAAGGCCAGCTAAAAGCATGCAGCACACACCCTCACAAAGACCCTCACACACACACACGGACACACCACAGACTGTCAAGATGGAGAGGAAGAGCGGGGGTGGACAAGGAAACGTCGTACTGTGAACATTTATTTAAGGAGAAATCTACAAAGGGGTCAGGTCAAGACATAAAGAAAGAAGTGAGGAGAAAGGGACACTCAGTAGGGCTGCTGTGCAGAAGAGAGATTTATCTGCATCTGAGTGCCCATTGCGCTCCCATGCCACACACACACACACAAACACACACACACACACACACACAAAAACAGCCTTACCAAGCATGCATTAGTAGCAGGTTGGCATGCTTTTACATCATAAACTGTTGGTTGTTTTCCCCAAAGCCACATCCCTCACAAACACACACACACACACATAGGTACAAACCCATGCTTTCACACACACACACACACACAAGTACGCCTGAGATGACTGGTGGAGAGAGTGGGCCAAAGGCAGTTCTCAGCTGAATGGACAATCCCAGAGTTAGTAAGGGTTTTTAGCTCCAAGCAGCTTACCCAATCATTTATCAGATTAATACTTTTCATGAGAATAAACCAGTCATAGAGAGAGACATATGGAATGTGTTAAATGGTGCTCATCTGAAAACCAAGGAAATATTGCATAACCAAAGGTCATCCTGTTTGTAAATGTGTGTTTGTGTGTGTGTGTGTGTGTGTGTGTGTGTGTGTGTGTGTGTGTGTGTGTGTGTGTGTGTGTGTGTGTGCAGAGCTGCAGCTTGTGGAAATGTTGAATCTGAATGGATAAAAGATGTGTTGACATTTATTGTTATCTGAAAAATACTTTTTACAGATGAGGTTGTCATGTGTTTCAATTCCTTCCTGATTTAAATTGGAATATATCAGATAATTGTTCGATAAATCAAAATGTGTTGAGAGAGGATAAAGGAATTGCAAATTGTTAATAATAGTGGAATAATAATTTACAATTTTTAACTGGTTTCAGCTTCTTAAAGTTTGAAACTGTAATCCTTATTGAGGTCACATGACAGTAAGCTGCATATCTCTTGAAGCTCTGTTGGGTGTTTAAAACTCTTGAGTGTGGAAAAGAGGTCATAGTGAACAAAGTTGTTATTTGCAGCCTGAGTATCTCAGTTTTCCTCCTTTGCGTGTACATGGTTATTGGTGAGTGAGCCTTACATTGGCGTCAAGGAGATCCATGCTGTCCAGGCTCTTGCTGCGGTGAATGCGACCTTTGATGCGACGCAGGGAGGGTTTACCCTGGCTCATGGGCAAGGAGAGGGTGGAGGTGGCAGTCATTGCCATAGCACCAGCACCACCGGTAGCACCTGAAGCCCCGTCTGAGCACCCGGGGTTGCCTGAAGGGGAAGCATCTCCATCTTGAGGGGTCACCCTGCAACGGAGAGACAAAGAAACAAAGGTGATGTTAATGTTTGGAGCCAAAACACCTTGATCGCCCACTGGTGGCTGGCTGTAGTATAGAAGAAGTAGAAAATCCTTTCTCTTCCATGTTAGTGGATGGGACATGTACAGAACTAAAAACTCAAAATACACATCATAATTTTTTTTTTGGAAGATGGTTGTTTAATGTAGTTATTATATTACTGATGTATGTTTTCCCACAAGTTCAATATAAGTTAGTTATTTGATGCTCTAAAAAGGGTGAAATGTCATGATTGACAGCTGAGACAGACTTGCAATTGGTTGAGCTCCTGTATTGGCCGGACCTTGATACCATGGAGCCACTCCACGAACCCTAGTGTTCAGATTCTGGCTCTAAATGATGTCATCATACCCTAAAAACTGGGAGATTTGAGCTTTATATTCTTAAAGTGGTAAGAACTGGTGAGATGTCAGCCATCTTTATTTACAGGTCAATAGTATGGAGTAAATGTATGTGCATGTAAATGTAATATGGGTCATTTTATTTGATCGTTAGCTTTATGCTGTACAGAGAGTAATTCAGATCCTATTTTTCAGTAATGACTGAAGTGCCAATATTCCCACAGCTTTAGTTGAGAGCAGATACATGTCAGAGACTTTTTCATATGTTTTGAACTCTTTACTGTCTCTGATGCTGTGCTACAATGGCCCAGCTACCGTCCACATCACACACACAGTGAGAGGAGGCACTGCTGCATATCTGAGGGAAAACCTAAAGATGCCCGGAGGATGAAAGTGACATAACTTTTCTCTTGCTGTCTTTACTTTTTTAAAGGACATCCTCTCCTGTTGGCTGTAGGGCCATTCAAGCAAGTGTGAGTAATTAGGCTGAATGTCAGCGGGTAGCCTGCGAATGGAGAGTAGGTACAAAGCATCCACTTGTCTTCTATTATTAACCCACAATGAGGAGGCTTTAGTTCTTACATGCATGACTGCAAAGGAAGGGGATTTCCAGGGTAATTTAAAGTGAATTGTCAGGGAAACTGACGATTCATTGTTACGCAGACAATTTTCAATGGCATGGTTTTAAAAGCTTATAAAATACATAGACCAAAATGTCATTTTTTTAGTGTCTCGAAATGGAAAATACTCCCACGACTGATTTGCAGACTGCTTTGACTAGCAGAATAAAACTGGTTTCAAATGTAAGTATAAATATATTTTACAACAACTAGCCAGGAAGAGTTCATCAGACATTTGATTATTTAGAGGTTTCAACTTAATAGATCTGAACTGCTATCCTTTTCTGTGTTTTATATTATTACAAATCAAATATCTCAGAAGAAAATTGTGAATAAAAGTTAATTGTTTATGGAAATAATAATTGATTTGAGCCTTATATAACAACCTCAGCTGTGTATTACATTCAAACATCACAGGTCGTATCCTTAGAAGGAGAAGATCTTTGTTGCACTTGAGATGGATCTTAATGACAAGTGATCGGCCAGTTTGAAGGCTTGTCTGCAAGCATTAGATGGTGTTAGAGCTGACGACTCATGACAGTCCCAAGGAAAAAAGATAAACTTTTGTCTGGAGATGGAGTAAGTGAACAAAGTAACACATTTTGATCCCCAGAAAGATGATCCACAAAGTTTGTTTAATAAAATGACTTCAATTTGGGTCGCCAAAAACCCAGTATTTTAAGTAAATCATTTGCAAAGCCATATAAACACATAACAGAATTTAACAGCACATACACTATTGACTCTATATAAAGATGGAAGTGTCTTTACTTGCTCCTACTATCCAGAAATTAAGCCAAACTAGATATACCAGATATAAACGCTGCCATCTTGCAACATGGCCGCTGTGCGCACTCTTGAGAATCGTTGAGTTCCTCAGAGACATGGCGGTAATACAATAATGCTGATCACCTCTTCCAGCATTGTCACAGCATTTATGGTAAGTTGGTTTTAAATCCAAATTTAGACCTTAAGCTCTGTCGATACATGCTTTTTGCTTTCATGTTCACTGCAGGGTATGGATTTCGAGCCATGTGCATTGATATACGGTTCAATACAATGGAGGCAGTTGTTCGAATACTAACTGCAAACTACAACCTTTAGTAACAAGAAGCTAAAATGAGGGCATTGTATTTAACTATGTATTTTTCTGTTTTCACATTCCCTTACTGCAGCTGCAAATCTTGTTTTGATGTAAAAAAAAAAAAAAAAAGGTAATAAAACCCGGCAGCTCAACAGCAGCTCGGTGTGTCTCGTACCAGAGCTGCATGGCGTCTCAGCAGAATAGTTCTCACTTAAGAAGAACAGCCTGGAGACCTGTTCTGTGTCTGCTTTGATTCACACCTAATAGTTTCATTCAAAATAGTCACATGCCTGCTGATTTACTCTCTGGAGCGGTCGGCGCCACGCCCACATTTCACATTCACTTCTCTTATAGGAGTTGAAAAGTACCATGACGGATTAGAATTACTCTTGATTTGCTTGAACAACATTTACAATGAGTCAGTGTCAGCTGTCAATCATGATGTCTCACCCTGTTTTTTTATTTAATTAAACAAATTAATGTCAAACTATTAAGAAAAAACTAGCACTTCATAAATCAGTGTGATGAGATCTACCTAGTTACCCAAGCCATATATTTAGATTATTTTAGGCCCATGTCTTATCTATTAATGCGAAGGGGGCAGGATGCATAAACTATACTGCAGCCAACCACCAGGGCGACCATATTCATACAGAGTCATTGATCTGTATAAAATTTCAAGGTGATATGTCCCATAACTGTTGAGATATTTTAAACCACACATGTTATCCTAATGCGTACCACCAATGTGGGTGCAGGTTCTAAATGTTCTATAATTAGCAATGTACATCGATGAGTACAATCTTAAATTATAGTCTAAGAGCTAATGCACTTAATACGTAGTTATAGTCTCTTCCAGTCGCTGTCCTCTACTGTGACCTGTACTCAATGCATTTGTGTGTTTATCACCAGCCAGGACACACACACAGAATCTAGAGGAGCCCCGTCACCGTCACAGTAATCCCAGTGTTGCTTTAACAAAGAGACTCGGTTCACACATCCAGAAGCAGCTTATGTGGCTCTGTGGGTTTTAACAACGCTGTACTAAGAATGAGGACTGCTGACATGGACTGTAACTGTGTTACTTAAGGGGGAGGGAGGGGGAGGGGGGTGAAATACAACCTGCATTTCACTCCGCTTATCCTGCACTAAAAGATGAAATCACTGAAGAGAAACTGAGAAACATGAAGTGTTCGGTTGAAGGATTTTATACATCAGTGCTTCCATGATGGTGTTTTTTAGGATATGTGAGTAGTTCCTAGAAAAACATTGGTTACCTCCGCCAGAGAGGTTATGTTTTCACCCCTGCACCTTTGTTTGTTTGCTGGTTGGTTGGTTGGTTGGTTTGTTTGTTTGTTTGTCGGCAGGATTACACAAAAACTACAAAATGGATTTTCCCCTAAACTTGGTGGAAGGATTGGAAATGGACCAAGAATTAACCAGCTCTGGCTGCAAGAGAGAAAATTAGCCAAGCACAACCCAAACCCGACCCAGATGTTTTCGTCTTCTACGCAATGCAAACGATCAGGTTCAGTATATTGCCCAACCAACGTGACTGAACACTAGGGACGGGAATCAGCAGGGACCTCCCGATACGATACTATCACGATACTTGGTGGCGATACGATATGTATTGCGATTTCTGTGGGTATTGCAATTCTGTAAGTATTGCGATTCAATATCACGATTTCCTGGGATTTCTTTTGGTTATTTTTTTTTTTAAATGCTGGACCATGGAAAAATGTTGAATCATACCTTCAAATACAACACAGTCAAATTCACTTAGAACTTTACAAGTTTTATTTCAAATATTAACATTAACTTAATGACTGCCGGGCAGCCAATAGAGAAAATAAATAAGATGTGCCCTATTATTGTACAGCCCCAGTCAACTGCACACAAACTGACAGATAAAGAAATGTATGCCACTTAGGCTACTTTTAAACAATAAATAAAAGGTAAATTAAATAGAATGAATAAAAGTTTACTTAAATTATAAACTTTGAAATAAACAAAAAGTAGGCTATTGTTGTTTGCATGTAGGCGATGCAATGCTAGTGCTTGGGTATGTTTAGATTCTTGTGCAAAAACAAGAGCTGGTCAACATGCTCTGGGGTGATGTTGCTCCCCCCATATATCCCCCCCGGTATAAACCAATAAATATGTTTTTTTTTTTAAAAAATCGATTTGGGAGGCAGCATATTGATTTTAAATCGTCATTCACAAGAATCGCGATTTGTAACAGAATCGATTTTTTCCCCCATCCCTACTGAACACCAATAACATTTAAAATGTTCCTGCGCAAACCCAGCCTCACTCATCATGAGCCAAAAGCTTGGGCCTTTTCTCCACAGACTACTGAAATGAGATCACTTCCTCATATTGAACATCTCCCTCTGGAGCCACTAAATGGTTTTTCCTCATACTCAGTTGTACTCCCCAAGCTAAACAGATTTTATCCCCTTTAAGATGGCCTTTTCATCCTCCCTCTATCTCAGTATGTTATAGTTAAAAGACTTAAATCCACTCAGACGTACAACAGATATAACCCTAACCCAAATCGTTTGGGGGAAAAAGACACAAGCGTTTGTTGCTCTACATTCTGGTCCAGACAGGAAGCATAAACATCAGGCTACAAATATTGAAAGTAGAGCAGCAGAAGGAGCAGACGTGTGAATGCTCACTTGATGCTGACCGATGAATGATTCATCATCAGTGAAGCTGGCAGATTTTCAGGACGATATATTGAGCCGTGCGAGGCAGTGGATTAGACAGTCTGGCTTTCGGAGCAGACAGAAGTTGGTCTCACTTTTCGCTGCCTCTGGAGAAATATGGAGAAACTCACAAACACCCTGTTGTGCTCTCACACACACAAACCCAAAGAACGAACAACAGACGACTCCGGTATCGTGTAGTCCAAAAATAAAGAAATAACAAGGAACATTATGCCCTGACTCCAGAGAGAAGTAAAGTTTATGAATATTACATGAGTCTTCAGCCCAAAATAGAGAATCTCCCTCCTGCCCTGGATTTAAGAGGTCATTGGCAAAGCTTTCCAGATTACCTCATCCCAGAATCCCAGCAATGTGTAAACGTTACAGGGCCTTATTTTAGAAATAAAACATTAGTTGATTCATTGGTTTATATATCTGCAAAACAATAATTAAATCATAATATTGTTTTAAATAATTATAAAATAAAAACATAATTTAATTGCAGTAGAAAGAATGAATATATTTACAAAAATAATCAATGTAAAAACTTAGTGCACAACATCATTAAGAGATTATGAAAGTACATTTCTGACCTTGAAAAAAGCAGCTGATGAAACAATCTCACTACTATGTTGACTTATTTATTTTATATTCAGTTTTACATTCAAGGACACCAGATAGATTTGAGATGGTTAATTGTTGAGGAAGTAACAAAATACAAAGTTCTCATGGAGTCTTTTCTTATTTTATTATATTTTAGCTAAGATATTGGATCATTTGTTGTGATGAAATCTAGAGGGAAAAGTCAATGTTTGGTGAAACTGTTGCGACCCTGATTACACACTGCTGTTTGTATGATGACAAAAGCCACTGGAAACTACTTGTCTTTATCAATGTTTTGTGGTTTAAAAGGTTGTTATACTATATTATCTACTGTGTAAATTCTTCATCATAAAAACAATAACTAAAGCTGTCAAGTAAATGAGTAAAAGTTGTTACTTACGTTCCACCACAGCAAGCTGTTAGCTAGCTATAAGGATAACTGCTCCCTTTAGTCAGAGGGCTGAACCATTGCAGTTATAATATCTAATGTTTTCGACATTATCACAGAATAGAATGATATGGTGGGGGGGTGGGTGGGAGGGGCTGCCATTCATCGGCTAGCCAAGGGCAGCGAATTAAGCAAGAGTCAGCCCTAATACAGTAATATATGTATTCTGTGGTTATGGTTCATTATGTAATCTGACTCAACACAATGATAAGGTGACGCAGAATTGGGATAAGAGTTATATAAATATATAAAATATACGAAAGCCTTACAAGCGTATACTCTATAGTGTGTATTAAATTAAATCCAAGCAGCTTTGAACTTCTTCAGTCATCTGCAAAAAGGCCAGTTACATCTAACTTTAACATCTTTACCGTCAACTAAATTGAATCCAGTAAAACTAATTTCCATAAGCCTATAGTCACCGGTTTTACTAGTGTGTGTGATGTGGGGGGGGGGGGGGCGTTACTAGGCCACATTGTCCTGTTACCTCAGAGTGTTATGACAGATCTTCAGACGTAGAGCACTTTGTGGAACAATGGCTTCCGCTTAGCGAGGACTACAGAGACTAGAGCAGGTGTGCTTCGTCCAAATCCTGACACCTCTCAGCAGCAAAGCTCCTGGTGTCTTACACACACACACACACACACACACACACACACACACACACACACACACACACACACACACACACACACACAATACACACCAATAAACTGTATGATCCCCCTCACAAATGTCCCATCCTTTTCTAAGCAGGTGTCTCTTACAACTACAGTGTTGTTCACTGTGTATTATCTTCATCTGCGTTTTATATCATGTCCAATAACAGTGGACTGTGTTCTGACCAAGAGTCCTGATGAGATGCATTTCCATTCTGGGATTTGCCTTTGTTCTTATCTTCCAGCTCATCGGGGCGACTGTAGTGAATCCAAAATAGCTGCAACGACTTTTCCTCGTTACATTTCTATTTCTAGACCTTTTCAAAGAAGCTTTACCCTGCCGGTACGTTAGTCATGTGTTTTACCTCCCTGTAGAAACTCACACACTTGCCACGGCCACTGTCACACTGGCAGATGAAGTTAAAGAAGAAAAAGATCAGAGGTGGAAAGGAAAGGAGGCAGGTGAACAGAGCAGGAAGGAGTGTGATGCTGCGGGGCAGAGGTGGAAGAAAAAAGGCTGAACAGCACAAGGAGACAGACCATAATGCAATGGGACAAAGGACAGGGGGGCACTGTCAGCGTCCATGGCTTGGAGGTCACCCCGACTGCTTCATGAAGCTTGACTGTTCAGCCGGAAGTGATGGCAGCTGATGAACAAGCATCATTCTGCTAAAGGGTCGCCCTCCTACTTCAGGGGACAAGTGGTGACAAGAGGTGCATGACACATCCTACTTGATCCGGGTAACCTCATTGACCCCCCCTAGCAGAAGAATGACACAAATGACTAATACCCTGGGCAGCTCAAAGCGTCCTTAAAAAGGTCTGAGGAGGGAAAAAACAAGGACACACATTTCAAAAAGCTGTTATTTACTAGTTGGGGTCTGTAAGCCCTTTAAAAGCCACCTGGGAAGAAGAGGCGGGGACAGGAAATCTGTGGGGGGGATCAAGACTCTGATTAGGCCAGACAGGCCTGACAGATGGACAGACCAGATTAGGCATATACGTGCATCAAAAAAGACGGGACAACGGTCATGTCCGAGCGGTGTATGACCCCTGCAGAGAGGAAGTCAACAAACACTCCTCTCGGCCCGCGCTCGGCTCCGGAGCTTCACCGACACTGGCTGACAAACTGGGATGGAGCCTGTTCCAAATAACAACAAATCAAATGTAGGCATGGAGGTAATTTATGTTCTCATAAAATATTCCACAATCGCAATTTAGAACGGGTACAAAAATCAATTTTATACAAAACACATATCAACCCATTCTACTGACAGTACCAGCCCCTTTTTCATTTGCAGACATAATCTACTACACTACTTTATAATATTGTAATATGATATATGTGTGGAGTCTGCATGTTCTTCCTCTGCCTGCGAGGGCTTTCTCCAGGTACTCCAGCGTCCTTTCACAGTCTAATGTCATGCAGATTGGGGTTAGGGTTAATTGGACAAACAGCTTAGATCTATTGCATTGTATGCTTGCCTTGCAATTTGCTGGTGACCTGTCCAATGTGTACCCTTCCTCTCGCTCAAGTCAGCTGGGACTGGATCGAGCTCACCCCTGACCCTCGAAGGATGAGCGGCATAGATAATGAGTGGATGGATTTTCAATAACGGAAAATGAAAAGCCTCAATTATGTTAGAGCCCAATAATGGTCACAGAAGTACTGTATAACTCTGGTGGGAAGAGGAAAACAAGGAAAAACAATAAACTTGAGACTTCTGTCAGAGAAGAGTGGACCCCCCCCTGCTTTGTCCTTCTCTATTTGTGGGCCGGCAGTGATGGATTCCATCTTGTCAGCCTCCCGTGAGCCCCTGTGACAGTCAAGAGTCACCAGAGGCCGAGAACGTGTGACTCACAGATTCTAAAAGTCATTGCTGCTCCGCGTCTGACTCTGGCCGGAGACAATGAGTCTCTTTTATCATCACTGCCGCCAACAGGCTGTTTAAGTGCTCATCACCAGACCCAGAGTTAGGCTCAACACGAATACAGACTGCTGTCAGACTCAAGCCGGGATTCTGGAGAGGCAAACTATTCTATCATAGATTCAGCACTTCACTACAAAGAGACTAACATAAGGAAAACTATTAAAGGGCGAAACATCTTGACTATAGTAAGTGTACATTTGTACCAAGCCATAACAGGAAGGTGCAGATGGTTGCTTGGTAAAAACGTTATGGGCCAAATATGGTTGGATATGGTTTGATATATGCCAATTCTGGTGCAATTAAACAATTCAGCATTGGTACATTTTAGTCAGAACCATTTCTAAAACAAGAATCCTGCCGAGCACTTGATGCCAACATTCAATCAAGGTTTCAGTACTTGACTCAGTTCCCCCAGTAATCAACAATTATTTAGGTTGGATTCCCTGCTCTTCAATAATTAGGAGTCTAATTCAATGGCGCCTGAAAAACGTACATTGAGAAGTGCAAAAATAATGCTGTTTGGCACTCACTGTCTACTCATGTTCTATACTATGCTAGCTAGTAGCCCATCTACAGTGCATTAAGTTTCCTCTGTAAATAATAGCAACATGAAACAAAGTCCTGGACAGAAACCTGTCGAAAAACATCAATCATTCTCATTCCAGGCATCATGTATCAGACTCTCTCGACTGACAATCTATCTGTAACTATGTCTGAACACAACTGACACATTATTCACCGATTGCACATTTCAAACATGGATTTTTATGTGAAGGGCTGGATGTAGGGCTGCAATGAAATGAGATTATACAGTGTGATAATATCAACAACAAAAAAAAGATAGGTACCCCAGAATAATGATATCAGCATTATCAGTTAACATAATGGTTAAATATGGTAAATCAATGCTGCCAAAATGTAAGAGTTATATGGAGTTACATAGAGTTTTGATCTATTTTGTATCACACGGCAACTCATTATTAACTCCTTAATGAACGAATCTGTTGATTATCTATCAATTAATCGATTGGTTTTGAAAATAATGACAAATGCCATCACCGTTGTTGCTAGAACTGGTAGAACAGTGCAATCAGAGTGCTTCTGTCTGAACCTTGAACAAACACTCACTCACTTATGTCAAACCCTCGAGCTGGGAAAGTTTGTGAGTGTGTTTCTTTATGGGGTCAGCTTGAGGTCAGTGTGTGTCTGAAGTAACCGAATAGACAGACAACGCAGACATAGCCAGGAGCCGGAATTATAAAAATGATTTTGTTCGGGAATTCTTTGATCGACATTTAAACTGTTGTTTTCATTAGAGATTAAAGCTGTAAATGGTTCAACAAATTTTTTCTCATTGCATATCCGGCCAACAGGACCACCCCACGCTGCTTTCTGGGATGTCCAAAGTAATCCCAGGCCGCTGACTTAAATGCTTTTTTTCGGAGATGAAGATTTAGGATATCAGTCTTGCTTCTCTCTGCCATTTTCTTTGCTACACGTGTGTGTGTGTGTGTTTGTGTGTGTGGTATTGATTGGCAGTTGAGGAAATGGTATACCCTCAAACTGGTATGCCGCTGCAACCCTGGGTGATAGGACAACTTTGGCCTGTTGAGCAGCTTTTTGTCACCTTAAATCAACAAAGTGATTTCCTCTAGATGTCTGCCTCCTTCAAGTGTCACACAAAAAGCTCAGTTGTAAAACACTGTCTTCCTAAACTGAGTTGTACAGGATAAAAGAAATTCCCATTTAAATTGTTTTAACATTAAACTGTAGACACTCAACAAAGTCAAAACTAAGGAAAGAGATATTTCTTCTTCATAGATATCATTGTTAAAATCCTACCTGAAAAGTTATCACTAACGGCCCAAAACCATTGAAAAAAAACACACAGACACACTCTAACGTACACACCCACACCAAAAAAACATAAAACACCCACCACAGGATGCTCAGAGAGCGGGTAAGGGGGTTAGCCACGAGTCAATAAACCCTGTGTAATCTGTTCCCTTTAGTGGCATAAACCATCTGAGAGGAGATTACAACCGTTCTGCCAAAGTAAGAACATGCAAATTCCTAATGGACAGAAAAACTGAATACAAACATATACACACACACTCATAAGCACCTTTGCATATACTCGACAAAGAACTGAGGGCAGGAGCAGTGAGCTCCAAGACTCTAAAAAAGCCATGACTCTTTCTTTAAAGATCAGACTTCATGACTTTAAAAGAAAAAGGCTTTTCTGACTTTAGGGAGAGGGAGACGGAGATACAGAAGGGGAAAAAAAATGGGTATTTCTGCATGTTTTTGAGAAAAGTACTGATTATCATGACAGGCCCACCCTGGACTTGGGCTCCTGCTGAGGTAACTAATGCGCGGCATTGTCAGTTTGTGTGAGATTACGCATCATGGCCTCCACTAGAGGAACTGGGAGAGCGGAGGGGGGTAGGACAGGAGTTGCTGAATGTGTGTGTCATGTATGTGTTTGTGTCTATTCCTCTGAAGAGCTTGGAGGGAGGACGTGTGGACAGGCAAATCAGTGTGTGTGCATGTGTGTGTATGTGTGTGTGTGTGTGAGTGTGTGTGTGTGCGTGCGTGCGTGTTTGGGGGGAAGAGGGGACGCTGACTTTATGCATCATTAAGCAGGTGGACTGGGAACACCAGGCGGAGCTGTCACTGTGTAGAGGGGCAGAATAGACATCTGGCGCACAATACACCCACATGTTATAAACAGCCATGACCAGTTTCAAGTAACGTCATCAAGCTAATTATTATTTATGGGCCGTCTCCAGCTAATTATACTCAAGAGGTTGTTGAAGATCTTTCAAAGTTTTATATGACATATTTTTTTCTTCTTCTTCATTCAGTGATGGGAGTCTCTCACTTGCAATGTGACAGATTTATGAAAAACACAAACCAAACGCTTCGCAGTGGTCTGTACAGAAATCCATTCGCAGCTTCATCACCTGCAACTGGCTGAGGGATCTAGTATGTTTTCATCTTGCCTAGGGTGCATGTTTTCATTTTCATGTTATATTCAATTTCAGCATTCACAAAATTAAGCAATTATTCCACAGAGATGAATGAAGTCTAGATCAGTTCATAGGAAAGCATCTAAAAGCAAGAATGTACAAAGATTGCTGTGTTTTTTATACATCATCCAAATTTCACATATTTGCCTACAAACATTTATATTTATGCGTATTTTAAATGCATTTCTCAATAATTGCTTAAATTACTGCAGATGAGTCTGCAAAGTACATCCATATTCTATTTCCAAAGGAGCGGTTCAAGATATGCACTTCTCAGCTTTTAGCTTTGCTGGATTGAGATCAAGAAAAAGGTGGTTATCATGTTTATCAACAGAGGCCACTGCTCATCATTACGCCCACGTCATCAACCACAAAAGAAAATGCTAAATACCAAAACAGAAGTGGATTAAATGACACCAAGTTAATGTTTTAATATTAGTTGCAATGAACAGCTCCTAAATCATAATGGATGGGAGTTTTTCAATCACAGGGGTTAAATGTTCTGGAAGATTTCACATCCAGCTCCTCATCTATTTGTCAAAGGGAGAATCATACCATTTCTCTTTGTGTTTTGTGAGGCTATAAAAACCTCAGTCACTTCTAAATTGTGTTACGCCTGTGTGTGGATAGCCATTACTTCTATCACAGCCAGTGCTCGGGCTGTCATTGTCTTGAATTTCACCATCATCGTTCATTTCTGCATCATCTCCTTTACAGTGACTCACTAACTGGTATCCAAGCACTTTTGCACCCAGCCACCGTTCAACCGTCGGAGAGAGCAAGCCCTGACCCTAACCCTAACCACATTTGACTTCAAGTTTAGCATGGTGTAATATTTCCTGAACAATCTCAAGATTACTCAGCCCACTGGTTGAATTACTCAAGTGTGTCTAAATAGCAAGTCTGGTTCCTTCCAATGTTTTGATTCCATGCACGGGTCAGCAAAGCAGAAGAGAAAACCAAATTCAAAGCTACAGGACTATCAGTGGTGGAAATGATTAGCTTTTCTGGGATGACAGCAAGCTGGTTATCATGTTGCTACTACTACAAGTAACGGAAGATACATCCATGCATATATGGGTTTAGGGTTATGCCTGTATGGAGATGATGGATGGACAGTCAGACAGATAGAAAGACGGATGCAAGGGGTGGATGGATGGGCAGACAGTCAGAAAGACTGACAAACGGACAGATGCAAGGGGTGGATTGATGGACTGATGGAGAGAGATGAATGGATAGATGGAGGGATGGATGTATGATGGATGGATGGATGGAGGGATGGATGGATGTATGATGGATGGATGGATGGATGGGCAGACAGTTAGAAAGACGGACAAATGGACAGATGCAAGGGGTGGATAGAGAGACGGATGCAAGGGGTGGATGAATGGACTGATGGACAGTAAGACAAATGGATGGATGGAGGGATGGATGTATGTATGATGGATGGATGGATGGACAGTTAGAAAGACGGACAAACGGACAGATGCAAGGGGTGGATGGATGGACTGATGGACAGAGAGACAAAAGGGTGGATGGGCGCATGGATGTATGGATGGATGGATGGATGGGCAGATGGATGGGTGGAAATGAGATATGTCCATTCGATATCTATTATAATACTGTTAGCTTTTAGCCAAACTTTTAGTGGAAGTTAGCCTAAGTGGTTTTAGATCTTGTGAATGCCCGACAGCACTGATGACCTCACTCTGAATATCCAGAGGAACTGAGGTACTTGTGCACACGCAAACCTCCTGAATTTTGAGTCTCAGCCTCTCACTCATTAAACACAGACATGACATGCGAGTGAATGCATGGGCGGATTCAATGAAACGCACACTGCAGGCACACGCCGGCTCAGCCTCGCTTCGTTAAAGTGGCTGTCGCAGACGATAGAGTAATCCCGTTTTAATGGTGGTGCCCCTTCCCCCCCGCCATGATGTGATGGCCCCAGACATACCGCCGCGCTTCTCTTAAGGGAGAAGTGTCAACACCAAGTCACCACAGTTTCCTTTGCAACACATTTGACAGCATTCACACGAGCTAAGAGGAGAGACAACCTATCCTATTCCCTAGCGTGATGACTTTAGATTCAGCCAGGTGTGTTACTACAGGCGACTATGGATGCACAGTCATGAAGCCGTTTGTTCCTTTATTTAGCACGGACTCCTCAGGAACCAGTTTGGACATCCAGTACAATGAAGCACTACTCTTCTTCTCACTGTAAAGTAATGCCAATCTGGAAGGATTAAGCCTCATGTTTAATGTTATCCATGTGGATTACTGAACAAGAATAACTGGGCGTGCCCATTGTAATGAGAGTCTATAATTAGACCAAACACAACTCTGCTGTGTCTGCTTTTTTTTAATCTTCCTCTTCTTTATTAATGAGGCTTCTAATATGAACTAGGTACAGATAGAGAACTACAGTTGAGCCTAATAAGACCTGTAGCCTCTGATAGCGCTGTCTAAAGCCAAATAAACTCTTCCTCAGTGAAATCAACCAAAGAATCTACAATCCATTGGCACTTTAGACAACATAAAATAATTAAAATAATATCACTTTGACATACAAATCATCTTTTGTCATTCAACAATGTCCCATATTTTTGGTTTGCGGCTTCTCAAAGTATTTTCTGTTTCATATCAAAGCAGGAGCCTCAACCAATAAATATTTCCATTATCATTAGTCATCACAATGAATTAATCTATAAAATATCATAAAATAGTGGCAAATGATTCCAAAACCGAAGGTGACCTCTTCCAGCGTCTGGTTTTGTCCAATCTCGGACTCCATCGGCTTTTTTCTGACAATGAATTAGGCTCTGGGGACGACGGCCAATATCCGAAACAAGATTCTGTCTTCCATTCGCTGTACAGTGTTAAGAGTCCAACGTTTCTCCACACAAAACCCACGCAAATATACATATAAAGTATAGGTCCAGGCGACACTCATCTCTACTAACAGCTGTGTGCATATGAATGAGATAAATTAAAAAGCCAATAACTGTTCAATATGCTCCGCCTCTTTTGCCCTCCAGACTGTTAACCTGCGGGAAACCAAGGCCTGATATACAGTGAAATAAAACAGAAAACTTAAGGCCCCAAGATCATTTCCTGACAGATTTTAACATGGAGAATCTGTTGATGGAGATTAGGTTTTGATTGACATACACACAAGTTCATTTTAGTTAATAGTTAAACTAACCTACGTTGGCTCTCCTATAATACAATGGGATAAAACCAATGCAAAAGAGAAACAGAACGTTGTTTCCAAAAGCTGAAAAGTGAAATACTGTTGGCAGCCTGTAGAGAAGAATGTGAGTAAGTTCAGTGGAGGCAAAACAAGAAATGTACAGCTGCATAAATAACAGTAACAGAGTTTGATGATGGAAAGGTTAACACACAGAGATACAAACAGCCAATGATAGTCAAGCACAACTCCCACACATTATGATCTGAAAGCAGATGGCATGAGGCTGCTGAATAAGTGATGAGAGTGGAGAAATCAGCCGACATTTCTTTTTTAACTACATCACATCACAGAAAAGGACCCGGGAAAAAAGAAAAAAACACAAAAGAACCAAATCAAGGACCTAGAGGTTTGAACTGAATGAAAAAGCCTGGTTCTGCAGCCTGATGCTGTGGATCCACCTGCTCCGTGTGTCCGCCTCGCCCCCGCTGCTGCATGTGCGACCCACCGTCACCAGCGGATCACAACAAACACACAATCCACCAGGCGGAAACACGCACAGATAAACACGGCACACGCACGCGCATGCACACGCACGGTGCGCGGCTGTGAAGAGAGCCACCGAGCTGTGCGCGCCTATTGGACGCGCCTGCCCGCCGAGTGCGTGCGTGAGTGCGTGCGTGCGTGTGTGGACCGTTGTCTAAACAGCAGCTGCTCGGACACAACTTCACACGAGACCCGGGCGAACGAGGCAAAGAGGGGGGGAAGCTTCCCGTGGCTCATGTCTCTGGAGCGATGCTCTCCCTCCTCTTCCTCCTCTCACTCCTCCATGTACTCACCACAGCTGTCTCTTGGTGGGGAGGCAGTCTTTGTTGGAGGCTGTCACTCCCATGGCCATCTGCATCACCGTGATGTATTTCTGGTACTTCATGTTGACACTTTGCTGCTTTCTACTTCTGGGGAAGTGGCGCGCCACCGGAGCGGCACAGGTGTGCGTAAAGGTCCGTCACGGTCCCCCGACATCCGAGGTGTCCTCACCGTCCAAAGCGCCATGTCCACGTCCCGAGCCCCGCTGACAGGGGACACGATCCCCGGAGATCTCACCGAGAGGTACCGCGCCGCCGCGACCCATGTCTGCGCTGACTCGCTAATCTCATTAGAGCTCAGAATAGATTGGCTAATCCATTCAATTTTAGTCAGGACCGGGTCATTGTTGTGGTTCGAGGACTCTCATCCCCCCTCCCCACCACCCGCCCCCTCTCTCTCTCTCTGTTTTTGTTTTTTTTCTTTCTTTTATTTTTGTTTACTCCGCCTTGTCTGTGTGTGGAGAACAAGAGTCAAAAAGAAAAACAGGAGTCTGGGATGGAGCGGCGGCACCCGAGCGTCCGCGAGGTAGGAAGGAAGAGTGCGCGTGTGTTCAAAGAGAGGAGAGAGAGAGAGAGAGAGAGAGAGAGAGAGAGAGAGAGAGAGAGAGAGAGAGAGAGAGAGAGAGAGACGGAGTAGGGTAGTGATATGAGTGGTGGGGGAGGGTGGGAGGAAGAGGAGGAGAGAGGGAGCGATGAAATGGCTTAAGAGAGGGGAACCTCACCAATGCTGTGTGAAATCTGTGTGTTGTGAAATCTGAGGCAGAAGCGTCATTTTAGGTGAAAACGTTGGTTTATTATAATGAGGCAATTAGTGAAATAAACCCGGAGTTAGGTAAAGAGGAGAAGGATGGAGAAGGATGGAGGAGGATGGAGGAGGGAGGTGAGGAACACAAGAATGAAACATGTAGGGAAAATGGGAGCCAACCGCCAAATAAAATAATGAATTCCAATGGTATTGTCAACAGCGATGCTTGACAAACCTGAAGAAATAAAACCACAAAGTGTCAAAAGCAACTATATTATGTACTCCTGAGAATATATATTTCCATACCAACTGTTTGTCTGATTACTTGGAGTTTGTGTACATGTTTAATTCGATGTATTCTGTATTTCTATGCATTTAATCTGAATTATTTGCTGAACAAATTCAGTTCAGCTCATAATTTCTGACACTGTAACTTGTATCTCATCATCTCATCATTTACAGTGGCTATCTTTATTTTACCAGGTTTATTCTTATTTGATAAAGAAACATGTACATTATTTATTTTGTTGTTGTGCTGTTTGTGATATGAGAACTGAATTAAAAGATGTGTCATTTGGAAACTATGGCACACCTTGTCCACCAGAGAGCACTGTACATTTTTTCCAAATATTAAATATCACGCTCACTAGATGTATTGTTCACTATTCAAAATGAATTACATTTAACAAACATTAAAGTATTTTCTTTATGGATATTGGTCTCAAAAGTCTCAGTTTGGCTACGCATTTATTTTACAATGCGCATCACGTAGAAAGATATCCTTGAAGATTAGTAAAAGGTATATTATATATTAGGTATATTTAATCATCTTATACATATTAGACTGTTGTCTTCTTTAACCACTACTGACCTTGTCGCCGAAATGTCAATCTCCTTAAGTAGCCGGGCACACAGTCCTGATCTGCAGGTTGGACCAAGAGTCAACATGAGCTCATCAGCGGCTCAGTGAAACTGGATTGGTTAAGCTAATTAAAAACACGACTGAAAGGGCAAAAGTAACAGTAGAAACAATCATTCATTTATCTTGTTTATTTTGTGTCATCTATATCTGGGTTTAATTATTTATCAATTTTGTACAGTATAAATACATAAAAATGCTCTCTAGCTTCCAGTAATCGATAAATAGTATGTGAACATAATGATATTTAAGTTGATTGTACGATTCATAAACTAGCTCTCTACTTTTATTCTATTGTTTTCAGGTCTCTATGAAAACATGTTCATGTTCAATATCTCTTCCCGACAGTCCACAGAGTAATGTGAGGTTCGGGTTACCTTTACTCTACCTATGGGGTCTGATGGTTCACGGACACCCTGCAGATGCTAATCAATTCCTTGATTGATTCTGTGTCAAATTTAAATTCCTAGTAAACACGAGTCTTTAGTGCGTCCTCAAGGACGAGGGGAAAATCAGGGAAGGGGAGTCCATGTGCAGAAGATTGAAGTGAAAGTGACTGCCTGTGTGCTGGTATGTCTTCTTTAAGGCTGTACAGACCATAAAGACTGATCACAGGTTCCATCTCGACCCAGTGGGCAGGACCATTAACCTTCGAAGAAGTTAGCAGTGAATCTGGATCGTGTCGCAGGTTTTGCACGATGAAACTTCACCAAGAGGCAACACAGCACATAACTGTCACTGTATTTACATATTTGTTCAGACTCATAAACAGAATGAAGAAAGGAAGAACTGCCGCGTATAAACCATTGTCCCCTTGAGATGGCCCATGTGCCGGAAAAAGTAAATCTAGATATACACTCTAGCAGGAATGAATAACACCACGACAAAAATTGCCAAGGAGAAAAGTCCGAGAGCCAGTGGAAACGCAGGTAACTCCTGTTGGATGGTGCAAGGTGGTAAGCAGCTGGTGGGGAAGGTCAGTGGGAAACTGCTGTTATCAGCACTGCTTGATATTGGCAGCAATGAAAACATCGCAAGTTTCACCAAAAAAGAGAAACCTCAACACATCCCACCTCGCATTTCCTCCAACTCATCTGATGTGACTTTACAGTTCTTGGAGTTGGAAAGAGGATTAAGTAAACACACACAAACACACACACACACACACACACACACACACACACACACACACACACACACACACACACACATGCATGCACACAAGCACACCAGTGGCCTGAAGGAGACAGAGGAGGGTGAGGTCACTACAGCAGTGATATGGTTTTAAGCCAGAAGGACAGTAGAGACTGTGAGTGACGCACGGTCCACAGCAGGCTGTCAAAAATCTACTGACCGGTTATTCTGCAAGTCAGAATCGGGTTATTCTGAGGTGCAAGTGGCTTCCATATAAACTCAAATATTCAAAATAAATTCACGCTCAAAGTGCTCAGGATTCTCTCATTGAGAGACATGCTTGATGGCCACGAGCGGTTGTCTTCATAATGCATGTTTTACACTGTACACATTTGTTTACTTAAACTGCAGCCAGAGTCTATTACATCATCTTTTAAATGGCTAACTCGCCCAAAACCCAGCGGTGATACTACCGTGGGTTAGGAAGAGATGGAGAAGAATACTGGATTGGTTAAAGAGTGAGATTTCCCTCCGGAGCAGCAACCATCCAAATGTGTTGACACTCCCCCCCACACACACACCATAAATTACACTATCCCCTGGCCCCTGGCCACGATTAATCACATGACCACAGCAGCCAGATTAAATCTGTAGCCTTGGACTGTTCTCCTGTCTCACTCTCGCTCTGCCTCTCTTTCATGTGCTGGGCACACAAACACACAAACAAGCATATGCACAGTGCTAGCAGACACATGGACAACGTCACCAGAGCATATAGTAGCATCCACACAGATACACTCTGTCAGCATAGAAATTAGTCACCGAGTGGCTGGTGTGTGTCACCATCCACCTGTTATCTGTCAGGACTTGTACTATTGCCACCAGCCGTCCTCCACACCGACTGCAGGCTACAGCTTTCAGTCAGTGCAGCGGGGATGGATGTGGTTTTCATCCTGTAACTCAACACTCCTCTGCAGAGCTTTCATTGCTCTCTGCCAGACGCACATCTCCACAGTAACACTGGCTCTGGGCTTGGCGCTCATGGCCCTGGCAGAACATTCTGTGTGGCTTCAAATGCAAAAGCAAAATGAAGAAGAAGAAGCTTTTGACTCAGTGAGTAAATTATTCATTGACAAAAGAATAAGCAACCTAATCCGTTAATTGTTTAGGTTGATTTTTATGAAAAATTTACGAAGATATTAACGTTTCAAGCTTCTCTAATGAATTTAAACCAATTGGTATGATCTGCATCTCACCACTTTGATTTATGTTCTGCTAAAGCCGAAAAAAAAATCTGAATGAAATGAAAAACAGAGATTGCGTGCACACACATATATCTGTCAGGCTGGATGTAGCTTACCTTTCACTTTGAGTAAAGGCACAGAACCATTACATGTACATGGCCGTGTTACTAAAATGTGACACTGAATTAAATAATATAAGCAGCACCAAAGAGTCACTAAGGGGATCATCTTTTTTTAATTTGGATTGTAAATGGTGAGCTAAAATTAGATCTAAGATAGCACTGGGTCCATTTCCGAGCTGATTTAAAATGCAAGATTATCTAATAATGGCACAACACTGCTGCGGTACAATGTCGTGCTGTAAAAGGAAGTTATTAAAGCAGTTATTTATATATTCATATCACTGGTTTATCTGACAGAGATGATGCAGACAAAAACAGTTATATGAGGAAACGCAACAGGATGTATGTAGGTGGTCTAACTGAAGCTCATTTGCAGCACCTGTCCCTTGCATGGAGGGTCACATAAAATATAGAGACAAGCACTGTGAAGTACAGTGGAAAAAGCAATAATTAACAGCAGCATCTGCACGATAAAAAGCCGCCTGTGACGTATGTGAGACTTGCCAGGGAGCAGTGATGTGATGGGAGAGCACATGCAGGCTGCTGCCTCTGCGGAGGATGCATGAAGCACATGAATCCAACCAAGGGTAATGCAATATGTAAATGAAACAGTTGCTGAAATGAATTCGCCTGCTGTTGTTTCTACAGAGATGCATGTGAAATGCACAGCTCACGTGGGAGCACATACACACGCGACACAGTCGGTCTACTTAAGAATGCCTGGGCTCTGTCACGGGTCCAAACTACAGGGAGGGAGGAGGGTAGAAACAGTTTTCTGTGGCAGCCATTAAACCTCCAAAGTACCGCCGATGTTAAGTAACAGGTGGATACTCCTCACTTTAGTAAAAAAAACACTCGGCACCACACAGTTTTTTAGGTGGCGCCCGTAGTAGGTGAGGTGTTGGAGGTGGAAGGTAAACAGAGGGGGACGAGTGCCACGAGCCCTGGATACTAAATGACTGCTGCTGCCGCCGGGACAGTGATTTATGACGCAGCTTCATGGGTGTAGGGATACGAGGAAAACAAGGACGGTTCCTTAGGAGGAGGGATGCATGTACACACATATTCTGCCTTGACAGTTGTAAAGAAAACGGAATCATTGTGATACCTTTGTGTGAGACCATATCATAGTATGTGTTGATAGACCATATAACGTGACAGTGAAGTGAAGCCTTGTGCCCTCTTGTCTCCAGTCAGCAGAGTTTGACACCTGCTACCTTCTCTCCTCCCGCCCTCCCACTGTCACCTTTATTAACAGTCTGCCAGGTGGAGAATTTTTTTCTCTCCCAAGTGTCCCGGTGTAGACTCAGATTTGCTGAGGTAGGTGATGAACAGGGCACAGAGAGGTGTGGGAGGGAGCAGCTCTCCCTCCTGGTAAACAAGAAACACTTCACAAGTAACACACAGCAGCAATATACACTGTTTACCACACTATAATACAAAAGACTTAAGTGCCAGGTGGGCTGATCTGTTGCTGACATCTGGAACTGGGCTAATCCATCTTGGGTTAAGGGTATCTAATGGTTAGACAATTTGTTAATGTCATGTTGATTAGGGAGCAGAGGTGCTGGTGGCCAGATGTATTTAGCATTTCACAGTCGAGTTGCTTCCTCCCCTATTTCAAGTCCTAAATTCATTCTTTAAATTCACTTTCAGACATGTAGTGCATTCCTGACATTTTCCTCAATGCCAAAGAAGAGTCTAACTTAGAAAGACAAAAGGATCAGAGAGCTTTTGACAGGTTGGTTGCTGGTTGACTATTTACAGTTTGATGCAGATGAAAGACTATAGCTTGATGAATGTATCGTGTTATGCTTTGGTCCGCAGATTCTAGCTCATATAGCACAACACAACAACCCAATAAAAGAAAAAGGCGGACGAACTACCACACCCCAACACCACAAAAGATGCGGTTGTCCAGCAAGGATCTCTCTCTCTCTCTCCCAGTCGTGTCCCCCAAGTTGGCATCCAGGTTAATGGGCCCTTGGCTAACTTCAAAAGTAATTAACTCAGTGGCTGTGAGACTCTGTCTTCCGAGGCCACAACAGAGCACTCCACCTCCCATGGTTCCAAGGTCACACCTGTATTGTCAAACGCCCTGATCACTCCATCCAGACTCCCTCCTCCTCTGCAGTAAATGTAGAGCCAGTCGAAATACTGCTGGCAGTAAACTGAGGGCGCAGGCTGCAATTTCTGATTTACTGGAAAGGGAATGGACCTGACAATAGTTCTTGGGTGCCATTCTGGGACATTCTTGATCCGTGATTCGGGACTAACAATGCCATCCTGATCAGCCTAGGCTGGTGGGGGCAATCACCTCACCTGTACTGGTCCACTTTATATCTCAACTATACCTGCCCATTTCCTGTTGCAGCTGCAGAATCCAAGACCGTCAGGGGCTTTAGTAAGGTGGGCGATAGGGTATCTGGGACAGCAAGAGTAGATTATGGCAAGTGGATTACCAGAAGAAGGAAAGGAGCAGTCCCCCTTTCTGTTGCTGGCAGAAGGAATGAAAAGAAAGTCTACCAGCAGCAGCATGATGCCACTTGACTCTTGGAAAATACAGAAGACCAAGACAATTAAACAGAGATCGGTAATGGGTTAGCTCATGCCTTTTGTTAAAACACCTTAGGTCAGGCTGGAAATACCCTCCAGTGATTTGAAACATCTGCGGAATGAGAAAACAGATGTTACAATCCATGGATTTTTGTTGACATAGACCTATCTGATGGCCAGCTTTACAATTCCACAGTTGTGCACACACACACCAGGGAGCTGCTCAGTACAACCTCTATCTTCAGACAGTTATTGACATTGTTGTTAACTTGGTATAGTATTTACTGTGGTTAGAAATGAACTCATACAGAGGCACAAGTAGATTTTATTATTGTCTAAACTAATCATGCATGTCTCTGGCTCTGTTTGCATATGATACAGAGCTGTAGGTGCTGCCATGCAGCATTACATGTGCTTTGTTAGCTGTCGCTGTGTATCTTATCAAAGCGATAGCAGCGAGGAGTGAAAATAGTCTCACCATCAGTGTATACCTACAAATATGTGTGAGGCGTAAGGCATATCTGCTGCTATGTGACTGCTGTATTACTGCTCAACAAAGACCTTGTTGAAGAAAAGTATCAGTGGTCTGATCTGTACATAGAGAGGTTAGAGACCCAGAGATTTAAGCATCGTCAATGTCCTTCTTTAATCAAAACCTTGAGGCAAAGACGCTCTATGATTTTTAAATAAAGACATGGAAAGCATTTTACATCTCATTACCATTTGAATTTAATGTCAAAGTATCTCTATGAGTAAAAGCATAAATAATATTTAGTTGTAGTGCTCTGCAAGAGTGAATAGTAAATTGCTCTCAAATGGCGAGAGTTGTTTATTCACTGAAGAACTACACTTCTTTAGATAATTAACAGACGCTGCCTTAATGTTATATAAGATATCCACTTAAATAACCAACTCTCTGATTAACATGACCTAGATATTGTAGATTTTACAGTAGAAGAATAAATGTTCCAGTTGCTTTTTTTGAAATGGAGTCAAGACATAAAAGCAATGACACATTTGGATCTGTGTAGGCTTCTATTAATAGAGTTTTGTCTGTCCTGGTAAAAGTGCAGGAGCATCAATCAAATCAAATTGTAGGAATTATTATTTTTATAGCTTGGATGGATGAAAGGAATGTGCAAGTAAGTGCATGACAGAGTCCTCTGCCGTTTGCTACTGCTGCACTGTGTTGAATTTCTTACATAACAACGCATAAAATGCAAAACTTACGCACACCAACGTACAGGGACGGCTGCGGTTCAGGAGGTCGAGTGTTTTGTCCACTATCCAGAATGTTCGGTGGTCTGAATGCCGAGCTGTCCTTGGGCAAGACACCGAATCCCAAATTGCCCTTGCTGTTATGGCAGTGTGAGAATGAAGTGCGACAGAAAAAGCACGGCATATAGGAGTGTTGTATGAATGTGTGCGTACGAATGGGTGGATGTAAATTTAGGTGCTAAGTGCTTAAAGCGGTCATTAAGACTATAACGCATTATTTAAATGCATCCCATTTACCATTAACACCAATGGCTTGATATACCTACGGGCGTAAATATTGAAACTAAATTATAACACTTATATGAGAGTGGGTGAGAAGGTGACTATATGCATAGGTGTGTAGGAGAGAGTGGGAGAGATTGTGCTGCACTGAGTCGATCTGCAGGCCCAAGGTCAAGGTCACAGCAGGCTTACTTCCCCCCCACAGGCCGAGGTAACCCGAACCAACAACTGCAGCACATGAGAGCACGCACAATCTCTAGCCAGGGTGTGAAATGAAATAGACTTGCCCTTGTGCTGGTGTTAAAAGAGATATGACAAAACATACGCACAATTAAACACGCAAGCAAAATAAATATTATTGTCTTATGTCCCACAAGCAGATTTATTGTGGTTAGTGTAAAAATGTACTAAATGTTTTTTAGCAGCTTTTAATGTTTTCAATTAGTGAACTGTTATGAGTTTTCACTTCAGCAAAGAGTGGCATTTGGTAAGTTAAGACTATAGTCAATAAGTTCATACTTTAAATCATCATTATACATTTGGTATACTATATTTTACATTGACATATCCACACACACACATATACATATACATATATATATATATATACATATACATATATATATATATATATATATATATATATATATATATATGTATATGTATGTATGTATGTATGTATGTATGTATGTATGTATGTATGTATGTATGTATGTATGTATGTATGTATGTATGTATGTATGTATGTATGTATGTATGTATGTATGTATGTATGTATGTATATATTGTGTTGTTAAAGGGAAAATACCCTGGAAAAAGGTTTTAATGGAGACAAGAGATTGAAGAAAATATGTGAAAAACCAGGGATAAACCATATTTAGCAATGCTGTAATCAGCTCACTGACATTTGACATGACTGTCTAGCAAGGAGGATTTTGTCTTTCATACTATGCATCCTTTCTTGATATGATGAGCTGGCTGGTAAATTATTTGAAAATATGACAGGGAGAATGGAATTACATTTAACAAGCTATCTAAGATTTTAACCCAAATTTGCTTCAGTTTTGCTGAAGCCAGTGAGGCAAATTAATTCAGATCAACAGACGGTATATTTACAAATAATTATTATTACAATTATTACAAATATCCATGGTTTCTTGCTGGAGTAAGGTGTTTGTTGTGAGTTGCTGCCCCAAGTCAAGGGGTTTAAGCATCTTGGGTCTTGTTCTCCAGAAAGGGCAAGATGAGGCGGGACATTGACTGGCAGATTGAAGCGGCCTCAGCAGTTATGTGGACGACCGTTGTGATGAAGAAGGAGATGAGCTAGAAGACAAAGCTTTACCAGTCCATCGACATGCATGTTCCGACATGAGGTCTGGGTAATGGGGGAAAGACTGAGATTGCAGATAAAAGAAAAGAGTTTTCTCCAGAGAGTGTCTTATAGCTCAGCCTTAGAGAGATAAAGTGAGGAGCTTGGACATCCGGAGGGAGCTCAGAGTACAGTCGCTGCTCCTTTGTGTTGAAAGGAGCAGGTTGAAGTGGATCAGACAAGGACACCTTCTTTGGATGTTTTCCAGACTAATTGGGAGGAGACCAACAATACAATAAACAGCTTGTTTTTTCCCCCCAAGACATCCTCCTTCCTTACGTGGACAAAAGTGAATTTGTTTAAATTGCATTTTAACATGAACTTTGCATGAACTCAGTAGGTAAAAGAGAGTGGCTGATACTCTCAATGTATAAAACTAAGAGATATTGAAGATTATGGGACAGTAAAGCCAAAACATCGTCCTCCATGAAGAGCAGAGCTGCCAATGTTATGTCACTTATCTCCAGATGGCTCCAGAGCTTCTTAACCAGGTGTGTTTGCTGCCACAACAGATATGTAAAGACTCAAGTATTCTGCACTATCTCCCACAAGCTGTCACAGAAATCAGCTTTGTTAGTTTTGAAATCCTTAAAACACATGTAGACCAGATTAGAAAATTCCTGAAAATATCACTGATCCACCACAACAAGCCAAGAGGCCAAACTAGATTCAACACCCTTACCAAACTCAATTAGCAGTGAAACGATTAGTTCATTAATTGATTTATCAATAGACCAAAAATGACAATCATCAATGTCTGGAAACAGAAAGAAGTGGCTAGCCTAAGTGTCTGAGGCAGGCTCATGGAAAGGGCACCCACCTGGCATGGACTCAAGAATGGAGCGAATACATCCCCAGAATTTAAACTACTCCTTTGGTGAGAAAAAGAGTTGAATCCATCATTTTAATAACCATTGCAGCCCTAACCTTAATTAATGGTAAAAGGCTGAGAGTGCCAAGCATTATCCTTACTGGAGGGAAGCCACGTCTTTATCATTACTGAGGTCAGTGCAAAGTTACAAGTTTTAAAGTGACAGATTAAAGATGAAATCATAAATGTCCCCAGGTAAATTTGTGGGTAATTTCAGTCGGGGATCTTGACGGTGGGATGACTCACGTTCTGTGTTCCTACCCCACAGTGACAAGCAGAGCAACAGTCAGAAACACGAACCAAATGGCGCTCCACTGTGCAAAAAACTCAACTCAGCCTGGCCCTATTGCCTCTTGGGGGAGATCTTCAACCGTAACACAAACTGGCATATTAGTCTCAACAGTTTAAAATTTGCCACAATATTGATAGCCAAAGCCATTCTGCTGCATGGCGCTGGCAAGCAGGAGAAAAACCATGAAACAAGCAAACCCATACAAACCAGAGCAAATCGTTAAGCTGTTTGTAACAACATTCCTCAATTCAGGCTTTAGGCATTCCTTCTACATGACATTATTAATGGTTGTCTATTCCTATTATTTACAGTATTGATTTCAATGTCTCTATTATGTGTGTACCAATTCCACAATCCCAGACAGACAACTTCATTAAATGGCATGGCAGAAGACTATTACTGTAGAGGCAGTTTAGATGTGTTCTTTTTTTATTTCCTACACAGGAGGTTAGCCAATACAAATCTAAATTTGAGAGACAGTGCCAAAATACAAATTGTGTGTGTGTCTGTGTGTGTGTTATGGGAGGATACTTGGGGCCTGTGTTTAGACAGGAGCATCCTGTGAAGGTAGAATAAGACGGAACAGGTCTCCAGATCACAGCATGTCAGAGAACTAGAAAGTAGCCAGATGTCCCATAAGATTCTTTAGGTCGTTCCTGTCTGCTTTCTGTTTACGTTATTTCATGATAAATTAAAGAAGCTGACAATGAAGTTTTGATTATATTTCAGGGATGGTTTATGTCAACTTTGTTCACATGAAAACTTTTCAAACATTTAAGTGGCTATGGGTCAAAATTAATAGTTACAATTATCATGCTACAGATACAGTTATGATGTAAACATCCATCACAGAAACTAGAGTGAGATTTTAAAATCTAGATGTTACAGGATAATTTTACAAGCCTTCACTTGTTCTGTTGCCAATACAGACACAAAATACACTAGTAGTAGTTAAGTATTTCTACTTCTCTTAAATATTTCTATTTCATGCAGTTTAGTGCACCACACAAAGAGGACAATATACCAACTAAAAGAAGAAATCAAACTAAAATATAATGTATTATATGTGTACTTTGACATTTTAGTTTGGTCCATGTCCCATACATTAACATGGAGGAGTCAGGATTTATAACCTTTACTGCAGCCTAACATTGGTTTCACTCTGTTCCACTGATCAACACGAGGCAGTAAATAAGCTAAATGTGTTTCAAAGCACCAACAAAGTCAAAGAAAAAAACAGTTGCTAGCTAGGAAACATAGAAATAAACTAAGAAGGTTTCAAACTATTCAAATAAATCAGCTTCACTAATTATTTTATTTGCAGGATATGTGTTCAACACGTTTGCTAGACCTCAAGGATGCACACTGTGTTTTGATAAAAAAACACTGAATTTACACGACTTTTGTTTTGTTAGAAGAAGACTCCATTGGGACCTTTAAGTGATGGATATAAAAACTGTTGTCTGCTGGGAACTGCCAGAGAAAGCTGGTTGAGATGTAGCTTCATTAAACGAGAGGCCGAACTGAAACAAGACGAAGATGATGACGGGAGAAAAGTGAAGACAGAAAAGAAGGTCAGGTCATTAGTCTACATGGCTGGTGCTCAGTGGGGGGGACAAGCCCAGAGAGCAGCCATTTCTCAATGATGCCATCCTGCAAACTCTGAGTGACTCACAGTGGACTGAAGTAACTAAGGGGGCAAATAACATTCACACATAGCGTGGCAGAGAAGCATGACGGCTCCTTGGTGAGACACAAACTTGGCTACAGTCACTCAGAACTTTGATTCTGTTGGCAGTTTCTGTCTCGCAGGTGTCCTCTGTTCAAATACATCTCTCACTGCGTTGCCTAACCGATACCTCTGTGCAGCCTTGCGTGAGCATAAACACGTGCATACATGTGCACGTGAATCACGCACATCTACAGTATGTGTTTGCCAAAGAGTGAGCCTGCTCCCCTTGAGGTAGGCCTGTGGAGCCTGTGACAATTTTCCTCTCAACCTACCGTCAGACGCTGCTCAGCTGCTGCCTGTATGGTTTCTTAACGGTCTGGGGAGCAATGTACCCTCCTGTCCCTCCTCAGCACACCAACAGACCCTGGTAACCCAGGCAGGGTTAAAGGCCAGCCAGGAGCCTACAGCTAGGGCCACACCAGAACGGTCACTGGGGAAAAGTTTTCTCTTCACCTCTGATTCACTTTCACTCAGTTATGTGAGAGTTGAGAGCTGTTTTTAGACATTTACACACTGACATTTGGTTGTAACTCTTTATGGGATTAATTACATTAGGTATAGTGGGTGAGGAATGTGTACAGAATATCCAGATCTTAAAGGTATCCTCTAAATCAATTGGATTCATCCTCTGGGCACCATGAATTTGAAAGACATCCTTTCAACAACTATTGAGATCACATCAAGACTTTAAAGGTCCAGCGTATATGATTTGGTGAAAGGAATCTATTAAAAATAATCCTAGTGATGTTTTCACTAGTGTGTTGCATCTAAATCATCAAATCAAATTGTTGTTTTCTTTACCACTTGCCACTTCATGGCTAAAAATCAATCATATAAAACCTTCTCCAATGACCTGATTCACAGAGACATAAACAATAAAGTGAAATCTCAGACTAAAGACACATTTTTTATGATCTGACAGGATATATCTCCGTGTTGCCTATAGTCCCAACCTCTTACAGTCAGATGCTGCCGCCATTTGTGTAACTACCAACATTGGTCGCACACATTTCCCTCTCCCTGGGTGCAGGCTCTTTGAATTCAACCAGCTGAACGTTGCTATGTGAGAATGAAAACACTCCATATTTTCAGTTTAGCAGGGGACACTGCAGGCAAACTGTCTGTTTTACAGTTTAGAGACACAGGTGAGTGAAAGAGACATTACATCAAAGATGAGGCTGAGAATAAAACCCCATCCTGCGGTGGCCTTAATCCTTCAACACCTGCGATTTGAAGCACACTGCTTTGATGTTGTTGGCTCAGCAGGAGAGAAAGAGACTTGATGGGGAAAGAGAAAGAGAGGCAGAGAAACGGGGACATAACAGACTGCTCAGTTAACTCACAACAAAACTGAAAACAAGAGACAAATTGGATAGCAAATCAACTCTTCTGTAACTCTTGAAAGATATAACCCCTGGAAGGTTTACTGCTCCATCTCGCTGACAAAGTACTATATGAGAATGCTGACTGGCTATCTTCTGGCGTCTGGAAGCAGTAAATATATGAATTCAAAGCCAGCCACTCTTCATTTAGACACTGGCTGTTATTGAGCTTGTCTGGAAACTCATCTGGACACTATTTAAAAGATGTAACTCCTTGTTCCAGAACTCCCTGTACAGGAAAATCATCCCACGCTGCTCATTATCGAAGCTTTTCGGTGAACATGTTTCATTAAAGATAACATACAGGAGCCCAGTATATCTTCTTGACTTTCACAGTGAATGTGGATATCGCTAGAATATGAAGGAATACCTAATCTTACAGCTGTCCCAAGCTGGAAGATTAGGTATTCCTTTAGCTGTGTGAATACTAATGCATCCTGGGCCACATTGTGGGACTGCCTTCTTCTACACTGTAGAATCTACAGTCTTCTCCAGTTTCAAAATATACCGGAAATAGTTCTACACTTCTCAGTGATTCCATTTATTTTCGGTGGCCAGCTACAATATCAACATTGATCGCTTCACAGAGGTATTGATATTTTTTTTTCCGGATTCAAATGGCTAAAATCTTATTTTCGTCTGGAGCTGTGTGCAGTGCATTGATTCAATCAGTGCCTCTTTGCCCCACTCAGGCTGTCTCTCACTTCTCTGTCTTACACACACACACACACACACACACACACACACACACACACACAACAAACACACAATGGAGCCATCTGTCAAAGTAAGACTGGTAAAAAACAAAAACTGGTTTGGTCTTTGCAAAGTGAGACCCAACCTCAAGCGATTACTTGAAATACATATGGAGAAATATGCTAAACTCAATTGTGGCCTGATCACCTGAGACTCCCGTTGACGTCAGGTAAGAACAGAGCAGAAAACAACCTGAACCTTCAGTAATTCCCAAACTATATCTCTGTATCAGGATTACAGTGGAAAAAAACCACAGACAAATCTGTGCGATAACATAATTCATATTTAACTATTACAGCTACACACCAGAGCTGTTACAATTACCTCATTGGTAAAATAGACGAAAAGTAGTGGTATCAGCCTCACCAATGAAAATATTTGCTCATGTTCCAGTTCTTCTATGATACAAAATTTAGTAACTTTGGGTTAAAGATTATTATTTGAACAACACCAGTCACATAAAGACGCCACCTTGGACCCTGGGCAATGTGTTGGGTATTTTTTGACATTTTGTGACATATTATAAAGCAAATAATATTAATTTAGCCCAGAAAATATCTGTGGAATGAGTTGAAAAAAAACACAAATTTGATTGCAGATGTAAAATGTACCGCCGCAAACAGCTCATGCAATACCAATACAATAAGCTACCACACAATGGAACAGCATTACAAGGGGCAGAGGGTAGATGGATGAGGCCAGGGCAGCCAGATCTGCCACCGCAGGAAATTTTCTCTGTCGAGTAGGAGAGAAGCTGAAGGGACAAAAACAGCACAACAGCAAACACAGAGGGGAGAGATGAGGACAGATCCTGTAGTTTTTACATGACTAAGACAGTGTGGAGAGTTCCTGGATGTCAGAGGACACCAGAGACCTGAGTCAAATATAAGAGCAAGAGACCAGAAAAACAATTTGACTAAGGAAATAATTTTATCACTAGACCATAATTTTCCTATCTTTTCAATTAATCAACTGTTTCAGGGCTCGTTTATAATCATGAACACAACAAATGTTTTTTTTAAATACATAATTTCAGAAAATAAGTAATTAATTCATACATTATTTTCTAAGGTCCAATGTGGCATCTTCCTTTTGCTCTTTTTTTCTTATGCATGTAATAAAAAATTATATAATAAGAGACGATAAAGCAATTAGCCAATGTATAGGATTATAGATTAAAGTAATCATTTAATATATATATATATTGTATTTGGTGAATAAATACATACAAACCAATACATTTTTCTATTGTTTTGGTGATAATTATTAACAAGAAAGTAAATCGATTTCATAAATAGTTAAATGAATGTGCCGGGGGGACAACCAACACAAAATAAGATTCTTCATATTATCATGAAAAGCAAGCAGGGATTTTTTCTACTGCGAAGGTCAGTCAACAGGAGATAGATGATTAATGTCTCCTGTCCCCCTGCTCGTATTAAGCCTCAGCACATGTATCACCAACCAGCTCCTCTTCCCACCGCTTTGTTCTGAACCGAGCGTGATCGTGGGGGGTTGGGTATAAGAAACAGGGTGTGGCTTCACTGTTGTCATGGCAACAGAGTTATCACTGCTTTTGAACCCCCTCTACTAGTCGTGTGTATGGTGTGAGGGAACTCGGTCACCAAACGCGAGTATGTGCAGGCGAGCTGCCCAATATATTACAAATCATCGTTAACCTAGATGGAGTTCTCGGCCTCGGTGCGTGCTATGTCAATATAATGCAAAGCAGAGCAGCTACACTCGAACTGGCATCGTAGGTTTGCTCACTGGGTTTCCAAGCAGTTCTATATCTGCACACCCATAGCAGCCTGGTGTAAAGCCAGAGTGATGGGCTCCCTCTCAGAGTTCAAACAACCATATCCCATCAGTTACACCTGCAGCGTCACTCCAATAGTGCTTCGCAGCAATATCTACTTTAATAGGCTGCCGCTGGTATAAAACACAAGGTTACACGACATTACCAGGATTCGTAAATAGGAGTCAGCGGGTTCTCTGCGTGTGGTTGCGTGGTCGCAAAGAGCGCCTGACCTGCAGACAACCCCAGTGAGGAGGTTAGAGAACATAAAGCAAAGTGCTGATACCAACGTACTGAAGAAGAGTGCTGTCAGAAATGTGAGTGATTCTACAAGTCAGTGCACAACCGATTATCTTACTGTGTGTGAACTAATGAGCACAAGTGAAGCCTGATGATGTGAAACACATTATATCCGTTTCTCATCAATAAGAAGATGAGTTAACAATTCAAATCCATTTCTGGTCCTTGGACATAAGTAAATTTACATAATAATTTGATATTTTTTGTTATTTTTACCACATGTGGCTAATTAAATGCTAGGTAAACCTTTTATCCTATGAACTGAAATGTTCAAATCAAGATCCTTGAATAACACAGTAACAGGTTTACCTACTGAAAAAAAACCTCTGGTCAAAACTTCTACAGGAAACAGAATACAGGATTTGACTTTACTTATACTGTCAAAAGCTGACCTAGTATAAGCCATAAAATTGACTGTCTTTGTTTTCAACTGTATATGTAGTAAAATACTTCCACCTGGTGGTGACATGTTGAACATACTACAGAGACAAGCCAAGGTAACGTACATAAATGAGGAAAAAGACAACAAATACAAATGCTTGAAAATTATGTGAATCATATGCCGGGTTCCAGATCTCGACCTACCTAAACCTTCAGATTTAAGACATGCACAGAGGAGAGCAAGTGCATGATTCCTACAACTTGGTGAGTAGAACAAGGCACGCAATATATTTGAGAACATTATCAATGTGTACAGGTGTACAGTTTTTCCTCTCTATTCTCTGAGGCTCTCCTCTGATTGGCTGGCGGCTCTCTGAGAGACACAAAGCCCAGCCAACCACAGATAATTAATTGTAATCTACTACTATGGTGTGAAAAAGGTCACTGATAGATCCAAACGGAGCTGGTCGGTCAGTGATGAGCCAAACAGACGGTTAAATCTGGTCTGAAAAGCTCCAGCTGGATTTGGTGTGAAGCTCCACACCGGGGCCTGGATCCACTGCAAACCCCTGGATCATCTGGAAGCGACAGCTGTACTGCAACATCGAGGTGGGACCCTACTACCACTGCCTCCAGCTCACTCACCTCAGCTGCAAGAATCTCTGAGCGAACCTGGGGCAGTACCAGTATGATTTGGGCTACGAGAGCATGCACGGACACTGATCATGGAACATCAGGGAAGTGGGAGACTGGGCAACTAGGCCAGCAAGAGTAGAAAATGGCAAGTGGATGACCAGTAGAAGGAGCAGTCCACCCCTCCATTGTCAAGAAACCCTGTGGATGTTTGGGCTCCAGGAAAGAGACAATGGAGTGTAAGAAAGGAAAATCTACCAGTGGCAATGTGAAAGTATTCAGTATATGGAAAAAGTGAGGTGGGAGTATGTTTTGCCAGGGTTGCTGATCAGGAGACAAAGCCATTAAGCAGCTTATCTTATTTTCAGAGTTCCAGCTCAATGCAGTAGATATTAACCTTTCCTTACCCTATAACTTTGCAGACACACACTTGAGCTGGATTTCTAGTGTAAAGCAGCAAACTTAAAACAGCAAGATAGAAGTAATCCAATGATCAGCAGAAGGATATCACTTTAAAAAGATTTAAAGGGATTGTAGAGGAGGCCGGAAAGAAACAATGATAGGGCCTAAGACTCCTTAATAGAGATCTAATGAAAATACCCTGTGCTGACGACATGGTTGAGGATGGTGACAGTTTCTTCACAGTATCAAAAAACTTGACCTGACAGCTAATTTTAAGGCAGTTTCAGAATATTAGCTCTGCGTATTTCTCTGCGAATTGAGCATTTTGATTAGTAGACTATAGCACATATAACTGTTTTATACTTACTTTCTACATTAAAGGACCTTGCATACATCCAGGAATTCCTCCTTTAGACAACCTTCAATAAATTACACCTTAAGTGGAACTGCAAATCAAAACTGGTCTAGTTCAGAGGCTGTCACTTTCTAAAAATAAAAGAGCAAATAAAGAACTATGAGGATCACAAACCTGGAAGAATCAGTGCCAACAAAACTAAAGGTTACTTCTGTAAGTTCAGTTATGACACAAACGGTGACAATCAGCTTTTAAACACCTGTCACGTGACGCAGCATCCCCCCCTTGTAAATCTCGGGTGTGGTCGATTGTATGTTTGCACGGATAGGACGTTTTCCGACAGTTTCTGACTGTGTTTGAATGCAGCACAGTGGTTTTAGCCGTTATATACTGTCTATGGTTTTAGCGCCACCACCAGTAACCGAAGCGGAACTTCAGAATAACGACAGAAGCAATCCAGATGATCTGGGGAGTTGTGTCTGACTGGTCTGAATGATCTGAGACACTGCGGCCATGTTTCTCAATAAGTCCGCCTGGTTCTCATCCAGTGTGCCGGACACACGTCAACACTACTGGAGTAAGTACCATCAACAAGGAGAAGCTAGTTTGAGCTAGCATGCTAATCACCTGATGATGATGTGACACATTCATCCATGTTGCTGGTGTGCAGCTAACAGCTAGTTTATTGGCTGAAAACAATGAAAACTAAAGAAGAGTAAACATATATTTCACAGTGCTATTCCCAAGGTCGGTGTATAACGTGATGATTTTTTTTAAATATGCATCTGTGTATCTGCAAAAAAGTGAATTCAACCAACAGTACAAACATACACCGTTAGTTCACTACAGTGAAGTGCACTGTAATAGAATTTGATTGATCAAAAACAACAAACCAATATTCATAAAATGCATGGGCACTTTTATATATAGCTAATATATAAATATAGCATGTGAACTAAACATATTGTGTATGATATATAAAAAAAACGCTATCAAAATCACTTGAGAAGTATATTTCTGTAATCGCTGACCTTAACAAAGATGGACGACACGTTACCACCTCCAGTCAGAGTCTGAGCTGTAGCTGTGCTTTTATGGTCCCGTCGACACACACTCCACCAATCATGAGTCAGGATGGATTTCAGGGGAATAATTATACCACCACAAATCTAGTTTAGGATCTGTGGCCCTACAAGGACGTTTGTTGACACACTTTGATTTGGTCGTCTCAGCTTCCTTTTATGGCCACAACATTTCTCTTGCAGCACTCGAGGGGGGAACCGTGACCAGTTGGAGGACAGCAGATTATCTCTTCAGCGAGGATGCTACATGTCCAGATACTCTGAGGTTAAAAAACAAACAAAAATATGCACATTTGTTATTTAAAAGTTGTATTTTTTTTCTAAAACCCTGATTAAAGATATAACTTGAGTTTTGCTTTTCAGGATATTTGAGAGCAGAGAGTACCTGTGTCAGAAGGTGACCATTTTTCACAGCTTTTTTCTGTCGGTGTGTGAGAAGCGTCAGAGCGTGAAGTCTGTGTGCATCTGTCACTATGTGCTGCCTCCAGCCTCCGTGCAGGACGGTGAGGACCACTCTGTGTTTATTCATTTGGTGTAAACAAAGCTGGATTACCAACCATCCACCCGTGGCCCCAGACCTTCAGGGGTCTCAAAAGCTCCAACTCCAGGCAGTAGAAGTTTTACTCAACTCTAATTCTGTCTAAATAATAGGATAGCAAATGGAGAATATCAGCCTCAACAGGTCGTCCATCCTCCATCTTGTTGCCCTTGTGGATTTGTCGAGGTTCCCCTTCTAAAAAACCTAATGTTTCTTTTTATTATTCAAACATATTTCCTCTACAGCAGTTTTTCTTAATTATCGATTGATTATTCAGTTTGTAAAATGTCATAAAAAGTGAACAATGGTCATCGTTATTCCCTAAAGCCTAAATTGACATATCAGATTAAGTTGCTTACTATCACATAAAACCAGGAAATCAACAGAACTCCACGTTGTTGCTCAATAGATACTGGTTTGTTTTTTGGATGCTTGGGGAAATAATGAAACTGCCACGTTCAGTGGGGAAGAGCAGGAGCCCAACAACAAAATCTAGCTCTGGTCCAAAACCAATCTTTACTCTATTGTTCACTATACTTAATGGGTAGTTCCCATCTCTGGGAGCAGGACCCACAACGAGATCCCAAGATATTTATGAGGTTGTATAAAACATTTGCGCAAACAAAATTCTCTTTTCTTCCTCATACTTTTTGTTTAATCTTTGTTTTTAATTCATTAAAAACTATTCTGAGATCACTCATAGACATAATCAACTTGTGGAGGGTGGAGAATAGTTGTTGCTTCACTTTAATGGATAGAGCCAAAAACACAGGGAAACTAATGAGTGATTCATTTCAAAGTAAACCGATTTTATGAATTATAATTCTCACAGTGTTTCTGTGGTTGTCATTTCAGAATTTAGGCGCGTAGTGGGGAGGATGATTTGGGAGTGTGAGGACGAGCAGCCAGAACCACCGGTAAATACACAGAGTAACTTTACACAGAGACAAATAAATAAAATAAACAAATAAACAACTCCTCAGCTGGTTTCTGTTTTACAGGATTTCACAACCGATGAGTCCAATGAAGGAGAAGTCAGCAGAGCCAAGTGTGTTTTCAACATAAATATTCAGAATAAGAACTCAATGAATTGTAAACTGTGTGGTATCTGAATAATGAATTCCCTTAAAGTCTTGAATCTTGTTACAGCTGTGACCCATCTGACACACAGTCCTCAGAGAGTGAGGGTGCCCCCTGTGGTAATTTGCAGGATTACTCAGGTGGAAACACGCTTACAGGTAAAGCCTTGTTTTATGTTACATGAGAAAAATCTTTAGTTTTTCAGATTATACGCCATTTTTTATTTTCCGTTGGAAGAAGTCACCTGGTTGTGTTAACATTTCACCCATTTTTTTTCTCCTTAATTATGCCCTGAAGATTATGTCAGCATGGACCAGCTGCAGAGATATTCAGGGGATCTGTGTGATTTCCATGCCGAGTGTTACAGTTGCCACAAATGTTAAATCAAACATTCACTGAGAGGAAAGTGTGTTAAAGAGGAACAAGTACCTGTTGTGTTACTCTCAGCTGCAAGATGTAGAAAATGCTGTTGTGATTTATCTTCCTGCATTATATGCCGTGTTTAAACTGACATATAGTAAATGAATGGGACTTGGCAGATCTAATTTTAACTCAATCAACATCATTTCATCGTATCTGTCGATAATGTCCTTGATTTTTCATGTTCTGAAAAAGGTTGATGTTACAAATGTTATCTGTATATTCTTCATTTGTTTGAATGCAAGCATCTTTGAATTGTACATGTATTGCAATAAAAAAGTATAGAGGGTCAGAAATGGCAAGAAACTCAAGAACTGATTTGTGTAAACTGGATTTCATTTTTTTTATATTTTTCAAACAACAATCATCAATTTTTTATTTTGATTTGTATAGAGTGAACACACATGAAAGGATATCAAAGAGTCATGAATACAAATCCATAGTAACTGCTGTATAAGCTCTAATCATATATAAATGTATGTATCACTGTTAAATACATGTATAATAATATATATGTTTTCAAAGTAATTGTTTTAAATTTAAACTAAAACATGATATAATATGACATTTATTGTTTTGTATTGACTAAAATACAGCACAATTATTACATATATGTATATAAAATACATACAGACATAATATTTATTGCGTTATAGAGTATAACATTTAGTGTCCATGCAATAGGTGTAAAAATAAAATAGCATAAAAGGAAATGATAAAATGGGTGTGTACCATCTCCAACCTGTGGTGGTGGGTGTTTGTTTCACAAATCTCGCATTATGTCAAAAGACACAGACTCAATGGAAACTCATAATCCTTAACAACATAATGTAAACATATTTATGAGGGAAAGAACAGCAGCGGTGAGGTCACGTCATGAACGTAAGTCCTTTTCTTTCCATGGTACCTTCCATCCCCGCGGAGTGGACCGGTCCGCAGCGGCTTGACCAATCAGGAGCTTTGTTTTGGAGTCGGCCCCTCTGACTGACAGGAAGTAGAGCAGAGACCTGTACTTTGAGACAGGAGCAGGAGTCAGTCTGCGCTGTGATTCCTCTGGTTCCTGTGGTTCCACTGGTTCCTCTGGTTCTCTGGTTGATCCCAGTTTTTGAAATGGCTCAGGAGAATCTGTCGGTGGTGCTGCACGCCCAGGGAGACCTCAGACTGGTAACACACAGACACAGACCGGGATCATTCATTCACTTGTCAGTCACAACCTGTTGGAAGGAAATCTGATCTTTTTTTTTTCTTATGCATTTTCTCAATTTCTCACAGGAAAAGCTTCCGATTCCAGAGCCAGGGCCTGATGGTACTTTTCTTTTATTCAGGAGACTAAATGCACCTTGATGATAATTTAGTTGCAATTAAAATTAATTAATAGATTTTTTTAAATTTGTGCAAGTGAACTTGCAATGCACAGGTGTCAAATACTGTCACTTTTCATTTGGTCAGTTGTCAGCAGACTCAAAAAAATGTAGATAGACATACACTACAAAATTCTTAAAATACCAATACTATTTTATTCCCTGTATTTACCTGTTTTAATTCTATTTTATACTTTCACTAGCTAGTCTGTCAACCTAATTTGTACTCTCTGCTGCTGTAACAAGTGAGATCATTGAAACTGATCTCATCGTAGACAGAAATAAAAAAGACTGCAAATTTTGGTAAGAAGTTGAGCATGTTAAAGCCCTCAAAAAGCCAATTCATTTGCCTGAATAATAATAATAATAATAATAATAATAATAATAATAATAATAATCCTTACAATTTCAATAGGGTCTCACCAGACACCTTTGATGTCTGTGCTCGGGCCCTAAATATCAATCTGTTTGAGTAGCTGAACAAATGAAGAAAATCAGATATGTAGAAAATGATTGATGGGTCCTTATCACCGTGTCCCTGTCCCACCTGTCCCCAGATGTCCTGCTCAAGATGCACTCTGTGGGAATCTGCGGGTCAGACGTTCACTACTGGCAGCACGGACGAATCGCAGACTACGTGGTCACCAAGCCGATGGTGCTGGGGCACGAGGCGGCAGGGCAGGTGGTGAAGGTCGGCTCGGCAGTCAAGCATCTTAAAGTGGGTAAGTTGTGTGTGTGTGTGTCAGAGCTGTCAGATAATAACGGCTGTCTGTTGTGTAATGTGCACTGCAGTAATCGTGTAGACAATTGTGCAGAATCTCTAAAAGGTTGTATTCCTTTATTGACTTAAAAAGGACACAAGGATGAGTGGAGCATGTGTTCTTATCGTGATTACAGTAAATAAAAGAATCCGTAGCACTCTGCAGATCTTGTTATGTTAGTGAGAACATAACAAGCTGAGGACACACATTTCCCCTGCTCTGACCCTGACTTGTGTTTGTCCAGGGGACAGAGTGGCCATTGAGCCCGGCGTCCCCCGTGAGATGGACGAGTTCTGTAAAAGCGGACGATACAACTTGTCTCCCACCATCTTCTTCTGTGCCACGCCCCCTGACCACGGAAACTTGTGCAGATTCTACAAGCACAGCGCCAACTTCTGCTACAAGTACCTCCTTTTTTTTCTGGATTTCATGGCGTTGCACCAGATGTTACTTTACAACTGCCTGATCTCTGACTGTCAACTAACTCAACTGCTAAACCTTTGTGTGTATCCTTACCTCCTTTTCTGCCGTCTATGTCACTTCTCCTAGGCTGCCTGATAATGTGACATATGAGGAGGGAGCTCTGATTGAACCTCTGTCTGTGGGGATCCACGCCTGCCGCAGGGCCGGCGTCACCCTCGGCAGCACCGTGCTCATCTGTGGTGCAGGTAATAAAAAACAACACAGTCCCACACGGGTAAAACAAGTTAGCAACCGTTGAAGTAATATTCCTCTAACGCAATATTACACAGTGCATGTCAGGGCAAGGAGCAAAATCCTATAAAAGAGCTGAGTGTTCTTTGTTTAAGTGACAAGTTGCTGCTTGAGAAGGAATCTGATGTAACAGAGTCATTTGTGCTTAAAGTGAGAATCATACTGACTTAACAAAAGTCAAGGGAAAAACCATGTGAACCCAGTGAACCTTTACACGGCTGGTCGGGGGGTTAATATTTAACAAAGCCATCGGGGTGAAAACAAGCTAATGAGCATTTGTCACGTGTAAAGGAATTAGAAACAGACGTACAACACATACAATATAATACAAAACATGATTTTACATCCTCCCAAACAACAACAACACAGCAATTGAATGATAAATAAACCTGAACAAACAGAATAACATAAAAACAATAATTCAAAAATAATTAGGTTTATAATACCAGTACATCTAGAAACAGATCTAAACACATGACAGGTAAAGCACATTCAGTACCCATGAAGTCCCCCCCACTTCATGTTATGTTGTTCAACACTGTTTTGGTTTGTAGTAATTATTTTCTAGATTCCATGTAGTTAGTGATTTTAGCTATAAAAAAAGGGTTATTTCCACTAAGTTATACAGTGTAGGTTCAATTTGTTAATTGAATATTTGTACTTACATGTGAACATTAAAGAATTCAATTCGAAACATGTTTAGGATAAAACAAATCCGTCTTGAGGTGTTGTATTGTGTTTTGTTTTTCTTCAGGGCCCATTGGGTTGGTGTGTTTACTTGTGGCCAAGGCGATGGGGGCCTCACAGGTCATCATCACTGGTAACCCACACACAGTTTATAACACTTATCTTTAATGAAGTGACACACCGTTCAGATCAAGACTTCCTCTCAACAACACTTCATTTCCTGCGTTCAGATCTGTCCCCAGAACGTCTGACGATGGCCAAAGAGCTAGGAGCGGACTTCCAGGTGACAGTGAAGAGAGAGGACGAAGCCAAGCAGCTCGCCAAGCGGGTGGAGGACATGCTCGGAGCTCCGCCTCATATCACTATTGAATGCAGTGGTGTGGAGAGCAGCATCCGGACGGCCATCTATGTGTGTGACGCTCACCTTTTAGTATTTTCAGTTTGTTGTGTTCTTACTGTTGATTAAGTAACGATCGGAATTCTTTCTCCACTGCCGGTTCCAGTATCTGTAGATTCCTAAAATAATGAATTTTATATTTCATAATTTTTTTTTTTATAAGGCTACACGCTCGGGAGGCGTAGTGGTGCTGGTGGGACTCGGCTCTGAGCTGGTCACTATTCCTCTGATCGATGCTGCTTTGAGAGAAGTGGACATCAGAGGAGTTTTCCGCTACTGCAACACGTAAGAAAATAGTTGGTTTCACATCTTGTTCCTTATGTGGATGTTCAAATCAAAACTGGAGGCAGGTCCAGACACGTCTTGGACTGAAGCTCCACCCATCAATTAATTAACTGCCAAGGCCCAACTGTCGCTTTTTATTCTGCCCAGTTCTGAAACTATTGAACATTGAAGCCCTATATGTTACCTGATAAAAGCCTAACCGTAATAAAACCTGACTTCAATCCACCAGATCTGGATTTTTATTTGAATCTCCAACAAATTTTGGAAACTTTTTATATAATACTAAATATTAGTCCCCTGATGTTTTTTCCTCAAGATCCAATAATTTCTTTCCCCGGTAAACTGTATCGCTGTAATCTTCCAAAAATACCCGATCTCGCAATGTTAGGGAAATAGATACACAACCCATGACCCATCCTTGCACCAAACTAACCAACACACAGTCCGGAGTGAAAACATAACGTCCTTGATAGAGATGAGGTCACAGAGAATGAACTGTTTGAGTAAAACGCTTGTCTCCCTGTGTCGCAGCTGGCCGATGGCGATCAACATGCTGGCGTCAGGTAAAGTGAACGTGAAGCCCCTGGTGACTCACCGCTTTCCCCTGGAGCAGGCAGCCCAGGCCTTTGAGACCACGCGTCAGGGGGTTGGGATAAAGGTCATGTTAAAGTGTGACCAGAACGACCAGAACCCCTGATCTGACCCCAGTGCAGTGGAAACAAACAAGAGCGACTCAGCATGACGAGCTGACAACTAGAAACTGGACATTGACCCCAAGAGAGATAATAGAGGTAGTTTAAAGAAACGCGAATAACAGAACTGACGGTTGTTTCACCTGCAGATCATACAGAGTTAAATGGTACGAATAATAAACATTTTAATTTCTTTACATTGCTGCTAATTTTGTTTGTTTACACAAAGTTATTAAACTTTTTAATAATACGAATCTTAAATTTCAAAATGTGTTGTGGTTCTTTATAGATAGATAATTATACTGATATCTAGATGAGCAACACTGCAGGACCTGCATTTCTTAGTTCTAGGCACTAGGGGGAACCAGAGCCTTAAAGTGAACAGGCAATTGTATCAATTCCTTGAACAGTATGTGATTATAATAATTGTCATGATTAAAAGTTCTATCGTTTGTAAACAATGAAGTGATGTATTTAACTGTGCAGGAATCAGGACATGAGGAAATCCTGCCCTGATTTAATGTTCATCCAGCTGCTTTGAAATACATTTCTACATTGAATTAATAGATTTAATTAACATTTACTCAATGCACTCATGACCTGCTTCAGTTCAACATGACATAATGACAACATGCGCTTTGCATAACGTGCTCATTACGCTGGTAAAACATTTTCCAGTTGCTGTGAGCAGCTTTTCTTTCCACATGTTCGAACTCTACTTGGAATAAGTCTGTGATGTGAAACTGTGAAACACGTAGGAACTCCTTTAATTAAATATCCTGACAATTAAACACAATTCAGAATTTAACTGAAATAAACCCCACTAAAGTAAAAGATACAAGTTTTGTCAAATTTATGAGATTTCAGTTTCATACCAAATTAAAACCACGAGATAGATTATTGGAGCAATTTGCTTTAAAGTTGGACTACTCATTTAATTTTGATTTATTAGAACTATTCTTCTCATGTAAAACTTTTAATGTTTTTGAATGGTGCCAGTGTTTAACTTCACTGCAGGAAGGTTTGAATCCCGGTTTGCTGGGACATTGCATGTTCTGCTTGTGAGGTTAATTGCAGCCAGTAGGTGTGAGTGTGAATGGTTGTTTGTATGTTTGTCCTGTGATACGATGGCGACCTGTCCTGGATGCACCCCCGCCTCTCAGCCAGTGACCAACATTATATGGATCATGGATGGATGTTGGCTGTTCACCTCTGTATTAAACAGACTAATTGTAAAAGAGGTTCACAGGACGACATCATTTCTATGACACACTTTGCTGTTAGAATCCAGTGAAATAAAACCAGGCAGGTTTAGCTCAGTTTTTATTTTCTTGCCACAGTGAACGTGATACTACTTTTTACAAGGCATGCACACAGAAAATGTTCATATGGATCCACTTCACTACGATGCATCGTAAAGCCGTTACTCTGCGGTAACGGCTTCTATTTTCTTTCACAGTGTGTGATTCACTCTCGCTCCCTCTCCAGACGGAAAGCCAACGTAAAGGTGTGAGGATGTTTGCAGTGACTAAACCTGCTGTGTCGCTTTGTTTTTTTAACATGAGCACAACACCAGACACGTTTTCTCTTTTTATGTACAGACATTCTAATACTGCTTATGGCAATGGGACAGCTCGCACGACACAGTTACATTCACAATCCACTCACGGTCTCCTTGAGCGTCAGTCAGGAACACGACAGATGAGCACACAGTAGAGAGCACGCAAAAAAAAAGAAACGTCCTATTTTTCATTCGTGTGATGTGTTGATATCGAAAGCATAACTAACGCGTGTTAATAGTTGTATTGGGTTGCGTGTTATTTAAACGGGTGTGAGTGTGTTTTATACATGAGCTTTAGAAAAGACTTGAACTGTCACTCGGAGGTCGAACCTGTGTATTGCCGTAAAATGAAGGAAATCAAATGGATATGGCGTTTCTCCCATTAACCCCTGCTGCAAGCATTGGTTTGATCCACGTGGACATTATATCAACTTACCAACATATCAAACACTAAAATTATCCCCCCCACACTCCCTTTTCATGGCAACTGTAACGATATCCGGCGTTTTTTATTTAATTGTGTCTTTGCCTTCATCAAGTTCCGTGTCCTCTTTCAACAACGAGATTCCATATTTACAAAGCAGCCGTGCCCCCCCCCCCGCCCCTAGTCACAATATTAGCAAAATATGTATTTACATGAGAAATAAATTAACGGAGAAGAAAATGAAAGTATACAAGGTGTATAGTTTCAGTATCGTATTGCATTACGTGAATACAAAAAAAATAACTTGAGATGCACTCGCTCGATAAGTCCATCCGTCCACACAGACACACACAAGAAAGCACAGAGGACAAATAAATTAAATAAACAGTGTATATATGTATATACACACAAACACACACGCTGTCTCTCCAGCTGTAAATATGGTAATAAGGGTTTCATGTCAATAAGATGGCTGCTGCATGTTAAGCACAGACTACGGAATGATGAAGAGTTGAAGTCATTAGCTCAAAGAAAGAGAGAAATCAAAATAGGGAGAGAGGAATGGACGGGGAGTCGCCATCCTGTCACTGGTCAGGATGAGAACCAATCACAGCCGACGTCCTGTGGGCGGTCCCTGGCCGGCGTTCATATGTACATCGGCGTTTCCTGGCCTGTCAGAAGTCTGAACATGGCCGCCGGCATCGTCTTCATGTGGATCTGAGAGTGACAGAAACAAGAGCACATCCTTAAACATTTTATCTACTTAATACTGGGTCTTTAAAGTGACTTTTAAACCTTAAAAGATCCTTTATGTGGTGTCTTAAAAACTTCAATATCACATATAATCCTCTGATTAACAGTGTGTTTTATTTTTGTGGTGTTGTTTCAGAGTCTAGTTTTTATATCCTTATTTAGCACAGTTTAAATGTGAGATGTGTCAAATTAATGGACCATAAACAAGATATTTAATTTAAAAATCTGGCTGTCATAAAATTTGTATTCTAACCACACCGAGCGCCACAGCGAGAGAGTCAATCACAACTTTATCCACTCGTGCACAAAATCTCCCCGACATATTCTTTCAGGTAGAGTTGGTGACAGGTTGAATTCTTCCACAACAGCAAACACTTGCCTCCACATGGTTTTTCTTTCTTTGGCAGGGTGACATGTGACAGAGTGATGGACTATCTGCTCTTCCACTGAGTTGTGGGAACTTGTCACAGAGACAGAATACACCCCCCCAAAACAAAAATGTCAAAATAAAATGCAGGCAGCTCAGACTGAGATGTAATTTCACTTTTAGTGTCCAAACAAGTTGGAGCCTTCAGCTTCCATAAAGCTACTGAGCTGCACATTTTCTTAGACTTGACCTGGCTGGTAAAAGCTCAACAACACTTCAGTTTGTAGGAATTCTGTTACGAATGTGTCGATATGATGGACGATATGAAAGCTCCCAATGTGAAGCCAAAGCTTTTTAGTTAGCTCTTATCACACTGACATTTGTCTGTTTTGTTTTATTTAGTTATTTGATGCTTTAAAAACAAGGTGAAACATAATGATTGACAGCTGAGACTGGTTGAGCAATTCCAAGTCTAAAATATGTCATTTTATTTTGAATTTTTCAGATTTAATATTTTTCTTTCCAACCCCCAGAAATGATCTCATGACCCATGTAGGGGTCAGGACCCCAGGTGGACCATTCCTGAACTAGACTTCATGTGTATAATCTGTTGAATGTCCCTTTATATAAATACACAACCTGTGCACGCTCTTTTATCCAATACAGTCATTCCCTAACATTACAAAACAGCAATAAAAGTAACACACAGTTATTTGCTGTGCATTAGCATCACCAGGACGGAGCTGCCATCCCTGGACCTCTACACCGAGCGATGTAGGACGAAGGCCAACAGGATTATCAAAGACCCCCATCACCCCGACCATGAACTGTTCTGCCTGCTGCCATCTGGCCCACGGGACCTCAGCATCCGGGCCTGCACCACCAGGCTCAGAGACAGTTTCATCCTAGTGACCACAATACTTTAAACTCCTCCAATCTGCCATAAGACTGTCACTCCTCTAAACTCTGCATCTAGCAATATTGGCAGTATCAGTATGACTTATTTCATATCAGTATTCCTTTAATTCATTCATTCACTCTACTCAGTAGTAATATACTTTATTTTAGTTTATAAATGTATATTTAAGGAGTACATTTTATAATATTTTATTTGAGTCTTTATATTACAACCCTAACCCCATTTCTTATAAGTCATGAATCTTGAATCTTCTGTGTGAATCTTTGAGTGTGTGTGAGCATGTGTGTATTTGTATACATCAGTTCGAACCTCGCCGACGGAGTTGGAGAGGGCCTGGACAATCTTCTCATGTGCTGTGGCCACCACACTCTGCCCGTTGATCTCAATGATCCTGTGACCCACACGGACGCCACCTCGCTCAGCGATCCCTCCTCGCATCAGACTGCATATCTGACGAGTGAAGCACACAAGCCCTCAGGTAATAAACATTTTTGCAAAGTCATCTGATGCTAAATGAAAGCCTCTGGAAGAGTCAAATAACTGCGGCAGTACAAGTATGACCCTCACAACAGAAGTTTTTATTTCAAAGTTTAAAAGGGAACAAAGAAGCACATAAGATCAATGTTCAATTAGATCCTTGTTGAAGATAAAGCTATCTTTTTTTTTTTTAAATGTATAAGTTCGTGAGTAAATATTTGTTGTAAATATTTGTTGTAAATAAATGTTTTGACTCTATAATAGAGTCAAAACAGTAGTTTATCACTGACACTGTTTCTCCAACACACAGGAACTAAAATAATGAGCAGATTAATCTTAACTGAGACAGTTAATAAACACGTGTGCTGCACGATTCCAATATATATAACGTTTTGTCCATGGGAACAAAATACAACAAAGCAGCCAATATTAATACTGTTTTAAATTTTAGCATAGCTTTTGTTAATTGTACTAATGTCTAATTGATCCACCTCCATGCTGGTGGTGGTGAAAAAGATGTGGGATTCAAACTTACGATGCCGTTCTGGACGCTGAAGCCGAGCTGATATTTAAGATCTGGTCTCTTGATGAGGACGGTGGTGACAGGAGGGCAGCTCACGATGTTCATCTTCACCTGGACCTGGTACTTTAAGCCCTTTAACACACACAGCAGACATGAAAAAACATGTTAATTATCATGTCGTTAAATGTCTGAGCACAATCTGAAGATGTATTTCCCATTTTCAGCTGCCTCCTGCAGCCTGAACATCTCCACAGTCTGTGTACCTTGATGATTCCCTGACAGGTGGCGAGTGGCAGCCCCACGAGGCTGGTGTTGTTGATGGACATGATCTGGTCTCCGATGCTGAGCTTGCTAGAGCGAGCCGCCGGCCCTCCGTTCATCATGTTGGCTAAAATAACTGTGGGCAGGATGGATCCCCAGCCGGACTCTACGATCACCACACCCAGGATCTCCCCTTTGCTCTTTTCCAGCTGCAGCTGTGGAGCGGGAGCAAATGGGGGGGAAACAAACTCAGTCTTTTTGCATCAGTCTATTTTTCATCAGGTATTTGCAGATAACACATACAGAACTTACATGGATCAGAGCAGAAATCTGTTGTATCTTTATAATTATATTTTCATTAACATAGTAACACTACAGTAAACACCTTTCCCCCTATCTATCATTTATCCGTATATAAGCTTTTTTTGACTGAACATGAGGTCTTTTTTAATTGTTCATTAATATCGGTACTTCTCAACAGTTATTTCTCCCAAGAAAACATATTTAATATGAATACAACTGTGTTGCACTGTATTATCCTTCACTTTTTTTGTCTCACACACAAGGCTCCACTTATGGGTGTAGTTCACTTGGGTGTAGTTGTAGTTGTTAACATAGATTAGAGACCAATTTATCAATAAAAAATGTGTGTTTTTTTGGAGACAAATTATAATGGACAGTTTTTTATCTGAACCTCAAACGTTTACCTGGTGTTGTCTTATTAAAAAGGTTTCTGTTCAGGTTGAATGTGTGTTTATTTTAATAATAAAGAATTTATTCCATCACTATTGTATTTCGCAGTCTTTTACACATCCAACCATTGGGCTAATGTAGAATAGATTTCCCTGCTTTTTGCTCTTCACACATGGCGCCTTGAATAATGAATTTATTCTCATCACAGTTTGTTAGGAAGCGTTATTGCTCCAGGAAAGCCCAGTTTCCTCATCACTACAAATTGCTTGTGTGCCTTTGTACGCAGCAGCAGCTGTGTGGTGGAGCTTCTCTGCTCGTACAGCAGAAACTGTTTCACGGTTTCTGACTCTCCTCAGACCTGCAGTGATGCTTCCAGTGCACAGTGTTAGGTAAAGAAGAAGCTAAATTGCAAACAGTAGATGTTACTGTACCATCCGCCTCTTAATCTGTCTAATTAGTTACTTTATACTTGTGTGTTTCCCTAAGGTGCCTGTAGCATAATGAGAAGTGTGCCACAAATGTAAAAGCTCATAGTGTTTGTGTCTCGTCTTTTTCCTGCACTGACACAAACAAAATAAACGGAAAACACACTTTCTTGAAGATAACCACTTAAAGAGGAAAATCTGAGATTGCGAGAAGATGATTGAAATATAGCAACAACACACAGCTGTACTTTTACAAAAAATAAAGTCATCATTTTGCCAGAATAAAGTTGTAATTTTACAAGAAAAAATGTATAATTACAAGAAAAAAGTTATACATTAAGAGTTATATATAAATTTAACAAGAAAAGGTTGTAATTTTACAAGAATGAAGGAATAACAAATTATTTATAATGAATTTTTGGTTACATATAATGTAAGAGGGTTAAAATTAGGAATTAGAAGCGTCTTGGTGGGTTTAATAACTTACTTTAGACCTAACAGTAACTTTTGTTTCACAGATCTTTTGATGGGCACATTCATATAACAACATTTATTTCAACATGGGTCCTAATACTCTGTCGTAACAAGGTGTTAATGTGTGTATTTTACTCTTTGTATTGACCCACCTCTTTGCAGTTTTCGGAGTTTGAGAAATGAATTAGGTCGTCGTTGTACATCTCCTGCGTGTTGATGATGTCACTGTACTCCTTCTGGCTCAGGTCCTCGGGGTTGATGCCATTTGCTCTCAGAAACTCTTGGTAAGCGACACTGAACGCCTGGCCGATGGACTGAGCGATGAGCTGGGCCTGGAGGAAAAGCAGGAATCATAAGCGTGTTGGTGATCTTGTTTTGTTGGAGCCAAAGAAGGAAATACAACAACACAGGGGTGAAAAAAAGCATCTGATAGGACACTAGTGGCAGTGAGAGTGCACCAAGAATACGTTCAAACTTAATACAAATTGATATTCATTGTCATTAGCTATTAGTTGGTAGAGAGGAGAGCAGAAGGGAAAACACAGTAAAGAGAAAAACTAAATCTACACAAAGTTTAATGAATATATTACGTGTCCAACATTCAGCACTGCACTACCATGGGCCACTAACAGTACAATACACATAACAGGTGAGAAGTCCATAAGATGAACAGTTCTCAGGATATGGAAGCCACATACAGACAAACAGAGTTACTGGAATAAGTGGATGAAATGATTCGTTAAGAAACACCCAGTTTAAAATGAGCTCCAACACTTTTTACATATCATGGTGTTATTAAGAGGTCATCTGATTGGGTTGTGGAGGTTGAGAACAAATAAATTGTGACTACACAGCACTGCTATGAATTATCCCAAGTAATTTAGCTTTAAAAAGTGAATTTTTTAAAGCGTGTACAAAATTCTAACTGTGCGGTTATCCTGGCCGTGAGATAACATATAGATCAAGAGATTAAAAAGCCTTGTTTAACCTCATTTCCTGTTCAACTTAGTTCTATACTTGTTTAAAATCTCACACAGAATTTGCAGACATTAATGCCTGAACTCTGGAAATCAATAGACTGTGAATTTGGCAGAACAGTTAAAAAGTCAAACTTAGGCAAACTGTGCATGCAGCTTCATTAACTGACAGTCTATAAGTTGATAAATGAGCAGCTAAATGTTTCTATTATAACTGTAAGAAGTCTTTAAAATCTGGCAGTAAACTCTGATGAAGAGAGGATTGATTGGAGTCGGGTCTTTTTTTACTGACTGGCACGGACACTGAGTTGCTGGATCCTCTGAGCGACATTGTTAATGTTGCCAAGTCTTTGCAGGATCTGCTTCAACGAGATGAGCAGCAGCTCCGTGGTCAGAAAATAAATGAAAAATCGTCGAGCCATTGAATCACACTTAAAAACTAACTAGAAGTATACCCTGAAGACTCTTTAGTGTTTTGTGAGGTCACAGCAACTTTGACCTTTGCCCACCAAAATCTGTCCACAAGTCCAAGTGAATGTCTGTGCCACGTATAATGAAATTCCCTTAGGCATTTCAGATATAACACGTTTAATACAACGTCAGGTCACGTGACCTTAACCTTTTGACAGCCAAACACCAAAATCAAATCAGTTCATCTGTGAGTTGAACTTAATGCTTTTACCTAATATGAAGAAATTCCCATGAGGCATTCTTGAGATATCGCAATCACAAGTCGCTGGTGCTGAGGCTTAAAATGTCCGTCCATCCGTCAGTAAAAAATTATATACTGTATATAATGAGACCCAAATAACATTGTATAATAACATCTAGTCACATCAGTGTACACTCGTCTCTGTCACCTCTCACCTGCTCCTAGTCATGGAGATTTAAAACAAATCCTTTCTTTCATAAACACGTAAACAGCTTTGTGACAACACTTGACTCACTTACATCCTCAGACTCGAAGACGTGGCAAATCATCTTGTACTGTTTCTTAGCCTCAGGTGCCCCGGGCGTCGTTTCAATACAGTCCTGTGAGGCTGTGCGCGGCATCCGGCGTCTCGCCATCAGCACCACGATGTTCCCAATATCAGCGATGTAGGATATAGTGCGGAGAGCGTTGTCCATCATCGTCTCCTGTGGACACAACAATCACAGAGTTACACACATCTGAGACAAGATCCACTGTCAAACATCAACATTATTGTTTTCATAACACTCATGAAGTTATTACAGTTTCAATTTGTGAATTTGAAAGTGAAATAATCATCTATGTACAATTAATCTTGACCTAATTGTTGGTCAAACAAACTGAAACTGCGCTGGTGACTCACAATTGTACATCTGAGATAACAAAATGGCGTATTAATGCATTGTTCTACTGTAAGGTTTTGAGTCATCTCTGGTACATTATGGTAACAAAACTTTGGGGAATATTTTCTTTTGTTGTTATTAACAAAAGGCTTGTTTCTGTTTTTTATTCTGGCAAACTTTTTCCGTTAATATTTGAGAATAAAAACACCAGTGTATATTTGCTGCCTCTTTTTTTTATAAGCTTTTTGAAAGTAGTGCTGGTAGAAAAACATACAGGCCTGAACTTAAACCTGTTGAATAATGTTATCATAGCTCAATAACACTCAGTAGACTGTTTATGCAGAAATAATGAGGATTTGGTTTGGATATATGGAGTTTTTGTGTTGATGAAACAAACTGAATTAAATGGCTTAATCGTACTTGTTCACTCTGCCTAATAACTGTCTTGGGTCATAATGTAAATCTGATGAGGTATCGTTTCTGAGCACAAACACGAGGCAGCAACTTAGAGAAGATACAGACTTGCTCTACTGCTGGGAGGAAGCTGTATTCCTTCACTGTTGAAGATAGTATGCTGATTTTAATTTGAGTTGAGTTCACTTCATTAACTGTTTCTGCTGTTTTTATTGCATGCATATGAGCCTAATTAGTGTTGTTGTTCCAGCCCACAGTCGCAGTTGTTCTTATTATAAATCAATGTCAGAAAACCCATACAAGCTGCTTCGAGCTTTTTAATTGCGCAACGAAGGTGTTTTACTCAAAATCTCTCTTTGCCACGAGCGCCAGCACCAGTGGCAACCAGATGGAGAGGGGGGGAAGATAGTCACTGCATTGCAGCACGTTGGTTTCTGCCAAACGGCTGCCCACACACGCACGCACACAAGCACACACGCACACACACACACAATCTGACTCAGCAGCCAAGACAGAAATAGTGCAAATGAATCATAATCTCACACATATACATTAAACAGTTAGTGTGACCACAAAGCTCGATTTGGGATCTCATGAACTACAAAGCTCTCACAGACTTCTCTACATCCATCAAAGACTCATCAAACACCTCCAATGAAGATTTGTGCTGCTGCTTTAAACACAAACAGCGGCTTATGGCAAGAAAACTTTGACAATGATTATTTTACAGCAGTTGAAGGAAGCTTTGTTCATAAAAAACTACAAACTAAAAACTAGCATAGCACTCTGTTGAGCGCACAACTCCACAAAAGTTGAATACTCGTGATCTGCAGCAATGCTTCACAGAAAAGAAAAATCATGGATCCACACCAAAATTCTATCAGTTCTCCCGAAGCCCAGCTCCCGTCCGTCGTCCAAGTTTGGTAGAAATTTAAGCAGTTTTAGCGTAAATCTGCTAACAAACAAACCATTGGGTCCTTTCTCGGGTCATGACCTATCCCTCAACACAATTTCATGGAAATGAGTTCAGTAGATTTTGCATAAACCTGCTAACAAACAGACTAACACTGATAATGGTAATTACAAAAATAATCTGACATTCATGAGGACCTTCACACAGCCAAACTTCAATCTGAAAAGTTTTGACTTGATATGGCTTTACCATAACTGAAGAAGGTCAGATGCAATCCATTCTGGAATTGAGTAGAGGAGTGGCCATCATTTGGCTCTTTATACCCATTTTCGTGTCTGAAAAAACAAAACATGGAGGAGCAGCTCGTGCTACAGTCCAACAGCTTGCTCAGTGCACGCTCTCTGAGTCACCCTGCATGCACAGATGTTTCTGCAACATTTTTTGGCTTTGCAGAATCTATTATTATCCTCGGCTAAAGGGAATTCTGAAAGTGATGTCATGAGATTAAAACTCATATGAATAAATAACTAGAGTGGCTCTCAGTATGGTGCATACCTCTGCCAAGGCCCAACAGACTGCTTCACTCTGCACCAAATCCATTAAGATCTTTTGGACAAAGTTGTCAAACTAGTGAAGATACATATAAAATGTTTCTGTACCTAATCCACATCTAAACACATTGGTGGCAGTTACACGTTTGTAGCCATATCTGTTGTGGTCAGGGTTAGGGTTAGGGTTAGGGTTAGGAACACAGGAACATGAAGGACGTGTTTCCTCTGACACTCACCTGCGAGTCTGCGTTGAGGACTTTGATTCTCTGGGTGGAGATGAACAGATCGACCTCAGTGAGGGTTTGAGCGTCTCCATCTGTATTCTGAACAAACAAACAAACAGAAGACACATCAACTCCTCTGACTCCAAACATCTTTGTACCAAACTTGCTTTTTCATGTTAAACAGTGATTTGTAACTGCCTGAATGGTGCCGGGGTTAAATGTAGGAAGGTCCTGGATTAAATATCCACAATGCATGCATGTGTAGTTTACAGTGCTTGTTAGATGGACAGGATAAGTCTAAAGGTGGGGAAAAAAAGGCAGGAAAACGAAAAGTGTCTGGCAGTGGTGTTAGTTTACATTAACTGTCCTGGCAAGAGGACGGGGGGGGGAGCTGGCACACAAACAGGGAGCAGCTTTACACTCAGCCCTCACCAGCTGGCTGTGACACCAGCGAGAACAACGCCACTTCAGCACAGAGCGAGTCTGTGCACATATTCCCCTCATCACTGCAGACTCTAATAAAATTATATTTTATTTTATTGAATAAAAACTGCCTGATGCATTTGAATGAGGTGACGGTGCTAAACTGTTAATAAAACACGTATAACTCAGATTAAGTATTTCATCTCATAAACTGTATGCAATTGATTTGAGTCTGCACAGAAACTCGGGAATGATCTGAGGTTTTATAACAGTGATTAGCAAATGGGCACAGGATTTGTGAGAACTAACCATTAGTATTTATGATTGCAGCAATGCTCCATATTCAAAATCCAACTCGTCTTATGGATTCAGTGTAAAACAGTCAACAGATTTTTTCATCCAACGTGAGAAGAGAATCAGTCGTCTGTTTAACTGAAGCACCAAGAAGTCTTGAGGGAAGAAATTCAGTGATTCCAAGAGCGGATACTAAAATACAACGCTTATCACTGACATACTTGATTGAAGCCAAACTGATATAAAAGATATCCCATAAAAATAGAAGATAAAAAGGAAAAACTAAGTGAAACAACAGTATGTGACCAGAAGTACCATGCTCCACCATTTTTTCTTTTAAGCTCTCCTTAGTTTTTGATAATATCAAGTCTTCGATAGTTTCAGGGAGGTCGGTCACACGTCATTCCTCTCTCCACTGCAGGGTCACTAGTGGGAGAAGAGGCACGATATGACTGAGAATAACAGTGGAACTAACTTTCTGCTGTAGCTGCTTTAAACTATGTGAATAACACAGAATCTCACAAATACATAATTCAACTTACTGCAGGGTGATGTCAATGTTTAAAGAAGTACTTGAAAATAGTGTTTATAGTGTTTTCGCAAACACGTTCTAGTTGCAGCAGATGATGACATAAGCGTTGTATTGTGATAAGTGCTTTTTCTTTGCTTTTCTCTTGTCTTAAATCAAGTAGTTTTTCTTTGGCCCTTAGGTGAAATGCATTCATTTTTTTATATTCAGTATGTTTTGCTCTAAACCCAAAAAGGTTTCTGTTATCTTTTCTAGTGATCTCGGTGCATTCATGGTGTGAAATACAGGAATTGATTACATATCAGATACAACTAATATATCAGAGCTTGGGGGGGTGGTAATTGTTGAACAAAATCTCAATGTTTTGAACATACAATGTGTTATTTTTACCTGTCAGATTAATTTGCTCTCATGGAACCATTGCACAGTCTTGTTGACTCCATACAAGTTATTCCCACAGATTATAGAACAGGTTAATTCACCGTAATAACTAATAAATGAAACCAGAGAAATAACACAGACTGGTGAATAGTTTCCAACTGACCTTGTGTTCACATGAAAACTAACACCAGATTCTGCTTTTAGTGTACAATACTGTATCGACCTGTAAACCCTTAATGTGAGCGCAGTTTAGAAACCTGCTTTTAAGCACAAAAAGTTGTGCATTAAACAAAACACGTTTGTCTCAGCTCTTGAAACAAACGCGACAAAGATTTGTTAAACTCACTGCATGAACTCAGGAATATGCAGGCCACAGATGAGAAAGACGCAACGCAGACGCACACAGGTCGGATGCAATGAAAAAGAAAAAGGTGAGAGTGGAGGGATAGTGGCTTAAGGGTCTTCTTCTTGCTCTGTTTATTACACACCGCCTTTTTCTTGATTTTGGCAGCCTTCTGTACCCTCTGGCAGGCAGCAAGCAGGCAGTGGGACGGGACAAGGTCAGCAGATACAGGAGCACAAAACACAGAAGGAGGAGGAGGAGGAGGAGGAGATACAGAAGGTAAATAAAAGAAGGTAAGACAGTAAAGCCTCAAACCAAACGGCAGGTGCTATCGCTGCTCTCTGTGAAAGAGAGAAGGACAAAAAGAGAGAGAGGTGGTGTGTGTGCATGTGAGTGTGTGTGTGTGTGTGTTTTTGGAGGTAGGGTTTTGCACAGCCGTGTTGGTTATCAGATACAAATCCAAACAACAATTACAGAGGGTAGTAATTGCTTTTTCTCACTTTTAAATACAGCAAATCAAAAGCGTGCAGACATGGATGAAACAGTTCCTGTGTTCTTGACGTTTATATAAAGTTCAAATATAAGATTCAAGAGGTTTTTTTTAAATGCTTTTTTTATTTCTTTAATCGGTTTGACGTGTCAAGTATCAATCTTTGTTGTCAGAACATTTACCCCAAAAAGAAAGACAGGGGGTTATGCTCTTATTTCTAAAAGCTTCAATATGGGATAAAGGCTTTGAAAGTAGAATTTTTTTGCTGTTATTTTAATTTTCCTTCTTCAAAACTGCTGCACTATTTTCGCAATGTTTCTTCAACACATTTTGATCTTGGAAGAAACATCTGAAATGTTGGAAGTTGAGTTTCAAGAGACACTTTAGGGACTTTTATCTGCACTCCTAATGCAGTCTATTATTTCAGAGTCGAGTGTATGACACCCACTTTTTTGCGATTGCCCTGATATTTGTGAGCATTGTCCCGCAGCTCTGATCTGAAACTCTGAAACTGATGGTCGGAAAAAATCCAGGAGGCAGGGGCATTTGCGCCTCACCTATTGTGGGCTCTTTGATGAAATACAGTCCAATCACATGTCCTATACAAGGTTATTTCGGATTGACAGACTGCTCCACCGAGCTCAGCATTGTGGTTCTGTGGTTTGATCATCAGCCATAATATTTTTACCATCCAAGTAGAATGACCAGAACTTGGCATGATATTTATCACAGACATCCCAGCTCACGAGTCAATAATACAGGTTGTGTGTGTGGATTTATAGACACCATTACGCGGAAAGAAAACAAATAAACAACCCTCACAGAGGCAGGGGAGGGGCTAAAGCCCTGAGCGAGGATTCAAATTGTGTTCTTTGTTTTTTTTGTCTAGACTGCATCAAAATAAATTCAAGGCTGAGTCACTAATGGAGCTTGGATCAAAATGGAAGCGGTTTTACACAGTTCATGTTTTTGATTAGTTCTTCAGGAAATCTTCTATTGGACTCTACCCTGCAGCTGCTGGACTCAGATGAGCAATCTTTTTCGGGTTCTCTGAGCACTTAGACCCAAATCAGCACATCTTTTGTGTCAGGTTCAAGCTGAGCTGTGGCGCCCTCACTTCATCAGCCGTCGACTGGAGGAAATTATCTTATTGGTGAACATGAGGCTGGATATCTGCCTGAGTCACTGTGCAAGAGCTGTAAGTCGAATTGGGGGGAGAAAAAACAGCAGAGTAAACAGCCCAAAGGGGGGAAGTCTGTTTTTTCGGGGTTTCACTTTGTAAAGTTTCCTCCTCCATGACCGGCTCTAATGCAAAGACGGTATCTGAGGCTTTCAGCTGCATCTACTGCTCTGCTGAGCAGCGGAGCAGGGGGGGGGGAGGGTTAGACAGCAGGAACGAGTGAGTGTGTACGTGTGTGGGGAGTGAAGCTGCATAAATATTACATCAAACAGAGAGCATCATGCCAAAAAGATCTGCATAAATAACCAATACTGGCTTGCTACAATTTATGTGGCAAACTTGTTTTTGCTCAGTTCAGCACTGCAGAGTCTGAGTTCCTCCCTGTACTTGTACAGTCGACTGATCGGAATCCTGCTTGCTCTGCAAAAATATACATGACTGCTGCACTCTGCACACATGGTTCATTGGATCTGTGAGCAGTCGACCGTTTCAATGTCAAAGACTAAATGTGCACTTATTTGATTTGTCCACGGGGAACAAATTGAGTAGATTGCGGTCGAACTTCTTGTTCGGTGGACGCGTTCCGAGCAGAAGGAAACAGGAAAAGGGTGAAAGCAAACGTTTGTCATGGTTTTAATCCTGACGAGACTTTTCCAGGTAAGGCATGACAGAGATGGAGTGAGGAAGAATAGAACCAAACACAGATTGGACAGATGTGGACATGATGGACACCCTCACAAAGTGAAAAAGTTCTGAAACCGGCAAACGCTATGATCCTGGTCTGTAACTTTCCCTGTTGTCCTGTTTTGTTTGGTTTCAGAGAGAGGTTTTATTTTATGTTACAAATGTTCAGAATGAATTTAAAAATGAATCTTCAACAAGACAGACTTTCCACTTTGTCAGTATCGGATAAAAAAATCGACATAATGTGAATTTAAAGTCTTTCATGCCACATTCATGGTTACTATGCCGACCATGTGTACTTACTATTCCAAGCTCAATATTATAACAAAACAAGTGCTGTTTAGTAGGACTGTAGGTCGGATGTTAGCATCAGACCCTCTTCTACTATTTTCTTGCAACACATTCAACAATTTATACTCGGAAAAATATTAATATAATCATATTGTTTTCAGTTGTAGGCTAAACTGATGTTTCACTCAGGAAAAGTGCTTCACAACATATAAAACTTTCATATTATTTCATGTTTGATGTATATTCCTCAAAGAAAGGAGTCAAAGTAAGTATTGATTTGTATGGGTCTACACAAATGTATCTCCATCACATTCCAGAAGATTTGCCTCATTATATAAATTCTAGCAGGCATCAACCGCCCTCAGCCACACTTTGATATACATTGAGATTCATTTATGAGCTTTCATGAGAACTAATGACCCTCAATCCTATAAGTAGAAGTGGGTCAAATGAATGAGGCCTGTAAAATTGAAAGAAAGAAATTAGTGGTAAGACCAGGGAAGTATGAGGATTAGGGATGGGGGAAAAAATATTATGTTAATATTTGAAATAAAACTGGTAAAGCTCTAAGTGAATTTGACTGTGTTGTATTTGAAGGAATGATTCAACATTTTTCCATGGTCCAGTATTTAAAAAAAAAAAATAACCAAAAGAAATCCCATGAAATCGTGATATTGAATCGCAATACTTACAGAATCGCAATACCCACAGAAATCGCAATACATATCGTATCGCCACCTAAGTATCGTGATAGTATCGTATCGGGAGGTCCCTGCCGATTCCCGTCCCTAATGAGGATGAGCCATAATCATCTGAGTCTGGCTCTTAATTAAACATGCCTCAATGTTTATTTACTTAACATTACACAAACCTAAATGTGTCTGAATTAGAGCCAACCAAAGGCCGATCTCTTCACCAAAGAAACAAACAACAGATCATTGAAAATGGCCTCCATTTACTTACTCACCCATACTTCTGAACTCATAGTTCAGACATCATGTGTCCATTTTTTTTCTTTACTCTTTTAAATCCCGACCTATCCCACGAGACAGCTGTTGGCCTTTTTACAAGTTTCTGTAAGATGTGAACTTTTCTAAAAGTAGTCCACGACACAGGAGGTCATTCAATATTCATAAATACCAGCCAGGCTTGTGTTCACATGATCAAGAGATAAAAGAGTAAATGTTTGGGTAGGAACTGTGCAACCAAACAGGCTTAGACAGGGGCAAAGTCCGATAAGCGTCTGGACCCAATCTATATCCTGGACTTTGTGTCTGAAATGCAAAAATGCAAAAATCTCCAGAAACAGGGAGTTATTGAGTTTTTCTAAGGCTGGACACAAGCACTTTGGACAGTGATGAACAAAACAATCAAGCTCAACAAAAAAAATTATGAGGCAAGCTCCACTAAGCTGCACTGGACCCATCCGCAGTATCTCTCTGAGACTGCACGGAGGACATCATCATCACAACATTATTAGAGAACAGCAGGGATCAACAAGGGAAATATAAGGTTCACATGTCAACGGCCCCATTATCCTGCCGGCTGTGTCAGACACATTCCCCGTGGCCTAATCTGGATAAGTTCTTCAGCTGCACTAAAAGGCCACGCATGCCTTGTATACGAACAGCCCGATGTCCATTTCAATTTTATTCGGAGCAATCAGGACCCGGTTTAAAAATAGCTATTGATCCTGCTTTTCACAGTATGTTTGAGCATGAGAGATGTATTCAGACGCTGTGTGACAAACAGGGTCAAACATGCAGTACTAGCCATGTAAAGCTGCTTGACAGGTTTTCTGTATAGATTGTAATTATAAATTGGTGAATAAAATAAATCGGGTCAGTTGCCAAAACAAACCTATGTCGCTTATCTTTAGCTATAACACATATAATTGATATTTTATTGACTACGTTTTGTGATTCTTCTTTGACTCTCACTGTTCACCGTCACTACAGCTGGATACAAGAGATATTGTGTCATTTTTGCCACCAGGAACAAGCTAAATGTAGCAGTGAGTGCTAACTGATAAAAGCCTGTGTAAGAGTATGTGGTGGAACATTATGGGTATCTTATCAGTGTTTCAGCAGGTAACATCCCCACATACAGGTACAGGTCAAAGAAATAATAAAAAAAATCAGTGCGTTGGTACCTTGACCTTGGTCTTAGTCCCATTTGCTCAGTTTGGTGCAGTTTTGTTGTTGATTAGTTGTTGAAGGACACGATGGAAACAGGTTGACTGTCACTGAAAAATAACCAGCCTTTATATATTTACTTATTTATCATATTATTATTATTAAGTTTTTGTTTACGTCTATGGACAGAGAGAAATCAGGAGTAAGGGATGGAGGATAGAGCTCAGAGAGGGACAAGAGGAGAGGAAGCAAGGAGAGAAGGAGAGGAGAGCGCAGAGGAAAGACAAAAAGATGGAAAAAAAATTGTGATGGACCCGTGTGGCCTGGTAAAACAAGATTCAAGCCGTACTTGCAACATACTACGAATGTTAAGTTTGCAAAATTTCTGTTTGCCATTAGCCAATAGATCAAAAACCTAGCTGTAAACTCTGGACCTAAATTCATGTGGTAGACTGTATCACTGTGTTACTGACTGGTCAAACCAAACCTGAATAAACCATTCACTTGTGCATTAAGAGCATTAGTTATCAGTACAATGAGTGTTCAGAGGTTACAGTGTCTGGTCAACTTCCAAACTTGAAAAATCTGTTCAAACACAATACAAATGTAAAACACAAACCATAACAGGTTGACTCTGTTGTTGTTGCCGTCTACATATTTGATTGTCTATTACCTGAATAATTGTCCAACTATTCACAGCTGTTCAGACTGGATCAGTGTTACACAAGGGGACTATCAAGTAGTTCCAGAAATTAATGGACCAGAGGAGAAACAGTGGGAAACTGAAAGTCAATTTTGCACAATCCTGTTTGCTATTCTACCTGGTTCTGAAGAACAGCGTCAGATCAGGCAAACACAACCAGTCAAATGAGAGAAAACCACATAACAGCTTGAAGCAGATTGATCCTGTTGTGCTCTGATGTGTTAGTTTGATGTAATAAATTAATAACAAGGAGAATACAAAACTCCACACTGTTTACGCATAGACAATCTACTGACCGTAACAGGGTTATTTTTTTCTCCTGTAGAACAAAGTTTTGTTTATCTGGTTCATGCTCTTTGTTCTCTCATCACTGCTCCATCTCCCACCTTCATTGCCAAACTCTCGACCCGCCTTTCTCTTTTGTTCAATATCTCACTCTTTTTTTGGAACTTTTCAAAAGCCAAGAACATAACTTTGTTTCTAATGTTAATTAAGTACAAGAAATGTTCACCTTTCATCCCACCATTTGTACTTGTGAGACCCATTACCTCATAATGTTATGAATGAAGCAGCTGCAGTGTCTGAGTTGGACCAGTCAGCAACATTGGGCCCAGCAGACTCCATCCCAACTGCGCCTGAACTAATTTAAAGTCTCCTTCCTGAACAAGAAACTATTGTGCAGCAGCTAAATATAGTTTCTGGTTTCTCTTGAGCAAATTAAAGTGAAAGTCCTGGGTTCCTTGGAAGGTTTTTGATCCCTGGGAAAGACTGTGGAGAGGAAACAGCTACTAAAAACCCCTGAAGGTTATATTGCCTCCTAGATTACATCTGAATCCCTCATCCAGGGGAAAACAGCAGCATAACGGAAAGAGACACGGCCTGCTGATTATGGAATGGTTTGGTTCTCTGCATGTTTGAGTCGGCGTGCTGTGATGTGAGTGGGTTTGTTTCTCAGTACCTTGACCCTGCTGACAGCCTCCTGCGCTTGCATCATGCGTATGTTCTTGGACGGGTTCCTCTCAGACAGCAGCTGAGTGGAGCCCAGGTAGTTAGCAGCAAAGATAATTCCATCAATCAGGTCTTCTGGCTCACACGGTCCTGGGACTAGGCCAGAGGCAGAGGAGACGGTGGTTAGCGATGGAGACAAGGGGGAAGAGAGAGAGTGGTGAGACTGAAAGGGTCGGCTGTGCAAGGGCTGAGGAGTATTATTTGTAATCACTCCTGTGGACGTGCAGTGTGGAGAAATAGAGCCAAACACTGATGGAGAGATGATGATGACAGGCTGGGTGGGACTGGGCGGCAAGATGGCCACAGGCTGTGAGCTAATGGAGGTGCAGAGCTGTGGGGAGGCCGGGCTGAGATTAATCTGCCTCTGTGATATGAAGATATGGAATCTCAGACACCCACTCAGGGGGCAGACAGGCAACTCAGCCCCTCACACATTATTAGAGCCAGAATCCGCCCAGAGGCAGGGAGAGAAAGCTGGAAGAGTTTTATCAGGCCTGTGATGTGACAGACTGAGGCCTGAGCAATACTTGGAATAGTTCCACTCAATTATAATATTTAGATTGTATCGTCAAACAGATGTGCAGAGAGATGAACTTACCGTCGACAAAGCTGGGGAACGATGCAGCCTTCTTCGTTGGCTGTAAGACAGAAACATGATATGACAGATAAATCAGTAAAATAAACCAATCACACCCTTCTGTCCGAATTAAATGTTTGGCTGGCATGCCTGTCCGTCAATTGTGTAACAGAAGTCACCCTGCTACTACAAACAAGTTGTTTTCAGACCTGCGGAGGAACTCTGAGTCTGCAGTAATGGATCCAGAATTTCTCCACAGTTTGCCTTTCACACATGATCAACACAGCATGAGGCTCTCTGCTCTGACGTGGTCACAACAGCAAACTCTCAGTGGTGGTGCAGTAGGCAGTGGTAGGTTGTAATGTAAATCTATTCTTCTGTGGAGATCATGTGATTTTGTTTACAGCACATCGACACCTGTGTCGGCTCATATCACCACAAACTCTCTTGATAGGTTCATCAGAGTCTTATACTTTACTTTTTCATCCTAATTTCTCCTTTAGTAATTTTCCTTTTTTGCATCTGTCGCCTGTTAAAAGCGTCATCAACCCTCCACTCGGTCGCTGTGAAACCAGTGAGGGATCTCCTGCTCTGTTCTCACATCATCTCCTCCCGACTTTCTGTGGATTTAGGGCTAATTGGAGAAAGTCAGCACAAACTCCGGAGGGTCTCACTCACATTTGCATTCACAGATCCACGTCCTCCGGAGAAACTGCGGAGGATCTCCGGAATTCTGTGCATGTCTGAAAGCAGCTTAACTGTGTTGTTTTAATGACCTTGTCTCTCCATCATTGGCATCAATGTTGCTTTCACCTGGTTTCAAAGATTGATGACGCAAAGGGCATTTAGAAATTTCAGTCACGTATAGTGCGGCCAGGAAACCGGCTAAACTCTTGATCCCTGTAGAGAAATTCCCTTTGGTGCTTCTCCTTAGAATAGGCATCATAAATATTCAGAGTTTTCTATTTTCTTCTGCAGTGTCCTGCCCTGAATTCACACAGCTACATGCATTCACACCTCAGTACTTCTTATGCTGCAGGAGATGGGTACATGGGTTACTTTGCTCAAGGGGACTGCAAAAGTGGGTTCGGACAAGGTGCAAATCATTACTCATCTACTTAAATAATACTGGAATAAACTGTGGAGGGTGGACGATAGAGGATTTAAAGGCAAGCTGTGAATAGTAATTCAAGGGATTCAAACACTGGATCTGTAGGATGCTGCTCACTATACATTCACAAAGTTTACACCTCCACAAGGACAAACTACTGTGAGTGGAGCCTGTGCAGGAAACGTCCACCGCAGACAGCCCTGTGAAAAATGGCTCTCATAAAAGCTAGCCAGACACGCTACTAAATTACCAGGACGTTATCACGCCGTAAGCAGAGGACATGAGCTGATGTTGTAATTACACAATTACTCAGACATTCACACACACATGTACTGACACACAGGTTCGCACACATACACAACGCCCGCTGTCTCTCGCTAATGTGTAAAAACACAACAGATCTAAAGGATGATGAAGGACTCGCTGCAGACAGAATACACAACATCATCTTACCTCTGGTACATTGTTGTTCTCTAGGGGGACGTTGAGGTCGGAGCGCTGCTGCTTTCTGGGTTGCTCTGCACCATTGCTCACCTGGCGGGTCACCACACAAGAGCAGGTGGTGAGTGGATAACAAGTGGAATAGAATTTAAAAAAAAATAAAAATTTCCTCCGCGTTTCTGCAGCTTGTAGCTCAGTTGGAGGAAAGGTCAAGAGACTCACACGTGGATGGTTTTGAATTTTTGCTACTGAAAAAAGGTTCCTCTGGGCATAATAACAAATATCTCTCTGCTTTGGCTCTGAAGTGGGGAACCAAAGGGGGTTATGTTTTCACCCCGTCTGCTTGTTGTTGGTTTGTTTGTTTGTTTGTTTGTTTGTTTGTTTGTTTGTTTGTTTGTTTGTTTGCAAGATTTCACAAAAACAACTGAATGGATTCACACAAAACGGTTTGTGTTGATCCGGGTCACTTTTTTGAAACATTGCAAGATAAGGCCATTTTCCCAGAGGATAATTAATGGATCTTGATGGGAAAAAAAGTCTGGCACATTAAGGGAACAGATATTTATAGTGTGTGAAATTTGGTGCAGCTTGGTTGAATTTAAGTGGACTGTTGGGCCTTGGCAGAGGGATGTGCTCTACTGAGGGCCATGCTACTTTCTTTTAATGATGGACAAATGATCATTACTGCTTCTGTTTTCGAGCCAACTAATGGTTTGTATATATTTAGCGTTTCTCTAGTATTGAAGTCCACTTAAAGCGCTTTACAGTACAGTTCTGCCATTCAACCATTCACCATGTGCAGCCCCTTTTCTATTATATGTCAGCAGACACACACACACTGTCGGTTCAGCTGTCAGGAGCAATTTGGGGTTCTGTATCTTGCCCAAGGACACTTTGGCACACGGAACAGGGGAGACTGGGATCAAACTGCCAACCCGCTTTACTTCCTGAGCCACAGCCACTCCTCATTGTTTGCCTGACGTCCCTTGAAATATCTCAGCACTCTTCATTTATAAAATACAGCACTAGGAGTTTTCGTGGACGTGAAGTATGAGAACATTATAAATGCAAACCTCAATGCACTGGTAACCTGTGGATTTCAGAATCGATTTGAAAGGCTTCGTGTTTCTGTTATGATGACGAGAATTGATTTGTATGTTCAAAAGCTGGTTGAGCCCATGCTTGTAATTTTACTGAAAGTGACAATGGGATACTGTGTGTTTCTCAAATCTGAGCAAATAACAGAACACAATCATTTATTTTCACTATATTTTGTTCACCTCAAAAAAGTCTTTCAATTTTGGAAACGTGATCCAATTCGAACACAAACATAATCTCAGATTCTCTGTTAATGCTCATGGTAAGAAGTAATATAAATATGTCATATTTTTGTTCTGCTCCAGCTTGTGGGCGGAAATTTCTCTTCCAGCCTTTGCAGTAAAACGAAAGAGGTTAAATGATTCCTGTGCAGAAAAGCTGAAGGAGGATTGTTTACCCAGCGATTGTTTCATGGCTGAAATATGCCAAAGTAAAATTACTTTTTCACGGAATACACAGAAAACTGCTCGTCAATTGAAATATGACAGCAAGTCCTCATTAATTGTTTTTCTGCAGCGTTAGTGGCAGGTGGAATAGCTCTGACAAGCGGACTGATTGGAGGAGGTGGGATGTTAATGTTTGCATTTTTACAGTGTAGCTTGCTACAAAAAAAACATACAAACCAACCAAAACACGGACAGGGGTAAAAACATCGCACTCCTTGGTGGAGGTAAGAAACAAAAAATAATCCATTAACAGCTAAAGCCTTCTTTTAAAGATAAGCTGTTGTCGGGCCCATGGACACGTTTTGTCCTTCACTCGTCCTTCAGCCTGCTCTTCTCTCATCATATATGCATTAATATGTACAGTATGTCCATCATATAATCCAACAGGGGTAGGATAACATCTATTCCCCTGGATATCCATTCTGCCGTCCACAACTCCTCATTAACATCCTCCTGCCAATAAAAACCTCCTCCTCCTGGCAGAGACAAAGTGAAATTCAGAGGAACACGTTGTGCTGTTGTGCATGTGGATATGAAATTAATAATGACAAACATGACATCAGCCGCCTCCTTAGCAAAAGGAAATCGAAACATACAGTCCCCATCAGTTTTCATCGTGTTGCCCGGTGAATTGTGCAAACAACCATTAAAGATGAGATTTGTGTTTTCGGTTGTTGGATGGGATGCAATGCTAATTACTCTACAAAACTATTGTCATGTGCAAAATCCCTAGTGACCCGTGAAGCCTTTAACACGCCTTCATCTGTAATAACAAATGTTCAACATGTGGAACTTCATCATCAATCAGTCAGCACTGCATGAATTTGAACTCATTAACATAATAGATGCATGGGAGCACCACTGAAAAACACTGGCAGCTTCTATCAATGTCTGTGTTCACAACAGGACAAAGTTAGCAGGATACTTCATAAATGATGTAACATATGCTACTCCTCTGGTTAGCACCTTCAGCTAAGGATAACACTGAGGCCACGGAGTTCACTTGTCGAACACTGTGATAAAATATGATTGATTCGAAATAGAATTACATATTTCAGACGGGCTTAACACTGACACACGGGTGCAGCACAATTTAAAATGAGATTAAAATCCGATGTTATACTTTACTTTGCCCAAATATGTCACACCAACACACTGTGCACCTTGATGACTTGCCTCTGTTTTGTAACTCTAATCCTTTGGCTTCATGGTTTGCAGCAAAGCTGATTCTAAATTCATCGTTGTCCCAGTTCGTTTGAGGTTCAAGTTGAAGTGGTTGGGAGAGAACATTTCATTCATGGCCAAGGACAAAACCCGAGAATCGTTTGAGTGAGACTGGGAATCGTCTGAATCTGCAGTGTTCTTTCTTTCACTTTAATCTAGTTACACAGAGTGACCCAGTTCTGTGTTAGGAGTGAGGCACACACAGCGAATGTACATGCACATGTGCACATTGTGGAGCAGGTGTGTATCACCAGGATGCCCACAGGAGACCATCACTGTTCTCCTTTTACCAACTGACTTTTAGAAGATGGGGGAGCTCAGCATGTGTTTGAGTCTATCGTGTGCGAATCCACTCCACACACTTCATTCATGCAGTGAGAGGGAGAGAGAAGAGGAGCAGGACATCTCAAGGTAACGGGGGGGGAGGGGTGAGGCTCCAGCTATTCTCTGGATGGTAATGACGAGCACGTCACCTGTAACTCATCTCCAGCTCCTCACCACGAAGATCCTTTCAACAACCCCGGTGCTACAGAGCAGTAAAATAACCTGATTATACAGAACATGCTCTAAATGGGCTCTGACCAGATTAACCTTGTTGTGTTACTATTATGATGTCATGTTTATTACATCTTCCCTCTGTTCATCTCAGAGCCTTTGTTTCCACTTTACCTACAGAGGGAAATTGAATCTGACGAGTAATGAAAGTAGGGACAAATATATTTTTGCATGAGAATTAATGCAGTTACTTAAATGTTACCTTTTTTGAAGGTAATGGTGAGCATTTTTCTTTGTTATTGTTTGAATTAACTGCATGAGCTATATTATGGGTATTCCTTTGTATATTTAGAAATCTCCAATGTGTTAGTTTCTTAGTTGATGCAGATTCATTAACACAGTTTTTATACCTAACAGGAGAGCAATGGAGTCCATGCACACCAAAGCTAATAAGCGCCTTCATAATCCTTTTTTGTGTTGTACTGTAGGTGTTATATTTGTAATGTTATGATAGTTACAAGTAACACCAGTTTCAGTATTCTCCCTTTTCATTACACTAGAAAAAACTTTGCAATCTACTAAAGCAATTTCATTTGCAAACTCTCTGGCAAACATTACCTTTCATCTCACACTGGATTGAAAATTGTTAACATTATTACAGTTTTGTTTTTGGTTATGAACTGAACAAGGCAATCCCACTATAGTAAGTACAGTGCAGCGGCTGTGGCTGAGGGGTAGAGAATCCTCAGTCTTCCCCATCTGCATGCCGGAGTGTCCTTGGGCAAGATACTAAATCCCTAAATGGCTCCTCATAGATATTGAATGCACTAATTGTAAGTCGCTTTGGATGAAAGCTTATGCCAAATGATATGTAATGTAATGTAATGCATACCTTCACCCAAAACTCCCCTTATGAAACCATGTTTAAATTCACTTAGTCCAGATTTTGGAGACTACACTTAACTGCACACACTTGTAAATATCAGTCCCCAAAACAAGCCAGATTTTTCATCAAGAATCATTAATCACTGTCTGAGAAATCACCCAAAATGTTGAAAACGCCCCATCTCTCAATGTTTCAGAAAGTGAAACTAATTTATCCTGGATCTGCCGCCTGATCCAGATCTGAACAGAAACTTAATTTGTTCTTCCCTGACACATACTGCATCTCATCTTAAGTTTGAATCTGTGCTGTAGTTTTGCTGACTTGATAACAAATCGTGGTGCTGCTGCCCTCATGTGATCTCAGATGCTTGTATGACAATAAAAGCAAGTATGATTGTGTTTAAGTGAATGTGGACATTGTAAAACATCATCCATGTTCTTCTATTTCACACTCACCTGCTCCTGAGCCCATCTCTGTCTGTCTTCAGGGGAACGTGGGTGCGCCTTGATCGGCCTCTGGAGGTCAGGGTTGTTGTGGTGCATGGAGGGGAGATTCAGAGACTTGGGCCTGCTGTCGTGCCGGTGGTGAGCAGGTGGGTAGGGGGCCGGGTCAGGCTTGGCGAGAGAGTAGTCACACGGTGCGGGGTCCTGCAGCAGCTCCTCTGGGCTGATGTCGGTACCGCTGCTTAGACTCCCCATGCTCATACTCATCTTGATCTCAGCGACTATTTGGTCAATGTCCTCCTCCGCCTCCTCCCCCGTCTCCCGCTCTACCACCACCACCTTACGGCCACGGTACGGAGAGACTCGCACTGAGTTCCCATTGTCCTCGGGGGCATAGTAGTCTCCGGTGTAGGCCCTCCCGTGTCTCTCCTCCTCGTCTCCTTCCTCATCTTCCTCCTCGTGAGGGCAGTAGTCCTCGCTCTCTGCCTCCTCCTCCTCACCTCGGTGGTGCAGGGGGTCTGGCAGGGAGGGTTTGTGCTGGTGATGGTCCAGGATGGGTTCGGGCCTTCCGTTGTATATCTGCTCATCGGGATCTTGCTCCACCACTTCACAGCGAACCTTCCCCTCTTCCTCAACCCACTCCTCCACCCTGTGCCTCTCTCGCCCAGCCCACTGCTCCTGCCTGACCTCACCCTCCCCTCTCCACTCCTCCCTGGCATTTTCATCACCCTCTCGCCACTCTTCCCTAGCCTCTTCCTCCTCTTCTCTCCACTCTTCCCTAGCCACCTCCTCCTCTTCTCTCCACTCTTCCCTAGCCACCTCCTCCTCCTCTCTCCACTCTTCCCTAACCTCTTCCTCCTCCTCTCTCCACTCTTCCCTCACTACTCCCTCTGCCTCCTCATCTTCCACCCATTCTTCCTCTCTTACCTCTACCCCTCCCTCCCCCTCTCCCTCCACAGCCTCCTGGCATTCGTCTGTGTGGGGTTCAATGGGCTGCGTGGTGCTGGCGCTGTCCCCCTGGCTGTGGCTCTCGCTTTGGTTGCAGTCGCCCTGGCTGCTACAGTCCATAACACCCTCCAGGTAGCTGTCGTCCTCTGGGCAGTAGCGAATGTAATAAGTCACACCCTCGTCTTCCTCTGCCAGTCCTGGAGTGTTTATGGTCACAAACAGACATGTTTCTTAATATCTTTGGGTCACCTCTGAATCATATTTGATTCTCCATTAATCTAAAACCACTTAATATCACTGGGAGGCATGGTTTGTTTTCATGTGGGACTTGACATGAAAGAAAGTATATACGAAAAATAAAAATCCACATTTTTTTCCCCCAAAATTCTTTTTGGGAGGCTTAATTGGTATCTAAATAATTAGTAGAATTGATGATGCAAAATAATAACAGGGAAAGTGGAGGAAAGATTCTGAAGATGGTTGACGTCACACTCACCGTCATCATAGTCTTCCTCGTCATCTGAGGTGTTGTTGATATAGTCAGAGCTGGAGTCATCATCCAGGCTGTCAGCTCCACCGTGGACGTCTGCCGGGTGATGGTCGTCTTTTTCACGTTCCAGCTCATGTTGTGGCGTAGAGTGTGTTACTGGCAGCGGATCCTCCCGTTCTGCGTCTGCTTGGGGGCTGTACCGCTTCACCTCAACCTCTGTGTCCACAACCTCTGTGTCCACCTCTGTGTCCACATTCACATCGACATTCACATTCACATCCTTTAAATCCACCTCCACCTCTGTGTCCACATCCACATCCACATCTGAATGACTGCGACCCACGTCTTGGGTCTCGGCAGAGGAATATTGTGCCTTGCAGGAGCGGGGGAGAGGTTTCGGATCACGCCGCACTTTGGGGTAGCGAACTGGGCGTTGTCGAGGGGGGAGGGGTTTCAGGTCACATGGCTCTGTAGGACGAGGGACAGGACAGGACACAGGACCTGGAGCAGCCATACTGCTTCCTCCGCTCGTCCCAGGCCTCTTCCTGTGAGCCATGATTGGCGCCTTACAGGCCATGCATTTTTATTGGTTAGATCCTGGGAAAGAGAAGGAGACAGGGGGGCACAGCTTTAGAGCAACATCAAATACAACTGTTAATCCACCCATGCAAACACATTCACAAGAGGCAGTGCAATAGAATTGGGTAAAAAAAAAAGGGCTAAAGCCTTCAATCTTTAAGGGGGAAAGGTACAACTGTGTGTTTCAGCAGGAAAGTAATACCACCCCTCATCAAAATGGCAAATTCTGCATAAAGAAGATGTCCTTTATAGAACACGGAGTACATCCTTAAAAACACTGTCCTGCATGTATCCCTCACTCTTTAAATTCTGCAAACCCCTGCAACAAATTTTAGATTCTTAATGAACCAAGCTATTCCTGTAACCGAGCATGACAGGCTCTGGTTCACTTTATCCACAGTCAGAGAAATTCTCCTGTGCCTACTTAGCACAACGTTGGCCTCAAATACACAACAGTGTCCTGATATATTGCACAGGATTAACATTTGAACGATGCATACAAAGAGAAGAGTCTTTCTAAGCATGCAAGCTTCACATAAACCTAAAGGGACACTGCAACACAAATAATCAATGGGTAAATCAAGGTCATCTTCACATGTGCACTGATACAACTGGGTTTGCAAATGATCAGCTCAATCAAGACTATTATTGATTCTCCAGTAGCTTGGCGAGTGAGAATGGTCACCATGGGAGACAATGAAGGCTTCTCCTGTACGAGAGCGAGTTAAATAGGTGAGAAGACAGAAACGTTTCTGTTGTTAGCGCGAAGACGAATGTTTCTGATGAAATAAGTGAGTGAGGAAATACATTGCTACTCTTCAGCTCTGAGATGTCAATAACTAAAAAGTTAAACATAAAAGCCAGTCTTTTCCAGCACTTTTATGTTTAATAACAACTGTCTCTTAATAGTTGAGGGACAGCAGTCTTCTTATGGGGCGTAGATAAGATAGTCTAACGATGTCTATAAGTAGTAGCTTCCTCTGAAGGCAGTCATTGGTTAAATTTAACATAGTTTCGGAATAATCACACAAAAAAAATTCATGTGAACCCAACATCTCAAGACGGAAAAAAAAATTGTCAGCAGGTAGCCAACTTGTAAACGTAGCAGTAGCTATAAGTATGAATTTGTCATTGCAAACAAGTATACAAGTATAAAAACTTACTTTCCCCAGTACAAACATTTTCTCAAATAAGATAAAGGTATCCTATAACACATGAATGAAAATAACATGAAAAACACACATAGATTACAGAATTATACCAAGAAGAGCACATTTCAAGTTCAGAGTATGTGTTTACTGTATATTTCTTTCTGCTAGGTGTGCCCTTGGTGCCCAGTCATCCATTTTGTCCCTGTCCCAGCTCTGTTGTGCCACCTAGTTGCCATGAACAACTGTCCTCAGAGGGATCCTGTTGCTGCTTTCCCCATTTTACTTCCCCATAATTACATATGATCAATGCACCTGACAAAATATAGAAAAAGACACATCAGGACTCTCTGTCTTACCTTAGGTCCTGAGCTGGGATGTAGGATACAAAAGGCACTGGGATCCGCTGTTACAACGGCCCTACCTCCCTCCCCGTCATTGCTCCTCCCTTCCCCCACCAGCTGCTACCCAGCATGTGCCTCCCTGACTCCACCCTCCTCCTTCCTCCACATTATATTCCATCCTCCTCCTGCAGAGACCAAGCCCTGCCTCGTCCAATTTCCCCGGAGCCGAGGGTAAGGATGGGTAACTATGGGTAACCGCATCCCCTGGGAACTGATACCCTTTAACCCTCTCTTTGTTGGCTTCCATACATTCACAATACCTTATTTCCTGCAACGGTGTTGACCGACTGTTGAAACATCCGTGTTTATATATATTTTTTTTTTTCCTGAATGCTACTACAGCTGCCAAGTAAATTTAGAAATCCTAGAAATCCCCAGCCAGTTGGCTTTTCCCAAATCTGCTTTGTCTGGCATGTATTTCAGATTTGACTGTGTTTATTGAATTTGCATGCATTTGTACATACATGTTTTAATGCCATAATAAAAAAAACACACACTCAGATCTGCCTCACCTGCTAAAGACTATTAGATCAGAATCTGAATATTCTATGTCATACAAAAAGTAAGACCGTGCTTATACACAGAGGATGTCTGAACTCGTATGACTTTTGCCTATTTGCCCTTATACCAACGATCCACAAACCGACTACAACTGAATGAGAACAATCATCCTATTCAAAACAAAGCTAAACATACAACGTTATAGTTATGACTTTGCAGACAAGCTCAACAACGTTTGTCATCACAGGCAGAATCCTAATTATTATGAGCCACAAACCTATAATCAGCCACGTTGCTCAACACAACATCCCTACTTCGCACATGTGTAGCCACACAACAGGTGGCTCCAGTCATCTGAAGACAGCGGCTGTCGATGTTGAACTGTCATAGAGTGAAGTCAGTGAGGGAAACCTTCCCTAGAGTGTGTTATATCTCCTTCTGCAGCATATTTCTCTGTATTTTGACCTCAGTACGAGTGTTTTCTACTCGTCTTCGACAGGCAAAGCACCAGGGTGACAACAATTTAATCTGAGAGTTATTACAGTGACACCAAAACTTTTTTGTTTTGTCCACCTCTGCAATGGAAGTTGCAGAGGTGGACAATCAAAATTGTTGACATTAAAACCCTCCAGCTCTGTTTACCTTTCCTCTCCTGCCCACATTCTTCTTCCCTCTTCCCTCTTGGGTGTTGTTATCCACATTTGGTCTGTTTGTGTCTGTGTGTGGTTTCCTCACCAGAGGCCTGTACTACGAAGAGAGTTCAACATACCCAGAACTTAACCTAATCAGGCCAAGCGGTCACATGAAGCTGGTTATCAACTTGGTAAGACAACACAGGTTTGCCTCAGTAAGATCTGAGCTCCTGCACATGAAAGGGGAAGTGTTTACGGCATGTGACCAATCACAGAGATGGACAAGTTTGACTGGCAGCGAAGCCGCATTTTTCCAGACTAAAAGAAGCACAGTTACAGCAGCTAGATGCAGGGAGAACAGCTGGTAAAAAAAGTCTCTGATTGTGTGAATGATACCAAGCCCCCTGGTGACATTTTGAAAAAAGTTTGTGACCACGACATAATAACAAATGGGAACGAGATATGAATCTATTCTTTACTAACAAGACCTGTCAAACTCTAGTGAAGAAGCATCTTGGATGAGAGATGAAAACATTTCACTCAATCACATGATGTAGCCTCTATAATGAGCTTTAGTTTGACTCACACTGTCTGCACTGACTCTGGGGACACACTGTGGTGGCCATGTTTGCATTTAACAGTCAATAAAAACATACAGACCTATTGGAACGTGACTGTGCACATTTGGTATTTTGCTGACAGGATGCACTAGGCCTATCTGGAAACAGGGGGAGATTGAGATGTACTGGATGTACATTGCTCAATTTCATCCTCTAAGAATGGTGATGACATGTTGATGACAAGTAATTGATTGGTCAGTGGGCAGAGATTTTATGAGTTTATCTCTCATCTCCACCTTAACCGTAACCACCTTAAGGTTAGCCGTTCAGCATAAGTTACCATGGTGATTTACCCAGATGCAAGGTAAACAAGCTTCCTAGGACCGGAATCCCTGAACTAAACCTAAAGTTACCCAGATAACCACAAATCCAGCTACCAGGGCCCCGGTTCCCTTGGATCTCTTTGCTTGGAAGCCTGCCTGCCTGACTAACTGTTTACATTCTTAGTCTTGTTACATATGTTCTATTCATCTCAAAACACCTTGTGTCTCTGCTTTCTGGTGTCTGCACTTTGAGTCCAGCCTTTTTCTGAAACCTAATACAAAATCAGACGGTATTCTCTTCTACAGCATGCTCCTCCAAGATCTCTAATTGCACTTGGCCGCAGATGGTATTTTAAAAGACTGTGTCTGAGTGAGTCTCCCCCAGGCAGGTTGTTTCTCTCCCCCCTGCGTAATGTACACAGATTCGCTCCAGGCTCATGCAAACGTGAATAGAAATGAGAAGGCTAAAGAAAATGAGTGGCACAAAAAGAAATCAGAATCTAGCCGGACCAATCACTGTGTACCTCTTTCTATGTGCGCGCAGAGCCGCAGACACACACTCTCACACACACACACACACACACACACACACACACACACACACACACACACACACACACACACACACACACACACACACACACACACACAAACACACACACACACACACAAACAATATCTATCTCCTGCACAATGCACTGAAATGTAGGAACTGATTCAGGCCATTACCTTCATCACTAAGAAAGGCTTCTCTCACACACACACTCACACACACACACACACACACACACACACACACACACACACACACACACACACACACACACACACACACAAGCAGAGGCAGTACTAACAGCCGCACACCACCCTGTCTGCAGTATCTAAATTGTTTTAAGCTATAGCTGGGGACCACTTGTGCAGGTCTGTCATCTCATGTAGTCACTGCGTGTGTGCGTGTGTGTGTGTGTGTGTGTGTCTGTGTCTGTGTCTGTGTTTGTGTTTGTGTGTGTGTGTGTGTGTGTGTGTGTGTGTGTGTGTGTGTGTGTGTGTGTGTGTGTGTGTGTGTGTGTGTGTGTGTGTGTGTGTGTGTGTGTGTGTGTGTGTGCCTTAAAGAGCAGCTAAGGAGAGTGAAGGCAAGACGAGTCCAGAAACAGCAGATGGTTCGGTCAGAGTACAGGTCTTGGGAATACTAATGTTTCTTTGGAAGTTAGGGGAGGAGGGACGACAACATGAAAGAACCGTGAAGAAAGAGGATCATCGGTCATACTCTAACATAGTGGTTCTGCTTCAGTCTTCTTAACATGCAGTGAGACAGAAATGATTCCTTTGGCATGCACAAATAAATCAGGTCACCAACAATCAGATATGTGGAGGATTGAAACGATGACAAAGCAATGACCTATGACATATCTGCTTTTTAATTAATTCCAATGATTCATTAAAATAATTTCCGACTTATTTTTTTGGCACCTTCGCTTGCGGCTCAGCTGTTTACGATGAGGAGCGTCCATATGAGAGCTCTGTGGAGTAACAGTGTAAAGAGTGGAAGTGGAGTCAGAGGCTCACTGGAAAGGTTAAACATCGTGTTATCTCTTGTTCAAGTTCATTTCTATAATGAATGATCCATCCTATAGGCAAAAAGGCAGCTGCAGTGGCCACACTGTTAACTGCAGCGTTAGGTGGACCACTGGCTTTTCATGGTTACTGACCCGAGAGTGTCTCCCTCCATTTGGATCTATTTTCAGATTTGTTTCACCTGCAGTTGATTCTTCTGATGGTTCTAAATTAGTGAGAAATTCACTGCACATTCGGCAAAAGATTCTGCAATATGTCTGAATCAGGGCTTGTTTTCCATGCATGTCCGGCTCATGTCGTCTCTTTCATTCCTTCTGCTATGACACTGATACTTTCTTCTTTTAAAATTGGCTTTTTAATACTTTTCATAAAGTCGAGCCAGGTCGTGGAGTGAGTTTGACATACAGTGCTTCACATATTTAAAATACAATGGAGTCTACATAGTCCTCATATGAGGAGGAGGATATAATAATAAGTAAAAGTCAAAAAGATTAGGCCGATCTGCTAAAGTTAAAAGCAGACAAACAGGGATGGAATATGGAGAGATCACTGTGAGAGAAAGTGAGAATGGAGAGAAATAATCATTTCTACTTCATGTCTTTTAAAAATGAAGACCTGACTACCTGCTGCTACTCAGGAAATTGCTGTTTCATTTGCGGTGTAGTCTCGCGCCTGTCTCCCTCTTTCTCTCCCTATAATTACAGAATATATCTATTATAGTTCTGTTCTTCAGGGATGGAGAAGGATGGAAAGGAAAATAATCACATCTAAACTCAGTTAGACCACCCTCTTAGAACAAAACTCGGATTCTCTAGGATTGATATTATATACAGTATTGGGTTATAGGGTCATGGTCTAAGGCCTTGTCCACATTTAGGCAGATATTTTTGAACCACTTAGTCTTAAAAAAAATTCAGTCCACATGACCTTAGCTGTACAAAATATCTCAGATCAGATGGAAACACAAAAAGTATGTTGTTAAGTAAGTAAGTAAAATTATTTGATTCAGCAAATACCAGAACATTGTGAGCATCTCTGTTGTTTTTGTTTCCTGCACACGCTCACTACACAAAGAAACAGCGGGCATTTGTATAGTAAGCTTTCACGTCATTGTTTCCCAAACCTCTTATTTTATATGTCCACGTTTACCCCAATAACCCCATCTGCCTCAATTACATGGCTCATTATGCTATAAATTCAGTTTTGTTTTATTTGTTGTGGGTAGTAGAGAGGGGCACTGTGTCAGCCAGAGCGTGAAAAATGTAAATGCAGGCATTAACTGTTTTGGTCAAGCTCTGCTGTGACATATAACTGGGAAAGAAGAAATCATTGGTCACTAATACCAAACCAGCCATCCTGTGTCCTGAGTTGGCTGCAACATTTCCTGATGTACCATACTGATATTCTATTTTTCAGAGAAGCGACCAAAAGGAAGTGAGAAGCACATCCAAGCATGATCAGGAGAAGAGGAATTTCTGAGACATTGAGCATGTCAGAAAAATTCCATGATCCATGAAGTAATTTCTGCTTCACTCGATCCTGAAAAGATCTGTACAACTAATTAAACTACCCTCACCATGCTTCCGCGCCATTAAACATACAGCGTATTGATAAATTGTGTAATAACCTGACCATGCCGAGTTATGTGGCTTGTAAATAAAAGAATAAAAGCCCCATCAGAGAGAGCCCGAGCGAGAAAATGAGTTTCCTCTCAGCTGTCTCATTGAGATGCAGCGTTTGTTCTCCCCACAGCCTTCCACTCGCTCCAGGACGACAACAAGGGTGCGACGCTGGAGACAGGAAGAGAGGAAGAGAGGCAGAGAGGCAGAGAGGCAGAGCAGAGACTTGGTGAATTGCACGAATGGCACAGAACCACGGAGCGCTCCCCCGCCACACCGCCTGCCAATGTCCATCTCGCCACTTCAAGCACAACACCACGGACACACCCTCCTCCTTCACCCTTGACTGTAACCATGGCAACCCTTTGTTTTCCAGCACAGTCTCTCAGGGGAGGACCGTCTCAGCCAATCATCAAATAACCTCCAGTACAAAGAAAACACACGCACGCTCGCACACATTATTTATTTATCTAGCAGTTTTGGAAACATAAGAAACAGCATCACTTTGGGTGTAAAGAGTAAATTGGCTCCTGCACAACAAATGAAGGCCGAATGAATCCAGCAGATGGACATTTTCTTCAATCCTTTGCTCGGAGCTTTACAAACACAAGCAACATACGAACCTCCACATAGATTCACTGTGGTGTAAAACAGGATCCAAGACAAAGCTAAAGGGGAGACCTTCCCCAGATGGATAAAACACTCATTAAGGACATTTTTTTGGTAGTTCCTGGGGTGGCCCACCAACTGTTCTTCCTTGATCCCCTGAAGATTCTTGGGAAAATGTTTAACTTTTGTAGTCCTTCAAAAGTATTGACGTTCATGTCAGCTTTCCTCAGCTGTGTTTACTGCTAATTAGCAAATGTTGACATGCTAACACACTAAACCCAGATGGTGAACACGCTACCCGCTTCTGGTCTTCGGGTAAACTTCGGCACATTTGCATTGGCGTTACGAGCATGTTTGCATGTTGAACTTAGCAATTTAGCTCAGAGCAATATTGTTTTCATTTTTCTGGTAAGTTTGGTTTTTATGAGATGATCAAAATAATCAATGTGATAGCATTTGAATGTTACAGCTTCTGACACAGCAACCTTAAATATATGATAATATTTACACTTTAACAATAAACACCAACACTAATCACAAGTTATTGGGCCTGCACAGTACTGAAGTTTGCTTTGTGTTTCTTTGATTTGCTCCAGAGTTTATGAGACAGGCATTGAAACACATTGAGATGAATCAGTGCAACCACTTTAAAAAGTTAGTCTGGAGCCCTGATATCAGCTGAATAAAGAGCAGCGGGACTTTTAGGTTTGCCTTTTTAAAACATGCTGCATGTGACCACTAGATAAAAAGAAAAGGAGACATTATCAACCAGGTTAGCTCACAGTGCCAACACATTTCAGTTTGTGGGCTGTGAGCCTGGCCAGGTGGTCCGTTGGGTTAGGTTGGCCTACATTTGAAGAAGCAACATGAAACATTCTGTAAAGTTTACCTGGCGACAAGCCCAGCGTGCAGAGAGCTAAACACAGCTAAATGTCCCCAGAGGGAGAACCATACTGGGACGATTTCACAGGCTTTAATTGAGGCTGTCAACTGGGCTTGGTTACTGATGAGATGAATGAGACAGATAAAAAAAAGCATTACTTTTTTGGAATCTGTAAAAACCATGAACTTGAGGTAAAACTGTATAAGCTGCTTAGATGTCACACTAACAGCCATTCATTGTTTGCACTGCTACCAAAAACATCAACTTATTAGCAGCAGCAGGGGAAAAAAAATGTTTAGGGATTCAACAACAAATCCTCTCACACAGCTCTGGCTTAACCAGACTAGAGAGTGACAACACAATCAATAGATATTAATCCAATAGTCAAATAAAAAAGGGGGATAATACAGATTATGGAGATGGTGCTGAATAAAAACCATATGGTGTGTCAATGTGTGTGTCAATGACCAGATACCTGCGATGACTTGGGTAATAATAAGTAGTGGTTATGGTTCAGGTAAGTCTCCAGGAAATTAATACTAGTTTATGGATACTTGTTGATGACCTTTCTACCATGTTGATGACCTTTCTGATGCATGAACACAAACATTTCAGGACAAAGAGGTGACATTCACGTAGGAGATGAAGATGAATATGTCAATTTGGGAAGACCACATCATTTGGGACCGACTGGTGATAAGGGCCCATGCATGCCAGTGTCAATGAAAATCTCCAGATCCCTTTTTTTCACGTCTGAGAAACAGCTTATGTAACAGAGAGCTGGCAGCATGTACCATATCATCGAATCCAGTCAGTGGTGACCCTCAGAACCAATTAGACCAACCATAAAACTCATATAATACCCCAGAGCAGACTTTATACTACTGTCATAATTTTGGCACATCTGCAACACATCCTGGCTTATGTCTTAAGTATTAATAGGATTTTGTGGCCATTAGTTCCACTGAGTAAAACCACATGAATAAATGTCACCAGATGAACAGTAGTTATTTCATGTTGTATGGACCCTGGCAACCAGCCAGCCTCTGACCCATACTGCTACATCCCTCCTGAACTGTCAATTACAGTGAGGCGAGATGAAGGTGAGAAACTGCTCCTTCGCTGACACAATGCTCCACCTGATCCCTCAGTCAGAGGTCTTTCAGAGTCCTTTTGAACGACCCCTGACTGGAAACGTCTCTCTCTCCTCTGGCCTCTAATCCTCGTTCTTTGTCAACTTTTAATCAACAGCGGTTATTTCTCAGCAGCCTTCACTCTCTTAACCTCTGTCTGATCCTTTACACCAGAACAACGGCTGCTGCTTCAAAATGCTGAGCCAAGTGACTTCTTGTTAAAGGTGATAGTGGATGATTGACAGTCTCCTCATAATTGTATTTAGTTTGGACAATGCGCCGCAGTGGTCACTCCATTCTCCAAGAGTCCGCTCAGATATCAGACCGCCGGCAAAAACAGTGTAGTTCTCCTCCTACAATGCTGTCTCCCACGCCCACAGATTTCGGAGAAAAATGCTAATAATATTCATTGAATGTGGTGACGGTCATTGTAACCAGTGACAGCGCAAAACAGAGCGAGCAATATTGGGGCCAGGAAATATCACCTTATCTTGTTGAGAGACAGACGGGCTGAGTGGTAACGGCTGGGCCCACTAATGCAGTTTGGTGGCAGGCACATGAAATAACTTCTGGGTTCGATCAATCACCCGGCCCCTCAGGGAACAGAGGAGGGAAATATTCATCAGCGTTTGCACAAGTGAACAAACACATGCACACAAACCCACACACACACACCGTATTGCACATTCCATCAGCTCGAGCCGGCCTTTTTCCTCATCTATACATATTGGTTTAGGTGCATTTGCGAATTAAATGCCTTGAAAACAACAACCCAAAGTGTTGACTGTAGTTAACTGTGGATTGAAAACAAAGCATGAAGCTCCCATGCGTCTTCTACTTTTCCTCGTCTCTTTCTTTGCGGTAATGTGATTTCCTCGTACAACCCGCACACCTCTGCTCCTCCTGAAACGGAGCGTGAGAGCATGCACGCTGCGACGCCTTTGTTTGCTCTCAGTATCACCGCTGGCCAGATGACAGACTGAGGATTAATCACACAGACAGCGGCTGCTCGGCCACACAGAGGAGCAGCACAAGACCTGACAAGAACAAAAGATAGAAGGACACAAAAGACGTTTTTGATAATCGGTGCGCTCCCATGTAGCGCTGGCATTTCGCTTATCTGTGTGTGTGCATGTGTGTACTTGCGTCTTGGATCTGTATGACAGTGAGTGCGAGCTGACACGTTGGCGTTTAGCTTGTTGCACCTGACTGCCTGAGTGTGGCGTGGGCATGTGTGTGTCCTAAGTGTGGAAATTGTCACATCAATCCTCCTGAAGCAGTGGCAGGAGCAGGAGAGGGTGTCACACCTCCCATCATCCTTTATGCTTTACTGACCCCAAGGGAAACACACAGAGTCGGGATGGAAGATTGAAATCTGCCGACCCTCTGAAGCACACACACACAGGTTTCCACAGCTATCCATATCCGGACTTTGCATTGACTGCTATTCACCGTTTACAGCCAAACCAAAACCTTATCCCTAACCATAATAACCATGAGCAATTCTTGCCTTACCCAAACCTAACAACTGTTCACATTGTATTCCCAACCTTAACCAGGACCTCAGAAATTACGTTTTGCCACATTAGGACCGGCTTTGATCCAAAGGAGTTCTGCTGATCCTGACAAGATCCTTGTTTATGCTTGTAAAGGTCCTAAAGAGGTACCCAAAACAAGTACACACAAATACATGCCCTCGTATCCCACAAGCAATTCTATGTGTGCTTTTCTTTTTCCCCAGCAACATCCTCATTCAAACTTGAAACTATAACATCGATTCCTTTGTGTTGCATAATCTACAAAGGTTCATTTTTAAGTGCATTTTACTTTTGAGAGAGGCAGAAAAGCCTGTGAGTCTCTTCATATCAACTATAAAGCCATGCTAATGACGTCGGGGAATCTTCTCAGATGTGGAAGGTTGGAGAAAACAAGGAGACAGAAATCATGGCAGAAAGTGCAGTTTGACAGAGGCGGCAGGCCCGCTATGTAATAATGTATGATTCAAAGCTATTTTAAGATTAGGGATTTGCTAAACCTAGATTTCATTGGGGAAATCTCACTAACATCACTCGGTGGAAACCGTAAGAAACAAGAACACAGTTGGAGCCTCTGTTTAGTAATGAGGCTAGCGCCGAATCAGGGTCATACCAAGACAAGGTGGGAGCACATTAATCTGTTCACATTTGGCATCATCACACTGGTTTTGCCCTGGTGAGCGTAAAAACAACAACAAAAAACATATGCCGGATTACAGACCTGATCACAGCTGTTTCCTTTTCTCTCTCGTTTCAAATCCCCAATGAGTCAAGAGATAATGACTTGGTTAATATATATTAAGATCAAATAAGCTGTTAAGGAGACTAAGGATCTTGTGTCATTTTATGATTAAAACAAGACTCACTAATATCCCCTGAGAAGACAAAGTCACAAAATGCTCACATAGAATCTTTTGTAGATTTAAGGAGAATACGAGTTAAACTCTGTTGAAACTAAAAAAAGGAACAAAGAAAAGAAAAGAATAGACTCAAAATACAAGGTTCTGATGAGGCTTTTTTATCATCGTTGACTGGGAGACTGACAAATAGTGACACCTGATTGCATTAACTCTTGGGTTAGATAACAGACTCTAAATAAATGATGGATGATGCATGTCCACTTCTTCCCACTATGCATAAATAAGGCAAAATATCCCAAGTAAAAATGGTGCCTTCTTGCACATTTGGGGCCAGCACAGTAACAATCTGGGGATGGAGCTGATAAACTCACCTGAAAAATCTTCAATCCCAACTTTCAATCATGACGTTTCAACCTGTTTTTATAGCATTGAAATAACAAATTAAAAGCCAAACTTCCAGGATAAATGAGGACTACATGTACGAACATAAATGTGACAATCTTAAACGACAGAAATCCTCTTTGAGAAAAATTTATTTGAAGTGCACTATCAAAAAACTTCTTTGTACCATGCAGCTGCCATAAAATAAATGTGGGCTTACGTGTTAGCAGCAGAAGGGCAGGCTCGTGTGACATGCAAAATTTATTCGAACTTACAAGTTGAAAATTGACAACCCTCATATACAGTTTATGGATTAGAACTAGTTATCATTTTCGCAATTAGCTGATTACAGTAATAGTTAAGTGAACAAAATCTAGAATAGTGAGATGAGTTCAAGTTGACCTCTTTAAATGTCTTTCGTTTGCTGATCAGCAGCCCTAAACCTAAAGATCTTCTTCATGTTATGTTCACGTAATCAGAAAACAAGCTTCAGATCCTCTCAAACAAGAAGCTGGAACCGATGATTGTTTGGCATTTTGAGATGCTGCAGCATCGAGTCAGGAAATGAAAAGGAGACTATACCGAACTGTGCTGTGTGTGCAAATGAATGTCAGGCTGTGTCACAGACTTAAAGGTGCCAAATCATACATTTAACTGAAGTCACTGATCTACAGCAGTAACTGTATCCATAAAACTGTATTTATGGCTTTAACATTATAAAGAAACTAGCAAATCAGCACATGCATAAACCAGTGGAGGTGGAGTATAAAATTCTAGACATACAAAGTAGAAATGCAAACTGCACAGATTACAGAGACACACATCATAATAAAAAACATAAATCTGGGCACTGCAGACGTCAGACTTCACAAAGTAAGACATTATTTGCCAGCAGATTTTTGATGGCTGTCCCAATGAGACGTTAATGCTTTCATGCTCTCAAGTTTATGAAATGGATGGGACGACAAATGCAGCAATGGTTCATGACTAATTAAACTAAGTGCAGAAAATAATTATTCACATAATTCGATGAACTTTGCATGTGCCACTGCCCGGTTTGCCTTCACTTAAATGACAGAGAATAGAGAGAGTAGCAGAACCATAACATGTTTTCAGAGGATTTTCTCAAAAGGAAACCATCTGGAGCCTTTTTGTAAATCCAGAGTTGTGTTCCATCAGTACGTACTAATTGCTCATTGAGTGAACTGCCGTGCTTTTATTTATTCCGTGAAAGGTCAGTTCGGGGGAGAAATAAATCAATGCCAAAGATGGCAGCTTGTAGATACATTGCCTCAGTCATTTCATTGTGGTGTGCTGAGTACTAATTTCACTGTTCCTGGGGACGGAGCCAGGGATCATAAGAGACAGCAAGGACAGAGGAGGCTCTGACAGTGCTCGGCCGCGCTGGCTGAACAAACAGAGCCAACGGCTGGGCTGATCCCATGACCACAGAAATCGGGATTATTGCAGCTCTCATTTGAATCCCCTTACATCACATCACTCTGTATCTGGTCTTTTTGCTTGGCTGTAAAACGGCACTGCGGACCTTTCCCCTATCTAGTGGTCGCTTAAGTATCGAGGGTCAGTGCAGTTACCATGTGGATCAAAAAGCAGTCCTTCAGCTGGATGTTCACTTGTTGAGGCTTCAATGAGCATGTTGATGAAAAAGCAGTGTTCCTCTTCAGTCTATCCCTTTTTGACCCTAAGCCCTGTACTTTTTCTTACCTCAACTAAGACTCTTGAAGGAAAGAGTAAAATTCAATTTAGGAAAAATGCACAATATTTATTAGTCCTAGTTGGTCTTTAGCTTACAACCAGAAATTCCTAAGGGGTAAAGCAGCCGTAAAAAAAATCAGATTAAGCGTAAATTCAAATGATGCTGTTTGTGAAGATACTTTTGTCTCATAAAATCACAGAAAATACATTGTTTACAGAGCGGTTGGTTTCATGAGCTTTTAGATATCCCACAGAAAACGTTGGTGTGTTGCTGCACGGGTGTAGAGGGACACAGTGCAGGACTACCAGCTGAGCAGGGTGATGTCAGATTGCCTTGATGGAAACTATAAAATTTTAATGGTTTTTGTTCACAGCCTTCTCAGGACCTCAAACATTTATGGCAACCTCCCACATTTTGTGCTCGTAGGTTGGCATGCTATGATGCATGTACACAAACAATAAAACTGGATGTTTATACTAAATACTGACTGACTGATATATTTGTTTAAATATTCATGGTGAGAAAAATGCAGAGGATTCCTCGCACAGTTAACAGCGACTCTGATGATGCATGTGACTAACTTCCCAGCAAGGCATCAACCTCCCCAGTGACTCTGAGACTACAGTTACTGCACACACTGTGGCTTTTGATGATTCATAACAAGTTCGGGGACCACCAGATTCTTTGTCCGTCCTTCCCTCTGCAAAGTATTTAATCAGAATAAGTGAAGCAGAGCAGCTGGCTCCGTGAGCACACATCACTGCGCTGACACAAATTCAAAAGGCAGCTCTCCCCAAAACTAGTCTGTGGCTAGGTTCCCTGTATGAATTCATAACAACCATGAATTTCCCAGAAACACTATCAGTGACATGCAGATGGATGGGGACCTATTTTGAGGCTGATTAAGGACCCACTCAAGTGTGAGTGTGTTTGTGTGTGTGTGTGTGAGGCTCATGACAATAATCTGGTTCTGGAGTCACAACTCCTTCAGACCCACAGTCTGGAACTCAAAACAAACAGCCCCGCCCTGTATCTCTTTAATCCCTCCACAGGGGATGACGTCAAAGTCAGAAGAAAACACCGAATATACAGACAAAGGGAAATGGATGGAAGAAGTAGGTCAGTAATGGGTGATATTGAAGTGGATAGAATCTTTGTGATGAGTGTCAGCTAGGGGAGGCACCTCACGATTCGATTCCATTTCAGAGGGTTATGATTTCATCAAAGAATTTTATATCTACACATGATTTAATATTTTGATCACTGTGTGAGAGATGTGCATATCCACTAGCCTCACGATTTGTGCTTTAAAAAAGTAAATCAGACCGTTACTGTTACTTTACAAAAGAAGGCTTTCAATTAAAAAAACAGACTACAACAGTCAGTCTTTAACAGTGATCAGTGCTCTCCACATTCATTAACATCCATTCAGCTTAGACCTGTGTGCTGCATCTTTAGCCTTCATCAGGGCGGCCCCGCCTGGCAGCATCAGGGCGGCACTACTCCGCTGAACAACAAGAGGTTCTGCTCCTCCGCTCTCTTTCTAATCCATCTCACTTAGAGCTGATCTTTGTGTAAACCTGCTGAATTAATATTTGTGTTCCTGGATAAACAGGGCGTTGCTTGTTCTGCAACAATGAAGTAAAAAGAAACTCTGCGGTGTGTGATAATCTACGGGAACAACTTCCCTCTTGTCTGCAGCCTGTGTTTGTGTGTGTGTGTGTGTCTGCCCTTCTCTGTCGCTCACAAAAACTGCCACATGTATTTAGTTATTAATCGATTGGTGTTGGATCATGAATCCGGATAATTCCAGTCACATTAACCCTGATGTCCTGCACGTCTCGTGTTTGTGTAGCAGAGGAACTACATGCACACAATGAACGTTTAAACATGTGCCTCATAAACTCTAGAGTAAATCTAACAAATAAAGTGAGTGCAGGTCAGTGGAGGGAGGACACTCAGACCGGAGACAGGGTAAAAGATGACCAGACCTTTAATGTGTGTCTGTCCTGATCCTGAAGCAGCGGTGGTTATAATTTTGCAGCCGTGGGACATCTTAGCGAGCGGAAAACATGAATTGATTATTTCCATCACTGCATCGATGCATCAAAAAGCCGATTAATTTCCCCACCTCTATTGTCAGCATGATACAGTCACTGTTATTTTCTCTCGCTCTAGGAGGATGACGCTGTACCAGGGGGGATGAATATTCTAGATGAAGTTTAATAAATGATGAGCAGAGGCAGCGTTGAGAAGCTCAAAACACGGTGCTCAACTGCAATATGTCTTCAGCCAAGTTCTCCCATGATGTTCTGCCTCCTCGATGCTCTCCCTCCGTTTTCATCTCATCCTGTACTGGTGCCTCTAAAGAACAGCTTGATGTGGACATATATATTATAAGATATTTTACAATATTTTCCCCCCACTAAGGAGATTACTTTTGTTTGTCTGGGGATGTGCATGCACAAAAAAGTCACTCTCACCACGCAACAGATTCTGAGTGACAGGTACACCGACTATCCTGAAAGACAATGGACAACAGCAAGCATGCAGCCCACAGCTTCTGCAAATAGCCCTGCACACGGCTATACAATGCAGCAACGGAGCAAAACAGCAAGTTAAGAGAAAAACTAATGTATTTGTTATGAAACTGTGGCAGGACATTTTAGAATATGGCCGAAAATAGTCAAGATAAATAAAGGGAAAGTACAAACACCCATATAACCAAATTTGTGTAGTCGCCTGTTGTTTTTTCTGTCGACCACAGCAGCAATATAATAATGTTCAAGCTGTACGAGTCTGATATTTTGCCGAAAACTACCAACATAATGTGATAGCACTGTCCCTGCCCCAGCATTACTTATGGAGAGGTGTTCTGCTTTTGAAATACTCTCACACATGGATATAAAATAACAGATACAAGCTTTAAATGCAGCCTTTCACACTGAAAAAAGTCTCCATGTTACCTTTATAAGTCAACCTCTACTACAGAACCAAAATCTCTCGACTCATTTCTTCACCATTTTTCTCCATCCTTTTAGTCACACCCCCTCATCTCCTCCCTTTGCTGTTTGTTTGTATCGCAGAATGGCATGACTCAGTGGACAGCCAGGCTGCCAGGATGTCTCCCGGGCCCAGAGGTTGCTGCATCTATGCCGGCTCAGTACCCAGCAGCAGGTCTGAGTTCAGCAGTGCGCAGAAACACACACATTAGGAAGAAGTCATTCTGTCATTATTGTTCTGCAAGTTTGCCAAAGTTTTAACCGTCTCTACAGTTTGGGAGGACTAAAATCAATTTCTTGTGACACTAAGAATTCCTACCACAGTACTCAGTACACCATTATACTGTAACAATATGCCAGGGCACAGTGAAGCTAACTTACTGATATCCGTAGGTAGGAAGAGCAGCTCTTTTATTTTCTCCAGGCGATGACCTAAAGCACAAAAGGAGAGAGAGCGTCAAGCTGAGCATCAAACTGACAACCCGCATGAAGACACACACAGTTCGGCATGAACACTGAGCTTTGAACTGTCCCCTGCCTGCATGTGCAGAAAGTACCAGGGGAGATGAGGTCAAATGGGATTGTTGGGTCACAGTAGTGAGAGATATGACAATCTCATATCTTCAGTGCAGGACGATGGAAGTGCGATACCGCAACTCCGACCAGCTGCCACTGCTGCAGTGCAGGAATAAATGAGTAGTGAAGTGAAGATGATGTTGGATTGGAGATACATTTATATAGATCCATCCATTGATTATCTATAACTCAAATCCAGCTGGCATTTGACAAGAGGCTAGGTACAACCTGGACAGGCCGCCAGTCCGTAGGGCCAACATATCACTATTCACATGTTAAATTTAGAGTCTCCTAAGGCTGTCCCTTTTTATTTTGAAATTTGAAGATTCATTCCAATGTATGTGCCAGTGTGAATCAAGGTGTAATGACCTGTTTGAGTTCAAATTATACAGTCTACAAGGCATTAGACCGTCTGAGGTGGTTTGTTTCTAGATCCAGCAGAGGGCACCTCGCCATCAACCCTCTTGACCTATCGGTAAAGTTAGTCAAAAGTATTATTGTTTTTCTATCAAAATGGAGGACAGTACCAAACAAAGCCGTTGCGGACAATCACAACACCAAAGCATCTGAGAAGCTACATTTTCTGGACCTGCATTGTTTGTGACAAATGTGTGGCTACATGAGAGGGAGTGGCCTGCAATAACATTTCTACAGCAGAACCTTGGGAAGGAGCTACATTAGCTCAGCTGTATTTTTCCAAACTGTCAGCAGGGCTTCACCATCTGCCACGGAGCCAAGACCACATGTCAGATCTCATCCTTGCGGCCTGAGTCCCCTTGTGACAGCCTCAAGGTTACTGTCCCGACTCAGCAGTTGGTTCAGATTGACCAAATAAAACACCAGCAGCAGCATAGTGTCAGTATGACGGCTCTTTGTAAGATGTGTTGAAGATATCAACAGTGGCAGCTATTTACCAAATAACAGAATAGCTAATCTTCTGTGATTCCCATGAGATGACACAAAACTATATCCAGAGGTTTACACTTATTTATGCATGAATTACTGTCGAAAGTGACTGAATATCTTCAAAAACAGCTGGCTGTAAACGAAAACTCTAAACAACTTACATGTTATGGTCCTCAGCTGAGATGCATTGATTTATCTGGCCAAATGTTGGAGTCAGGGAATAAAGTGAGAAACAAAATGAGCGATTGAACTGCAAATGAACTACACTCACACACTCGTTCCTCCAGGGGAATACAAAGTTTGGCAGAAACATGAGAAAAGAAAAACATGAGCAATGCCTGAGTGTAATGAAAAAAGCCATTTAAGGTGCTACTCCAGCAATTCCTTCTCAAACGTACCAAAATAAAATGCTATAAATTACTATTATACACTAGGGCTTTCAGTTTTTCCTTGAAGCTCAAACATTCATTTGAACGTGGGTGTCATAGTTCATTATTGAACCCTAATGTCTGTTCAAATTCAAAGTATACTGACAACAAGAGCATCAGACCATCTGAAGTAGTTTGCCTTATGATGCAGAAGAGGGCGATCACTGGCAGCTTGACCCATTGCATGCCCTCTTGAAGAGTTAAGTAAGTCTTTGTTTTGATATGGAGGATGCTAGCAAACAAAGCCGTTAAGCACAGATGGCAATTGGCAAAGTAACCAACAAAGGTAAAGCTGTTTCTCGTCTTTGTTCCATGCAGCTGCCGTACCATACCATTCAATGACAGCAAATCTGCATGCTGATCTGAAAAAAAGGGCTGTTAGCAGCAGTTGAGGAGGCCCCACAGACGAATGGAGTAACGTCAAGTGTTCAACCTGACTGCATGCACTGGAGGGAACGCTCAGATATATTTGAAAGTCTTGCGTATCATGTCAAATTTGTACGAGCTGGATTTCTGCTAAAAAATGACAGCCCTATGTGTTTTCCCCCTCATTTTCAGTCATAGAACATAGAACAAGAAATTGATCTAATAATGACCCAGTTATTTTCAGATGCTGGGTGTGTCCCCACAAAGTGAAGAGATGTTTGTCCACACAAGATGCATGAGAAACGTAACACAGAGAGAGGAGTGCATTAGGAGTGGTTACAATGGCAAAGCCTCTCTCATCTCACCACTGCTCTAGTTCACCATGACTCCCCTCCTACTTGCATACAGCCCTGAGGCTTGTATTGGTCCCACAGGTCCAACTCACACTGCAGCACACTGCAGCTAAACAGCGTTTGAGACAAAACACGATTCTCAAGACTGCTGCAATCTAGGAACTTTACACAATTGTATAGCCTTATTCCCACCGGTGTGTTATCTTTGGAACTGTGAGTTAAATTAAGCCAAACCATACATGCTTCACAGTTTTGGTACCAAGAAACATTAAATTATTAACTGCTGGTATTGCTGTTTGTGTATATTTTCCTAGATAAGAAATTCAGAAAACATAGTGTAGGTCAAAATTATAATAAATATGAATCAAAAAAGCAAGTCTTAACAGGCTACTGTGGCTCCTTACACACAAAGAAACTAACAGTTTGCTACTATGCAGAAGTAGACTATATGATTTCCCTCTGTAGGGTGTCATATTTACCTGGGCCAAAGCAGTTGCTGATGTGTAAATATAAAATTAATCAGAAAACCAAAATAATTGAATAATTTGCTAGAACCCTGGAGTGACATAATCATGATTCGAATTTAATCTAGAACCTGATAATCAACTAGTTACGAAATTATTGTAGGACTAATTGACAAATCACAACCCAAACGTGTAGAGACTGTTCTACTATGAGACTGAACACATAATAAGGAATTGAACAAAAAAATCATTTTTGATGGCCCTGTCTATTATTTAGGAATCAGTCAATTGTTCCATGTGGTTTATTCACTAAGACTAATAAACAGTCATGACAGGTATAATTGGATTTCAGTCCTATGGGATAATATATGATGGAACAGCACATTGATGAGAAAAGTCAGCATACCTCACTACTGTGTACACTCATGTCAGGACAAAAACAAACACATAAAAACAAGCTGACCTATAGACAACACACCTGTATGAACGACCATAACTCAGCTCATCAAAGCCAATCTTCAGCAGGAAATCTATCCCCATTGATCTCAAACTTCTCTCCCTTGTCTCACATGACAGGCAAGGGCGCACAATTCCCTGCTTGCTCTAAAACCTTGCATAAGCTGTTCCCCGACATTTAACACTGCGTCAACATTTTACAAGGTTGCTCACTGCCCTGCTGACGTGACGTCCTGTCCCAGAGCAATAACTGAGCAACAGCTAAGCTCTATACATGCTTGTGGTGTGCGAAACAACTAAAGAAGGCAGAATGGCCTCATCTGATATTTAGCAATGAGCCCAAAGGGAACAATCCCTGATAGAAAAGGTAATAATGGGTAAAACCCACAACAAAAAAACAAACATAAAGATGGAAACTGCTGTCAATAACAAGTTGATTGAAAACTTTGGCATTTTGCAGTAACCACATTTGCAGATGGTTATGGTTAAGGTGAGCCCGAGGAGCTGCTTCATGAATATGTTTACTGACAATATAAATCAAGTGATGAGTGCTTTTTGCAACCAGTGGAGTCGCATTCTGCTGTTAATTTGAGAGAATATAGACTTCAGGGATTTCCACATGGGCCATTCAAGTTTACTCCAGTGGTATTCACAAACTCTATCCTCAGAGTGAGCATCTTACATGTTTTCAGACACAATCTCAATTTAATAATGAATAAATTGCATTGTTACATTTGTTCAGAAATGAGAGCTCATTAGGGTGCAACTGCAGCAGGGGTCAACAGGCTAGGGTTGGAGTTGGATGGGGGTACACCGAGGTTAGAGGTATAAAAGTTCTATCTTTCGTATCAGAACAACAAGATTGTGGACATTTGTATCACAGTTTTGGTCTCACTTCCACCACAAATGAACAATCATCTATGCTGTCATCAACAAACTTGTCTGGCTGTAGAAATAATGGCCCAGAAGCTGGTACAGAATTCAGCCTGATTCACAATGATGCTCGCTCATTGTGGAAAATGTTGTGTTTCTCTAAAGATTTTAAGATCTTGACCTTATTATGTTATGATTTGGCTCTTAAAATTGAAATTAAATGAATCCCTTTTATTTTAGTTAATTCATCTTTATGCCATGGATTCTTGTGAATCACTTTGCAACCTAGTTTAGATAAGTGCTATTAAAATGAAGTAATTTTTTATCCCAGCATGACGCATTTTATATGGAAGAACATTTACCTTTGCATCTTAAAGAAAAACACAGTTTCTCCCAATTGCAGCCATCTGTCTGTGCTGGAAAAAGAAACTCATGAATTTGTCTGTGCTGCCCAACAAAGGCAGCAGCAGCAGGTGAAGCTCTCTGCACATCTAAATGCTAATGCCATGCTGCTCTTCAAACAAATGTGGTACCTAATAAGCAGGTCTGGTGAATGCATCTAAGGTCTAAGTAATGAGATAAGTGACAGCATACAGAGGGAGCGGAGTCGTCTAATGACACACGGCACAGCAGGAGGGAAGGTAAAATGGGTTTATTAAGGTCATGCACACACTAGCGTTAGCACACACACTCGCATAACCTGAAAACTAATAATGCTTACTTTTAGCCAAGGTTATCGCTTATGAAACAACATGTTTTTTAAATCAGAGCCTTTAAATAGTCAGTACAGCATCTGCCTCTTTTGTCTGCATACATTTCAAAATCCTTTTTCTTGTCCAAATTGAAGGCCATTAACATTTGCTGTATGCTGCCTGAGAATTGCATGAAAACATATTAGCACACGATGAAGACATGCTGAGAGCGAGGAAAGCCAAATGGATGATGAACAGCTGAGTAAATGCAGTATATAAAAGTTGTCTAATATTTTAGTTGATCCGCTTTAGTTAAGTGGTCTTGACTGTATCATTATGATTTAATGTTCTTGCACTCTGAACATATTGTACTACAATATTCAATAGATTTGGATTCCATTTTGGATCAAGTCCCACACTGACAAGATGTTCATCCCTAAGCTCTGAAGCTAAATAATCTTTCAGATATTTTAATCTCTTCTTGCTGATGAGGTTTAGAACAGTGAGGTTACAAGGGTTGGATACCAAACATAATATTCAATCCGACCAACTGATTCACGTTAAACTAAACTGTGCCAAATGCCGGTACCTCTGAGCACATCTGGGCAAAAGGGTAAGAGAGCACAAGAGAGAGAGAGCATGAGTTAAGTAAATCCATACTCCAGGTCAATGGGAGGACAGAAGAGGAGACTGAAGAAGCTCCGAAGGAAAACTGGGCAATGGGGGAGAAGTGAGACATCGCTATCTTCGGGTAATTAGCAGTTTGGATTAAGTTGTTCTTGGAGATAACTGGACTTTTTCACTATCTTTCTTTGAATTAGCTTAGCATTTTTACAAGCACTAGTCAACACTAACAGTACAAGAGTGCCCTTAATAGAATACCAATTTACAGTAAGCACTATGCAAACACTGTGACACAGTGACAACAAATGTTACAGAGCTAGTGAAGTACAGAAAAAAGGTACTGTTGGGGAATGGTACCAAATGCTGAACTAGTTCAAACCCTAGTATCTACAATTGCACAGTATGTTTTTTCATCTGGTCAAATTGATCAGATTATCAGATATATCAAAGAGGACAGAAGTCAGACAGAACCAGTCATTCGGTAGCGCTGTTTCAGTGCTTCTTATTCTCTACGTCTTTCTCCCTGAATGTTGTCAAGGAGTGATTATTTTGCGTCACCCATGATTAATGCAGCTGAGAATGGGTTACGTTTTTACAGAGCACTGCGAGAGAAGCGTTTCTCTGCTTCTTTATTCCATTCTCTCGCTTTCTTTTTCACCATTTTGCTTTCCTCCCAATTTGACCTGATTAAACCAAAGAGTGTGAAACTGATTTGGACTCATTTGCAAGCCAATAAAGGGAGGTGTTTTCACATCACCTCATTGGATCCAAGGGACACAACTACACTTGGGGAAATGAACTGCAGTTTCAACTACTTTCAACCCACACAAGACATCCAGAGATTATGTTTGTTCACTTGACATTGCTGAGGCAGACTAGGGGAAAAAAGTGGTCCTTGCTTTCAGCTGGTTCAGACTGCAAGCCATGTCCCAAAAATATATTCAGTTTGAAATGAAAACCTGATAACAGGTCCAGATAGAGCTCACTGTAAATATAGTACAGGGATTGCCAGTAGATATCATCTGTGGATACTGAAACTCTCTGAAACAGGATATGAGAGGCGGTGGACTAGTGGCAGAAAAACTTGGACTACTGGCAGAGAAGGGGTCTCTGGTTCGATGCTGGTTCGATTCCACGGTTCGTCTCCTCGGAGTTTCGGCGGAAACTTGCCTGGATGGTGTAACGAACCTGGACCTGTCCAAAGTTCAAAAGGACTCTTCTCCCTACCCTGTCTAGTGCCCCTGAGCAAGGCACCTTACTCCCCCAACATCTGCTCCCCGGGCGCCGTACCTGGCAGCCCACTGCTCTGCTCTGCAGTGTGTCCTGCACCAGATGGGTGAAATGCAGAGGACTAATTTCCCCAATGCATGAGTGTGTCTTTGCATGTTTGTGCATGTGTGTGGGATTAATAAAGTGTATCTTCTATGATTCTGCTTGCTTCAGCATCATCTTTATGCCAAGAGACACATAAATGAGAGTTGTGTTTTATAATCTACAGACACATTATATGTTTTTAAAAGGGTTTCAAATCTCAACATTGAGGTGAGCCGATAAACCAAAGATTAGGACGCATACCATGATGGTGCATAAGCCTTGAGTAGCAGGTCCCTGGTCTGCTGGTCGGACCATTTAGTGCTTGTCATTCCCGCACTCCCTCGCCCTGACCCGATAACCAAAATGGATAGGGGACATACTATATAGGCACATTTGGCTTAAACAGGATTGACACTAAAATCTTAAAAAGCACTTATACTGTTGTCATGATAGTAGGTGTCACATGTGTTCAGGCTCACGTGACTTGTCCATCAGCCCCACCATGTACTGTGGAAGGCTAAGAATTTAAAAGGCTCATCATCGGAAAAAGGTTCCTCATCTCTGACCAAATGTTCTCTTAGCTTATTGAAATATATATATATATAACCTTCACTGGGTTTTTACTGTGACAGGATCCACTTTTTTCTTTTAATAGCATGCATTTAATAAAATGAATTGATTTAGTCAAGTTCATACTTGACTAAATCCAGAGGAACCCTGGAGACTGACTTTTCCGGCAATAAAGCCTTTACAGCAGGAAAGAGAGACAGTGAGATAGGAATGATAATAAAAATGGCAGAGAGGATCATTTATTGATATAGCATTGATACAGTAGCTGAAGCACCCTGGTTTTTTTATCTACTCCGACAAAAAAAACAATGAATCTACGGTTCAAAGACTGGCACACATTTAAAGAACCGTCACAAAGGATGAAAGGACTAAATCTTGAAACAGCGCGCCCTTCAACACGCCTGACTGATCCAGAGGATGTGACCTGGATTTCTACAAGTCTACTTTACCTGTTACTAAAGATAATAACGGGTCATATCACAGAGCTAAGAGTCAACACTTCATGGAGAATAACCCTCGACCTCTCAAAGACCGATCAAGCCAAGAGATCATAGTAGCAAGTAAATGAAAAGTACAGGCAATAGATTTGTCTCCAGATCAAGTGTGGAGAGATTTTTTTAAAGCACAGCAGAGGCAGAGACAAAGATCACACTTTCAAGGAAAAACATAAATCGAACGGGACAGCAGTGTCAAAACAACTTGAGAAGAACTCATATGACTGTCATATTAATGTGTGTAATACTAGAAGTGGCATGAGCTGGACAACAAGGGATGACACATCTCCTGCCAAGATATTCATGCTTATAGACAATTGCCTAACTGTTATATAACATGGCATTTTTTATGGTTGTGGAGAATTTTAAATCCAAAAGGTCAACCTTATAGATGAGATGTGAATATTGATTTAGAGCAGCATTAACACCTGATAGAGGAAGGTAAGTAATTTCATAATTTAGTCATTTACTTGACTAAAAGACTGTTGTGATGAACAGTGGATTGTGATTGAACCATAGACTGATAGAAAAAGGTGAAAGAATAGTAATCTGTTTGGAAGCAAATAGCCAAAGAATAAAGTCATTACGATGCAAACAGAGCAGCCAGCAGCTATTCAATGCAGGACGATCACTGAGTCTCTCTTTAGATATTTTAGGTTACAGTGCTATTTCAAATTAGCTTGTACAATACAAAGGTCGACAGAAAGGAAAGAATAGACAGATTCTGTATATTTTCAACCAGCAGAGCTGAGCTGATCTAAATTCCTCTTACTGATGACCACTTAGTTGAAACGTTAAGGGTTACGAAGAAAATCTGTGCATGTGATTCATATACATCCTATTTTCTACAAGTTGAACAGCTCAGTGCTATCATATATCCTCTACAGACGGTGAAGAATGCTGTGGTGAGATGACAAGATATTTTGGTCTGTTATGGTAAAAAATTATTGAGTCATAAATTATTGCCGCGTCGTGACCAGGAGCTATGACACACTTCTCTCGGCTGCCTAGCCAATCACAATTTGCCATTTTCTTATGCATCATCATTGGAAAGATAGAGCTTGGCGCTTACTTCCAGGCACATGAATTCAAACAAACATGGTGCCCAGAGTGGTGTTTATTATACAGGCTGTGAGTCCAAAGGGGGCTGAAACAATCAAAATGTTTGATGACTGGCAACTAACGCAAAATTATTTTGCACAAGAAATAATTATCTATGTCAAGGAGGTTGTTGTTTTCCTTGATATTTGTTTGTTCGTCTGTCAGCAGGATAACTCAAAAGCTATTAAATAAAAAGCGGAGGGGTGGTGCATGACCCAAGGAAAATCCATTAAATGTTAAAGTGGATGCTGATTAAGAATCCGGGATGTTTTTCACACTTTCTTTAACATGGTGAGATAAGTAATTGCCAGAGGTATGCGGTCTTCTAGTTATCTTTGTATCAAGGAAAAAATGCCCCACATGCAGTTGTACTTGAACATCTTCAAGGGTTTACGAGTGTACGTTAGATGAAACAAGCTTCTTGGTCTCTGAAAATGATGACAGAAGTAAAGAATTAAATAAATTATTGTACCTAATTGATAAGAAATATATTTAACATATGCAGCTAATAAACTCCTTTTTTGAGTGGACATGCAGTCTTTTTCTGTCAGACGAACGTAAGACTGTAACTTAAAAGGTAAAATATCATATTAAAATAAATGTATACTCAGTGGATTAACCTACAACAAGCTTTAAGGTGTAAAACATTGTAATCCCTCTGCACGTCTCTGTTTGCTAGTTACCACAGCGACTGTGTGGCTTACAGCTCTTAAAGTCCACATGCTCAATCCTGTGATAGACAGAAATTTCCTTGCCTCAATTGCTCATTCACAAGGCAATTCTAAAGAACCGCAATTGTCCGTAATAACACTGCAGAAACACTTACCTTGAAAAAGCCTACTCATAAATCATCATTGCAGTTGCCTTTTTAACAGTATTGCAGCATGCAAATCCACACCCACCCTGTAGCTTCATCTGTAGGTTTATCATCTAGGAATCATGTTTTTGCTAGAGGGCACGATAGAGTGTTATTCTCCCTCCCACACTAACATGTTTTAGACCGCAGAGACAATGTAAATGTACGACACGTGAAATCCATAGTGTACAGAGTAAAGCTTTTAAGAAGATATTACACATGATATTATGTAACAGATAACTGATTTCCCTGCAGCACGGCCATGTGTGCTGCCACAGAGAGACACACTCATTCCTGCTAAAGAGATATTGTTGTTTGATCAGACCTGGTGTTTAGATTGATTGCCCTGATATGATAATGGTTTAATCACACATTTCCAAATAGTTATTATCCTTCATAAATTGTGCAGCAGGGCTCGAGGCAGTTGCCCTATTTTGTTTCCCCCATCGGAGTCGGATTTAGCCTCCTCTGGCTGCAGCAGGAGTAAGAGCCCACGCAGCAGACTGTAAGGAGGGTGTTTGTCCTTCAGTGCAGGTGCTACTCAGAAAAGCTGTCCCTGGCTACAGAGATGGAGAGACGCAACAGGGGTGTAACAGAGATAAATGCACAAGAGGACAATGTGGAAAAAGAGACGACAGACCAACACAAAACCACAGGAGGAGCAGGATAAGGATGAAAACTAAGCTTCTCCTCTTTTCAGCATAGCAACGCAGGTAAACATGTTGTGTGCATCCTCCAAGGCCTTATAGATTTCCATAATGGCTCTCCGGGGGCTCCTCACCTTCTCTAAGAGCCATACATTACTCTCCTATATCCGCCCTCATCCTCCATATTCCTGGTCGTCACTCTCCTCCTCAACTGCACCACAGCTTTGGTTTCCCTGCTCCTTCCGTCCTATCTCCCAACTGTTGGCTTTTATTCTCAGAAACCTGCAATCCAAATATTAACTTCTAGAATTATTTTGGTCTAAATACTGCTGAGCTAATGATTCAACCAATCATGTTGCAGGAAAACCTCCACCAAAGAGGCTATGTTTACACCAACAATTAACCATTTATGGTAATTTTGTTATTTCGCTAGAGAATAATTAATGGGTCATGATGAAATCCAATTGGAGATATTATGGGAACATCTGACATCTATGAGAGTCTCAGATTTGATGCAGCTTGAGCAAAAGATTACATATTCCTGAGCCAACCAATCATGTTTTATCATTTGAAAAAGAGCTGAATGTTGAATGGAAGTCTCACAGATCTAAATCCTACTACATCATCAATAAGGTTTCCTGGAATTGCCACGGATGCAAGTAAACATGTGGTCTATAGTCTTCCCACTGTTGACTGCATCAACTACAGGGACCAGTACCACTCACTCAGTGCTACAAGGAAAAAAACAAACACAACAAGACTTCGGAAAAGCCCGGAGACATATCACATCACAAGTGGACAGTGGCTGACCGAGGAGCATTCTGCATGACTGGGTGAGGGCAAGGGGCAGATGGTTCGGATGGAACATTGCATGATGCAAAGCAGAGGCTGCAGAGCCATGTCCCCAGCTCCCTTAAAACAATGAACAGCGAGACACAACGCCTGTCAGCAACTGCCCTCCCCGATGGCTGGTGCTGGCTCAGAGTGGTACACAGCAGGCAAGGCACTGAAGGAAAGCAACACAACAACAACAACAAAAAACAACAGACAAACGGACAAATCCTCCACCGAGTGTAGGATTCAGATGAATTTCACTGAGGACCAACGCAACTTGGATCCTTACAGTACATGCTCCATGCAGGGGTGTAGTGAGCCAGTATTCAACTTCAGGTTTGATAGATTGGCACCATGGGAGAAATTCAAATTAATGTGTCATTAAATTAGACGAGAGTATGTTAAGGGGATGCATAATAAAGACAGGGGCAGATATCAGAGTGGAAAAAGCCATATGAAGAGAACTCAGAGCAGCTGCAGATGAAGGTGTGAACGATGCAGGAACTGGACCATTGAGGACATGTACAAATTGATGACCTTCCCCATCGGATGAGACTCTAAAGGCCTGTGGTTAACAGAAGTACAATCGATACATTTAGGCGTAGACCTGGGCTGCGCAGGGATGAATCACCGCGGGTCTGAAGTGTGAGGTGCGGACACACTTCCACAAACCGAATCCCAGTCCACAACCCAGTGATGCGTTCGTTCTAATAGGTCAGAGCCATAGACTGTATATATGTTCAGAGCCCAGCGCCCCGTCGCTAGCACCGACGCCCCGGCTCCACATCCACAGGCTGCGGGGAGATCAGCATCCATCCCCCGCTGCTCCTCCTCCTCCTCCTCCTCCTCCTCCTCTTCCTCCGGAGAGGAGAGGGGCTGAACGACTCGCCCGAGCGGATCATCGACGATTAGCTTTCATCTTCGTGACATATTCTGTTAACCACAGCAGGGGGTCTTACCTGAGGAACGAGTCACCTCCGGTCCGGATGAGAGAGGGCTGGAGGCGCTGGCTGCTCGAGCATCACTCTGTGTGTCGGACCGACTAGGGAAGGTCACGTGACCGAGGCACAGCGGCTGGCAGCGGCGCCGCCCCGGAACCTGGATGACAGAATAACAGCAGCGAGCGAGCCCACTGCAGTCGTCTGCTGCCCCCAGTCGTGACGTTTCACTCCATTCTTACAGCGTCAAATAACAGATATTTGAACACATGAAATAACCAAATAAACGTCCTTAAATCGGAAGTGGTACATAGCTGTTAATATTGAGGTGATATAATATATAGTAATTGTTGATTTTCAATCATGAATACTGACGTCTGTAAATATACACTTAAATATATTTCCCATATTACAACACTCATTCTTGCCAGAAGTGCCTTTTGAGTACTTAATGCTTTATGTACTAATTTCTAGATTTTTGAAGCCATCTTTTAGAAAAAGTTTTTCAACGTGTTCTTTAACCACTGCCTTCGAGGAGCCAGGAGTTGTGATGAAGAGGATTCTTAGCCTTCCGTTAATTATTTCCAATTTCAGTAAGGAAGTAAATAAAACCTTCATTTCCTGTGGCGAGGCCAATCGCAGCATTGCTTGCTACCGTGCCCTTATACAGCAGCCACCAGCTGGCAATCATGATGTTTTGGTTTTACTTTTAGGGTACAGTCACATTGTCTATCTTTATATACATTCTATAGTTGTCCCCCAGTTGCAGGGCTGTCATGTCAATTTGTATAAATGTATAAACTCGGCTCACAGAGGTAGCCAACAAAATACTGTTCCAAAAAACTATTACTGTCCTAACAACATAGTCAGAATCTGTGTGTAATAACTTCCAAATTTGCAATGACCCATAAACGACAGTGGATAGACTTGGTCTTTGAGGGGTCATTGTGGTTTCATGATTTAAATTAACTGTATATGTTCAGTATCGATTAAGTGTCATCTAGTGGTAAAGTAGCATATTACATCCAACTGAATACCCTTCCAGTCACCTTCCCCTTCCAGGAATATGAAACCTCTGACCCTTCAGGTAGAGCCAGTGCTGGATTTTTCCATTCTGGACCACAGTATAAACATGTCAGTCACAATGGAAGATAGATATGAAGGGCTCATTCTAAGGTAATAAAAATAAACAAATAATCAACCCCAAGGGATTTTACACGGATTTAAACAATAATGAATATTATGTGCCATTTATGTTGATAGATTCCCCTAAATACTAGAAACTAGGCCATTGAAACACCTAAAAGAAATATTGCCTCTACAGAATTACTGTCTCAGATGTTAGCTGGAGGCTAGCACTGCCACTGAGTGGCCATGTCTCAACATTACAGCAGAGAAATCCATTATTATATATCCATATTATTTTACCAACAAATAATGGTTCTTACTTATGCTACATATGATCTGACAATCAAATATGATCAAATACAGAGTATTATTATTAAAGTGTACAATTTCGATGATTACACAATAGTAAAATCATCATTTAGACAAAGGGGCAGCAGAGGGCGCTCTGCAGACACATCCCTCCTGATGGGAATACAGGGGGCCAGTGGACAGGGAACAGAAAAGTAGGTCTTGGGATCTCAGGGCAATAACCTGAGCACTGAGCAGGGGCAAAGCAGAAGACCTCAAGCAGATGGCCTGAGGGCTGAAGAACCAATAAGCAGGAATCCCCGGGTGTCCCACCGCAGGGCAGGACCTCAGGAGAGCTAACCTCCAGGCTGAACAGACCTGCCATGCTGCTTGAGAGGATGACCCAGAGACCAAACGGACAGGTTGAGCCACTTGGGAGGGCACCAGCAGAGGCAGGGTCTCTCTGAAGGCAGCGAGGCCATAGATGAAGACTGAACTTTCTGGAGGATGTGCAGGTGGTTGAGTGCACTGGCTGGTGAGGCAAGCAGGATAATAGGAACTCTGTAGCAAAGGGAGAGCCCCTGGAGAGGTTGGACAGAAGCAACACTGAAACAAAGCCTGACAGCTGGCGATGAGGATGGACGTCTGGGAATTGGCACCAGAAGAGTCATATGCCTTTTGCTCACATTGGCTTCTTACTTGCCTCTTGACCATCAAGGCCTGACTGATGGAGCACTGCTGAGATAGTAGTCCGTCTTCAGGCTCTTGTTTACCTCCCTGGCCAGTGACTCTGTTTGTACAGACCAACAACTCTAAGAAGATTCCTGATGGTTCCAAACGTATTCCTTTTTTTATAATTAGAGGCCAATGTGCTCCTGGGAACGAAACAAAGCTATAACATTTGTTTTACACCGTTATCCTGATCTATGCATCATCATCATTTTCTTTTGCAGAGGTCTGAAGTGAGTTCCTTGGATCTCATTATATGTTGTTTTGTCCTGACAAGCAGTGTGACTAATCTACACAAGTGTGTGGCTTTCTGAACAAATTCTGCTAAATAAAATGTTTCACAGGCATCCACCAATAGAGTTCTAGACAAATCTAAAGGATATTAAGTAAAGTCTATTTTATTCTCGCTTTTTCGTTGTGGTTTATTGAGTACGGATTTATGGGTATAATTATGGATTGATAAAATAATCTCCAACACAGAAAATTGGGGAAAAGTGAAAGGGTGTGGATTCTCTCCGAAGGGACTAAAAGAAGACATGCATCAGATCGAGGCGAAACATGTGCAGCAAATCAAAGCAGCGTAATAAAGGTTTCTGAATGGGTCACTGCATCCATATTTCATAAATCCTGTCCTTCAGTCTCATACAATCCTTTCTTTCCTTCATTTGAATATCTCATACATTGCAAAAAAAAAATCCCCAGCCACTGAGGTTTGTTATTCCGACGCTCTTCTTTCATTTTGTGTAATGATGGCAAACTTTAGCCCCCGGGGATCTCTGGTCTGTTTCACATTAAAAAAAAAATGTAATGAAATAAATAGCCTAGGAGCATAATTAATACTTGTAGATTCCGAGACAGACCACTAAAACATTTGATCTTGCTAAAACTAGACAGGATTTTGGTGATTCAGTGCAAATCTCTTTATTGGGACATTCAAAAATCTAATTTTGTTGAACAAAAGGATATTATATAAGATGGAAGAGTTCAAACCATAATGCTTCACACCACTGTCACAACATTTATAGAGTGTTACGTGGAATAACATGTTATATCCTAATCTGGTAATAACCACAGTGGAAATTCCCTGCCTACTTCACTACCTGCCTACTACTTCCTCCCGAGGCTCCACCTACAGAGGCTACATCAGAAGCTAGCTCACCTTGCCCACTTCCGCCTGAACAAAGTGACCTTGCTGTCCACATGGTGGGGCTTCATCCTTTCCAATTATGACTGTGTACATGACCAATGTGAGCTTGTCTTGTTTTGATGGTTGTATATTAAACAGATGTGATCTGTATTTGAATATTGTGCTGATGGGTCAGTGATTTGCCTTCATTGGTGCATTAGTTCATCCATGTTTCATTGAGCAATTCTGAACATGTCATGGCCGTTATTTAACCCACTGAAAGGCCTCTTCCCACAAACGCACTAAAACTGCTCTTTGTGGAGCTGTGATGTTGTAGCAGCTCTCTGAACCTTTAACAGTGTTTTTTCATTTGATTAGAGAAAAATCTCCAGTCCGTCATTTTTACTTTATGTGAAATGCTTCTTTTGAATGATTTTTCTTTTATTTCATCGCAGGTCAGATGTAGATTTTTATATCCCACATGTTCCTCAACTACAAACTGATTGGTGACCCAGATTAATTAACACTCAGGAGGTTATGTTTACATCTGCGTTTGTTTGTTAGCACAGTTGCAAAAAAACTAAATGGAAATAAAAAAATTCTGAAATTTTGTGTGTGTAGGACACGACTAAGGAAGAGCCCATAACATGTTGCTGTTGATATTTTTACTTTCTAAATACTTTAATACTATTGTCAAAGACTTGTGGAACAATACAGCACTTTACTAAAAGGGTTGCATTTCACTGAACCAAAATGGTCTGAGTCGCCTTTTTACTGCTGAAAAATGTATGCTGTTATGTGTTTTTCAAAGAGGAGGAGATTCGATAGGTCTGCAGAGCCTCTCAATACATCAATATTTGAAAGTGGTTTTCTACATGAGACAGGTGGTCCATCTCTCTTTTTCTTGCTGTGACATTGACCATCTATGAAGAGGCTATAAAATGCTGCTCATTTGTCACACAAATGCAGAGGATGGTGGAGGATGATGGAGGATACAACCTTGTCTGGGCACTTAAGATGGCGATGAAAGCCTGTATGAATAGCATTATATTGACCCTCTACGCTGTACCACAGTGATACATGCGTACATTGACTCATATTTGTTGCTCATCTGTTGTATCATTCTTGTGCATATCTTAAGGCCTATAAATATGCTGGAAAAATACAGCACATTATTCCCAAGGTGGAGGTGCTCAGCTGTGTTGCTGCAATGCTCATAACAATAATGATAATGGTGTTGATTTGAATATAATGGCTCTTAAAATACTTGGAGTTTGGTGAGAAGCGCTCAACATCCCGGAATCTAAACCAGCCTTTGTTGAGAAATTACACAATATAGTGTAAACTGCTGGAGGATTAAAGCGTGGCTGCAGTTGGGCTGATGAATGTGTTGTTTTGAGTTCAGAGAAGACCGTGTGACAGGCTAATAAATATTCATCACAGAGATAGTGGGAGAAAAAAGAGGGCGTGCGGAAGAGAGCTGATGCAATGTGAAGTATGGAGTTGGAAAAAAGCCGTCTGTGTCGAATGTCTCAAGGATGAATGCTCTGTGAATACAATAGATTAAGAAGATTCCTCACATGCTGCAAAGCAGAACCAGAAGGGCTGTAACAGAGGACTATCTGCCCTGCACGAAAATCACACAAGATGTCAGAAGGGCTGTCACGAGAGAGGTGTCAGACAGCGATCTGTGTGAGAACAAAGGAACAAGTGTCAAAATGAAACTCAACACAGCAGAGCACGAAACTGATGAACAGATGTTACCAAAGATACAGATGTGCCTTATCGAAAATCACATGTCAAGGCATGTCAAGCATGTTTCTATGGGCTTTTTTTCGTCTTTTCTCCCCCCGACCCCCCTGTTCACAAGCAAAAGGCTGTTACAATATATTGTACATACGATTTAAGCTTTGTGTTATTCAAGATCTTTTTTGGCAAGTTATTCGGTGTAATCGGAAGATTTTCCAGACGTGCAGTTGAATCATTAAGTATAGATAAGACATAATAAATAAATTAAGATTTCGATGCAGTACAACCATGTGAGTGATCAGCTGACCATTACAGGCCTAAAGGCTTGATCAGTACTGGTCTTTCTCTTTAATTGTACAAAGAGCTCCTGTATATTTCATACGTCTTATCATTTACTATTACTTTACATAGTGCCTCTTTAAAAAAATGAAAATTCCCCACTGCCATTATGAGACTCCATAGCAACAAGGGATGATCTTAAGGCTTTACTGAGCTCAGCAGGCACCCACAACATAAAATTTTTCATTTCATAGGTCAACTTTTACAAAATTTGATATTTTCATTCCAGTTATCATACAGTATTTACATATTTTTCAGAAATGTTATTCTGGGCAATGTATTGCAATGTGCCACATGCCAGTGAAAGACACATTTACATTAATGCCTGCATTAATAGCACTATAACTTTAAGTTTAAAATCCATGTTGTAAATCTTATTTGTCAAAGATTATGGTCAAGACCAATTCCATTAACATAGTCGAAGATCACCAATAATAAGCACCCTTTAGTTTTAAAAAGTATCCCATTAAAACGAGCATTAAAGTCTTTTTATAACAGCCCAAGATGAGAATGATCTCCATCAGTGACATCCACATGACTGCCACTGATCAACACTCGCCACTAGAGACCGCCAGTGAGCCGTGTGAGACTCGTGGCTCCGGGCGAACGTGAACGGTGAGTAAATGATCCTGTGCACGGGCCTGTTGGTTGTAATGGCATGATGATGATGATGATGATGGTGGTGATGATGATGATGATGAAAGCACGCGCGCTGCCCATGATACTGACACTAATGTAAAAGCTCGACAGAGTCTCAACACGTGAGCGAGGGATCCAGCGAAGCCCCAACAACTTCTGAAGGTTGTGCGTAAAAACGTGCGATTCTCACACGGATCCTCTTGATTGTTGATCCCACGGTGGAGTCACAGCTCTTGCAGTGAACGATACAAAAGGGGGCGATTGTGACAAAGCATGAATTCGCGTCGGTGCTGGAGACAGTAACAGATATATCTTTATACTTGTGGTTTCACATGCGCTCTTATTCTCACAAAACCGCGGCACAGTTCCTTACTATAATCTATACACTCCTATAGACTGACGTGTATTGATTATTGGAATCATCTCTCTGTCACAATTAGTATGTTTGATCGAATGGAGTGGCTACAAGCAGCTGGGAGCTGGATGCCATTGCGTTTGGGTTACACATATATTATATATCAGCGATACTGGCCTTTGTAGAGATTCGAATTAGGCATGACAGCCTCCTGATGTTGTTTCTGATGAAATGTGCTGCACATCAGTGAGCGGTGTGGTGTGAGAGAGTGGCTGAAGACCTCTGGTGAAATGGTCAACACCTCCGAGGGCTGCGAGGAGACGACCTCCTACCGACTGACTTCACGTCACCCCGCCCGTCTGCCAGCCGTCTCCTCCCTAAAAGCGACCCTCCCTGTGAGCGATTCGGAGAGGAAGACACACTGAGGGAGGCAGAGGAGGGGGAAGAAAGTGAGAGAGACCAAATACATGCAGACTCCCCAACATCACCTAGACTACCTGCTCCGGCACAACACAAGGGGAGGAGGACGCACAAGTGCAGGCGCGTCCATGCGTGCTGCCAGCCGAGCGAGACAATAAGCGCGCAACATTGGACCTCAGGAGAACTGGAATAAGAGTTTACGCGGAAAACTCTTTGGACAAGAGCACAGCTTGAAGCCTAAATGAGCGCAGCACTGTGAGAAGAAGAGTCATGCATCTCAACAGAGAAGAAGACAACAGCAAAGGTGAGGAAAACACAAGATTCCCGCGGCCATCCGTGTGCATGGATAGAGGCTCATTTCAACCCGGGCTCCCTGGGTAGTTCAAAGCTCTCGCGTGGGTTTGCCGGATGCCCTTGAGTGTGTCATGTTGATGTCAAGTGCTGATGCCGAGTGGGGGTCATTCCAGCGAGCCGATGGTGGCGGTGGTCCTGATGCTGATTGTATAATTCCTGTCTTTCACCATTTCAAACCGCACTGGATGGCAGCGAGGAGGTGTTGCATATACACCCATCCAAGGTGGCAGTGTGTGGTGGCTGTGTGTCAGACGGCAGAGCAGCCGGAGCACTTGTTGTACTCCGGGCTGGATTCACCGTGGACGCGTTTTCTGTCGAGGTGACCTGAGCGTGAACACACAAGGTCATCCATCCATCGGTGCTGTGAGCGTGCAGGCTGCCGTGGTTTTGTGCGGTGTTTGCACTGTTGTCTGTATAAATGAGATGTGTGAGTGTGTGTGTGTGTGTGTGTGTCCTCGGTTGTGGTCGGAGGGGAGAATTAGGGAGCAGACGGTGTGGTAATGACACGAGCCCCCCCACATCAGGATATACCGGTGGAGTATATAGCTTCTCATGCCTCTGCCAGCGCCATACATGGTGTGTTTTGACCTGTGTGAACCGAGGTCGAGGTCACTGACTAACACCTGATGCTGTTGTGCCCCTGGATGTCTGTAGACATGACGCAGCCACTGTCTTAATAAATGTGATTAAATAAACAGCAGCAGGACCTGACTGTGTGTCCACCACACCCACATGAACTAAGTTAAACACAATTCAAATGACAAGGGGACGTGGACTAGATATGTAATATGACCATCATCTGCACTGTTTGACCTGCAGTCTTGGATTGTCTATTGCATGTCATGTTCCAACACGCTTTAAATTTAAATGTGAATGTAAAACAAGTGAGATATCAGTTTTTTTGAGTTAAAAAAGTAAAAACACTGCAGACATCTCTGTAAACTCTTCTTTTATGAAAATACATTTTATTTTAAGATGCTTTTCTATACACCCTAGGACACCTTACAATATATCATAAACACATGAAAAATGAAAGGAAAACTAAGGGTTGGAATCGTTAGGAGACACAAACCCCCATCACTACAACCAAAGAAAGGTTAAAAAGTAAAACCAAGAGGCTGAGACACCTAATGTGAACACAAGATTAACGTCAAACCATGGGTTAAAAACCGATAAGTGAGGGATAGATGTTACGTGTGTGAGACTGATCGAAACTGATCTGTAGAGTTGTGATTTGAACTCTCCAATAGAGTCCAGCTGGCGGACGTGGGGTGGCAAGGACCTCACATACTCAGGCCGATAATGATGTGATGCCGCTGCCAAGGGACCCCAGCATTTCATTTTTTTTATGTGTAGCTGTCAAGTTTTATGGGCTGCTAATATCTTTGTTTTTAGCAGCTGTAGAACGTGCTGTTGTTCAGTGAGGAGTTCCCTCATGTGCTGAGTGGTCACCCACACACTGCATCGCCCCCTCATCCGAAATGTCCTGCGACCTCACTGCCAGATGTGTGGATTCACCAGGGACAAAAAGATGAGTCACAATCTGCACGTAGAAGTGATTTCACGATTACATGACAGGTGTGGCTGGGTGTGTGTGTGTGTGTGTGTGTGTGTGTGTGTGTGTGTGTGTGTTACAGAGAGAGAGAGAGAGAGAGAGAGAGAGAGAGAGAGACAATACTGGAAAAACCATTGATATTTCAATACATTTATTTGTATTACTACTAATGATAATAATTGCACTAACAACTAGAGCCTGACCAATATATTTGTTCATTTGGATGGAAACTACAGATACGAGCCTTTCAAGACATATTTGTAACTGTTTGCTGATATGAAAACTTTTATGATCCAGATTAAATGATGCAGAAAAGAAGTGCATGTATCCTTATATTAGGTTGCATTAGTGTTTTCTTTTTCTTTTGACTTTTTTTATATTAAAGTTTGCAGTTGAGCTGTAAAATATTGAGCCTCAAATACATACATTTTTGAACATATATAGGCTATTTATATGTATATTTCGGTTGGGCTGTAATAGCACTACCATTGATCAAATTAAATCATCATCCTTATCACTTATGGGCCGGCCAAACATCCAGCAAGCTATACCACTCAGTTGAACTCAATTCATTCATCCCTAGTGGAGAAAAATAAAGCAACCACATTATGTATAAAATACACATGATAAATATTTATAAGTACGAAATGTATATAGTACATAGCTACAACTATAAGAGCAGATGTTGACATTTCCATGAATTATAAACGCACCCAGCAAAGTAATTTAGAAATGACCATATTGTGGTAAACTCCACAGCCACAAAACTGACTCATGATGACCTGAAATTTAAATAGTTAATATAGTAATATTTCCTGGCTGACACATTAAAGATGTGTGAAGTTCTTTTATGTTTTGTGAGCCTTGGCCTGTTTAAGACTTAAACTCCCTGCTGAAACAAATGTTTTTTTCATGCTCATGGGCTGTCTGCTGTGTCACAATGAATTGGATCAATAACCCCGAATCATTACCAAAAAATGTATAGCTCAGCCTCCAGCTGCAAGTGTCTTTATGCATTACCCTTCACAGCCGGTGCAGAAATAAGTTCAACAAGTTTTCCTGCAGAGACAATCTACTTCAGGATTAATTCTTGAGGAAAGCATGGTGTTTTTCGTTACTTTTTACCAAGCCATCTGTAATTTATATTAAAAATAAAATTGACTGGTAATCTCTGAGGATAAGGTTTTATCGTGTTATCATTTATTCAGTGGGTGATTCATAATTTGTTCTACTTGTTGCCCGAGAGACCACGAATGAGCTGTAGTTTCTTCTCCCATGATATTTTAAGAATATAAGTGAAAAAATATGCCGCAGAAGTTATTAGTTATGTAGTCTGAAAAGTTTCACGTTTGTTCATTAAGATCAATTGGTATTTGTGTAAACTTTATTTTTTGTGGGGCAGTGATAACACTATTATGTCAAAACAAGAATAGTGATGCACCAAACTGGAGCTTCATCTAATGATTGTTTTCATGATTTAATCAGTTAATTTGTTTGTTTGTTTTTAAGAAAATGGATGAAATGATACCAAATCCTGTTTTCTAAAGTACAAGGTGACATTTGCTCTAGAAAAAATTGTTTACAAGTTTACAGATGGGTAAATGCAGAAAAGCATCAAATCATGACAATAAAAATTTTGGAAAACAAATCATTTGGGCATTTGTTTAAGAAACAGCAAAACAATGATGACTTGCAGGTTATGTTGGTTGGAGAATCTAAATTACACGAAAATGTGATTATGAAACAGTCCTTACGCTTTAGCTCAATAATGACGACCTGTGTAAAGTGTTTCCTGCCTCTCAGGAAACATGAGGTGGGAGAAGCTCTAGTCTCCCAGCTCAATGGATTTCTGTATCTTGGATATAAAATGTATTTGTACAATATGTTTGTTATCTTGAGTTGCCGGGTAGTGAACTATAAAAAGAAGATAATGTAACAGTTGGCTGCTTCTTGTAGGGTAGTTATTATTTATTAGAGAAAGTTAAGTACTTTTAACGTTGGTGTTAAAAATCAAAAGCATTCTGGGAAACATTTTGACAATGTAAATAAATGCTTTTTATTTTGGTGCCATACTGTATTGCAACTCCTATGGTTTCTGAACTGCTCATTTTCACAAATATTGAGCATCTAAGGTGAAAGAATGAAATTAATAACCTGCAATCCACAGGTAGTTTTGTGTGTTACTGCAGAAGAGCACAGACGGTTGCGTCTCCAGAAAAGTTTGTGATGAATGAGAGGAATGACTGCATTGTGGAGCAAAGGGAGCGATACAGTTCATAGTGTTGTAGTAATGTGTAGTTTGTGTCTCCAGGTCTTTGTTGTAATCTCTACACCACAGACTAGGTGTATATGTCAGGTGTCAAGTAGGCCTCAGTGCAAGGTGCAACAGAGAATCATTATTAATCTGGCACATGAACTGTCAGAAATAATTGCTTAATATTAGTAGCGTTCGCATTCTGGGAAATATTTAATTAGTACTATGATTCAAACGTAATGGGATGGAATCTTATTAGTAGTTTGAAACAAACTGTGGGAGAGAAGGAAGAGACAGAGCAGTAATTAATAGAGTCTGAAATGAAGGTATTTTTATTCCCTGTTTGACTCAGTGTTGGGAAGCAAGCCACTTGGATTTACAGACTCCGGGGAGCAGACGGTGAGGCCATGAAAAGGAAAATGCTCTGCTCTGTTCTACTTAGCTGCACACATATTTACAACCAAAGAGGAGGATGATAGAGGATCACATCACAAATGATGGCTGAATAGAAAAGTCAGACAGAAGGGCGCAAATAAATGACACAAATGTGTCACGGAGAAGGACAGAGATTGTTTTTTTTATGCGTGGTGCGCCTGCTTGGACAAATAAATTCCTCAATGTTTCAGAAAACTGTCACATCGATTTCTCTTGTGATATATGATCTGGATAAAAGTCATCGTCCAGTATGTGTAAATAAAAACACCCAACTCATCAAGATGTGAGATTAATCTTACTTGTTTATTCAAGCTGTGGTTGTATTTATAGACAAAGCTGCGATATTAATGTCTTAAAAATATCTGTGTTCATTTATACCTCTTGAGGTTCTCTCAGTTGCTTCATTTTCTGCTAAGATATATTCTTCCTCCATTTATTTCTCACATATGTGTCGTCAATAGATAAAACCTGATCTGTATTAAAACCCCAGCTTTTAAATAAAGATGTGAAAAGATGGTGCACTGTGGATAAATATTCACAGGAGGAACAGTGTGTGTCATACTGCAGGATGACTGTTAAAATCTGGAGGTTATGTTTGGCCCATGACGAATGTGTTGTCCATGATAAGAAATATATCCATCCCATTTAACGTGGGTCGTAAAGGGCTGGAGCCAATCCCAGCTGGAACTGGACGAGAAGTGGGGAACACTCTGAACAGGTCCTCAGCCTGTCATATAGCTGACATATAGAGACACTCACATAAGAAATGACAAAGCTATGGACAGAAGAATAAAATCCCTGGCAAATTGGATCATATTCACAGTGTTCTCCCAAGAGGAGCATGATGTCCCAGCAAGCTGCCCGGAAAATAAGTTATATTTAAAAGATAAAGCGGTGTTGGTTTCCTGTTGTTTCAGAAGTGGAAGAGGTTGTGTAATGCGAAGGGACAATATCCACGACAATAAAGTTTCTTGAAAAGGGTCGGTGAAACAAAAAAGCTCTGTTTGCTTTATTGCAATTGAGCTGCAAAATATTGAGCCCCAATTTCATACATTTTTGAGACGGTCCCTGATTCAGTTTGTCAGTTTGCAGCTAATAAAGTTTACTCTGAATTCCATTCCTATATGTTCAGATGACATTATCTATCCATTGCATTATATTCCTATTTGTTTACATCCACATCTTAAACCTGTTCAGGGAAATACATTGGTAGAGTTACTGGGCGTATGTGTAGGATTGCGCGTTGCGTTTGCATGTATATTAGATTTGTTGTGTGTTTAGACTTATAGGCCCATGCTCTTACATAACTCTGCTACAGCAGCATGTCCGCGATAAAGACAGCTTTCTAATTGTTCTCTGTGTTGGCTTTGCTGCCGTCTCTCCTCTCACTTGACCCCAGTTGCCATCTTGTCTGGGTTTTTTACTTTGTGCCTCACAATTATTGATAAGTAGCAGCGTGTGAGGAGAACAGAGATGGTGCAGTAGATTTTGTAATCTGGATGAGGTTGCACGAAGAGAAGGAGCCCACCCCTGTATCAGCAGTGTGGGTTGAACATGGTTTTGGCAGATATATAAGGGGGTAGGTAGAGAAATCCAGAAATAGATAATTGGAGACAGAGACAAAGAGCAAAAACAGAGAGGCAGTGTAGATTTTGAGTGCATCTACATAATGTCTGTGAGTAGTGAGTACTCTTGAGCAGGAAGTAAAACAGAGATCGAGCCATGCACTGTGCCTCTTGTTCAGTGAACTCATTGAAGCAATGCTGGTCTTCACACACAGTACACAGAAACGATCTAGAGCTGAAAGATGGATAAAAGAAGGATGGAAACAAAGAGCTGAATGTGTCCTGTTGATCCAGGTTCAGTTTTACAGCTCTCGAGGATGATGCTCTTCTGTTTGCTAATAACGATACATTTAAAGTCCCACTCCAGTAGCTTATTTAACCACGTAAAACTCGTCTTTGCTCCTCAAAATAAAATATTCGAAAGCTCAGTCGTTATAAAATCTCCCTCATGGCCTCGAAAATGGCTCTGCTGTAATTTTACACCTTCCTTCCTTTGGTGACTGGGATATATAAATATGCCTCTATGGCCCCGCCCCTGCTCCCAGTCTCCCCACCCTCCCACCCACCTGCAGTTGAGGAGCCTTTCTCAAGATACGTAGCTCCAACCACAAGTTATCAGGATGGTTTCTTAGTTTTGTGACATCACAAACCCTGGCTGTCTGAATCCGTTGTCTTCAGACTGACATTTGTTTATGGTAGCGTTACGGTGGATCTACTCAGCTTGTGGTTCTACTTTCACTCAAACTATGTCTCTTATCATAATTAAAGGCACAGGGGGAGATGTGTTTACACTTGATTTTCACTAGAGGGGGACTTTAAAGCTACCGTTCTGGACATTCACCTGAAATTTCCAGGAGGGGAACGCAAATGTCAGAATCAGTTGCACCTGACCACTCTTACTGCAGCCCCTTAGTAAAACCTAGGAGAATGTCTGAGCGAGCCCAATGCGAGAATACAGAAGGATATTGTCTCGAGAATTCACCTTGAGCGAGTGGGCGCATTAATGATGTTTCTAACACAAGACGGGAAAAAAACTGGAAAACAATACAAATATCTCGGGATGAAGACGGGGAATCGAAAACGAAAAAGATGCAGATGTAGTTGTCGACTTGGAAAGACACGAAAATCAAGAGCCTTTGGGGATGAGAGCAGAATTTAGACATCACGTGCACCTTCCTACATGCTCTTTATGTGAACCCACCTTTTTTCGGACTTCTGAAAATCCACTAAGATACTCTTTATATTACTGTTACTTTTACTGCAATTTGATTGAGTTATTCTGGGCAGACCAGTTCCCTCTGCACTCTGTCTCTAGCTCCTGGCCTGGGGCCAGTGTTGACCACCTCGTGTCACAGGTTGTTTACCAGCTTTTTCTTTTCACCCGTACGCTGTGAGCCTTACGAGGAGCGTGTGAAGGGATCTGTGTGGCTGCTGGAGGGCTTTGTCACATTAACGGAAACATGTTGTTTTGGGGAACCAGCAGAAACAAAGGATGGTATACGGTTCTCCCTGGGCGGACAGCTTGTTGTGTGCAGACATGTGAGTTATCACCTCCAGATCCTCTCCCCCAGCTCAGAACAGGTGCCCTGAGCAGTAGGATTGTGTGGAAACAAAAAGATCCTAACTGCCATTTGTTGCCTTCATTACAGCAGTCATCGCATTTTCTAGCAGCTGATTGAACAGTGAGGCATATTGGATAAGGACCGGCCCTCTGATTTACATGTCCCGTTGATCTCCTAGCTACCAATGGGAAAAATTCACAAACTTAAGTCGTGATTACTTCATTTTGTTTCTTCCGTTGGATCGGAGGAACAGATATATTTTTGGGGACTCCTGCCTCAAACCACAGCGGTGTCATGTGACGCTGAAAGGCTCTCCGGATGAGTAAGGCAGAGGGCTATTTGTGGTTTGTTGTCCTGCCCAGGATGTTGGCTTGACAGAGGGAGCACTGTCGCATTAAGAGTAGGAGTGCACCTTGGCTCTCCCTGTTTTATTGAACAGGACACTAAGATGAATTCAGTGGTGTAGCTTGCTGGATGTTTGGCTAAGAGGATGGATGACTGATGGATGGATCACACCGATCAAGAAATGATCCAGATAAAATGTATTTGCACCCCACCTAGACTGAGTGAGGCGAACGGGATATTATGGGACCAGATATCAGCGGTCTAGCCAGGAGCAGATGGTGAGACAGAGCTACGCACAGACAGCATCTTCCTGCCAATACAGGGCTGACAGAGAATGGAGTCAGCGTGTACATGCACAAAGACGTACAAACACTCTTGGCCTTACAAAAGCTGTCAGTGATCTCACAGACTGCGTTGCTGTCACCGTCACGCCCACAGCCTTCCATTTCCTCTAAGCTCCTTCTTCTATTTCCCCTTCTTTTCAACTCTCTGTTACTATATCAACCTTCAACTTCTTCCACCAACTCTCTCCATCCCCCCTCCACTTTTTCCCCTTATTGTTTCATCTGGGATGTCATGATAATGCATTGGAATACTAACGAACCCTGATGCCTATAACGTGATATCCTGCGCTTTCATTTGATCCAGTTTGGGATTCTAGTTCCCAGCAAAAACATTCATGGTTGCCTGGTAAATTATTCATTACAGGTAGCAGAGAGGCAATATAATTAAATAAGCCAATGCAAAGAAGCTCTCAGGGACTATTAAATGTAGCACAAATGTTTAGTTCAGAGATAATTAGGTTTTATTTTGTCTGATGCACATCATACATCCTAACCTGAGCGTCACCAAGAGGGCAGAGCAGGAATCAGCCGGTGTCCAGGTAGCTTGTCTTTAGGCCTGTGAGTCCTGGGGGGCAGGTTGTACTCAGGGGTTGAGGACCCTGCAGAGAGAGCAGTTGAGTATACATGCTGAAGAGGCTTAGTATTTGCTTTATAGTGCAGGAGAAGTACACTCCTCAGTTGAAATACCAACCTTTCTGCCAAATTTGTCTTAAACTACTCACCAGAATAGTTTCTGTTAAATCCGGGGTGAGGAACAGGTCACACAGTTGCAGGAACGTGTTTGATGAGCTGTGCAGTACGACGGTATCGAGAATCAGACTGAATCACATCATCACCCCAATCACTCTCCAGTGTTTGCTGTTTGATCTGGCTTTCAGCTGCAGGGGTCAATAAATTATTCCACACTAATACGGCAAATACAGCGGGGTGTTATACTGTTCGATATTATACAGTACATTTGTTAGCCTTAAAGCTGCTTCGATGGTTTTTATTATCTGTTAATTGATTGCTTGTCTTCTGATTTATTGATACATTATTTTATTTATAGAATGTATGTAAATAGTGAGAGGGGATCACATGTGATGTCCTTTAAATTGCTGGTTTTGTCAAAACTCAAATATACTGAATTTACAATGATAGAAATCAGAGAAAAGCTAAAAATCATATTTTGGAAGCTATATTCAGTTTGAGCCACAGCAACATGGGTTGGTGGTCGGTTTGTCAGATCACTTTTGGTCCAGATTTGGCAACTGCTCACATGCTAACATGCTAAACTAAGTTGGTGACCATGATATACCTGCTTGAGATCATTCCCTGTATATAAAGACGGACGACATGATAGCTCCCCAAAAGCATCTGGATTGTTCCCTGTTTGCTGGCTGCAGAGGAGGTCATTAACATTTGCCTCCTCCATGTTAACTGATGGGACATTGACACAACTAAACAGTCAAAGTCCATGTTAAATAATTTTTTACCCCAAAGATGTTTTAGTTACTTCTTGTCAAACTGATTGGATTTGTTTTTAAGAAGTTATTTGATGCTATAAAAGCAGGGGTGAAACATCATGATGGACAACTACCGATGACATGCAAATGGTCGACCCTGTGTATCGGTAGGACCTAAATACTGCAGCTTCATCCCCTGATCACCACTGTGCAGACTCTAGCTCCAAATGTGCAGGATGGCGGCGTTTGTATCAGGGATATTTTGGCTTCATTTCTGGATAGTGGGAGCGAGTGGAGATGCTCCAATCATCTATAAATACAATTAATGCTTAAGTTAAGCATGTTGAGTGAATGTCACTGTGAGAAATATGTTAGCATGCTGGTTAGCTTCTATGCCAAAGCACTGCTACGCCTGCTGTGTCATAGAGTTGCTCACATGGCTGTAGGTTGTCTGTTCGCTTAACGAGTGACTTGTCAATTAATCAATAAATGAATTGTCTCACTCTAGTGAAGCTATCGTTTGCCCTATTTGCCCTCTCCGGCTCATCCCTGCCATCAAACACTCAGCTGAAGAGGCTGAAGAATACAAAACCCCTCCCGTCCTCGCTGGTTCAGACAGAAGCACAATGTCTGACCTGATAATCCACACTCCGCAGTGTCTGAGAATTTGAGCTACTTTCCTCGTCAACCTTCAGCTGCCAGTTCCTCTCTGCTCTGACGCACGCCAACCCTGACTCCTGCTTCACCCCACTGATGGAAGCAGCGGTCTAGGTTGCTGGATGAGGTAGCTCGCCTCGCAGAGAGTCCTCGAGCCTGATGTCTGCCGCAGCCTCCAGCTCTTGGTCACTGTGCGGCCGCCGTGTCCGTCTCAGGGCCGTCGAGCAGCAGCTGAACATGTGCAGCAGCGCTCTCGTCCTGAGGCGCCGAGGGCACGGAGGTGACTCAGCCTCGCTCCTGAAGAACAGACCGGACGGGCTGTTACAGAGGCGGAGAATTATTTTAAGATAATTCTGAGTAGGCTAAACTACTACTGAATTTACTTTTCCAACGTCTCTACAGTTTTCTTGGATATTTCCTTCCCTATTTTGTGTTACAACTGTCTACAAATAGAGACTTTATTCTCTCCTTCTCTTTCTCATCATTTATCTGCTCACCTTTGAGCTGTTTTAAGACATGAAATATTCCGTTTGCGCATGAAAAATACAGTTTGAGGCTGCTGAAATAATGTGTTTTTGTTTATGGCACATGGACAGTGGCGTCAGTTCTTATCACCTAAAGCTTTTGAATCTCATTTTTCCAAGTGGACACACGTCTGCATCTTCCACGTGTATGCCACCTCTTTTTCATCGGAAGATATTTGCATCATTTTTTTTTCTTCAGTTTTGTGTTTGTCACTAGTTAGCGACCCCGTTAACATGCCCACTTGATGTCAATTCGCTCGCTTGGACATTCTCTAAACATTTTACTCGGAAGGCGGCAGGGAAAACTCCTGCGTTCTCATAAACATCTCCTCCTGGAGAGTTTATGTATTAAAGCAGCACAGGAGGATAGTTATTATGGTCTGTAGACTGCCTCAGGAATCAGGATTCAGTGGTTTTGTGTTCGAGGAAACAGAGAGCTATATATAAAATTCAAATAGTTATTAATATAATATTAAGCATGTTTAGAATATGAAGTGCTTTTAAAAGCCAGGCGTGACCCAGCACATGCTCCCGGTACAAACCAGTCATCCTTTCCATTTCAGCTAAACGCCCACCACCTGCACACTGATGGTTGTAATTGCCTCGCTCTCATTACCAGCAATCTATATGTTCTCTCCCATGGGGAACGAGATTGAGGAATGTAAGTGTGTGTTTGTTTACAATTTGGCATAATGGAGGGCCCCATCACTTTTGTAAATGAGTGTGCACATGCATACGCCAATCACGCGTGTGACAACCTCCACAATCAATGTTTGTATCAATGTCAAGCTGATGTTTGCCTGCTCCAAAGTCACTTTTGCGCCTCTCTCCTTCAGTTTCCCTCCCTCTGCGTTTAATGCATTGTGTTTATTTTCCCTGTGTGTCTAGATCCATCAAACATTTTTTTGTAATTCTTGAATTATAGTGATGGAAAGTGTCCACAAATGGAGAGGGAGGGAGAGGGGGGGCGGAAGGCAATGATGGCGCTCCATTGAGAATTTTGGAGAAAGGAGACCAGTCAAAGCAGAAGTGAATTTGAGAGTAAGAAATACGGGGATATATCCGCAATTTTTTCTAAAATGCTCTACTAATATTGGACGAGTGCCATTTTGCCCATTTTGCAGTGGACATTAGGATTTTGCAAATGCTAATGTCCACTGCAACGACCTGCATGTCCAAACAAAACCTGCATGTCCACAAGCCCTTCTCATGTTCTGTGGTTGAAGAACTTTGCCATATTTTGACCAAAGCACTGTTTTTAACATGAAACGTGGACTCGTGTTCCAGTGATTTGCATGTAAGTGTGAGTCAAAATATGCATGTCTGTAGATTTATCTTCAACTAAATGTTAGATATCTCGATATGTTTGACTCAGTGCAATGAAATGAATCTGTTTGTCCTTTGAAAGGATTCGGCGTCAGCTTGCAAATACAATGAGTAAAAAGGAATCATGCAGCGCTCTCTCTTTTCGTGTCATTTTCCACTCTTTTAGATTTGCTCATTTGATTCTCACACTTGTTGGGAGGAATGCTTCTTTTAAATTTCACATCTTTGTATGAATCATCATTTATTTACAGGATGTATTTCAATGAAAGGAAGAAACACTGGGTTGAAAGCCTTGAGTGAATACCAGGGTTCGTACGGTCATGGAAAACCTGGAAAAGTCATGGAATTTTAAAATGTGTTTTTCCAGGCCTGGAAAAGTCATGGAAAACAATAATCTCCCAAAAGTTTTGGAAAAGTCATGGAAATTTGTTCTATTCTTATTTTCATGTTGTTCGTTTTAGGGATGGGCATAATTACTCGACTATTGATTAATTGATCATTAAGAATTTCATTGATGACATTTTTTCATCGATAAACTATTGCATGTTCGCTGTGTGGCAGGAGGTCGGAATATCCGAGTTGCCCTGAACGCAGCACAGCGAGGCTGTTAGCAGCTGGAGGAAGCAGCCCGGAGTTAAGCCTCTGCTGCTCGGCTTCATGTCCGCACACGGACCGTCAGTCCACGCGGAGGGTAACCCGGACAGACCCGGGTCTGGGTGAGGGGTTCCGGGAGTGAGGGCGTTACAACGACCGGACTGAGAGATCGAGAGACGTCAGATTGAGCTAGCTCTCAGCGTATAGCTGCTCTCTCTCGGGGCTCAAGATTACAGCAGCGCATATTTTCAAGTGTAACATTGAACGGATCCCGTTTAACTGCCACAAGAGTTGTTCATCTTGTAATAAAGATCTCAATGAGGAAACACGCTGTTTTTTCTATTTTCACTGCATTTTAATATAGGCTATAAATAGTGAATTTTAATATAAAAATATGAATGATTAATTGAAAAATCGATCGTTAATTCTTCCGACGATCGATTAAGACAATTTAATCGAATGCCCATTCCTAGTTCATTTACGCTGAGTTTTAAATAATTCATATATTTTTAAAGAAATATGCTCAAAATATAAGCAGGCATACTTGGGTTTGTGTCATTTAAGGTACACTGTATGCCTTGGAATACTCATTGTTAGTTTGAATACTACATTTTGTCACTTTTTCGCGTATACACCGAGATTTCACGAAATGTTCGGTCATGGAAATTTGGTTTAAAGTCATGGAAAAGTCATGGAAAAGTCATGGAAATCCATTGGTCAAAATGTGTATGAACCCTGGAATACAGGCCGCAATTGGTTGTGATTCTTTAACACGGCCCATTTAGTGATCGAGTTTGACATTTTGAAAATATAGAAGAAAAGACCCAGCTGAGACCCTAAATATGCATCAGTCTATCAGGTTGCAGAGATGTTCCAACTCCTCCACATCCATGCATGTGGACACAAGAAAGTTTGCTGTATCTCCCTGCAAAGTCTCAAGAGCATGGAGGAGATACCAGGAGGGCGAGAGGAAAAGTTAAAGGTTGAGTGTTCTCCCTCTGGAAACCATCCATCCATTATGTATAGTGCTTATCCTTTAAGGGTCGCAGGGGAGACAAAAAATGGACGAGGGTGGGGTACACTCTGCATGGCTTCCAGCGAATCACAGCGAGACAAACAACCACTCACATTCATATTCAAACCAACAGTCCATTTAGAGTCTCCGATCAACTTAATCCTCCCACAGTCCACAGTACCTGGAGAAAACCTACACAGACACGAGGAAGACATGCAAACTCCACACAGAAAGAACCCGGCCAAACCCAGATTCATCTCGTGGTGAGGCTACGGTGCTAAAAACAACACCAGCTCACTGCCTGACCGCATGAGCTTCTGGAAACCATGAAAACCTTTCAATTTTGAAGGCAATTCTTCCAATAGTTGTTAAACTACTTCCATCAGGACCATCGGGACCTGACTAGCAGACTGACCAGCAAATGTCACGAGCTTGGCTAAAAGAAAACTGTGAAAGTAGTGTTGGCTAGGAGGGACAGAGAGGCAGACACAGTGAGATTTATGGAGAGGTACAGTGAAGGCGACATGAAACCTGTTCAGTTGTTTGGATTGATTGGTTTGCTGGAGGTTCGAGAGTTACAGGAGAGGAAACTAGACAGCTGGCTACAGGGCCAGTCCGTGTTTATTTATAAGTAAATGCTTTGAATAATTTAGAGGAGCCATCAAGAGACCACGTGGGCTTTTTTTTCCCGAGTTGGATTAAGAGGATACAAAAACAAATCCAGAATTGTCATGGTGCTGTCATATCCTCGGAAAAAAGATGCACCTGAAGGGAAGAGAAGCTGTGTTTGTTTATTAACACTGGAAAAATGATTATGATGAATAACTCGGGTACATCATTAGATTAATTGATCTACCTAAAACTATACGAGCCAAAAAGTCATTCATTTTGCCATCTCTCCACTCATCAGTTTCCCCCCCTTTCTTTCTTTCCTCCCTGTGTCTCTTTGTGTCACACTATCCATGCTCACCACAGTGTGTGCAGTGTTTGATCCTTGTGATGTTGTCCAAGATCGCTGTGGCACTGGGGCCAGGAATTATGAAACAATGGCACGCTGCATGGATCAGACAGCAGACACACAGAGGCAGAGGGAAATGGCAAAAAATAGCACACGAGAAAGGATGAGTGTGACAGAAAGTGTGTGTGTGTGCGTGTGCGTGTGCGAGTGCGTGTGCGTGTGCGTGTGTGTGTATGTGTCACTGGGCTTCTGTGAGAGGGACAGAGATCATAGAGCTGGATATTATTGTAGAAAGAGAGCAGCCTGTGTATAGAAACTACTGTATAAGACTGAAGCCCATTTTCCACTGGTCGAAAAGCTGCTAACACCCGTCTGGCTTTTTGTCTAGATTGCGAATGGTTACAACCGACATTCACTCCAGGGTCAAATGATTCTCACAGGTTTTTATTTGCTCCTGCTGTAATCGACAATGATGGAAACATGGCACCTTGGTGAATATGCTTTTTATTTTTATTTTGGGAGTCCAGATGCTGACACTGCACCCTTTACAGCGTGGTAGGTGTTGGCACGTAAATATCCATGGATGTTTGCTTTCTTATTGATTTTTACATCCGTGGAACAACATGCAACAGTCCTTTATTTTCCTTCGTATAGTGTAAGATGCAACACGCGTTGGTTTCTAGAGGGTTTTGACGAATACTCACCTTGGGGGAAATCTTTTTACCCACGTTTTAAAAATCCTCCATATACCGACAAAATCTGTTGTGATATCGAGATGGACAAAAGTCAAAGTGAGCTTCTGGTTGTCGTCTCTTTTGGCTAACCTGTATTTTATCCACAGCAGGTGGATGAACAGACATTAAACAAACAAAAAAAGTTAAAACTGCAGAATCCACATTGATCAAATGTGGATTTAATTTAGTATGACACACAGACGTCTGTATTCAGTAGTTTGTTTTCTTGTGTCCTCTCTTCCCCGGAACAACTTTCAATTTCTGTCCACTCATTCATCCAGATACACATGATCAAAGCTCTGATGCACTTTATAATTTATTTTGGTTTCGCAGACTCAGACACTGTGTTTGCCTTGCCTCCGTGATTCACTGAAAACTCAACATTAGTTGACAGAGTGAACAGTATATTGTGGAGGCTATGCTATACATCTGCCCTTTCGGCTGTGGATTGAAAAACGTATACAGTGTTCAGTATTCAGTGCTTTGGTGGATTAACTTTAAAACTGAATGGACGGCACAAGATAAGAGGAAATAAAAAAGAGAAGAAGTTATTTTTCAGTTAAAGGTGATCGCGCATGTACTCTTTGACCCTCGTGCACAAAGAAAAAAAACAGCTTTTAAAAATCCTCCTGACCATTATGTTATGTTGAAAGATCCAATTAATTCCCATGAAAATCAAGTGTTTAACCCTGGAGATATTCTTTTACAAGATGTACAGATGAGTGAAATAAGCAGAAAATGTCACAGCTGAATATTTCCACCTTGGAACTGCAGTGTACTGATGGCAATCTCGATAAAAAATGGTTCAGACTGACGAGGTATCACACACCACATAGGGAACCAATATAATTTTATTATAATGAGCTAAATTTAACATTAGCATAGTTTGGTTCTTATCATCTCAGTTGGTGTAATTGGTTTCTCAGCCACATTGTGTACATGCAGGAGCCTATCTACATATTTATACAACTTAATAAGCTACTAAGATGATAATAATTTCGTCATTTACAGCTTCATTAAACCCTCCTCAACCAACAATTAGATTTTTTTTTACTACTCAGGTCAATATTTATCTTCTCCTCCCTCAAATCTTTCACCGCTCCATCTCTCCGTCCCGCTGTCTCTTCTCTTTACTCGCTCTCTCTTTATCTCCTACTATCTCTCACGGCTCTTTGTGAGTCACCTTGCATGTCTGAGTAATTATACGCACCCAAAGGGACACACATGCACAACAATGCCGACATAAACAAAATCAGTAAACAACATATATTCAAAGTGATGGGATAAAAAAAGTATTCAACTCACCAAATAAAGTTTTATGCTGGAGAAACCTGCATTAAAACAGAAATTTTACAATTAAATAGGAATTTGAATATAACTCTGTGATATGAAAAATTTAACAGTATTTATTTTACAGAGGAATCAGAATGTCACAGCATAGCTGAGTATTTGACGCATCATCCTGCAAAACACCTCATGAGACTGAAAACGGCTATATTAAAAATGGATGGGGAAGTGTTATTTAATTTACTAGTCAGACAATAAGATTTGATCCAGGGAGGTTTGACTCCTACATACATGCATGCAGTAATGAGACCAATATTTCAACTAGGCTTTAAATTGTGATTTTCTGTGAATAAAACTGCTTCCTCGGTCGTTTAAAACAATGATACTGAAGGTGTTGGGCTGAACAGAACATAGTAGGAGCCAGGTCAACATGGGTTTGTGCTCCTCTCCAATACTTTGTATACCCCACGATACTTTAGATAACAGCACAGCTTCCCAAATCAGCCTCTGCAAACAGTTCCTTTAAGTTCAATAAGGCTGCACCAAATTCCCTCATTAAAACCAATCAACTTACACACAGACAGGTGGGTGAAAACATAGCCTCCCTGACAGAGGTAATGATTCTTCTTCTTTATCTTGTATCTCTTTAACTGAAGTTTTTGTTGCACAATTGGATTATCACAACAATAACAGATGCACCTTTATCTTCCTATATGTCCAACATCGGTGCCATTTTGTGTCTGTGTGGAGCTAATCCATTTCCTGATTCCTCACAGACACAGCTTTAAAGAACACAGCAAATCGTAGCTAATATCCAGCAGCTTCATGCACTTAATGGCGAGGCACATTAGGTTACCACTCCCATGGCCCCTGGCTGTTGCAAAGGAGAGCTCAGTGAGAAGATCTTGACTTCTCTTATGAATTAGAAATTACATATTAGAGACTGGGTTGAATTAATCATGAAGAGGGATTTCCGCTCAATTCCATGTTTAAAAACGGTCTACCTTTAATATCTATTTACAGGGTGCATAAGGGACACGGTTTTACAGAGCCAAAATTGGACGACCTGATCAAGATCAGACTCTCTTCTACCTAATGTCTCCCATCGCCAGGCTTCTTCTTACATGATGTTTCATGATGGTACCAAGCAGCTTTGCCCGTAATCACAATCTCCTCCATTTACCTTTAATGCTATTTTAACAAATCCCATATTGTCTTATTTTACATCAGCCTGATCCAGAAGAAGCTTCAGAGGAGGCAGCAGAACAAAGGAAGTTGGAACAATGCAGCCTACACTTTTATTTTTTTATAAGATCAGAGAAAACCATGTAATTTACTTACCGACCTAATCAAGGAATTGGGGCAGAATAAGGAAAATGTAACTATAAACTCACCCTGCCATCCCCCAGTAAAGAACTGCCATCGCCATGACACATACAACATTTTTTAATTACACTTCTGCAACAAATGAGGTCAGCGTGGCTGCGCTGGGAGATGAGTTATCAGCAGGTCTCCCTCCCTGCAGCCCTGCACCTCCTCCTCCTCTGGTTAACCAGGTTGTAGCTTCGTGACAAAGAACCAATCACCGGCCCAGTCAGTCGGGCGGCTCTGCACACACACTTAACGCACAGCAGTAATTCTCATCCGCGGCTGAAATATTTATATTTGTGACTGTCTTCAGTTACGAGTGTCTGGCTCTCAGATGTAAAAATTCATGTACTGTGAAACTTCCATTTTGGAACGAAATTTGTATTCTCCTGATGCAGCGGAGTGAATGAGGGAGTCATTTCAGACGCAGCCACACGCTCAGGGAAAGAAAAACGTTTTTTGCAGATCAAATCAAAATGAAAACACAGCTTTAGGTAAATGTATTGTTCGAAACATTTTACTCAGTTTTTATGTATCTATTGCTAAAGTAGGTTTTCTACATCAGTGAAGGTCTCCAATTGTTTGTGTCCATGGTGGGAGGGGTCGGCTGCAGTCAGACCTGCACGAGAGGCATACAGGTCGAGGAGGGATGGAGGTTTGTAGCTGATCAACGTCTCTGTAGAGCGAATGATCCGCTGCCACGAAAACTACAGACAGTACATGTTGAAGGGGAAACCAACACAGGAGAAAAGACACGTAACATTCACTAATCCTGCCTCAAGTAGCAATAAGGCACGAAGAAATTTGAAAACCACGAAAGCAGGTGTATATTTCAACTTAAACCTGAGGAAAGATTTGGCAAAGAAGAAGGCAGAGATGCCTGTGTGAAAGCTCTTCATCACAGATCACATTCTGCTCATGTTGCCGGCACTAATCAGATCACCTTGAGTTAAAAATTCATAAGTTCTACTTTTAAACTGAGTGAACCTTGATCATAGTGAGGTATGCATGTGGTTTGCCGTGCACTACATCTTCTCCTTCTTCATAGAAAGGCAATGTATCGTGTTGGCAGATCACATGTAGGAGAGATCTCTGTGATGTCGCCTCTTCCTCTCATGAAATACAGTCATCCGTGTTAATATCTGGAGATTCAGAATGAATGCTGGAGGAGAATGCGTTCAAACACCTCAGACAGGCTGCTTACATTAACCACAGGGCTTTCGCTGACAAACTCATTCACACTCTCATTCAAGCAGGTCAACGATAAATGATTAATACCATATTGGTTCAAATTGTCCTTATGAAGAGACTTTCAAAGTGGGAGGCGGGTTCATCCCCAGGGGGCTCAGTGAATGGAAGTAAAAAAAAACGGCGTTAGTTATAAGATTGTCTTTTGTCTATTGTTTAAAAAATGTGGTCAACTGTATTAAATGTACATGATCTCCGGCCTTTTCTACACTACTGCGGACATTTTCCTTCGGTTTTTAAAACTGTCCACACAACCTTAGTTTTATAAAATATCTCCGTTCAAAAGAAAACACAAAAACGACCAATACTGCCAGGCCGGTAGGCTGTGATAAGGTCGACATCAGCGATTTTTTGTATATAGGCACTTTCAAAAGCATTAATAGTAAAAATCTATGTTTTAGTTATTTAAAACAGGGATTTGCTTATGGACGAGAAGCTCAAACGCAGAGGAAAAGGTTTTTTTTGCAAAATTTCTGTATGAGTGTGGAGAGGGCCTCAGCTCATTTAGCTTTATTGCTGAAAAAGCCTGGAATAAATTATGTGTGTGGGTGTGCGTGCGTGTGTTTGGTTGTGTGCAATATGAAGGGGTGTTTATCACAGAAAATTATAGGAAAGTACAGAAGTTAATTATTCAAACATAGCTTCAGTCTAGAGAAACTATGTGTTACTTTCCACTGAGAAAACCAGGAGCAGACATATTACTGATGGTTGGTCGGACAAATTACATGCTGTCGCTCTGATTAATTAGACGTAACCACCCAGTGACCGATTTCTCCCAAACTTCAGTGTTGATGAAAATGGGTTCCTGTTAAAGCATCTGGAGATGAAATGAAAATGTGCCTCAGTGCACGAGTTTAAGAAATAAATTGCAGGTCTAAACAACTGTGAATGCTTAAGCAATTTACACACACTTTATGGATATAAACGTTAGTATCAGACAATTTATTTTAGGTTACATATGCATGTATATATTTATATAACACCTCGATTTTTGCAGTTCTAATCAAAATGCTCAAGTCTAGTGAATAATTAAAGAAACTGAAAATTACTGTAACATATCATAAAATACAATATATTCCTGGTGCAATGGAAGGACATGAAACCTGGAGGGTAATGCAAACTATTCCTACACTCCCACTTTTTCCATTACTTAGAAATCCTGTGGTGAAGCTGTGATAGCACTAACTGGATGCTGGGTTCAAACGATGGAAGACCAGCACAGTCTCTAGAGTTAAACCTCATTGAGCTGAGCTATTTGTCATAATACAGCACTGATGGATTCAACATAACACAGCATCACCACCAGTCTTTTAAGGCCAGCCTCTAATTCAGGATCAGGAAATATTATGTGGTAAATTTCATTATTATTTACAGCAAAAAAAAGAAAGAAAACAGCATTCAGTCACAGTTATGCTGCTTAAACCGTTCAAGGGATTAGGGATTAGACGAGATTAAGTAACTCAACAAGGCTCACACATTCAGAGGGTATGTCTCGGGTAACAAGCGAACATCCAGTGAAGAGAAGTGAAATCCAGTTGGTTTGCGAGCAGAGAAGCGGAGTGGGCAAGAAGAGGCGAGGGAGGTGGACTGAGGCCATGAACAGACGCATCTCCACGGATATTAGATTTGCAAAGATGAAGTCCGTGCACTCCGCTGAAGTCTGTGAAGTTTCCAAGACTGTAAGCAGTTGCAGTATTTCAGCCTGGACTAAAAACACCTACTGATTTCTAAAAATACAGTAGGTTGGCAGTAGCACTATAAAGCATATCTAACCTTGGAACCTCTCGCATCTTTAGAGAGTCGTCTTCATGGCACATAACTGATAGGTTTCACTGGATGTAATGAAGCTTTTTCTGTATAGGCTGAGTACCTGCATAGAAATCGGACTTCGTTTCAGACAAAAATGGGTTGAAGGGTGAGTGGAGAGGAGAGTTATGTATTGTGGTCGTGTTCCATCACTAACTCTTCAGTGATTTAGGCTTTCAAGCAACGGACCTCGTACCTTTCTGTCCCACTGATAAGATGGAATTGCTTTCAGCAAAATGCACCTACACTATTATAATTCTGTCCAAAGACCAAAACCAAACATTTCTAAAGTCAACACCACTGCTCTGTAGACAGCAACGGGGGAAAAGGACTGGCTGACACACACAACACAGAATAAATGTATGCTGATGCTAACTATAGACTATAAATAAAGATGGACAGAGCATCACCACCTCCTCCCACCTTCCAGAAACGAGGTCAAAATCCAGGATACGAAGGCTGCAATCTTGAAATTTTGGAGCAGAGGCTGTGCAGTAGCCATCGGGAGACCCTGCGGTAGCAAGGTCCTGCCCATACACACGCTTGACCAATCATGAGTCAGTCTCAGCTGTTAATCATGAAGTTTCACCAGGTCTTTATAGCATTAAATGAGGATTTAAAACTAAACGTACTGGAAAAGTGAGGCCTTCGACTTCCATGGTGTGATGACAATTACCTAAAATGACAGAAAACTTCTTTGAGAAAACATTACCTGTACTCTGACCTTTTAGTTTGGTCCATGTCCCACCAGCATATGATATTATCTTTTAGGTCATAAAACCCCACCTCCTTCATGTTAGTGGATGGGACATAAACCCAAAAAAGTCTAAGTAAAGGTACTCTTTTTTCCAAAGATGTTTTTTGCCACTTTAGGTATTTTTTATCCCACTGATGGGTGTTCAAGTTTGCATGATGCTATAGAACAATTCAAAGAGGGTTTGGTAAGATGATAAGATTAAATTTAACTGACTAGCTTCTTGGTCCATAGCAAGGTGTCTCTAAAATGAATGAATATAAATTCTGTTACCGTCACTGTGGATAGTCATCATCTATCGACGAGTAACCTTAATGTCGTAGGTGACCTGCAGCACTTCCATCAAAATCAAATCACTTTCACTTTTTGACAGATGTCAGAATGTCACGGACAAATAGCTCAACACGTTTGTACTCAGCAGAGGACAAATTCTTTTTTTATTCTTCTAGTGATTCTCACAGGACAAACTTTGCATTGTTAGCCTCACCAGTGGTCGACACTCTTAAATGACATGAAGTTCAGAATAACCTTGAATCCAGGAAGGGTTTAAAGAATATTAGAGTTTATAGTCTTATGGTTCTTTAAGTCTTTTCCACTTTTCTTTTTGCTGAAAATATGCATGTATAAGTATAGTATAAGTAGTAGGAAAACAAAACAACCCCAGAGCTTGACTGTGGAAACAGCTCATTAAGATTCCTATTTACCTTATTTAATATTATTTAATCTGTGTTAGTGGATGGGAAATGAACCAAATGGAAAAGTCAAATAACATGTCAAATCATTTCTTCCAAAGATAGTTTCTGTAACTTTGGGTAGTTATTTTTTTAGGTAGTTATTTATTTATTTATTTTTTATCAGTAAGTTTGGTTTTAATCAGTAATTTGATGCTATAACAACGTCAGCTGAGACTGACTCATGATTGGTCGAATGTGGTGGGACCTCACTGCTGTTGCTACAACAGCACAAGATGGCAGTGTTTGGAACTGGGAAAGTCACGTCGTTCATCTTTACTTACAGTCTTTTGTAGAGAAAGAGACAAGTCTATGGTCGGTGCTTTAGTTTAATGGACGGGTCAATCAATCACAGGATTTTCACAAAGGAGATTTCTCATTTCCACCCCATGGTCTGTAGCTATATAATTGTTACCATGACGACTAAGGACAAAGACCAAATGATGTGGAGGTGTGTTATAAGTTCTAGAACCAAAGCTGTGATTTTTGAGCCGTGCACTCTTAACGTAATTGACCTAATTCAACATAAACCTCGGTTATTTCTCCTCCTCTTCTAGAGTCGCCTGGGTTTTCTTATTCACATTCTGCTCCCCTTTCAAATTATTTAAAGCTCTGACAGCCTCTTCCCTTCACAGCCTCACTGACTGCACACTGGCAGTGTGATGTGAGGGCTCTGAGTAAACAGCCACGTGAGTGCGTTGTCACATTACAACATCAGGTTTGTAATAATAGATGTTTTGGGATCTCGGTCACATTTAAAGACTTTATCTTTATTCGCCTCCTTTATAGACTTGTTTTCTTATGTAAATATCTTTGTATATAAATCTGTACGGCGTAGGTTCTGCTTTTGTGGTCGGTTGTATTCACTGATTTTTTTTTCAAACAGAACCAATTAACACATCAAATATATAATGGCATGGGACATGGGATACAGGGAATAGAAACAAGGTTAGAATAAAGCTATATGATGCGGGAAAAGAAACATTAACTCTATCTAAAAATAATCATTAGTTAGTTAACAGACGGAGCACTTATGAGATCAAATCTAACTGGCAGACGTGGAGGATATTGTGTGTCCCGGCTCTGTTGTGTTTGAGTTGATATTTGTTCTCTTATGTGCAGAAATCTCATGGTCCTTTAATGAAGGAGACTTGATTCATCCTTTGACACTGGACTCACACAAATGTGCCGGAGGCTTCAAACAAAACGCTTTTTCTTTGATAGGAGTGATGTCATGCATTGCCAAACTCCATTGTGGTTCTGTTTAGTCTCGTTGCTCGTGCTGCATGCAGACAGCAGAAGTTGTGCAGAGCTCAACTTTTCGTGTGGCAAAGGAGGCACCTGCCAATCACATTGAAAGAGGAGGCCTGAGGCAGCTGGTGAACATGTTTAGTGTTAGTTGTGGATTTTATTTCCTTTGCATTGATTGCAAGAAGGCCGGCTATGTTGTGTGTCCCGAGCATGACACGATGATTGATGTTGTTAATGCATAAATGTGAGTCCAGCGTCAGGCTGCTGGTACAGTGATCACCTTCCAGAAAAAACAGGCTCGTGCAGGATGGGATTTCTGATTTTAAGTATCAGTTTCATCAGAATATTTAAAGAACTGTGCTGGACCACAATTTATTGAGGAGCTTATCAAAGCTCCCATTCACACCTTCAGCATTTAATACTCTCCCTTAGTTTCACCCCGTGTAACCTAGACTGGGAATTAACCCTCGTCATCGGTTAATTCTGCACTAATCTTGATCTAATTTTCCGTGGCATTTTCTTTATAGTTCTTGAAGATGCTGCTCCACTCTGTGAATAAAAGGCTGAGGTCAGCTTCCCACAGACTTCAGATTAGAGCTATTGATATTGGGAGTTTGTAGGTAGCAGGGAGTAAATTGTTGAGGCTTAATGTTCTGTTTTAACCACAAAACAAGTTGGAGCTGGAAAGGAACTAAAGGTTTGGGAAGTATGGGGGTGAAGGACAACTGGCCATGGGGCAGACACCTGTGGATAAGGTGCATAGTGCCAAAGACATTATAAAATAGCAACAAATTAAAAATACCCTGGCCAGTCTGGCCCATCAGCCTTTGTACTTTATGTAAGTTAAGCCTTGAGAACTTGTCATTCCAGACAAATGTGTCACAAGGATAATCAAAAAGTTTGAAATATTCAAGTAGAATTGTAGCTGGAGGCGCAGAGAGAAGTGTCGGGACACAGGTCATTTCCAAAACATTGACTTTCCCCTTAAGTGATAAGAGAGCCCCATCTATCAATATCTACTTCAGATTGATTGAGCAAAGGCTCAACGATCTGGGGGGGATAGCGACACCAAGCTGTTTGAAGCCATTGTTCAGGCAGGAAAGGTTTCCTCTGTGGAACATGGTCTTGAGTCCCTGATTTCGGACAGTTAACTTTGTAAAATGGGAGGAGAGGGAATTTTAAAGAAAAGTGAAGATGTCGTCTGTGTGGAGTGATTGGCCATCTACTCTCCTGATGGAGCCAGTCTAATGGTCGTAGCCAGAGGTTCCAGTGCCAGCCCGTCTTCCCCATCTCAAACCAGGGTGCAACCAGATCATTAGTTAGCAATATTTAACATAATGAATTTATCAATAAAACTAAATGACTCCAGGGTCCAGGAAATAGATATATCCACCCAACCCTGTCAAATGGTTTTTCTGCCTTTACTGAAATGGCTGCTTCAGGGTAATGATCATTACATAACTATAACTACACCACCATCAGCCAAGCAGTGAGATAGGCCTGCGGTTTTAATAATCTGTTGGATTTTTAAACATTGCCTAACATTTGGGAATTGCCTCCATCAGGGAGGAGCAGATTTGTCTCTGTGTATGTCTATAAAATTAATTGAGGCAGCTCGATAGTAAAACATGTAAAGCTTGGCCGTAAACCGTCTAGATCTGGAGCGTTTTACAGGTGCTGGGTTTCTCCACAAGCTCCTCTGCAGTAATGAGTGCACCAAATGAATCCTGCTGTTCTGCTTTGTTCAGGCTGATAAGAAAGGATCTTTACTTGTTTGCCCATTTGCCTGAATCAGGAGCATAGAAGTCAGAATAAAACATTTAACTCTAAATGGTCAATGAGCCTCCATCAATCTCTTATTGCTGGAATGGCCCTCATTGTCACTCTTTCTGTTTTATTTACGTAATCAGCATTCTTCCTGCGTTAAATTTTAATGGCATTGCATTTTAAGGGTGTCATAGTTAAGATGAAAAGATGAAAACAAATTTAAGCAGACGGGGAACTGTAATGCCTGAATGTCTGTGTCCTCATCTGGATTCATCTCTCTCAAACAACAGCCCTGTCTCTGAAATGCATGCTGGCTCGCCTCCAAGTGGCTTTTAACCAAAGAAAACCTGTGTGCAGGGGAGTGCAGTAAAAATGCAAAAGCAATATGAAATGTCAATAGGTGAGTCACCTATATGTAAAATGTTGTCTATCTCTGGTGTCTATTAAAAACTAGGCAGTACCTCAGAAATCCTCTTTGGAGATTAAATATTGAAGGCCTGTTGATTTGTTTGAGATCCAAGTATTGAGCGATGTTATTTCTTAAATAGAAAATCACCTTGTATGTGAATAAATTTCAAAGCCTGACAAACCCCAAAGTGCTTTGGTTTAACCGAGTGGATCAATATGCAGCTTTTGACAGAAGGAAATAAATGAGATATTTTCAATCTTAATCAGTGGACAATGCACTAATTTGTCATCATTATTATAATTTTGATTCTCTGGAAAATATGTCGATTTGTCACTTTCATACACTGACCGTGAAAATGTGTGCATCACAAAACTCCCCAAACCCACAGTATCACCACATTGCACGAGAATGACAAAGAGCTCGTGGTGCAATTATTCATTATCCGCATCAATGCATTGATTATGAATTTGGTTTATTCACCTCCAGTAATCAGCAAAAAAGGAAATGAGATGAATGATTCTCACTTCGGCAGCATTCGGTGTAAAACGCTTGAATGAAACCATTGTTGAATTTTAAAGGAACAAGCCGGCAATTGAGAAGTGTGAAATGGGAAGTCTTCATATTCAGAAGGTGCACAACTTACCCTGTGGAAACTGCTGTTTAAAGTCAAATGTAGGAGCTTTGTCAAGTATGAGAAAATCCACCAAATGATGTCATTGGGGTTTTATTGCCTAGGGCTTGGAGACTTTGAATTTTTAACAAAGACCCTGCAGCGTGTTCTTTGAAAATTGTGGGAGGTTACCTAGAAGGAATGGCTAATAAATCTTGTTTCTGATGCCTTTATTTTAAGAATCTGACCACGATATCTCTTCTGTGAGGGGAGACATGCAGATAAGGTTCCTGGTCACTGCAGTTCAATGTCAGCGCTTTGTACTCTGAAGTGACCACAACCTGGTCCCCCCGGAGAATCCTTTGAAAAACACTATAACTTCTGATGCTGCATTTCACAAACACCAGCAACAAAAACAGCAACAAAAACAGTGACCAGCATTTGCCTGTGTAGAGTCTTCATCTTTATCGAGACAAGTAGGTTCTGTATATTTAGTGTGACACCTTTCAAAGAGTAAACTCACAAAGTGCTTCACATAAATAAAATAATTTAATAAAACCATAAAATAAAAAATAAAAACTAGAAGGGCGCTTGTAGAGTGCGCTACTCTGCCAAAGCCAACATCTTATATCAAGAAAAAAAAGGGAAAGCAATTCCTGGATCCACTCCAACATGGAACGTGTTCTCTGTTGGGTCGTGCCTCAGCCCTCCTCAAAGTTTCATGGAAAACGGTTTTTGAGAAGTCCTACAGAAAGACAGGCAGACAGTACTGAAAGCAAAGCCTCCAGAAAGAAGGATGCAGCAGAAGGACAATAAAAAGTCAAATGCAATAACCAGGAAAACAACACTTCTTTTTTGTTTTTAAGTTGAAGAAACTTCATTGCTCATCTAAATGGCCTCTTTGGTTCTAATGGAAAGTGAGCTGGCAGCAGGGTTTTATTCTAGTTTGGCATTTTGTTTATTGTTTGATCAATACCAGATATATTCAGTGTTTACAGTCATGTTTCATTGAGGCTACACTGTTGAAATAGCTTTAAAATTTCACTGTCAACTAAAACCACTCTTGCATCGAATCTCCATGAATCTCAAAGCGTCTGTTAAGTTCAAGATTGATTCCTCTTTACGTCGCCTCATAAAACTTCTCTGATGGAAATGTTTTCCACTCTTCTGGCTCCAGTGCCATAAACCTTTGCTTAGTATAATTCCGGTTGTGAGCCACTGAGTGGGTCTGGCTTTGCTTCAGCTGTTGTTGTTCAGACAAATGAGTTCCTGCATGTTTAGATATAACAGAAGGTCACAATTGTTGCTTTTCAAAGTGTGTTAGAGGACTCTTGATTTCCCCATTCACAGGATGTCCCCACCTTTTTTTCACTCTTTGTTTGTTTGTACAAAAGCTTTGTTTTCTCCTCTTGACCTCAAGCCGCCTCTCGGCAGCGAGCACATCATTTCATTTCTTATTGATGAGGTCACTGTCTAATAGGGATTAACCATGACAGCCAAAAGAACACTGAATCAGCAGAAAGACAGTGGTTAGTCCGGTTCTTGTCTCTGATCCCGACCTTGAAGCTGTGCCTTGTCGAATCAGGGTCACGTTTCAAAGTGATCCCGATGCCGTGGGTGACGAGGGCGTCCCGGATGCTTGTTAACGGGTGATAGCTGGAGCCTCCGATGACAGAGCAGCTCCTCCACGAGCGAGACCTTTGTTTGTCACACAGACACAACACAATCTGACTGATGATTTCACTGGTCCCGAGGCTGTGTGGGGTCCGAGCCCCTCACCAGCACATCCATAATGACCCACACATCCACGTCCAAGTCTGTCCTCCCCAAAATAAGACCCCATACCACAGACTGTAGAAGGATGGAGGACATGCCAGCTGTCCAAAAGGAAAAGCCAAAGTGTCTCGATTGCCCCCTGGTGGCTGGTTGCACTAAAGCCTGCCAACTCCATGTTAGTGGATGGTGCATGGACCCAACTATAAATCAAAGTATGCGTCAAATAAACTTTTTTGAAAGATGGTCTCATTTAAAGGGACTCTCACCTATGTTGCATTTTTACACTTTTTTTGGATAAGGTTAAATTGGTATTAATAAGGTAATGACACTCTAAAATGCAAGACAGACCCACCAGGAGTAAAAACAAACAATTATTTCACTCTCATAATATTTAGTGAAAACTTCAACCAATAAAATTCTTCGGACCGAAGGACCTTATTGGCCGACAGACCTGTCTGTTTGCTGCATGGACATGCAGGTTTTCCGTCTGCTTCTTGTGGCGAATCCGAATCCATTGCTTTGGTAAACAAAAACTCACGTGCGTGCGCGGAGGCAGTAGGTTGTAAGTCTGCTTGTAAATAAAGATTCTTCAAAAAAACACCACGGATGGGAACGAGGGGGTGGGGCATTGGAGGAAGGCGGGATGATTTGAATGTGCTGTAATTCTCAAATGCAACAAAGGTGAGAGTCCCTTTAAGTTGGCATTAATGCATGTTCAGGTGTTACATTTTCAGGTAACTTTGCTTCTCGTCAGTTATTTTCGGCTCCATCCCCATATTCAGAAGATAAGTTACATTGATAATGCATCTGAGACATCTACAGACAATCAGGGGCCCAGAGGACAATTCCTGTTTAGTTACTTTGGTGGTTGCCAGACATTTTCTATTGCACCAAGCTGTAAACATGATTGCTGGTCTTTTTAATAATTCCCCAAATGTAACCAATTTTGTATTATTTATTATTATTATTATTGTTGATCATTGTAACCAGGGCAACAGACGTCCAGCACAGATGGGCCACTATTTCAGGACACACTTCTGAGAAGGACAAATGACCTGTGCAGCTTTTCAGGTTGGAAAGCTTGTTACCCTGATCTCTCTCTCTCTCTCACACACATGCACACACTGACAAACACACACACACACACACACACACACACACACACACACACACACACACACACACACACACACACACACACACACACACACACACACACACACACACACACACACAGTGCTCCTGACAGCTCCCCGTTTCCTGCACAGCTGTTTCCAACTTGCATCTGTCGTCGTGCATGAGTCACATTGTAGATTTTTCGGTGTCTCTCCTCAGTGAGCAGGAGAGGTCACTGGGAAAAAAAAAAACATGTCGACCCATGAGGAGACTTGGAGCCACACAGGTGGAGATGAGAGGGGCAGTGACAGAGCCACCTAGTCAGCCCCCCCAAAGAGACAGTCGGACCCAGGGGCCAGTGGAGGTGTGACCATATGGACGTCTCTGTCAAATTCACTCAGCTCGGCCGCCCATCATGGCGCTGTGGGGCAGGGTAAACACTGTTCTCAGGTTTAAGTGCCAGTAATGAAGTCATGAAACGCTTCACACAGAGACCCTCAAGTCAGGACACTGCCACCATCAGTTGTTGATCATTGTAGGACTGAGCTGAGAAGACCTCCGCTGCATGTCGACACTAGGTGACCGGACCTTTGTGCTTTCTTTGGGGGCAACATGTTCCAGCTCGCTCTCATTAAGCTGTGCACGTGACAGATCAACTGCTTAATGTGTGTTATTGGTCCATTTAAGCTAATTGTAGATCACTATCAGCTCATGGTGCCAGGAAGTTACAAGAAATTGCAGAAAGGCCCCAAAGGCCCCAAAGCCCAAGTTCTGTCACAGTTCCTAAATAAAAACTTCCCTTTGTTTATCCTCCTCCAACGATAATGTCATTTAGACGGTTTTGGGCTTTAATTAATCAGGAAGAATCCTCCATAGAGCATATGAAAATAGTTTTGGAGCATCTGAACCAAAATCTATTCATTAAAAGTCTATTAAAATCAGTACAATTAGTCATAGAGGCTGAGTTTTTCTTATCAGGCTGTTATCAAAAAGAGCACGATATGAGGAAGAAGGAAAGAAGTGATCCCAGTGGACTGACTTTGTTACAGGAAAAGCAGATGATGGCACTACAGAGTGTTATCTGCATGTATATCTAAAATAAATTACCTTTTCTATGAAAGGAAAACATTGGTTTCTAAAAGAATATAGGCTCCCTTTATTATTTATCTTGAACAAGAACTCATGGAAAGTTCATGAGGTCGGTGGAGTGAATATGGAGATGACTGATGTTTTCCAGCAGGGAGCAAAGTGCAGGCCGAGCAGCTTAATGTCCTTTGTGCTGTGTTTTAATGTGTGTGCTTATGAATATATTTTCTCTATTTTGTATTTAAGAAATACATTTAACAAAGTGTATTCAAATTTACAGCTGCAGACTTGATGAATATTGCAAGAACCATTTTTAATTACTAACATTTATAATAGCAGATTTATTACAAACTACTGCTGCTGGCTTATTAGACATTTAGAAACCTCCTTTTCTTATTAATGGTGTTTAACTGACCTCTAAAACATTTGGAAACTATTAACTTACAATACACAATATGTAACAATTCTTCTTTAAAATGTCTAATAACAATTAGACCTATGTTATATATTTTGTTGACTTGTGTACTTAGATTAATCCAAAATGTTTCCAAAAAATGTCAAACAATGAGAAATCCCAGTTTTATTGAAGGTAATGGGACGTTTCCTTTTTGTCACCTTTTAATTTCATAATAACCACATTACCAGTGTAATTCTCCCACACTGCTTCACCACACCATCAAACTATGTCTTACGTAATTGCTTTTACTGAGAGATCCCTAGTGGTTGAAGTTGCGTATTCCATGTTTAAGTACGCCATAACTTGGGACTTAAAACCAATTTTAAAAGTTGTTTATTAGAAAGTGGTGTCAAATAAAAGTTCTCAGATAGAAAGTGTAATTTTTGACAGATTAAAAATATATACTGAAATGTAGATATTGGTATCAGTGCCAAAAATATAAAGTTGTCAGACTCGATATGCATGCATATGTGTATATTTTCATCTTTTTAAGATCTTGAAATCCTTCATACCAGATCGACCAGACAGACTGTCTGACACTCATCAAGTTCTTCTTCAACATTCTTTGATACATTAGTAGATTTACTGAGTAAATGTCCTCCATTTGTCTGGTTTATAGACTTCATGATGTAGTGTTATGTAGTGTGTTATACTTCAGTCAGTGGTGTGTGTGTGTGTGTGTGTGTGTGTGTTGCTTGTTGTTCCCACCTCCCTGTTGTTTTTGTGTGATTAGGCTGACAGTCGGCGAGCACGGTTTGAAAATGCCAGTCACATTGCTCCTGGGCACACGTTCGTAAGTATTTTACTGAGCAGCTGTTGCTACGTTACCACTGGGGGGGAGAAGCTGTAGGTGGGTGACAAGAAGTTGACAGAGTTAAACTTCGAGAGAGGCCTGTTTTCTTAAAGTCCTTTTCAGCCTGAATGCATTCAACCTGACAGGTTCTCTTAGACAAGCAGTGAGTTTAGGACTCCCGAGTGATGTTAGGAAACAGGTAGACGCAGAATACAGCTAAGTGGTTCTCAGATAAGTTGGTCATTGGTCTGGACTGAAATATATGAACAGCTATTGAATGGGTCAGACATGGGGCAGCAGGGAATAGAGCCTCACAGCAAGAAGGTTCTGGGTTCGAACCCGACTGCTGCCTTGGGTCTACCTGTGTCAATTCTGCACGTTCTACCTATCGGCATGTTTTCTGCAGGTACTTCAGCTTCCTCCGACAGCCCAACAACACACAGGTTTGTCAGCTGGCCTTGGCTCCACTCCCTCCCATGACCCTCAAAGGATAAGCAGTATATATAATGTATGAATGGCTGTCAAATTGATTGTAATAACATTTTCTGCAGATATTCATGGAGCCGGAGGGTGAATTCTGCTAATTTACTTTGGTGATCTCCTGATATTTTCTATTGTGCCACCTACAGATCAACACTTACATGTATTTTAACTAAAGTTTAATTTAATAATTAATTTAATATATATATAATATTTCCTATGGTTTTCTTTTCCAAAAAGCCAAAATTCTATGGTAAAGGGAGCCCCATAGTCATAAATATGCTTAGCATGTCCCTTTAATAAAGCAGGTAGACATTTCCTACATGCACTGGAAGCAGTTGAGCAATCACTACACAGTGTACTAGCTGGCCAATCAGGACATACTGGGCTGTATTGGGAGGGAGGCCTTAAAGAGACAAGAGCTAAAACCAAACATTTCAGACAGAGACTGAAAAGAGGAGCTGCAGCATCGAACAGGACGAGGAAAGTGATTTGGCTCCTTTTAATACACTGGTAATAATGTGTTTTAACCACTGAACTTCCCTCACAGCTTTGTCTCTGAAGTGTCTAAACAGGATGATATATCGTTCTCAGGTTGATATTTTGACCACGTTTTGACCTCTCGTAACTCATAAAGTCCGTCTGTAGCTGCATGTGCTAAGAAGAGAGTGTGTGGATTGAGGCGCTGCTCAGTAATATTTACAGTAGAGTTTTAAGTTCACTGTGGGTGCAGCAGTGAGTAAGTGTCTAAGGATGTGGCCTGATTTCTAGTCTAGTCTGTTTTTTTAATTCTTTTTACTTCCAACATGAAATGCTCCCGGGTGTCAAATCTTCAACTCAGTATGTGTTTACAGTATGTTTGTAGCAGAGAGATGTGTGTGTGGGCTTGTGTGTCAATCTGTCTTTGCGTCTGTGAGAAATAAGGGAAGATACAGAAGTAGACGGATCAGATAAGAACTGGACAGACAGCGGAAGAGCTGAGATGGAAGACTGATCTTATCTCTGCAGTGATGTTACACTGAGGAGACTAGAATTTGAATCCTGGCTCAGGTCCACAGCTCTGAAAATTAAGGGCACTGGGACGATATTGGGAAAGGAACATTATACAATATACCGTGGAGAAAAAATGTCTGTTGTATCAGAGACATTTTAAATTAAACTTGGGAAAGTTGTTGAAACAAAATCGTACTTTTTGAATAAAGACATTTGTATGCAGCTCCCCTGCAGGATCACACTTAATTGAACACTCTTCTGTGACAATCACCAGTGGTCTGCCTGTTCCATCTGCTCCTCGGGATGATTGACAGCACATGTATGTGACTTTGTGCAGTAATCCTCCTCTGAAGAAAAAAAGAAAGAAGAAGAAATCCCTCATTATTCGAAGGCAGAAAAAACACTAGACCAGATTTTACATTCAGGATGTGTGAGCACTGCAGGCAGACCGGCTGGATCCTGTATAAACTTTATCCGTCTTTTTCATTTCGCTGCCTCGACTGTTCCCACATTAAGTGTCTGTCACCCCAGTCGGTTTTTAGCCTCTGAAGTGTGGTATTGTTGGTTCTTCGGGGCCTGTTAACCCAAAGACTTAAAAGTTTTCCACAGCAGATGACAACTGGAACTCAATTTCAAAGTATTTGAAAATTGTATTTACATATTATCATCGGCTATTTAAAGTTACAATAATAATGTTAATTGTTAGCCCCACGAAATCTTTTAACATTCACTTTGGGTAAAGCCTTGAATTTAGTTTATTGTAACTGCAAAATCTCAGGAGCGCCCCCAGGGAATCTCTTCAAATTTGGCCTGAAGGATGAACGAAGACACAAGATGGCGGGGTTTGTACTTGGATATTTTATAAATCACTATAGATTGTATGTAAAGATGGACATGTTTACCTACAATCCTCTTGAGGTGGAGCTGGTAATGTGACAGCCCGTCTTTACACACAGTTCATTTAGTCCTGTGCTAGAAATCCGGTCCCGAGCTGTGACCACGTTTAGAAGATGTTTGTTGGTTGAGCTAGTGGAGCCTCACAGAGAATATTTGTTCCCACAACAACAGTGGGCCCTTCCAGATAAAGCATGTTGTTGGCCTGGAGGCAGAGCAGAGGCTTTCCTGTTAGGCAAATTCTCTCCACACCAGAGATTCAAACTTGGCTTTGTGCATTCTGTTGCAGTGAAATTTATACAGTCCTATCTGCCAGTCTGCCGGCCCTCTCTCCACACCACACTGCAAATGGATTTATATGGTAAATGCATTTTCTGAGATTCATATTTGGTTGTGATGTATTGTATACACAGATCTGCTTTTAGAAGAGGACAGGTCGTGCAAATATTTGCCTCTGGTTGCCTGGTCTAGCCAATAACAGTGTCTTTATAATATATGTGTTTATTCTTAAATTTGGTTTTGTTTGGAGAATTTTTGCTGCTGTTTCACAGTCAGGTGCTGATGTGCTCTGGCCTTTTCACACGTTGAAATGTTTCCACAGTTCACACTCTTATTTGAAATTTGAAATATGAAATATGAGCATTCACTCATGACGTTACAATCCTAGAAAGCTGAGTCTGAATGACTTGCATGTAATTAAATCAAACATTGAATCAACTCAAAAACATTCAAGTTATCATATTTAACTTTGACTCAATATAGAGAATCAGTTTAATTGTATTCATTACATCCATGCAAACTATTTTCTGAAGTTTGAGCAAACCATTTATTTCAAGGTGCCCTAAATTAAAAAAAGTTTTTTTCCTGACTTAATGTAAATATTCTCTCCAGTTGAACCTGGAATGTTTATGGTTGTGTCTGGACGCAGATTCTGTCAAATGAAGTGGAAACTATCCGTTGACATAATTATTCACAGTATTGTAGACATGGCCTGAATCTCCCTGTAAATTTAGCACAGTCACAGGACCTTCCCTGGTTTTACAAGCTCACAAGGGTATGATAAGTCTGGTTCGCATTCGGAGCGTTCTATGAAATGGGGCAGGACATATTTCGTCAAGAAATGAAGACTTCAGAGACTCCAGCTCCTGAACTGGGACACAGAGAGAGACTACTGAGAGTGTAAATTGGAGGCAGAAAGAGGAAAGGGAACTGGAAATGTTTTGACAGTAATGTATGTTATTAATCAAATCCTGGCTTCTTTGTTTCAGTCTGTCCAGTTTAGAGGAAATATAGGAAAAGCACTCGCTCCATTGGTTTTCAAAATCAAGCCTCCTCTGGGCCAAACAAATGTCATCCTTTGAGATTTTATTGGGTATTTAAGTAAATAATATAAACTGTATGGCAGCTGTTAGCTTTTTTATGTATGGCGTACTACTAACAAGAAAAATGTAGTGTTCAGATGCCTCACAAATGACTTAGACCCTAAAAATGTGGGAATTTACGTAGGTGATGCTGTTAAATTGTCTGGTTATTATTATGAGCTTTTTTAGAGCACCAGCTAATACTCGTACTTTAAAAACACAGAAACTTTTTGTGGAAGTTTTCAGAGTGCATCTGGGAGAAACGCTCATGGGACTTCTCTCCTTCATTGCTAATGATAAGCTCAAGCTCAGGCAAGTAGGTTGCAACAACTTACAAGTCTGTGTTTTAAGGGGTTGGAGACACTGAAGGCAGCGTCTCTACCGGGCTACAGGGAATTCTGCTCACACGAGCTGCGAGTGCAGCAGAGCCGGCCAGAATGTACAAACACAAACAGATTCATGAACCACAACAAACACCAACATTTATTTACTGCTGGATGCAGTCGAGGTGCCACAAATTTAAATTTAACAAACTGGAGCAGGATTTTGTGGAAACTGTGAAAATAAGGATGAAAAGGTTTGTGTGGTTTTAGAAAAAGGACTTTTACATTTGTTGTGGTCACACTGCACTGAGAATTATTTTCATTAATAAAAGAGGATGCCTCCAGTATTGTATTCATAGCATCGGGGTCACATTTTTTCACTAACAGCTGTGGCGACAATGCTGTTGTTTTTCACATCTTATGACTCAAAGTCAATCTTAATTATTGTAAATGCAGCTGATTCCAGCTCCGCATTTGCATGAAAGCACAGATGAGATGCTTGGTTATATGATCTGGTTCTGCTGTAGGGAAGAGCTGTTCATACTGACTGTGCTATATACCCAAAAGAAAAAGAAAAAGTTATGAGTTTAAAATTCCCTTCATCATAATATCAAGTAATGTTTTCTCAGAGAATAATAATAGCTATGCTGTAGGCAAAGTATCAATGTTAACGTTTACACACATGACTGGATTTTTAAATCAGACTCAAACTGTGTTGTTAAAGGTTCAGTCTGTAGAATTAAATGACATCTAGTGGTGAAGTTGTATGTTGCAGCTGAATACCTCTCAGCTTACTACTGTAAAAAACATGGCGGCCTCTGTAGAGAGGACCCGCTCCTCGTGTAAATATAAAGTCCAAATTTAAAGGACGCAACTAGGGCGAAGAAAACTGAAATCAATTCGAACAATTTAAATTAAACACACTAGTGAAAACATTGTTAGGATTATTTGATATTGAATTTTTGCCCCATTGAATCCATTTCACCTAAATCGTACACACTGATCCTTTAAGGCACTTTAAAATGATATTTTCATTCCATTTGTGATTATAACTAATAATATTTCATCCGGATTATAGTTTTCGTATTACCTAGAGCTGAGTGTATATCTCTGTGTATATATATTGATGCTGACAAAAATCTTTTGGTTTTGGGATCAATAACAAAGTAATGAGGAGCATTTTCAAGACCCCAAAATATATATTTTTTAAAACCCTGTTCTATATAAATAATTAAACCTCAGTCTGTTGATACTTTACAGCTTCTCTACCCTGTTCGCTTCAAGTTCGAACTGAAGACATGAATCTTTAATCAGCCCATGAAAACACAGTTTCTTAAAGAAACTGTAGTTTTGAACAAAGCATTACTCAACAGGAACAATAGTAAATGTGTTGGAGGCTTAATTCAGTGAACCTGCCGAGTAGTTACAGCATCAGTGGCTGCGTTCATTGTAATTAAGAAACTTGTGAACAATGAGGCTCATTAATGGGTTTTTAATAGTTGTCGAAAGTTTTTAGAGGGAGAAAGGCTCATTTACGCTGCCTCTACAAAAGAACATATATCTGTTTCAAACGATTAAATAATAGTTCACTGCTCACATGCTTTCATGTGTTCTTTACGTTGACAATAAATCCACTAGAGGGCAGCGTAGGGTTGAGAGTTTCTATTAACTGGAAATGGCGAAGGTGGAAGAGGTTGTGATAATGTACTTCTCAAGAAAGAGGCAAAAGCAGTTCTTATCTTAGGTAGTCCAATTTACGAACTATATGTGACTCCTCAATAATATCTGCTATGGTTGAAATGAGTTTCTTGTGACCTATGATCGTCTCACTATTGGTTACACTGACCCCTATGATTTCCAGTGGTATTGCTCTTTTACCTTTCTTTTCGTACATATCCCCAAGCTTTCAGAAGGCTCGGGTTAGGGTTTCAGTAGACGCCTGAACGTTGATAATTTCTTAGCCTCAAGCTGAATCCCGTCATGAGTTAGTATTTGAATCAATTATTGACGATTTGTTGACAGTAATAAAAATATATATTATCACCATAATCATCCTTTCCTGGCTGCTACAGCAATAAAACATTAATGGATAGAGAAATTATTGAATCATAAAGTAAATAAATGGTTAAATGTCTGTATTAATATATTTATATCAGTATTTATATAGCGCTTTTCTTGTCTTGATGACCACTCAAAGCGCTTTACAGTGCATTTTACTGCCATATAATGACTTTAAATTGCGTAATTATATTGCAGTATTGTAACGTGATGAATTATGTTGTGCAAGGACATAAATAATGTATGATGGAGGAAAACAAGTAACTTTTATAATCACACTTCCTCTGTTGATGCAGTGTGATTGTAAAAGTCACTTGTTTTCCTCTGTATGTTTCCTGTGTCTGCTCGCACTATATTTCAAGCAGGATTTTTTTGTCTGTCATAAAAATCCCTCACTTTACGAGGGTTTTTAACGGATCCCCAAGAATCCATCTTTGATCCCCTATCTCCTCAGCATCTCCGTTTGAGTCATAATGATTCCTCAGCTCTGTCCCTTCACCCGTAGCCTGCTGTGTCGCAACCTCTGGATCCCGCTCATTACAGACAACGGACCACTGTTCTTACACAAACCCGTTTTGATGGCTCTGCCTGCAGACTGTTAGGAGGTTTTGCTTGGATAAACACACCTGCCAGTCAAGTGAATAAGGTTATGAGTCCGTCATGGTGTGTGTAGGACTTCGGCCCTTTGAGACACCCAGCAGCGGCCTACCTGCTGAATCCAAACACATGGCGCTTTGCGTTCGGCCACTGTAGCGATGAACTTTACTAGTGTTTGAGGTTCCTCTCTTCGCTTGACCCCAGCAGGGATCATTTGTCTCCTTCAACAGACTTGGCTGTTGTGTATTGAAATATAAAACGCTGTTTAGACTGGAAAGTGGCCAGTGTGTTGGATGCCCGTCCCCCTGTGGGGCCGGGCTTGCATAAGAAGCAGGAAACAGAGCAAATACTTTGGACCATTCTGCGGAACAAGTCTCAGGGTTACAGAATAACAATGATGGTTTGGCAGGAGTCTAATGAAGTCTGCTCGCATGCACAGGGAAATGTATGGTTTCTTGAAAGAGGCAGGTGAAAAGACTCAACTCGTGCCGAATGATAAGAATGCAGGAGGGATTTGACGCCTTCATGTCTCATTCAAAAAAGAAGGTGGAAAATACCTCATTGCAATCATGTTTTTCCACAGTGTATGGCACCCTCTAGCCATGTCGCATGGTATTAAGGTATTCCAGTGCCTCCACTACACATGCACAGTAAGACATTTTACAACCCACCCACACTGTTGTCACTTAAATAACTCCGGTGCTTTTAATGCAGGTTTGCTTTGTGTTTGTTGTGACTTATTCAGCAATAGGAGGCTCGTGACTCCGTCAGACAAATGTGTTGCTCATTCAACAAGTCCTCAAAAAGGAAATGATGAAATGTGATGCTCGTCCGTTCAGTGGAAGGATCATTTATCTGTGTCCTTCAAAAAGTCTGAAAAATGAATCTGGCTTATGCTCTGCTCTGACATGTTTGGTTTGGATAGCATTAGGCACAAAATGACGGATGAATGTCAGATTTAGGTCTGGGTTAAAATATAGCTTTTACTCCGCAGGATTACACAAAGACCACTCAACCGATTTCTGTCAGATTTTGTGAAGGGCTGGGGCAAGACTCACAGAAGAATTTATTACATATTGGTGTGGATTTAGATTAGGGGGCAGACCCAGGATGATTTTTTCACTTTCGTTAACATTGTGGGCTTGGGCGTTTTTCAACATTTTCAGTGATTTCTCAGAATAATTCATGGATCTTGATAAAAAAACAATCTTGAATGTTTAGGAGACTGATATTTATGAGTTTTTGCAATTTGGTGAAGATCCAATAAAAAATCCTGAATATTCTAGTGAATTTAAATGTGGTTCATAAGGGGACTGTTGGGCCTTGGCAGAGATATTGAGTGCCGTTCTATTAATGGTAACATGGTAAGTGGACTGCATTTATATGGCCTTATTGACCACTCAAAGAGCTTTACAGGTCAACTTGCAATCTCCCATTCACCCACACATGCATACAGCACATCTATATGTAGCTCTTTTTCTATCACACTTCACCTAGACACTAGGCAGAGCCATCATGGGCAGTTTGGGGTTCAGCTTCTCTGGCTAAGACACTTTAGGACCTGCCGTGCAATTCTCGTAACAGAGCCCTCCTGTGTTAATGTCGGATGTTTTGTTGACCCACCCATTCATTCGTCTATAATTTAATTTGATGTAATCTAACATCTGACTTCCTCCTTTGCTCCTGTCATCATTACTGCATCCACTGGAACATAAATATGTCATGTGGGGACACTTACAGTAACAACTGCTGCTGTTTTTTTTCTCGGAAGGATGATTGTGTCTTGTTCAGTGCTCGTTGATCAGAGTTGATTGGCGATTTCTATCAGAGATCCACCTTTTTGATTGGTTCCTGACCTTTTGCTTGGTTTGAATAAGCCAAACTTAACCATTTCAGTCTCCGCAGTTGTTTTCTTAGTTTTGGAACAGATGAGAGAAATGTTTGTTCCAGCATTAAGAACAGGAAATTAACCTTTTGTCGTGAACAAGAGGCCCACAGTGTTCTGGGAGAACCTCCAGCTCACAGTAAAGGTCACTAAAGCGGCTGTTCTGATGAGGGAAGAAGTTGGCACAGGATCTGACCGCTGTTGGCCACAGGTGTCTCGAGCAGCTGCCACTTGTCAGTTAGTTCAAGGTTTTATTTGTTCAGTTGGCACCAAGGCATGGGCTTTTTCAAGGCTTCTTAGTGTATTGATCCTTAAATCGGAGTCTCCTCCACATTTGAAACACCCAATCTTGAATAAAGCATTTATCTTGACCATCCAAATAGAAGTGATGTATTGTCAGCTGTAAAACGATGTATGCTGAAGGCTGTGCTTTAGGGAAAAGCATGGGAAGGAATGAGATCCACTGCAGATTGCCAGTCTTTCTGGACAAAGATTTGTTGAGCAGCTGTGAACAAGGAGTCCTGGGGGAGTTAAGTGAAACATAAGTGGTTGGAGAACTAAATAATTGATCTGTGTGATCTAATACATCTACTGTCAAGGAGTCAAATAAAGGAGTCAATTTGTTTCCCTGGGTGCAGTTTAGTACACTCTACAATGTAATTATCAAGCTAATAGTGAAAGTTATTTAGCAGTTTTCATGGTAAAATTATGAAAATAAAGGATTAACCATTTACAGCACATACAATCTTTATAGACAGACTCTGCATGAGAATATACAGACTCTATAGATGAGCCTTTTGGTTTCCATTTCTGGTTTGACCACTCACGCTTGAGCAGGCTGTGGTTGATCGCAGGTTAAAAGTCCGAGTGGAAAGCAAACAAGGTCAAACACATTGACCGACATGCATCGGCTGTTTGCTTTTTAATTTATCTCCATGAAAGCTGTTAATACAGATCAGCCAAAATGTCCTCTGGATCCAAAAAACTAAAAAAGTGTTTCTGTTTGTGTTTTGTGTGGAGAATCATTCGACTCATACGATAAAAGAAACTAGTTGGACTTTAAACAGTGAATAGAAGACTGGGTCTCGGCCTGGTTATCTGCTGTTGTCACCAGAATCCCCAACATATTGTCCTTTGTCCTCAGAGGGTAATTGATCATCAGACAATAGCCAATGGGCTCAGAGATTGCAGTACATGTGACAGAGTGAGTAAGATTGATCCGGATATCTATACTCTACCTGCAGCTTCCTCCCTCCTCTTTACTCCTTCCATGAATTACGATGAGTAAATAATTTAATCCCTCGAGTTAATGAGCTATAATCATTTTCAAAAGACCCCTATCCATGCAATATGGCATATAAAAACTGAAAACAGACTGTGAGCTTTGTGGTCTTTTAAACAGATACGTTCTTTTCTCTTCCTTCCCCTCTGGTTTTCTGTATAATTGAATTTCCAAGTTCCTCCCACCGGCCGCTGCTCTTCTGGCAATGCGTCTGCTGTGCCAGTCAGGGGTCACCTCCCGTGGCGGCGGCCCTCTCCACGATGCGCTGACCTACAGCAAGAGAGGCTCCTCCAGAGGTCTCCAGTGACTAATAGTGTTTATTCTCTGTGTCGTGCCGGGTGCCAACACCAGGGGCTGAGTGAGCGGAGCTCAAACAGAGAAGCACAGTAGGTAGAGGAGATGCAGAGAGAGTGAGGGGCACATGTGACAGACAGAGACACTGGTGTTAACAAGAGAAGAGAAGCTGGTGTTGAATATAGGAAGGACGGTGAAGAGGAGTGGTCATGAGAACTGCTTGAGCTTCACCTTAAGGATGATTACAGCTTATTACAACTTGGTCCTATAATTTTGGCCACCGGCCATTCACTGTGAGAGAGAGAGTGTTTACACCTGTGAGTTAAGGGAGATAAATATCTGGATCTTAAGTTTGATAGATGCTTCCTTAAAACAGGGTCGTGTTTTACCTCGTCCATGACAAGATTCCACAAGAAGGCTCCCTCTTTTGTGGTTTTCACAACCTCAGAATCTTCTGAAACCTCCAAGCTGGCAATCTGTGACCAGTGACTGAGAAAGATGGACGACATGACAGCTCCTAAACGTGAAGCCCAACCATCTGGATCACCTCCTCTTTGGTTAGGTGCACTTTAAACCCTGCCTACCCCATGTTAGTGGAAGGGACATGGATTGCACAACAATGTACAGTTTATTTAGTTATCATCACAATGATATATGTTCATTTAAGTTTGATTTATGTTTGATTATATACAGACAGATGAGGTATGTCTTTTAGATGAGCATAACTTGTATAATTACCAGATGAATCTACATAATGTTGTGTTGACAGGGCCCCTGCAGGTAAAGGAAGGTGGCTGACAAGAATAACAATTAACAAGAGGATATTAAGAATGAAAATACACTCGCCTTCCTGTAATATGAAACAATCTTTGCTTTGTGTTTAATGCCCAATAATGAATAAGTGATAACAATAACAATGAATGATGAGTGTGTATCATACAGTTACTCCAAAGTACATGGAGAGAAGGCAGCAGAAAGACGGAGGGAGCGTCTGAGCGACAGCAGCCATCCTACAACTGTCTCTTGTTTATACTTTGAGCCATGGGGGGGCACCCAGTGTGATACCAAACACTGCACAGTAGGTGCTGCATCTGGAGCTTATCCACATTCATTAAACCTTCAATGACCTGACGCCACGACATTACACCAGCGTTGCATGCACTGTTCAAAGACGGCAAATCCACACGCCGGGATTGTGCTTTCGGCGGTAAGACGAGCAGCACCATCAAAGTGCCTGGACAGATTAGTGAGGAAAAGTCATGAAATACACACCTTGTTCGTTTGTATCAATGCAAATGAGGTTTACTTTGATGTTAGTAGCTAAAACTTATTCTTGATCTTAGAAGTAGTAGTTTGACAAACAATCACAGCCCAAGGTTCTCTTTCAAGCTTTTTACAGCTTTTAATCATATCACACCATCATCATTAGCGTATAGAGTTTCCTTCAGGCTCCTTTTTGTGATTCCCCACGCTACATTGACTGTATCAAGATGTATCTTAGTCGTATGAGTTCAAAATCCCTCCTACATCAACCAATATGTCGTACAGTATGACTGTGGAGGCTGCCTGCTGCTCACGAGTGCTCACTTGCGGCTCCAGAGCCTCAAACAGTCTTGGAGTTCTCTCCCAGTGGGGTGGTGGGTTTTAAAGTGTATGAGCTCATCTTCTGCTTCATCTGGCAAAGATATTCTCCTCAGGTGAGTAAATTGGGATCAAACGGGCCCAGCAGCTGAGGTAATACGAGTGCTGGAGCCAAACATCATTTTAAAATGAGTGCTGAACCACAAAGCAATGTTCTGTCCTTCTGTAATCGTACACCGAAAGAATGATGAGGCTCCTGCAGGGCTGTTTGCCTCGTTCTCTGTGACAGGATATATGTTCCAGAGAGAGTAGATGTGTTCATCTTTGGGTGGATTTTCAGAGAGGACATTTCTTGTGCAGTGTTCTCTACAAAAGCTGAATGTTAAAACTGGACAACAGACTTGCTGCTGAGCTCCAGACAGACATCACTTTAACATGGGAGAGAATGACCAGCGGGGATGGGAGCTCTCCATGGTGCTGAACTGAACAACTCTCACAGTGGTGTCAGTGGCTGAGAGGGGAAAGAAAACTGCTGAACAGTAACAATATTGTTAACCACAGGATGCCCACTCCACCCGGTATTGCGATGCAATCTGTAGCTGGATATATTATCTGGATAATAACATCTTTACACCTGGTATTAATTCTCATTATTTCTGTTCCACACTGTGATTACATCTCAATATGCAAATGGATGGCTGAGGAACAAACTGGTGATTCCCAGGTCCAGAGAAGTATGGTTTCAGTGTGTTCTACTTATTTCTCCTTAAAAAAAGGATGAGGTTGCTTATAGCTTTGCGCGAGGCAGCTGGACATAACATATTCTTTAACCCGTTGGGCAGATCTTTGCTGTAAGACTGAAATCTGATCACAGTATGAGCCAGGCCACTCTAATTACAATGTTTTCTGCAGACATAAACAACTTGGAACAAAAGAGACTTGAAGATAAACTCCCACTACCTCCTAAAACTTGTTTTCTTTACTAAATTGTTCAGAGACATGAATAAATTAAACTGGTATGACTGACATACAATAATAGAATCTCTTTATCAAACTTACAAAGATGTAATATTTTGTTTCTGGTGTTGTTAATGATGCAGGTCCTAGATTTCCCTTTCAAATTACGTAGATTAATCTGTCAGATATGCCACAGGAGAGCAAACACAGAACAAAACCAAATCAAACGGTGCACTCACGTGATTCCTCATATCTTCTTTTGACAATCAAGATGACAGTCGATGATATTGCGCGCACCTGTTGAAGATACGTGCACATATTGTTTTTTATCAAGGGAAAGGTTGAATACACCAGCAGCGATGACAACTACATAAAAAGGCAAATATAGAGATTGTACTGAGAAACAGAATCACAGGCTTTTCTTGCATGTATAGATTATCAGTCAGGATTTACCTTGTTAAATGTGGGTGTGACTGCGGTTATCTGCACTGGGCTGGATATACTACGTCTTGGCTTGTGTAATATTTTTGCATTTGTATTGGATTAGTGAGTGAAATCATGAAGCTTCCTGCTGATAACACTCCACCAGGTGAAAGTGTGTCCACAGACAGAGGTGGGGCAGCTCTTAAAGGTCTGAAAGGAGTCATTCTTCTCTCCAGCTGGAAACCATTATAGCTTCTTCAGCTGCTTCAACAGACTCGGCTTTCTGTTATTCTGTACACACTGCTCTAAATGCACAAGGAAACACTAATGAGACTCAGACCATTTATCTGTTCACCACTTAAACACATCTGGAAGCGATCCTACCGCAGCACGTCCAGAGCAAGAGGACGTGGGAAGAATTCAATGCCGGGAGCGTTATTGCCAACATATTCTGACATATACCTGATATTTGACTATTTAAAATCAGATACCTCATTAAACCTGCATTATGTTTGGACTAGGCTGTCTGGGAAAAAGAAACAGACTCTTTGATGAATGGGACTATGGGGAAAGCACAAGGATAGACTCCATGTTAGGTTGTGTCAGTTAGCCTTGCAGTTTTCATTGTTTATTTATTATGAAAAAACATTAATAATCTCCCTCTATCCTCTCTCCTAATATTCACTGAATCTCTGGTACCATAATCATTATTTTTAACTGTTAGCTCCGGTTTAGGAGGTCCTGATTCAGGAAGGTGCACATTTACTGCTCGTTTTCTATTAGCTCTATGCCTAGATTTAAAAAAAAAGATCAGATCTATTATTAGTATTGTACTTGAGTGTAAGTGGGCCAATCAGGTTTGAGCTGGGGCCAGTTTCCCCCCTGGCCCCACCCCCCCCCCCCCCCCCCGTCCCTGGACGGGGGGGGGGGATCCGCCCCTGGTTTCAGTGTTTTTGGACATTTTCTATAAAGCTGTAGAAGGAGCAGGACGGAGTAATGTGCAATAAAACAGGGAGACTCCAAGTTAAGTCTGTTTGAATCCACCACAATTATGTAGAATATGCTAGAAGTCTTTGTATGAGGAGTGATGGTAATAACTTGACCTCCAGAAGACATGTGGAAAAACAGTGGTGCCAGAGATTAAGTGTCTGGAAATGGTTTAAAAGGTGCATTTAACATCTGAGATAGATGATGAGATTAAAAAACATGAGGGAAGAGGGTGGATAGGGACGATTAAGTTAATTAAACTAATCAACGTCCTATATTTATTGTCCCAAAAATATATAAATGGTCCACAGGTCGGCATGAAAAGAGATAGAATGCGGTCGGATTCATTTTCAGGTAGAGAAAGATGTGTCTGTGAGGACAGGGATGTGGAAGTTATGAGCTCATTGTTTGTTGGTGCTGTTTTCCCAGCATGCCGCTGCGTTTTGAATTTCTTGGCAGACAAGGTGGCTGACAACTGAATGAGCGGCACAGTTGAAAGGCAGTAATTGAAAGACAGAGAGATGATGACTAGACGACTCTGGAAGAAGTTCTCATCCGTCAACACGAGAACAAAGTTGCTGAAGGATTTACAAGATAGGAGAAGGAAAGCGGATGCTGGTAATTGCACGGCTTCTGGCCCCCTGATATTATCTCTTCCTGACATGTGTGCGTCCCCTATTGATACATGCAGGGAACATGAGGGAGTATGAAGATATGTCTGCCCTCTTTGTCTTTTCCCCTCAGTTTGGTTTTCTCTTACTGGTGACAGATGCCAGATGACACAGATGAATGGAGGAAGGAAGGAAAGAAAGAAGGAAGCTCATTCAAGCATTTGTTCCTGATTAAACCTTTGTATTTGCTTTAAACTGGGTGTTGCAACAGTGACCTTGAGTTCAAATCTCATGAGGGTAAATGTTAACTGCACTAATACCCTCCTCTCTATGTGTCTCTGTCTCTCTCCCTCAGGCTCAGTGTCTCTCAGTGTTTTCCTGGTGTCTGTTGCGTTTGTCGTGTGTGCCGTTTGGCTGGTTGCTCTCTGTGGCGTCTGCACCTGGTGTCAACGTAAACTGGTAAGTTCTTGGGCTTATTTCTCACGCACTCCCACAGTCTCATGAAATGTTAATCATTTTCTTTCTTTCTTATAAAAAACGATTTAACTAAATAACTCATAATAATAGATAATCATCAAGTTATTGTTTTTTGGGACAGATTCTCTTCTACACACAGTTTCTAATCTATTTTACCATTTATTTTTTGTTAGTGACTGACAACGTTTGATTTAATTTAATATTAGTGCTGATATAATGGGTTTTGGAATTGATACTAAAAAACTGTTTAGATCTTGAGTCACTTTGGGCGTCATGAAATTATAAATACCCATTTTCACTTTTCTCTTTATCCAACAGTCATCAATGATTAATTGAATAATCAAGACATTAACTTTGTCATAGACACATAGTAAAAATAAAAGTAACAAATACCAAAGGCCTCTTCTTAAAACCTAATATTCATTAAACCCAACTATCTAAACTCTTGGACTTTAAATGATGAACAGAACTCTTCAAATATAAAATAAAGTATAAATTCGGAAATGGGGGATTTAAAGCAGTTTTCTTGACTTTAAAGCTTTTGGTACTTGTTGCTACAGACACATTGAGCTGGTATAAAATGTTGTGATTTAATCCTCAGCTCTGTGATGAGGAAAAGCCTCTGATGAAAACACATATATCTTCATGTTCTACCTGCTTCTGAATGACACCACAACATTAAAGATAAATCACCCATGTGCGGTCAGTTTTCTGATGATCAAACTGTGACCTTGACTTCCTTGTACACACTGAGTTCTTGCTCCGCGTCTTTATTACTGCTGAATGATGTGTTACTTTCTGACGCTCTCTGGAACCGGAGCCACAGAGAGTCAGTATGTTTGACGGTAAACATGATCAGAGACCTTCATGCTCTCTGTAAACATGGCTCTGTGCATGATGGCTTCTTGCCTCCAGCACCATGCTAATGATTCATATGCTAATGAGCATCACTCAAAGCCTCTGGCTCCAGCTGGAGAAACTTTAATTCCTCCTATACATCCTGATCCGGTGGCATTTCTTACCATTCGCCCTCCTTTCCTGCCTCCCTGCCTCGCCTTTGTCCCACTCCCTCATCCCCTCATCCCCTCATCCCTGTCTGTCTGTCTGTCTGTCTGTCTGTCTGTCTGTCCGTCCGTCCGTCCGTCCGTCCGTCCGTCCGTCCGTCCGTCCGTCCGTCCGTCCGTCCGTCCGTCTGTCTGTCTGTCTGTCTGTCTGTCTGTCTGTCTGTCTGTCTGTCTGTCTGTCTGTCTGTCTGTCTGTCTGTCTGTCTGTCTGTCTGTCTGTCTGTCTGTCTGTCTGTCTGTCTGTCTGTCTGTCTGTCTGTCTGTCTGTCTGTCTGTCTGTCTGTCTGTCTGTCTGTCTGTCTGTCTGTCTGTCTGTCTGTCTGTCTGTCTGTCTGTCTGTCTGTCTGTCTGTCTGTCTGTCTGTCTGTGTCTGTCTGTCTGTCTGTCTGTCTGTCTGTCTGTCTGTCTGTCTGTCTGTCTGTCTGTCTGTCTGTCTGTCTGTCTGTCTGTCTGTCTGTCTGTCTGTCTGTCTGTCTGTCTGTCTGTCTGTCTGACCAAACATGGAGGCGTATCCGCCAGCATCGTCTGCTTGTTGTTCTGGCTTGTGTATTGTTGTTCACAAACAACAGGACAAATTAAACAAACACTCACACTGTTGCCACAATACTGCAGGTTTGTCGTCATCTTCTGTTTTCCAGCTGGCCCGGGAACAAACAGTCTTATTTACGCTGTAGGCAGCCATGTGTGGCTCTAAAAACAAGGACATCACATACGGCCTGTGATGCTTCCAGGTGAGCTGGCTTTCATCACAGGTTTCAGCTCACTCACCCAAAGTGCTGTTTGTTCCTCACACAATCTGGGGAGACTCCGACATTGGTGCCTTTAAGATTATGTCTGTTAGCAACCTCACACTTCAAAATCATTTGACCAGATCAACCAGTCTTTTCTCAGAAGCGATGAATCTGACCAGGAACCAGTTTGATGGGAGCAATGAGAGTTAAGCAGGATTTTGACTGGAAAAATCAACTAAATTACATAATTTTCTTCATGCAGTACCATTTACAATATTAACTTGGATAGTCAAGTATGTTAAGTAGTTAAAATGAAAATAGATTTATTGATATCTGCTTTGGGATAAAAAAGAAAACCCACTGAACCCCGAATAATAAATAAATTTCATATGCATGTCTTTGTTGTTTGTACATCTTTTTGTGTATTTGTCCCTCTGTCACTTATCTCTGTGTACTTGTTAAAACATCACTAATTTCTTCATCCAGAGTTGTCCCTCTCCTTCTCTGCCTCCCCTTCACAGTCCTTGTCTCTTCTCTATCGTGCATTTCATTATCTTTTATTTGTCTTGTGTGTCCCAGGTTAAATAATAAACACCAACAGATAAACTTAGATAGAAACTATGTCATTGTTAGAGGATGAAAGAGTAAGTAATAATAACTAGTGATTATTTTCATCGCATATAAATCTGCTGATTATTTTCCCCCGTGAATTTGTTTTGGCTGGAAATATCAAAATAACGGTGAAAAACATCCATCACAGTTTCCCAGAACATCAGGGGGCTTTTCCAAATGGTTTGTTTTGTCTGATTAACAGCACAACACAAATGTATAATCATACGGGGGAAAACGTGACCAATTCACACACTAGAGAAGCAAATATTTGTCATTTTTGCTACAAAAAAAATGCATAATTTTATCATTTAAGTGTCAATAGATTTTTAGCCAATCGATTAAACAATTCATCGACTTGTTGCCTCAGCTTTAGTAAATAACCCCCTTTTTATGTGTGTACGAGCTATTCTAGAGAAATGTATTGTTTATGGGCTTTTAAACTTTTGGAGAATTGGAGACAAATGTATTCAGCAACAGGCAGACACCCCAAGCTCCCTGTTATTGCAGCAGTAGAACAGATTTAGTGTTTGCCGTTTAGGCTCCAACTTAATCACTCCCCCATATGATTACAGAGGAATGATGGGAGTGTTGAGCAAATACTTGTAACCCCCCCGTCGGAGCCTTCAGGTGGAGGCTGGGGTGGTGGAGGGGCTGAAGCAACTCGTAGCAATACTGCAGCAGCAGTGCGGGCAAAGGGGATGATGGGAAATTTCTCTCTGCCTAAACAGACCACCTGATAATGTGGGTGTGTGTTATAGATGGTTGTGGAGAGTGAGGTTTGTCACATGATTGGAGCAGCGCAGCTGGAGTCGGCTGCCTGACGAGCTCGCAGGCGACGCTCCATTTGTCCAAAAAAGTATGCAGAATGTTTTCAAGGAGGAAAATACCAATATTAAGAGACATTGTATAGTGTTTCTAGAGACACACAAACTACTCCAATTAGTTTGACAGAAATTAAAAAAGGCATCTTGAGTATCATTGCAAGAAAACTGAACAAGTTACAAGAGCAAAGGGGTCTTTGATAAAGTAACACTTTACAGTGGAGTTTGGTATCAAACCAGCTGCTTCCAGGAAACTAGAGACATGTTTGTGTCGATTTGTTGTTTTATGCTTGTCGATGAGGGAAGCGGGGGGAAGTAGGAGAGCAGAAACAGCCACAGAGGCCGACTGACAGGCAGGAGGGGAAGGCGCTGCTGAACATCCACGTGTGAGGAGGCTCCAGAGGAAAGCGGGACTACCTCGCTCCGTACAGGGAGCCCTCCTCTGCTTCTCTGACATCTGCAGCATCTCATGTGGCGTCTTTAACTTCCTCTGCAAAGCCGTCATCCTTATCCTGGAATCGGTTTCAAACCTCCTCCCGTCTTTGTTTTTTACTTGCCTCTCCACTTTGTCGTCATACTCAGTTGCTCCTGTTATCCCCGTCCCCCTCGCTCCTCCGTTCGGTTTCTCGCATCCTCCCACACTCTCTCAACATTGTACCTTCTCCACCCTCTCCTCGCCAGCCTCCTGAAGATTTTATCATCTGTTTAATGATAGATGAGCTGCACTTGATAGCATATTCTCTACTGCTAGAAATCCATCCTTCTCTGATCCACAGAATCTAATATTATTCTGTCCTCTGTGTATGCACTGCACGGTTTGTGTGTGTGTGTGTGTGTGTCAACAGTGTGGTGGCGTAATGTAAGATCCCGTCGAGTCTCCAGCTTTGCTCTGTATTGAAAAGGTTTGTGCCGAGCTGGACATAGGAGATGTGGCGTGCTAAATAATAGAGTGTATTGTGGATGCATTAGATATACAGCAGGATGCAGGTCACCTGTCTGCAGGACACTAAATCTGTATTCAGATAAACATTCAGCTCCCGGCTGCAGGCTGCTTCAAATCATTTACTCAGTGCAAATAACACATTCATCATAGAGTGTAAAATGGAACTACATCTTTCTAAACCAAGAAGACATCCTCTTGTCTGATTTAAAAAATATATATATCTGTCATGTAAAAATAAACATGAGCTTTAATGATAAACATTTATTTTCCCTTTAAGCATTTTACACAGAGCAGGAAATGCCGAGAACTGAAAGTTGGAGAAGTTAAAGAAGCAACCAACTGTAGTTCTGATGCATCTATGCTTGTTATTTATCATGTCACATCTCTTGTGTCCAGCTCAGCACAAACATCTTTAATGCAATGTTTTTCTAAAGAGAAACATCCCACCGGGTGGACAGAGTAGCTGCTCTACTCCAGCAAAGGTTTCAAGTAGCTTGTCAGGAAACGCTCAGGAAATCAAGGATTCTAGTATCAACAGTGCAGCATCAGCAAACCTGTTCACCCGTCCAAACGGAGGAAAATACACGACTGCTCCGTGAGCACAGGATAACCAAGCAGGCACTTTACATCACTAGTTAATGAGCTGTGCAAAGCTCTACTTTGAAATTCAGAAGAAAATACAATATATAAAATCAATATAAAAAACAATCAGGCACTTACAACTCATCCAAAATTCAGCTGCAAGAGCTTCAACCAAATTTAAAGAGACTGCCCATGGCATCACTGATTTAAAATTTCTTCACTTGCTGCCACGGGACTGATTTTACTGCTCATTTTTATATCTCTGATTGGAGCTGCTCCCATAACATGTTAGTCCCACTCAACCCTGTGAGACCCCTGAGATCACTGGGGTCTTCTTGTGGAGCCTAGAGTCAAATCTGAACCTGGAGAAGCAGCTTTGAGTCACTGGACAACACAGAGCCGGAACCATGATCTCAGGAAGGCTCCATCCATTGCAATTATTAAAACCAGGTTGAAAACCTTTTTCTCAATTCACAATTGTCTTTAACTAAGATATTTTATGAGCTTTGTATTTAATTATATTTTTATTTTATTGTTCTACACAATTCTTTCTATTATTAGTTCTCCTACTCAATTTCTTTTAACAATTTAATACAGATTTTTCCCTTTTATTTTCTTTACCTCATTTAATCTCTAATTCAACTCCTTTCAACTTTTTATTTTGCTCTAAATTTGAAACTGTGCTTTCAGATTTTAAATTGTTTTGTTTTGATTTGTCTATTTGTTGTATTTCAACATCTCACTTGAATCTACCTCTGTGTATGAAAGGTGCTTTATAATGCAGTCGGTCGGTTGGATAATGAAGATCAGGACAAAGTAGCCAGTAAACCAAAACTACATTTGCAAACAAGATTTATTTCAATGAATTGTTGGAACTTCTCTCTCATCTCTCTACGATGTAGTGAAAACTATATACAAAGATGCTTTATGGGAAAAAAACTGAAATGCAAACAAGACATTTCAGGCAGTGAAGAGAGGGACTCTCCTCCGTGATGGAAAAGACAGTTTTCTTTTACGTCTGATTTTCTTTCACACTAGGATAGAAAATAAATAAACCTTGTCTTTTTAGTGAGAACTTTACGACTCCTGTGCTCTTCATCTCATTGTTGTGAGGCTGGGGCGGGAAAACATTATATATGAGTAAAGAGTCCATGTGAATCAACTGGAAAGAGCTCAGTGTTATCACCCTCAAGAGTTCAATAGGGTTCAATAAAAGTAAGTAGTAAAAACAATGGACATCGGCTGTATTCGGTTTTAACATTCATGCATTTTTCCTGCAGAAAGATCTGTTTTCTTCGATTTTTGCAAATTGTTTCCGTCACTTTAAACTGGATTGATACTTCACACCAGCGTTTACAGGCGGTCCTGCCCGCAGACACACACGCCATTTTGATTTATAGTTCTGCATCTGATTTCACACACTGATGACAACACCGACACACCAGAGGAATATACATGATCAGACCAGGTTCTCCTTCATTTAACTGCATTTTTATCTTGCACTTTTTTTTTGATTTGAGATAGAAAGCTTTTTTTTACTAGTTTTACTGTATCAACGATCTCTAAACGGCTCAGGAACCTTTCAGGAGAAGACAGCCCCAGCTCTTCAAACACTGTTCCTGCCGTCTCTATATGATACGATTTGTATGTTTAATTTCTTTCTGAGGACGAGCACATCAGTTTCAGCGTGTTCCACAGCCCAGTGGTTATGTGCATACACTCTGTACCCGTGCCATAAACCTTTAACACACAGCTATAAATACAGTCTGTGCAGGTGTGATAAACCAGGATGTGCAGCTCCTTAGGTTTTCATAAATGTTCAGTTTTTACTAATTTTGAATTCCTGCATTTGTTAAAGTTCTGTTTGGAATGGGATGTAAAGCTTCCTGTGCTTTGTGTTTGTGAATGGGCTCCACCTGTTTGTGTGCAAAGATATGTTTGTGCCTGTGTCATGCATGGGAGAGTGTGTTTTTGCATCTCATTGCGGTTAAGTGGTCCCTCGTCACGTCTCCAAGCCGGCTGCCGTCCTGGCATCAAACCAATTTGTTGCTCTCCCCTCATTCATCATATTTTACGACACGTGTTGGAAACCTGACGGCGTTCTAAAGCCTCCATAATGAGCACTTCAGTGGCAAAACTGCTTTTCGTAAACAGCGATCAAGACACGAATTTAAGATCCTTCTCCCCCTCTCCATCACTGTCTGTCTCCCTCTTGTCTCGTTGCAGGGGAAGAGGAATAAGCCCTGGGTGGAGGCGGCGAGCTCTCCAGAGTCTGTGCGAGGTCGAGGGGAAAATAAAGCCATCAAGTAGGTGTCAAGAAGGGTTGTAGATGGTGGCGTATGGAAATGATCCATGATGTGGTGATATTAGTATCGGATTTTAACAGCCATCACTGATCAGAAAACTAATCTTGCAGATGGCTACACGGTCTGAAATGTCCATCCTGCAATGATGCCCTCGAGACTGGGTTCTATGTGATGTTTCCCATTTATTAAATGTGTTTAATCTGAAAACGTATCAACAACACAGTGTAGAAACATCACTTATATATTCTGTTTTATGTAAATCAGATGTTGGGTCTACCGACATATCTTACATAAACATTAAAGTGTCAAAATCAAACCAGATCAGTCTGGAATACACAAACAAAATGGAAAACCATAACCTTTAAATTAATACAGAAGTCACACGCTAATATTCGTAAACAAGAAATATTTAAATTCAGAATATTCCCCAAAAGAGTAAACGTCAACTTGTGCTACTCTCTTGGATATTTTAAGTTTTAGTTTTTACTCTTGTTTATTAGTTACCATGTTATATAGCTATGAACTGTAACATTCGGGGGAACCTTGATTTCATGTCACTATTTTTACCAAGTGAGGGGCGGGGGGGCATTGAATGACATAGCTAATGATTCGTTTGTCTCATTTGTTCCTATATCACATATTGTTCATGTCCAAGGTTGTTTGTTTAATGCTGACTTTACTTTCTCCTCTGTTTTATATCACCCATACAGCATGATCAAAACAATGCTGTATTAAATGGATGTTTTATCAAGCACCAATATTAATGCTGTCAATTACCATCGTTCCTCTTTCTTTACTAAATCTTAAATTTTGCAGGATTGAATGTTCCCTGTAAATGCAAAATAGTAAATAATAATAAATAAATAAAAAAACAAGATTACATTAAGTTCTAATCTGTAAATTAATAATAATATATATATAAATATAACATAAATTATTCAATAGTTTAATGGTCTTGAATGTTAAACTAGATTGAGTTCAATGTAAAAATACAAAATTACGAATTATATTGCTGATTGTATGTATTTGTGGTTTCATCTGTACTTAAAAGAAATCTCTATTGAATTACTAATGGTTTTCTACAAAACTTTGACGGTAAGTGTTTGGGTATTTTTACTGCCGTACCTGGAGTTTTTTTACTGTTTCCAACTCATTTTTTATGAACTAAATAATTCAGTGTCCACACTGCTGCACCATTGAACAACACAACTATACTGACATTGAAATTATTACTTTTCCTTTATTTATCAACACTCTGACTTTTACATTTATGAGCAAATGTACTAACTTTGTTCTTTTTTATGCTGGTTCCTCTCTTTCCTGTCCCTCAGCTCTTATAACTGTCTTTGATTGTCTGCTGCTTTTTACCCGTCTCACCTCTGTCTCTGTCTCTCTGGCTACAGTGATCTAGACAGAGACTTTTGGAATAACAATGACAGCAGCAATGTGCAACAGAGATGGACCTCCTACCCGCCCAAGGAGTTCCTCTTAAACATGTCTCCCTATGCCCCGTACGGAGACCCTCGCCTCACACCCAAGTGAGTCTCACTCATGGCTGGTAAGGGACCCCTCTAGCAGGGCAGGGCTGTAGTGAACAGGGGCTCGTCTTGAAAGACATCGTGAAATTGGACGTTATTTGTAAGGTAAAGGATTTCTGCTTGCTAAAATTGGTGCAATTGGACATTGCTGTACCTGAAATATAACAAAGAAATACTTGCTAAAGATTTATCAACATCACCTCTCTGATCAGTGGAAAGGTCACATTTATTAATCCATAAGCAGGCAGAAAAACTCATTTTCTTACACTTTCTGGCCACACGTCTTTTGTACAGAAGTCTCCTCTCATCCCTGGTAATCCTCATGTTTTTGCAGTCAGGCATGTCCTCAGCAAGGAGGTGTTTAGTATGCACTGCTGGCCATGCAGCACCTGATAGAGATGCGTCTAACAAAAGCATACACAATGACTTCTCACGTCCAAACTGAAAACACAAATCAGGCTTTAAATCACGAGAGAGGACGACACACAGAGACTTGAAATGACGCCTCCTTTTTATAAATGCTACCTGGATGTTAAAGTAAAACCTGAAAACTGTAAAAATACATACAAATAACTCATTATTATTCATTGTTATGCTATTTTGACAGTGCACACGTTGCAAAAAAATGCAAAAGTTTGATAGCTCCGTTCCCTGCAGCCCTGCTTGCCTCATCACACCCTCTTACCTCTCACCTGCAGCCCATGGGGTGTTACCATGGAGACAGTCAAACCCTCAGAGAGCAGATCACAGTGTTTCACCTGAACCCTTCTCCCCCCCCTCTCACAATGCAGCCTCTCAACTCCAAATATTCACATCTGCTCCTCTGGATATTGTAGCAGACTCAACTTGAACATACACTTACATAAATCATTAAGGTTTCCACACAGGTTTGACTGTTGTTGGCTTCCCTGATTGTTTCATGTATATTTTTGTGGTTTAATTTGTGTATAGCAGTAGTTTTCTGGTGTAGAGTTACATGAGAAGATCAACACCAGTCCCATACAGTATGTTTCATAAAATATTCTGTTGTGCTTAGTTTACAATAAAGTCGGGAAACAGTAAAACAGTCAGAGGTGTCAACATCTGCCAACTCAGACCTCTGAACCAAAGACGAAGTATATAGAGTATATAAGAAGTATATAGGAGGGAGTACACCTCTCCTCTTTCTCCCACTATTCAGAAATGAACGCAGCCATCGTCTGTGCAGTAACAATGGAGGGATCGAGCAGTGCAAGTGCCACTGATACATTTGCTAAATCAATCGTGAGCCAGTCTGTACTGTCAATGAGGACGATTCACATTGTTTTCATAGCATCACATGACAAATTAAGACCCAATTTACCATTTTTTAGTTTGATCTATGTCCCATCTACTAACATGGGTGAGCAGGGTTAATGACTTATACTAAAGCCAGTTACCAGATGGGAATCGAGATGCTTTGGCTTTACTTTTGCCCTCCATCTATATATAGAGTCTATCCCTTACACTAACTGATTGACACCTTAAATCTAATATTTGTTTAATTTGTACAACAACTATGGAAACACCAGAAAGATACTACACCTGGCCAGGAAATAGTCCAACACACAGCGGTTATTGATTTTTTTTCATACAGATTGAGAAATCAACACTCCACTTGCTGATGTGTGAGTTTAAGAAGTGTTGCGTGGAAGCCAAAGCATCACAATTGCCCCCTGGTGGCTAGCTGCATATGGGTCATGAACCCCATCCTCTCCTTGTTATTGTATGGGACATTGAGTAAAGTAAAAAAGATCAAAGTACACATTAAATAAGGTTTCCCAAAAATGGTGTCTGTCCTATAAGCAGTTCTTATCACAGCGATGTGTTTAAGTGCTCATATTTCCAAAAAGAAGTTATTTGATTAGTTGATTGACAGCTGAGACTTCTACTCATTGGTCAAGTGCATGTATCAGTGGGACCTTGACATCGTTGCTCCACTCCACAATCACTACTACACAGACTCTGGCTCCAAATGCAACCCCACCCAAAGAGGGCAGCACCCAACTCCGGGCTATTTTGGCTTCACTTTCATGCAGTAGTAAGAAGTGGAGAGACGTCCTCCATCATTATTTGCAGTCTGTGGTCCAACTGTTCCTTCGATGGGGAGGTGTCTGTCTCTCTTTGTGTCACAGTTTTTAATGTGAATGTCCAGTCGCTCTGTGTTATTATTCCTGTCACCTCTTCCTCCACTCACTCATTGTTTTCTGCTCATTCTTTATCGCTATTCCCTCCGTCCCTCATGCGCCTGTAGGCACTTCGAGGCTGCGTGATAGCCCCCCCGAGTGTAGTCCACTGAGCCCTGCTCCAAAAACATAGTGCAAGCTATCCTTTGTGTACAGTGCTGCAATTAGGTGTCACAATGGTAAAATGTCTGTTTCATATCAACCTCTGATCCATCACTGGGATGCATCTCACACGTCACTGAGGCATTTCGTGAACCTGCTCAGTCGTATCCTCTCCAATTACATCTTACTCAACTCTTTCAGAACCACAGAGAGATCGATTACTCTCAGTCTGTGCAGTGGCGCTGAAACTATTGTAAAATCAGTGAGCAGCAATGATTGTTGTGATTGTGTTGCATTATACTTTTGACATATTATCTAAATGGCTTTTAATAGGCAGATGATAGCGGCATTCCTGATATCTGTGATAGCAGATAAGAGAGAGTTACTTGTTATTGTGGGAATAACTATGCTTTCAGGCAGAGAGGGCTTTTTTAATGTTTATCACCTTTCAAACTAAGAGGGTATTGGAATTGTTTTACATGAGCAGAGGAAATGCATTGGAAAATAGATTAAAAAACAATTAGAATCAAACGAAATTATTAAAACCAAATGAGCAAAGCAGAGTATTAGGATACAGAATCATCATTCATCAGAGTTGTACGACAGTGGGCCACATAGTCATGAAATATCTCAATCAGAAAATCATTCATTTTACCGTCAGCCCACGTTTATTGTCTAATTGTTGTTGAAGCCGTTGTCCTGGTGTGCAGCTGTGTGTTGTGTGATTTGTCCTCACTCAGTGGAAGGTCCCTGTACTGAAGTCGACATTCAGTCTTAAGTCATCTCTGGGTCTTCATTGGTTTTCTGCAGTCTTGACTGTTGTGTTTTGTCTCAGTCTCAGAACTTTTCACTTCTTATATTTCACTGACTGTCTGACTGACCAGGAACTATTGCATCAAGTTTTTGTGGTCTGCTGGACACGTGTGGCTTGACTTTGTTTCCCTAAAGTGTCTTTCTCACCAGTTTGAAGAACTTTACTAATGATACTTTTGCTCTCCGGTTCTGTACGTCTGTACGTCTGTCTCTCGTCTCTTCCTCTCTCTCTCTCTCTTCTTTGTATCCTCTCTTGGTTCTCTCTTCTTGTCTGTCCGTCCCGTGTTTATTTGTCTACAATCCAACCCACCGTTCCTCCCAGTGGGGCCTCGGATAAGGGTGGGCAGGGCGGTGCTGGACCCTCACTGGGGGCCAGCGACAGTGGGGGTGCTTGCTCTGGGGCGGGGCCCAGTCGCAGTGACAGCCTTCGGAGCATGGTGACGGGGGGCAGCAAGGCCGGGCGCTGGCAGACGATCCAGAGCCACATGCATGCCGGAGGCCTGCGGTTTGGCAAGTGAGTGGCGCATGGTGACGGTGGGCACGCATGAGGGGCTACAGTGGGCACAACAACCGCATGGTGTGGAAATCGAGGAAGAGTGTGGGTTTGTTAAAAAATCATGAGTGGCACTGTTGCATGTTGCTCTTAGAACATGGAGCTTCAGTTGTTTTGATACGTGCAGACGGAGATACTGTAAAAAAAATGGCTGAAGTCTGCAGAGACTACCTGTGATAAATAAGTAACCCTTGAAGTCTATTGACTTCCTCACTCAATCACAAATAACAGTTTTGTGTAAGCTGCCAAACATTCACCAGCTGATGTCAGGAAAGGCTCCGACAAAGTGAATCCAGACAATGTTCCTCCGGAAAGCTGCAATTTAGTCAAGGATGTGGCAGTTGTGAGACTTTCAAAAGAAACAGATGCTCACAGAAGATCTTCAAAAAATAGCTTGTTTATTCATCTGAATGAACCGCTTTTGATCTCCGAGTGGGTTGTTGCATAAACAGCAGGAGAGAATCTTTATAAGACCGGTGATGCCTAAGACATCCTTTCCTGCAACATGGCTGGGTGCAGTGTAATTTGAACTAAAGCTCGCTTTGTACCAACATCTGGAAACAGCTGAGACGGTGCTTTGTTTTAGCAATTAGCTCAGACAACAGCCCGTCTCACTGCAGGTAGCAAATAACAAAGACTTTCTGTTGGTTTTGAATGATATTCAGGGAGATTAGCTGATAGTGTAAACAACAATGAATGATAATAAACATTATGTGACATAACTAAAGAAAGGTTCATCGCCATGATTAAATACATTTTGGGTGTCAAGGCCCTCTTACCTGTGACAGATTATACTATGGGCCATCATTCATAATAATAATAATAATACATTTAATTTATATACCATATTTTTGAGCAGTGTTAGAAAAGGAACTTAACACCAAGAAGAAAAACTAATTTAAACCATGAGAGTTGACTCAAAGGAAACTGACCACATAAGCAACAAAGCAGTCAAAATAAATAAAACGTTGAAAAGGTTTCAAAAAGAGTTCAGTGGGCAAAGAATTTGAAAGTGTCGGGTTCTGAAGAGCAAAGGCTCAGTCTCCCTTTGTGACCAACTGTGACAAGATGTTTGCTTTTAGACGTTTTGTTGGAGGACGTGCCTGAAATTCAGAACTGAAATAGTCAAACATTCTGACAGTGTGTAACCTATGTAGGAAATTACAGTGAAAATAAATGATTTCCTCTTTTGAATTGAATCCCCTGAAGGAGCCACTTTGAGAACCTCTGCTATATGTAGTAGACCCTTAATTTCCATAATGCAGGTAGATTCAAACTTGATTGTGTGATTTTCTTTTCAATTAACCCAAATGACAATATCTATTTGTGACCCCCCTTGTCCTTGGTTTAACACAGAGTGCAATACTAATGAGTTATGGTCAGCACTCAGCCTCTGTAATTTGAATAATTTGTTGTCGCCCTGAAAAGGTGAAAGTGTCAAGTGTTTTCACAAAGAAAACAGCGGTGATTATAGTCGAGCTGACATAATCAGCAGTTTAGAGCAGCACACACAGATGAAGATGTAACCCAGAGAGTTTAGACAAGTTCTTATCATGAAAACTGATCCCAGGACAGGGATCACACAAGCTGATCGGAACAGCAACTCACCACCGTAGAGCCTGACGTAAGGTCAGAGACTAGACGCTACTATCAACTCAATAAATGCTCTTTATTGAAATACAATCTGCCCATAGGAGTTAGAAGTGGAAAGCAAAAAAAAATTCTTAGCCGCTGAGAGCTTCATGTTTTTGGGAGGCTAATGAATATATGTTCTCACTGTATGTAAATTGAGGCCCAGATAATCAGCCTGTTATGTTACCATTATTCATAAACTGTTCATTCATTAAAGTCAGGACAGAATACAGCTGAATAGATTGATTAAAAAGTTTAGCCTGAGGCTCGCAGTCAAAGTCACTCTAGTGTTCATTCATGGTTATAACCAACTTTGCATTTATAAGACTGTGTCCTTGTTCGGATCAAAACAGATTCTTCTTGATTGGAGTGTACACCTTCTAAACTGCTCCCACACATAGAGAATGAACGAGTTTTCATTTTGAGTAAACGATGCTGTGTGGGTTTTTTCAACAATATGTGCTTTATTTATAGACATTCAGTGGAATATATAAACTTAAACTTAATTTTGAGTTCTCCTGTTTTATTATTCTTCACTCCTGACACTCTCCCTTTTCAAATCTGCCTGAATTTCCATTTCTCCTCTGGAATTGGTTTCTATTTTGGGCCATTTACTTCTCCCCCTCTCTGTCTCCCCCCCTTCTCTCTCTCTCTCTCTCGCTCTCTCTCTCTCTCTCTCTCTCTCTCTCTCTCTCTCTCTCTCTCTCTCTCTCTCTCTCTCTCTCTCTCTCTCACTCTCTCTCTCTCTCTCTCTCTCGCGCGCTCTCTCTCACGCTCTCTCTCCCCCCTTTCTCTCAATTTTCCTTAATTATGAAATCATTCAAGGTTTTATAGTCATTTTAATTGACTTTCAAGCAAGAAGAAATGTGAACATAGCCTCTAAATCAGTAATAGGCAACAGAATATAAATATAGCTCACGCTCGGGGCACATGACTGAATGACTGGTCCCAGTGCTGTGCAGACAGTAGAAACAGACCACAGTAGATGTACAGTACCTGAAAACGCATATAGATGCAGCCATCGGGGACATTTTTAAAACTCGTTAATTCTTTGCCAAATTTATGACACTGAACAGATTGGCAAAATGTATTAGGACATGAAGTGGCTCCCAGATGTCTGGCTGCATGCCACCATGAGTCCAGCCAGATGTATTGAATTTATTATGATGTCAGTTACGGTAACGTATTTGTGTTGATGTGTAATGTCCATGTGAGTCAACAGACCTTTTATATCCTTTAAATTAACACCTGACTGAATATTTCGGTTCTTTGTTACACTTCTATATATGTTATTTCACCTCACAAGAGTTCATGGCTCACAAGTCTCAAGAGATTTCACCAGAGGAATAATACAGCAGGTGAAGAAAGCATTCGACAGGATTGTCATATACTGTAACTTACACTTATACATTATTTTTGTTTTTAGGTAAACTTAAAAATACATAATACGGATTTGAATAAGTTAAATTCCAGAAAAAATATGTATATTTCAAATATGAAATGATTGACATTTAAAGACTTCCAACTAAATAGTGTTAACAGCCCTATTACACCTAATCGTACAAATATTAATAGATGTAATTGCCTTTATGCATTTTAATTAACTGACAGTGTGTTAGACACCCCCACCCCTTTCTTCTCTGCAGCTTCTTAAAAAACAAACACTGCTAACACACCTGTCACCTGACCACCACAGTGTTTAACTGAAATCCCCACAGATACCTTCTTTTTATATCAAATTATCAATCATGTGCTGGGCCTGCAGCGCTGCCAGGGTGAGTATTGCCCCAAAATAAGTTTTGAAAACGTACCTCTACTCACAAGGAGGCTCCGACACGGACACAACATCTCGTTACAACCCGTCTGCCTGGCTGGATTATTTATTTGGTTGGCTCTGCGGTAGACATGATAACATTATTCAGTTGAGCTCCTGGTTTAGTTTTTGGGTCCAATTTAACTGTATCTGCAGCACAGCTGAGAACACAAAGAGTGATGGGGGGTGTGGCCAACCAAGCAGGTTGTTTTCTGCTTGAGATGCTGGTGCTGGTGTGGACTGTGGCTCGGGTCACATCTCTGTGTCAGAACCCGTCCCGAGCCCAATGCGGTTTTTGGAAGATGCACTCAGTGTGTGTTACTCTGTCCATAATGCACATGGTTATTGCTTGTTTCCCCAATTATTTGCAGTGTAAAAAACCTGCCTTGCCAACATAATCGACCCAACCTGAGCCCACATGTCATTTCAAAAAATTCTGGGCTGCCCCATCAGGTCCCAATCGTGCCTCGGCTGGGTATCCACTCTATGGTCATGCTACATCTAGTGCTAGTAAACTTAATGCTATAACTTTCTCTAGTTTTTATGAACAAGGAGCCTAATCGTAGTTCTTGGACTTCTACTCTACTTTTGTCTCTGCAGAAAATAAAGGAAACATTAACTGGCAACCTTTACACTTTGAAACTAAACGAAAAAACGAAAAGAAATAGGTTATTTCACATTATTTGTAGAGTTTAGTTAACATTCTCATCAAAGCCTATCCTCAGGAAAAATCTCTAATGGTGTGCACTCTGTTAGAATGTGTGCATGTATGAGAGAAAGCCTGCATGAGTGCATGAATATTAGCTCTTTCTTTTATTTACAGCTTTACTCCGCTGCTCAGGGGGCACGTCTCCTCGCTCGCCAGCAGAGTTAGAGCCAAGTTAATATTGAGGAGAGCTGCGAACACAACTCAGGCCCCCGGCAGTAAATCCTCCCTCCCAGCATTAGCTGCAGACAGAGCTGTTCAGCACAAGCTTACAGTCATCAGGCAGGCCAGTGATTGAGGGGAGGATAAGGGGTGAAGCACTATTACATGATTGTAAGAGTAGCAGACCGGTAATTAGGGAGCAGACTTACAGAGCAGTGATTTGAGGTGGTGTGGAGATAGATTGATGGGAGGGCTGAGGGTGAAGAAAAGATGAATGGTCCGAGGAGATGGACAGAAGTGATGGCGAGCAGCTGAGCTCAGGAGCACAAAGGTAGAGGGGAGAGAGGGAGGGGGGAACAGCAGGAGCAAATAGGACCTTGGAGACGGACTGGTGGACGTAAAAGGCAACAAGGCAAGAAGGTAGAAGTAGGTCAGGGCTTATTGGGGAGAGACGTCACGTACAGAAACAATCTAGAGCAGATTCAAATAAAGCCATAGCGACGCTTAACCTCAGCTTCAGGTTTGGTTTTACTGCTGTTTGGAAGAATTATTGATTGTTTACACATTACCCGCTTGCCCATCCATATACTCATAACCTCACATAATCTCCAAATCCTAAACAATTGCTTCCAAACAGATGATCCACAGTTATCTAGAGCTTTCTGACAACTCTGTTCTTCTTTCTTTTCTTTCTTTCACTTTCACTTTGTTTCTTTTGGATGCAAACACTATTTTCACAACTTTTAATATTTGCTTTTCTTTTTCTTGCCATTGTTCAATATCAATATTATCATGTGCGACCAACTTTTTCATACTTTCATTCTTTCTGAATGCTTGCTCACCTCCTGCCCTGTCCCGTATCACTCAGGTTATTCTCTAACTCTGATTTCTGCCTTGTGGTGTCCACCTCTTTGTCTGTTGCTCCCGTGTGTCTGCTTAGTTTCGGGGATCCCTCCCTCTCATCTGCGTCCACCTTGGAGCACATCCCATCCTCGGCCGTGGCACGCCCTCGGCCCCTCGTCCGGCAGCAGAGCCTCCAACAGCCCCTCACTCACCAGCCCCCTCCGGGTCCCAACGACCCCCCAGTCACATCGCAGAGCCTGGGCCAGCTTCACACGGGCCCAGGCGGCGGAGGCCACCGTGGGGGCCCGCGGGGGGTCCGGGGGAGTGCGGCTGGAGCCTCCCGGCACAGAGGAGGAGGAGGGGCAGGCCGGTCAAGGTCCAATCCAGGCAGCTGGGATCACATGATGGAGCAGATCCGGAACAGAGGGCTGGACGTCAAGTCGTTCTTGTAAGTGTCATGACGTTTTCTAGTGAATTGAAAATGAAGCTTGACAGATGACAGACCAAACTGTAGTGACTGTTACTTTTATATTGTAAACTCTGAAATACATATTGACAATATATGTTGCATTGCAGACTTTATTTTGAGGTTTCTAGGGTCGACACAGCTCACTTGCCTACCTGCTCACTGCATGCTAACATTCCTTCACTAAAGCCTACTCAAATTTTTGTATGAAACAGTTTTTAAGAGGTGTTGATTCAGCTCAGTTGCCATTTTGGAGGCTGTGCTGTAGTTTGGGTGTTTGCTTTATATACTCACATGAATAACACTACTCTTTATTACATTGTTGTCGCTGTAATGACAATCTTTTAAGAGCTGCAGTTACCTCAGGCTAATGGTGGCTATCCAATGATAAGACATAGAAAGCTACAATAGACAATTGTGATTATACATACATTGTACATATGCTGTTCATACACCTTTTACACACTGACTGTTCAAAGCCCATCAACTGGCTTGTACGCTTATTCAAAAAAAATAAGTAATTTTCATCTAAGGGAGTTTATGCTGACATTGCGTTGCCTTTTTATTTTGCGGCGGTGACATTTGCTATAGCAAGCTTGTAGCCATGTGTAGGAGTTGAGAGGGATTCCGCAACATACTTGTCTTTTTAAACAAGCTATTTTTGTGCAACGTTAGCTAAGGTTAGCTAAGCATTAGCTCCCTGCAAATTTTAATATCCTCGGCTCAACGTTAATACTTCAAATATTGAAGAAATTTGGATGTTCTGTTTTTAGTCTATATTTTACAACCACATGTGCTACGATTAGTTTTTTGGTGAGCTGATATTATATCTGCTATATTCTTTCCCACTTAATAACATTGTCGTGGATGTGGGGATTGTGAGGAATGAGGTGTTGACTTGCTAACAATGACTGGTGTGAACATTTTCTGATTCAGTAAACAATTCTTTCCACATTGTTTTTGGTCCATTTCAAACTTTATGATTGATATAAGGTTTTGACTATTTTTAAAACAACAGGCTCGTGTCCAAGTCACAAGGCATCGGTGTAAATGCCCAAGTGGAGTTGCAAGACTTATTTTCATTTAAGTCATCAGATAGAGTCCGCAGCTCTGATTTAAAGTTACTGGTGTCTCAACTGTGAGATTTTATGTTGGGAATTGAAACTACAAAGTGATATAAAATTAAAATGTTCTTGTGCAGTTCAAATACCTCAAAATCGTTCTTTGAAACTCTCTTGATAATTTAGTTTTACCATTATAGACTGATAAATATTACAAAAATGAAACACCTTAAACATTACCCACCATGGTTCAAAAGATTGTTCTCTCACCCGACAGTTACCAAGGTCATCACAGTTGTTTTCGGATTCATTCAGCAGTGAATAGATCGGTTGATTGTTTGAGGTACAGAGCACAGAGACCTCTCTTCCTCCATTTGACTTGAATGACAGATTACAGATTATGTGCTCTACATAGCAGCCTCACGTAAACGCCCACTCCCCTCCTGACCATGAGCACAGACACTCACACACATCCACACACACAGCTATACGCTCCCGCACTTTTTGCATGTCTTCCCCTTTAATAGTGTCTCCAGGCCAGTGACATCCCTGCCTATGTGAATCACCATTCAAAGAAGGCTGGGCACATATATATATATGGAGGTGGCATCACCCATTGTCAACTGTTCTCATGACTCTCACAGGACCAAACACGTCAGCTGTGGACCCTGGAGGGGCCGTCACTGTGGGCAGGGGGGATGTTGTGCATTTGAAATCAGATCGATGGGGTATGAACAACCAAATGCAGCAGTTTTACTCTCCACGTGTTACACCACATGGCTACTGAGCCACCACATTGTATATTTCAGACGAATAGAGCCGATGTAGGGTAATGATTTAAGAGACCTCCATCTTTTGTGGTCAAAGATACAAATCCATTCACCTGATCGATGAGCCTCGTGTTGGTGGTGTTTACACATCCCCTGTGGGTCACTTTCGCTAAAGAGCTAACGTGTTCAGCTTGTTTTTCTATTTTGTTCAGCACTACAGAAATAACATGCAGGTCTGGATATAGAGGAAATGTGAAGATACAATTTTTCCCTTCCAGATACTGATTACAATATATGGACTTAGCGTATCAGTCAATACGATCACCAATTCCATACCTGAAAGAATTGTAGCTTATTATATATTATACAGCTAACTTTGACAGCTGCATGCTACTAACCCTTTATGGAAGTCATGATGCTATGATTGTTGTTTGGCTTATTGCTTTTATTTAACTGGCAACAGTACTGCCACTCCTCGAAAGTCTTGCAGTTGCTAAACTAAGCTTTTTTATTTGTGGGATTTTCCAACATGATATTTTGCCAAATCAGAACAGAACATAGATTTGTGCACCCAGCGATGTCCAACCAGACATTTTCAGTAGGATCAGAACTATTTTGTCAGTTGGTTGAGATAGAGTAATGAAGGAGAAATGGATGAAACTTAGCAATACTATGCTACTACTATTGGAAGTTTGTTCATGTTTGTGCCCAATTAGTCACATTCAATTAAGATTACTGTTTCATATTGCAAGTTTATAGCAATCTCTGTGATTACATTAGGATCCACCTCTCATCACCTTGTGAAACTGACTTTCCAGGAACGGGAAAATAAAAGTGAAAAAAACCTCCTTTCATAATGAAATATTTAGGTTTTAAAGGATGTAAGAGGAAAACTCTGGGTGGAATAGCTCTTTGAGAAATTACTGTGGCAACAACGATACAGAAAGGCTGTCCTTGGAGCAGCGTGCAGTGTTAGAAGCTGAGGTGGAAAAGGACTGAGTAGAGCCAGAGAAAAATGTATGAGGACCAAGGATTATGTGCAACATGTGTCTGTATGTGGGTTGTTATTTTGAGACTTTGAATTTCAAGGTTGGTTGTGGGCAAACGTTCATTCGTTAAGGTCACTCTTTGTTTGGCCTCTTGAATTCTCGGTGCTTTAGTGAGATGTAATTTACTTCAGGCACGCTTGGAGGAAGAATACCGGCTGTATGTTTATTATATTTTTTTGTTGCAGGTTTTTTTCATCTCCTTTTCCATTCTCGTGGATTTCCTTCACTTTTCTTCAGATTTTTTCTGCATGTCATCTCAATTACCTCTTATTATCTATCTCAAACGATTCATACCCTTCTTTGAGGCTTTTGCTTATATATTTATACACTTTTTCTTTTCTGTGGCCCAGATAATGTATGATGATGAAGCCATGGAGACAATATTGATCCTCTACCTCTCTGCTAATGATACTCATTTTATTTAAAAATATTTAATGACCACCATTTCTGGAGTGGATAAAAAAAAACCTCATAAGACATTGAATGCTCCCTAGTGCTTGAAAAAGCTCACACTCCTTACTGATGCATTGTTTAACCTCATATATTTGATGATGAATTGTGAGCAAAAGCACCGTATGGATTTTATAAACGGTCATATATATAATAGGGTCACAGCTGATGAATATCTTGTGTATTTTAATTTGACACTATGAAACAATAAATATTAGAGGTGCATGTATTCTAATATGATCCATGCGACATCAGGTCAGCCTTAAGTAGCTGAAGAAAGAATTAATTCAGCGTTTGTCAAATAGACTGACACCAAAGCCATTGGTCTCTCCATGCACTCATGCTAATGGTACAGCATAAAGTACATTAAGTAATCATAGGCACTACTCATTATCCAAAGTCTGAGAATAAGAATATGTACTAATTCAATTGGATAGCTTTTCATGGCACACTCTCAACCTTGCAAAATGGAAAAGAAAAAAATAACAGCACAGATCCTTTTCCTCACGTCTAATGTAGTCTGAATTTATTAAGATAATAAATGCTGAAAAAAAAGTCAGATGTCTGAGGATGGTGCTTTAGTTATTTGTGGAAGGGAGATAACTGGTTGTGGAAATGGCAGATTATGTTGTCTGATATATGAATATAACTGTAGACTAAGACAATACTGCAAGACTTATAATATAATGCCCTAACGCTTACTTGCTGGTTACCTTTAACATCTTTAATTAAGCCATTGTTGAAAGATGCGCATCAGAGGTCAGTGCCCGTCCTCGCTCCACAACTGAAAGTGGAATAGCCCCAAAAGTCCCCTTATGAAACCACATTTAAATTCAAAACACTCATAAATATCAGTCCCGGAAGCACGTCTGATTTTTGTCATCAAGATTCATGAATTATTCTCGTAGAGATCAAAGAGATCTTGTAGACAAATTTCCTGGATCCATCCTCTGATCCAGATCAAGACCAAATTTTGAGTGGTCCTCCCTGGACCATGCCCACCCCTCCACAAAATTTTGTGGAAACGGAGTAATTTTAGCATAATCCTGCAAACTAACGAAAAATGCAGATATAAATATAACCTCTCGTCAAAAGTTATTAGTGAGAGAGAAAGCAAAAGCTCCACAGAGATGCATTGAACAATGAAATGCAAAATCATATACTGATGTAGGTTCATATAGCTTTTTTGTTCTTTTCTCCGTATACAATAAACCAACCAAATCCTGTGTTTTCCCCTGTTTGGATAATGATAATGCTCAGTGATGTTAAATCAGCTGTGAGAAACAAAATGGATGAGTAGAGATGCACGTTTTGAAGTGTTGCTGGAGTGTTAGATGAATAAAGACTGTGTTGTGTTCTCACTCCACACAGTGGTGTGGTTGAGATTCGCTGCAATGTAAAGTAAAGACTGAGCATTTGATAAAGTGAAATAGTGTCCTCACAACAGTCTACCGCCTCTCTCCCCCTCTCTCTTTGTACATCAAATGAATGTGTGCCGCCTGTGGTTGTGTCACTGCCTTTTGTTGTGTTGTTTTTGTGTGTATGCTTGAGTATTTGTGTACTTATTTGTCTACATACCTGTGTGGTGTCTGTGTTGTGTTTGTCTTTGTGTCCAGCGAGGGGAAGATGGTTGTTCTGTCTCTAGCTATCGGGCTGGCTGAACAGGATGACTTTGCCAACCTCCCAGATCTACAGGAAGCTCCAGCCAGCCAAGAAAATGAAACCACACCAGAAAAGAGGTAACGAGAGAAATGGAGAGAAGAATAATGGAGGGAGTGTGATTAGTTTTGAGCAAAAACAAAACAAGTGGCTGCTTGCCGGGGCTGTTTGTCTCTGTGAACATAGACTTTACATAAAGATGAAGGACAGGGCAGCTCCCAAAAGCGAAGCCAAAGTTCTTGATCACCACCTGGTGGCTGGCTGCAGTACAGCTCCTAAACCCAGCCTCCTCCATGTTAGTTAATGGGGCTGGAACACAATAAAAAGTCAAATGCATTTCTCTCAAAGATGTTGTATGTTCAAGTGCTCAGCTTTAATGTTAAGATTGGTTTTAATTAGTTAGTTAGTTAAAAATGAGGTGAAAGGTCATCATTGACAGCTGAGACTTACTCATGATTTGTGAAGCATGTGGAGCATAAGCGTCGATGGGATCTCGTTACTGAGACTTTGTCTCCTAATCGCTACTGTGCAGACTCCTAATGTGCAAGATGGCTGCCTTCGTATCCAAGATATTTTGGCTTCATTGCTTGATACAGGGAGGAAGTGTCGTCCATCTTTATAATGTCTTTGTGTGTGACCAACCAAACAAAAAAAGGGAAAACAGGCTAGCTGCTCAATATTTTTTAAGGATTATCACAAAAAGGTAAAACAGAAAGGACCGGCTGCAGTTTTAATACCCTTGTATAATTTAAGAAGTGATTAACTAGCTCCTAACAACTGTTTGCCTTCTTGGCAATTTTTGCAAAAGTCTGTGCTCTTCCTCAGACATTAATAATTATTGATGACATGTGATAAGATATTTCACTCACATTAATATCAAATTACTTGATACGAGGGCTGTAGCCAAGAATTAGAATACGGATGTCAAGAGGCCACATTTTAAAGGGCAACCCTTTCCTATTTACTAGTTAACAGTTTGGTGTTCTGATGCCTTCTCTTCCGCGATATGTGGTCGACTGTTCCTGTCATTATTTAATTAAAAGACATATAATTAATACACAATACAGATGACATGACATCACAATAAGTTATATCAGTTTAGTTTCCCAATCTCTCCGCCAATCTGTTGTTCTATGATTTACACTCAACTAAAACTCAGACTTTTTTTTCTTCTGTTTGATTTCCTCTTCCTGTCATTATATGTTTTCTCCAATTTTTCTCTCCAGCTTCACATTTTCGATCCCTCTCTCCCATCTTGCGTGTCTTCTCCACCCAGACCTTTGTAAATCTGCTCCTCTGCAGTTCTTCACTAGAGCTTTGATCTTTGAGTCGTAGGCACGGAAAAAAGGGCACCCTCATTATTTAGAAGCGAAGTTCCTCGCATGAAACACTTGTCTAAAAATATGCTAACCTCTCATCCACCAGTGATCTCACAGCGTTTTTTCAGAGGCGAACACAGTCTCTCAGCTGCTGAACAAATGACTAAACATGCTGCCCTCTTATCAACGTCCGAATGACTGAGGGATAAAGCGTTTAACCCAACACTGCTGGGCAGAGCTTGAACCTGGTCCATCATTATCCTACCTACTGTTTGTGTAGGATTCTTTCAGAAATGCTTCTTTTTTTAAATTTCAAGAATGTAGAAGATTGTCTCAAAGCTCCCTGCAGTTGCCTCAGAGTGTGCTGTTCTAAGTAGGTCATCTGTGAATTTGTGGTCGAAGAAAAATAGCTCTCTTGGAGGAAAAAGACATAATAAATTTGTCTTCTTTATGTTGTTCTTGCAGCTATTATGATCCTTTTTTTATGCTTTTAAAATTTAATTTAAAAAACGTTGAGGGTTCAATTAGGGGATGGTGGACCGGCTTACCCCTTGTCCATCCCGTCATCCGCTCTCCCTCTCTCTGTGTGGAGCTTTGTCAGGCACCCAACTCTAATCACAGGCAGCCAGTGAGCCTCTACCCCAAGGGGTCGCGTGGGCCAAGTCGTCTAGTGTCCTTCCTCACCTAATAACAGCTCTCCATCATCATTTCTGTCCATCTCTCCCATCTCTCTGTCTGTATAGTTACCCCGTAAGCTCCCTGTACTCGTCTCCCGCCTTGCTCCCGGCTGTTTTCACGGAGCCCAGTAGACTGAGAACAATGGAACAGGATGATCCCGGCAAGAATATATGTGACAAGACAAGATGCTGTCAGACAGTGGGAGAGACACAGAAGAAAGAGTGGGAAACCTTTGCTCTTAGCTTTCGAGATAAATATGCTACACGATAAAAATAGAACATCCCACAGAGATCTCAGATTCCCTTGGTTTATTAATGAAATCAAATACAGCTCGCAGCACAAATATCTACAAAGACCAAATCTGGAGGAAAGGGGAAAGAATAGGATAAAAACAAAAGCTGTGTGCACTGTGTATTAGGTCAGATCTATATTTGTTCAGACAACCCTTCTAAATATGGACAATAAACAAGCAGACCAAGTAGCACCCTGTCCCCGCTCAACAGCTTTTATATATTTCACATTTCAAATGAATGGTTTCAATAAACTTTTTGGACACTTGGGGGCAGCACAACAAACTCAAAACATAACAATTACATCTTTATGATAAACATGTTGCAAACATTTGCCTGTTAACACAACCACATTTAAACATTGGCATTTATTTAGTGCTGCGTTTGTCTCTGAACAATTTAAATCCAACATTCACCTCCTTTTTAGGTCTGTTTTGGTCTCCACCAGCTCCTGAGGATAATATAGCAGTTTTCAGACATGAACTATGGAACTTAGCTGGGTCCAGACGTTCTCTTGCCTTTCCCATTTGAAGGGGCATCTGTGTAGAGCTTGCAGGAGTCAGGATCACACATAAAGTTTGATGTGGATATTATGTGTGATTGTTTAGAGCATATCAATACCGGCGGCTGCACTTTTCACCAAAAGCCCTTGAATCTTGTCGTCTTTCCAAGTCGTGATTGTCTGCGTCTTCTACGTGAATGGCCCTTTTCATCTAGAGATAATTATCTTTTTTTTTTTCTTCCAGTTTTGTATCTGTCGTGTGTTAGAAAGAGGATCAACATGCTCACTCTCTCTCCCGGTATCCTGCTACATTCTCATGCTAATGCTCATGGGCTTACTCAGACAGCCCCCATAGTAAAAACTCCAGATAATTTCCGTAACAACTGACATTTGCGTTGGATAATTTGTAGAAAAATATCTGGAGTTCAGTGAAAGTGAGCAGCTTATTCCTTTATTGATCCACCGCATTCACCAGCTTGTCATATGTGGTTTTGAGCAGGTATGTTGGAATAGTTGCTTCTGGAGACAAGGTTGATCAGAGCAGCGAGACCGAACCAAACTACGAAATGTGTGTGCTGTAAAACCCAATCATTGAGATAAAAGAGGCGAAACAGCTCTAATGAGATCTGCACAGTTATTTGACATTATGCTGAATCTTTTGATTCATTGTTAATATAAAAATATTGCTGCAGTTTTACTGTGTTTTTAGGATTTAATCAGTAATCCATCTACATAGCAGTGGCTATGTCGGGAATCGTAATGAGGGTAGAGAGGACTGATGAAACTCATGAAAGAGAGAAGTTGTATCCCTCATTACACAAACGAAATGATGTTTGATTTGTATACTCGTACAGAATACGACTTTAAAGCTGATGAGTCTGTGGTGATATACAGGTAGATACTCTGGCTGTGTACACTCGGATGCACGGGGCTGCTCATCAAAGCTTGTGACATGAGGTTTGATCTATTTTTACCTGCTGCCACTCATTTGAAATCTAAGAAACTTGCACAGCCACTTTTATTCAATTACATCTGATTCACATGTGCTGAGGTGGTGGAGAAACAGTAAACCTGCCGCTGAACAAAGTTGCAGAGTTCGATATCGCTAGCGTGTTGTGTTGTGTAAGTGTTTTCATGTTTAATCTGTGATTTGGGATACCGCTGCAGCTATAACTCTTGCCTACAAAAGCTGCCTTGTGTTTATTACATCCCAGAGATCAAATCCCCTTAAACTCCAATGTTGTGATCACAGTTAATTATATTGTCGTTGAGGGACACATTTCCTTCTAGCTGATCTGTTTTCTCCAGACAAACCCTGTGTTTTATTATTACTCAGTCTGTTTAACATGAATGGTCCTTTAACCTCTTACATGGAGATTATTGTTAGAAGTCAGGGTCACAGTGGTGGACTGGACCTAATAACCCACCTGCAGATCTCTATGATGGAAGCTCCAAAGCTGTTTGTGCTTTTATTATCTCGGAAAGCTGTTGTTGGGCAGAGCTGCATCTTAATGAGCGCGGAGATTTGATGCAGCAGGAAAATGAATATGAATAAACCCAAAAGAGATCACTGGCCCCGGACAGCCTCCACTCACAATGTTGAGTTTGTAGAAGCTGCAAAATGTGCAGCAGCTTCTGAAACATCACCGACTGCTTCTATTCAATCCGAGCCAAGAATGTGTTGTGCCCACCCACACTGTCAATGATGGGATGTTCAAATTAAGAGTGGATCACACTAAAGGTTTCCACAAAAACATAAAGCTGCATATTTGATGATCTTGTTATTAACGGATACTGATGTATTGTATCATGATTTAAGCACTGCTGTGTGTCCTGGTGTGGTATTAACATATATTTCTATTCAAAATCGAAACTGTCCCATAGAACACGACATTTGTTGCAGGCTGTCACACAAACAATGGGCGTGTACATCGCTGGCACTGGCGCCCTCAGTGGGAATCAAACTTCTAATCTTGGCAGCGCTGATGTGACACTGCACTCGCTGAGTTGCACAATGCGGGACGGTACAGTATTAATCAAGCAGGAAGTTGTTGCCACCCTTTATCAGCTGGCATATCCGACTCTTTCAATTGTGCACTTGAGCCAGCAATCAAAGTGAGTCAAGCCTCCTATAATGACTCTCCCGGCCCGGCCACTGGTCCCCACGGCCGCTCTGGAGCCGGCAGTGGCCTGGGAGGAAAGATGATTGGAGAGAAAAAGCGATGTAGGTCAGCACAAACGAGGCATCTTTTTGAAAACCCTGTCAGATCTGAGTCTGGAGCTCATTTACCATCTACCCTGGTCGCGTCTCGTGGCTACAGGCAGGGAGCTGATTTAAGGGAGCCAATGAAAGGAAAGTGAAGGGGACGTCACAGAGAAGGTGACAGTGAGAAGCACAAGAAAGAAAGAAAACCGGAGTGTTCTCAAAAGTAATTTAACACATCTGAAAGCGTTTTTTTATCTCACTACATGTTTACTTAATGCGGGGATTGACACCAACGACTCCCTGTGGATAAATCTGGAGGAAAAGGCAACAGAAGTCTATTCAAAGAACAGCATGCCGGTCGAATACTGCCGACGGCTCCATTAGTTGTATTAGCCTGCGTGTTGAGGCGGGTGGCTGCTGAGTGATTTGTCCCTGTTGGAGGGGAGCGCTGAGTGGGCTGACATCGGAGCCCGAGCCTCATCCATCATGGGACATGGGACCCGTATTGTGTTTCCTGGTCTCCTGGGGCCAGCGTATGATCAGCAAGGCCCATGATACAATATGTTTATGGAGATGCACTTCCCTGCTGGTAACCCTCATTCCTCATGTTCTCACCCGTCCATCCACTTGCCCCTCCTTCCCCTTCTCCTCCATCCCCATCAGTTTCCTCTCCACCCTCAGTGGCCCCTGATTTTCTTCTTCGGAGAGACGTTCTCCTCCGTTCCCTCTCCACCTCTGCCTTCTCGCTCAATCTGTTTGCCATGCTTTATTTAATTGCGTCTAATAAAGCCATTTTCTGACTTTGCCATGTTGTTATGCCTGTTTGTCTCCTTTCCTTCCTCCTTTTTGCATTCCACCATCTCCTTAGTCAGACACTTTGCTCTTTCCTGAGGGCGTGTGCTGGCAGTGTGACAGGATGATGTCACAGCAGCGCTCCTCTGTTAGTGCAGATGACTGTCAGCTGGGCCAGACGCTGATGAATTTGCTTCATTGCCAAACATCAGAAAAAGGAATGAGATTTCCCTGAGGACCGTTTTCATGTACTGATATAGAGTATTTTTGCTCACACACCCACCAGCCTTCTGTAACATCCCAGTATCACATTTCAAAGCACTGGTTGCAACTGTTAAGATTTAACATTTGCCTCAGAATACGAGGTTTTATAGTTTTACATGCCACAGCTCTGTTTCTAGCTTGTTTATGATAAGGAAGTCAATATTATATCTATCTAATACTATTTTTCCATGAGGCCAGCTATAAAAATACATGTAATAAGTCTACGTCACTTTATTACTTATATCATATCCTAAGGTGTTAACTTTGTTATTTTGGCCTGACATGGAGGGAATGCTAAGTGAAACCGATGGAGCTGAAACACACAAAAACCCAGATTTATCTTCTCATTTTACGTTTTCTTTTCCAGTGTTTTTCCAGTCATGGAAATGTTACAGCTTTCTACCACACATAATGTCATAGGGAAGATTTCGGGGTGGATGGTGGGTGTCTTTAGCCATGGCTGAGGAGGAGTTTAGGTCTCAACAACCAGATCTCAAATCTAAAATGTAATAAGGTCTTTTTATTTTATTTTATTTCTTTGTCAGCCTCAGGAGAGTTTGGGGAAATTAAGGGTCCCATAATGTGGAATCAGAGTTTTCCATGTCTTTCATGAAATCAGTGCCTGCTCGAAACCTGCCTGTTTGGAATGGGCTGTTTTTTACTAGGCCTGTATAATACTGCTTGCAGCTTTCTTTCTGAAACTGTAAAAGCGACCTGCAGTAATTGAGCCACAAATAAACCTGCTGCTGGACTCAGTCCTCAGAATCCTGAAGGTGCTCAGGCAGAAGAAGCAGAACTGGAGAATCAGTTGTCTTTGCCGTTATCACAAAAGTTATTTTGTCTTGATTGACAACGTCACTTACATCAATGATTTCCAGCCGCCTCTGCCGCAGAGCACTGGACGCCTGTTTATTCAAGGTTTATTAATATTGAACGTAGCAGTGTCCAAATCGCGTAATTTGATACTGCACAGCCTGTATTCAGGAACTGTGCCTTAAAAGTCTCTCACTTCTCATTTCTTCTCATTATCTCATTCATGTCCCAGGGCACAAAGGCAGCAGGACAATGTGGTAACAAAAAGAAAAGATCCCGTTGAGACACGGGTGTGTAAAAAACAGCAACACTGATTTAAATCCTTATTGTACAGAAAAGGCTTAACTGACTTTTACATAGACAATACACACTTGACATATGAAAGTGATGATAATGTCTTTGCGTTGTCCCCTGTGGTGTTATGAATCACTTTGTCCAATAACATAAAGGATGGCTTCCACCTCTGTCCAGAGGCCACAAGGTCAAAAGTCAGTTTGGTGTGGTGATTTCTCCAGGGACCTTTCCCCAGAGAATGACCGTGTGTGTGTGTGTGTGTGTTTGTGTGTGTGTGTGTGTGTGTGTGCGTGCATCCCCATTTGTTTTCTTTTAGAGTTGTTCATAATTCATTTCCCTTTGCAGAGTGAGATCAGAGCTTGTTTCAGTCTGATGTTCATGACTGTTTTATTAACAGGCTGAACAAGGTATCTCCATAGTTTCTCATTTCAGTCTTTGTTGCTTCGTGTATCATGGCTGGAGGTTCATCTCTTTTTGTTTCAACGAGTCAGCCATTTTCAGCAGAAGCTCACACACACCCACCGGCCCATCTCTGTGTGCTGTGGTGTTTTCACAGAGGGGTTGCAGGAGTGTAGGTATGAAGGAAGTCAAAGAGTGTGTTTCAAAGGCTTTCTAAATGTGTGGTCCCTTTGCCCGGTGGGCTTTTTTCTATTTTCAGTATCCGACCCTCTCCGTGGAACTTCCTTGGATTTCACTGCCCACTTTTGAAGGCTCCTGTTACCATGGCTACCCCATGTAAAATACATGATGGTAGTGAGTACAACCTTAAGTGGGAGCACACATTTCAGTAGTCATGGTTACAACAACCTCTAAAGGATGAATTATGTAACTGGTGTTGTGTTTCAGACAAGATAGTGGCTTGCAGGCAGAAATAGGGGCTACTCATATAGAGCTCCAGATATTTCTCTTTCTGTTGGCAAATTCCAAAGTTGATCGCTGCAAGTTTTACTTTCTAATATTGAAAAATGTTAAGCTCATGTCTAGTTTTGTCGCAGAATCCTCAACTGCAGCGGGAATAATTAAATTGTCTTTTCAGAAACGAATAACTGAAATCCTCCCTCGTCTTTCTCCAGTGTTCCTGCAACATGTCTCATCATTTCCTCAAATCAGATTTCAGGATGTTATCATGTCTGTTTGAGATATTATGCAGCACCAATGCCCCGCTGCAGGCTGTGTGTGTGTGCGTGCATGTGTGTGTGCATGTGTGCGCGAGAGAGGAGGTGGAAGAGTACAAGTGAGTGTATATTTGACGGTGAGTAAATATGTATATTTGCACGCTTGGGTGCACTCACCTCACTACCACACCCATTTGGTCCATGTCCCCGAGGCCGTTGCCGTGTTAACAGTCGTGATTCGAGGACACTCTGAGCAGCAGCAGGTCTTTATTTTCCTCTCGTGTCACCAAACCTTAATCTGCAGTGACTGTGACATGCCGACTCCTCAACTCTGCTCATCTTTCACAAATCTTTTAGGAAATAGCTCTACTCATATCAGAGTAGTGTTGTGCCAATGTATCTGTATTAAATGAGTCTGTTTCCCCCAAAACAGATTCAGAAATAAGGAAACACTTCAGTGGTGCGAAGAGGGAGAGAGAATAATCTTGTGTTTTGATAATTTTATGGATAACTTTATTATTGAGCATATGACGGCACTTAACTTTTTTAAATGGCATTCAAACTAGAAAGCTGCTGCACTTTTACACCTGCAAGAGGATTCGTGCAAGTGAAAAGAAGAAAAGACAGAAAAACTGAAAAAAACGTTTGAAATAAAATGAGGAAATTGTTTATGCTAATCAAGATCATTTCAATATTACAAAAAAGTTATCTGGTAATCAATTACTGTGATCTTCAGCCAGTTAAATTTCGGACTTATACTTAGTAAAATGTACATATGTTGTAAAGCGCAAGCAGCTATAAAATTAATGATGCCATATTTTCAGTTGATTTATTCAGTCATCAACCTGAAGTGAGGTATTACATTACATTGATTTGCCTCCTATTGCTCTACTAAAAACCTGAGTGCAGGTTTAATTTCCTACTTTCTGACAGATGTCCTCTTCATCTGGTAAACTGCAGATTTGGATGTATATAATCTTGCTAATGTATTTTTTTCATCAGTTAGTGCTCTTTATGTGTTGCCCAGCAACTGAACACGTCTTGGGTTAGATAGGAAGAGAAGATTTAAACTTTTTCCCCAACTTGTTACCACTTTTACTTTGCAACTATACTTCATCAAATTTATGCAAATATGACAAAAGCGCCCTGGTTGTCTGGGCTTCATTAGACTGGAGGAGACAGAGCTGTGGATTTATTTACAGTCTGGGAAAAAAAGCATGCATAATATATGCAGACCTGCATTAACTACAACAGTTTTATATACAGTGTATCAGAGTATTACATATGCTCTGCAGGACTGAGATGATTTATTACCAAATATTCACAGTAGCATAATAGAATGAATTTCTCTGCTTTGTAAATAATGGATGTTGGGGGTGAGGTCCTGAGTGACCATCAAACAATAGGTTGTAAATACTTGAGGCCTACAAGGCCCAGCTGAAACCAGTTCAACCAGTTTCAGTCTTAATTCACACCTTCTCTAGACAGCCTGGAGCCTCGCCTTGGTGGGGGAAGCATGTCCTGAACCCCCACTGTGCCCCCCCTCCAGCAGGCCCTGGTGGGGAGATGTTGCAGGCCGCTCTGCAAAAACCTAAATGAGACTCTGAAACGCCCACTGAGGTCGAATCCCCGCCCACTAAGGACGGGACCCTGACATTCTCATTGGATGAGAGCCAACTGAACCCTCTGACCACTTCCTGAGGAAGCAGGAAGTCCTCAGGTGGTATAAGAGTGCTGAACTCACAGACTCCTGGCTCTCTTCACTCAGATGCCCAAGCAACAACAGAACCCCTCCGGGGTTCTACTAGTTAACTCGGTATTTTTAAGAGACTTTCTTTGTACTCCTCTTTTCCACGCTGCTCAAGTTGTTTTCTGACCTCAAGAGGTCTAACCACACGACTCAGTAACTAAGGAGGCGATTAGACATCGAAACAGGAAGTGCCCCGCTGGACGGACTCCCACCCTTCCATAGACTTTACTTTTTCTTTTTTCCACACGATCTACAACGGCTACAAGCAGCCGAACGTCCCTGTGAGGCAGCACGATCTCCGCTGCTGCAGAAGAAGACGAAACCTCATCTCGCCACGGAGCACAACGGATCGGCTCCGGCCCAGCTGCGGTGCTCACGAGAGCCCGTCTGAGAAACTTCAAGCGATTCACTGAACCTCCGGGGATTCGCGCCAAGTCGCATGCAACCCACAAAATCACGGTCACAGTAAGAGGCTTATGTTGTCTGGGCAGATGTTAGTTTTAATATGTAGCGTGTTGATTTAATACTTGAGTGTATTTTGTTGATGGAACTTCCGTGTTCCATTGTTTTAGCCGGCCACTACTCCGAGCCGCTACTTCCGGTTTCCGGTTGGATCGCAATGTTTTGTGTTGCAGTAAATAGGGCCGCGAGAAGCGCCTCCGCCCGCACTGTTAACGTCTGTGTGAGTCTGCAGTGATTTCACCGATCAGAACCTCGGCCCACAACGCTCGCTTGAGGGCTGAGGGGTGAATCACTGTTAACTCATCTCAGGCGTATTGTTAAGAGCTTCTTTGAACTCTCCTTACATGTGTTCTCTCTCTCTCCTTCTAAACCGACCTATACACACTTCTGACCTGTATTTATAATACAGGTCATGTCACATAGTTAAATCTATGCTTAGAGAGGCTGAACACATCTGGAAACCATTCGGCCCCCAAAGCCAAGCAGAGATAAGAATTCTCTTTGTCTAAAATTTCCTTTGTGTAATTCATGTGACGACCACCAGTGTGCGCTCCGGCCACATGGTGTCATTAACATAGACTCCATCTTGAATAACGCAAGTTAACCCACCATTTGGAGTCTATTATTGCCACGCCTCCGCTCTCTCTCTCCTCCCATCCTGGCTCTAAATTCATAACGGCTCCGCCATCTTGTTTTGTAGTCAATCCGCCATTTTGAGAGTTTTTAGGCCTTGATTCCACGAATCATGATCGGCCTCCATCTTAGATGTGATGTCACTACGCGTCATCGCCACCCCCCTTCTTTTTCTCTCTCTCTCGCACACACACACACACATTGATAGACACAGACAGACACACACACACAGAGACACATAGATGGACCAGAGGTTACATGCGTGTTCTAAATTGTGATAAGCTGCTGTTGTTATCTTTGAAATATGGGAGTTTGTTAAGATGATGAATCATTAAATAACACTAACTTTATTTCACACACACACACATAGACACACACAGAGAGACACTTTGACACAGACACACACACACATAGAGACAGACATACATAGGTAGACCGCAGGTTGTCCATGTATTTTCTGAATTGTGATAAGTGCTGCTGCTGTGTTTACCTTTGAAATATTGGAGCTTGTTAAAATGATAAATCATTGAATAACATTATAACTTTATTTCCCCTTTTTAATAAATACTTTTGTAATTAAAGTATCTGTAGTCTGTGATTATTTGTGCATATGTATGTGATTGCAGCTGGATTATGATCGCCTGTGCTCGAACTTAGAAGCCTTCACTGTTTATTAAGTAATCGTTAATATTAAAATATTGACATTATTAATTTGACATTTATCATTATGAGACTGATAATTATAGCTTGACATCGTTGGTCCCTGGTAACCAGGGTGGTGCCCCCCTTTCTCAATTATTAATATAGATAGTATTATTCTTAAATTGATAATTTTATTGTTTTAGACTAATTATTTTCATTATTCTTGGTTGATAACCTTATCATTGTTAATTGACAGCTTGTACTTTCTAATTGATAATTCCTATTTTCTCATTAGTGGTTTTATTGTTATTTGATTACTGATCATCTTCAATTAATAATTTAATTATTTTTGATAGATAATTTTTATTATTTTAATAATCCTATTTCATGATTATTAATAATTAGCCAACGTCAAGTCTACTCCTATTGCACAACATAAATGGTGCCCCCTGTGAGGCGATCTAACTCCAGCTGTATCATAATACTGTGTACAATAATCCGGATTCTTTTTTTCCAGAAATTTGATTTTTTTTGAAAAATTTAAATTTTTTGAAATTTTTTAATTTTTTTTCAAAACTTTTCCTTTCTCTCATTTGGTATTGATCATGATTCGTTGTTGAAGAAGAAAATTATTTGGAAATGTATTCTTCTTTGCAAAGTTTTATTTTTAATTCATTTGAACTTTTACCAAACCGGTATACCAGTGCCTGGTGTATCCGTAATTGGCTGCAGAGTGCAATCGGTGGTTGTGTTCTCGAAGCACAAGAATCATAAATAATTTAAGAAAAGAGAAAAATAATTCTAGGAATTTATTTCTCTTTGAAAATTTTTATTTTTATCCCTTTGTACCTGTCCCAAGCAGGTATACTAGTGCCTTGTGTATCCGTGGTTGGTTGCTTATAGCATGTCAGTGGTTGTGTATTTCAATGCACAATAATTATGATTAATTTTTGAAGAGAGACATAGGTTCGAAACTAATTTCTCTTTGAATTTTCTTTATTCTTAATTCCCTTTGCTAAGCAGACTTTTGTGTAACTATGGTTGGTTGCTGACTGCGTTTCAGTAGTTGGTAATTTTTATAGGAGATTTTCTGCATGTTTTTGATCTTAAGGAGACAAACTAGATTTGAGAGACTAGTTTTGAGAAGACTAGTTGTTGAACAACTAGGTCTTAAGGATTGAGCCACCGAGCTATCCTTCATTGACACTTTATAGACACAGGGTGAAGCTCACCTGTGCATCTTGTTGTGTAGTTTTTAATTAAGTGTTTTACCCACTTTTTCTAAGCAAGCGTGAGCAGTCCACCAGAAGCCTTTTCGCACTCAGAAGATGAGTAGCATGTAACACCGTGGGGCAAGTGCTCCCTCAGGACCAGAGGTCCTATTAGAGACTGTAGCCAGTCTGAGTAATTTTTTCTAATGATGCGGTGAGTGAGTTGAGTGAGTATGAAATAAGTACCTGCGATCGTAAGATCAAGAACTGTCCATGCACTCATCAACCCCACTGGCCCGCATCCGAAACTACCCCATGCTCTGGGTCAACTGACACTCCTCTACCAGCAGAGAGCCGAGCTGCAGACCCAAGAACATGCGAAGGCGCTCAGAGCCATGCAAAGCAGCATGTCGAGCGGAGCAGGAGAAAAACTCCCACCTGCGGCATATCATCGAGACCCGCAAAGAACAGGACCAGGCGGTGCAGGAGCACACGCAGGTCAAAGGTCAGCAGAAAGGGGGGCACAGTCAAACAGAGCTGCCCCCCCTCCAGCTGAGATCCCTGATGACAGGGCCAGGAGCTGACGTCATTCCCGGTGGAGCCAGCGGAACAGAGACACTGGGAGAACAGCTGCGAGCACAGCTCCACAACCCTCATGCAGAGGGAGCTTTGCTCTGGAGAGCCAGACACACCCAGCAGTCCACCGCTCCGACCCACTCAACACCAAAGGGGGAGCAGGACTCAACCCCTAGACGTGCAGTGACCTGGGACCGCTATGAGGCAACATCAAATGCCTGTCCAGCGGACACACAGCATCCACTCCAGCCAGAAGGAACACATCCTGCACGGAGCCATGCTGATCCACATCACAACGACGGAAGGACTCCGTCCTGGAGGGCTGAAGGAGATTCCCAGTCTGCCACTCAGGCAGAGGCGCACCATGACTCACGGTCGCGTCCTGGATGGTCCTCCAACCCCGGTGCAAGAGATGGTGGCCACGAAGATGAGTACCGTGGCACATTCGAGTCAAAAGACACTGATGACTCAGCACCCCCTCAAAGAGAGGAAATCCGCAACCGGCGGCAAGAGCCCCTTGAAAAAGACATTTATCGCTTCGACCCAGACAACCGAGGGTTCAACGAAGACGACACCGTGGTTCTGGCAGTTCAAGTCCAACTCAATGTGGACCCGGCGCTGGAAGATGACAACTTTCCCCACGCCCAGATGAACCCCAGCAAAGAGAACCAGAAACAACGACCCTTCCAACAGGGTGCCCCTCAAAACCAAGGGGGTGAGGATTTCAACCAGCCCCACAAACGGTTTCGACCTCAGCACCTGAATCCCTCTCCACAGAGAAGTAGGGGCTGTAACCAAAGGAAACCTCATCAATACTAGGAGTATAGAGATGGTGACCGAAATCCAACACATGGGATGCATCCTGGCACAGAGGAATTAATACGGAGATGTGTGGATGAAGCAATGAGAGACATTGTGCCACGTGTTCCTCCAGGCTCCCCTAAGAGACCAGACACTGAACCCCGTTGGCGAAACTAGAAGCAGTTGCCCTCCTTCTCCACTCCTAAAGATGACTTCAATGACTGGGAAGGACCGAGGCGCTGCCAGAAACCCCCTCTCACCTCCACACCTGAAAGGGGGGGGGAAGAAATCCCAATTTTAAAACAAAGACCGCTCAAACCACTCACTCCATCAATAGGTGCATGCTTTAGACCCTCTGTCAGTAAATTGTATAACGTATGTTCAGGTAGTGAACTCCTTAGACCTCGTTGAGGATTTTGAAGTCGTTACCACTACGGTTGTGCAGCCCTCACGGGTACAGTTGGCAATTCAGTCTTGGCAGAAAAATTTCAATATCTGTAGATTTGCAAACCTAGAAATAGGATTTACCATATATTCACAGATTAGCGAACAACAGAACGTGACTCGCCGTTCTAAATGTTTTGGTTTGACAGAATAACACACATGATTACCTCAAAACACCAGCACCTACTCAAACATTTTCTTCTGTTCCTTTTTCCACTTTTCTTTCATTTCACTCTTCACCGAAATTCATCAGTATGTTAACAATAACTGCCGATAAGCATTATGTGAAATTGAAATGTGCGCCGTGTTTTAGAATATATGTTGTTTAGCCTCTGTCTGCCCAGACAATTACCTCTCTCTGTTTAGACTCATGCCTCAAAGACATTTATGCCTCATGATGAACTAACTTTCAATGCTTCAACTCCACTCAAGGATTACCTCTCATGGATTATCACTGGACTCTCGACCCTAGCGTGCCCTGGAAACTGGGTAACGACCCACTTCCCAGGCCAAAGGGGGATTGTTGGGGGTGAGGTCCTGAGTGACCATCAAACAATAGGTTGTAAATACTTGAGGCCTACAAGGCCCAGCTGAAACCAGTTCAACCAGTTTCAGTCTTAATTCACACCTTCTCTAGACAGCCTGGAGCCTCGCCTTGGTGGGGGAAGCATGTCCTGAACCCCCACTGTGCCCCCCCTCCAGCAGGCCCTGGTGGGGAGATGTTGCAGGCCGCTCTGCAAAAACCTAAATGAGACTCTGAAACGCCCACTGAGGTCGAATCCCCGCCCACTAAGGACGGGACCCTGACATTCTCATTGGATGAGAGCCAACTGAACCCTCTGACCACTTCCTGAGGAAGCAGGAAGTCCTCAGGTGGTATAAGAGTGCTGAACTCACAGACTCCTGGCTCTCTTCACTCAGATGCCCAAGCAACAACAGAACCCCTCCGGGGTTCTACTAGTTAACTCGGTATTTTTAAGAGACTTTCTTTGTACTCCTCTTTTCCACGCTGCTCAAGTTGTTTTCTGACCTCAAGAGGTCTAACCACACGACTCAGTAACTAAGGAGGCGATTAGACATCGAAACAGGAAGTGCCCCGCTGGACGGACTCCCACCCTTCCATAGACTTTACTTTTTCTTTTTTCCACACGATCTACAACGGCTACAAGCAGCCGAACGTCCCTGTGAGGCAGCACGATCTCCGCTGCTGCAGAAGAAGACGAAACCTCATCTCGCCACGGAGCACAACGGATCGGCTCCGGCCCAGCTGCGGTGCTCACGAGAGCCCGTCTGAGAAACTTCAAGCGATTCACTGAACCTCCGGGGATTCGCGCCAAGTCGCATGCAACCCACAAAATCACGGTCACAGTAAGAGGCTTATGTTGTCTGGGCAGATGTTAGTTTTAATATGTAGCGTGTTGATTTAATACTTGAGTGTATTTTGTTGATGGAACTTCCGTGTTCCATTGTTTTAGCCGGCCACTACTCCGAGCCGCTACTTCCGGTTTCCGGTTGGATCGCAATGTTTTGTGTTGCAGTAAATAGGGCCGCGAGAAGCGCCTCCGCCCGCACTGTTAACGTCTGTGTGAGTCTGCAGTGATTTCACCGATCAGAACCTCGGCCCACAACGCTCGCTTGAGGGCTGAGGGGTGAATCACTGTTAACTCATCTCAGGCGTATTGTTAAGAGCTTCTTTGAACTCTCCTTACATGTGTTCTCTCTCTCTCCTTCTAAACCGACCTATACACACTTCTGACCTGTATTTATAATACAGGTCATGTCACATAGTTAAATCTATGCTTAGAGAGGCTGAACACATCTGGAAACCATTCGGCCCCCAAAGCCAAGCAGAGATAAGAATTCTCTTTGTCTAAAATTTCCTTTGTGTAATTCATGTGACGACCACCAGTGTGCGCTCCGGCCACATGGTGTCATTAACATAGACTCCATCTTGAATAACGCAAGTTAACCCACCATTTGGAGTCTATTATTGCCACGCCTCCGCTCTCTCTCTCCTCCCATCCTGGCTCTAAATTCATAACGGCTCCGCCATCTTGTTTTGTAGTCAATCCGCCATTTTGAGAGTTTTTAGGCCTTGATTCCACGAATCATGATCGGCCTCCATCTTAGATGTGATGTCACTACGCGTCATCGCCACCCCCCTTCTTTTTCTCTCTCTCTCGCACACACACACACACATTGATAGACACAGACAGACACACACACACAGAGACACATAGATGGACCAGAGGTTACATGCGTGTTCTAAATTGTGATAAGCTGCTGTTGTTATCTTTGAAATATGGGAGTTTGTTAAGATGATGAATCATTAAATAACACTAACTTTATTTCACACACACACACATAGACACACACAGAGAGACACTTTGACACAGACACACACACACATAGAGACAGACATACATAGGTAGACCGCAGGTTGTCCATGTATTTTCTGAATTGTGATAAGTGCTGCTGCTGTGTTTACCTTTGAAATATTGGAGCTTGTTAAAATGATAAATCATTGAATAACATTATAACTTTATTTCCCCTTTTTAATAAATACTTTTGTAATTAAAGTATCTGTAGTCTGTGATTATTTGTGCATATGTATGTGATTGCAGCTGGATTATGATCGCCTGTGCTCGAACTTAGAAGCCTTCACTGTTTATTAAGTAATCGTTAATATTAAAATATTGACATTATTAATTTGACATTTATCATTATGAGACTGATAATTATAGCTTGACATCGTTGGTCCCTGGTAACCAGGGTGGTGCCCCCCTTTCTCAATTATTAATATAGATAGTATTATTCTTAAATTGATAATTTTATTGTTTTAGACTAATTATTTTCATTATTCTTGGTTGATAACCTTATCATTGTTAATTGACAGCTTGTACTTTCTAATTGATAATTCCTATTTTCTCATTAGTGGTTTTATTGTTATTTGATTACTGATCATCTTCAATTAATAATTTAATTATTTTTGATAGATAATTTTTATTATTTTAATAATCCTATTTCATGATTATTAATAATTAGCCAACGTCAAGTCTACTCCTATTGCACAACATGGAGTAAACAGATGGCTGTGTTTGTGTTAGGTTGAAAGTTCAAGATTCGTGTGGTTTCTGTTTTGTGCTGGGTGTTGATTTAGTGGAGTTCAATGAGCTGTCATTTGGCCAACTCCTCCAAGTAAGCATTTACTAGACATACATTGTGTATTGTATAGGCAGAGAGTGGAGGCCTCTGAAGAGATTTTTGTGTAACTGTGGTTTCAATGAACTCAAGAGGGGAGTAGGTGAAACAGGGATACATCTTTCTTTTTTTTCAAACTTGTAAAACTTTGATATTTGGAATTCCCCCAAAAATCGACATTTTACATTTTGGTGCTCCGATAGTGCTGCTGAGAGTATCCGGGTTAAGATTTACCTTGACTGTTTTCAAACTTATCCATTCTGTTCCCACACATTAAAATATGAAGTACGTTTTAAAACATAAAGATGATGAAACCGTGGCGGATTATGAGTGGCATTTTTTAACATATGCTAACCATCTTTAACTTATGTTATAGTAAGTAAATTAAAAGTACAGGCTAGGCCAGGCCTTGATACCTCCTGCTGTGCTCACTGGTTTGTTTCAAGAGTGATTTCAAGCCTAATATTAACAAAATAATGTATAGAATTTATATTATAAAGTTTAACTTTATTATAAAATTCCTGCTGAACCACTAAACTAAACTGTGAATAGAGGGTAACATATTACAAACAACAATAACAAACCTTTTGAAATTGAAATATCAAGTTTTGTTCTAGAAGGCTGAATGAAAGATGTAAATGAAAATGCTGTGCTTCATAAAACAATATGAAACACTGAAGGTACAACAGAGAAAACAATGCAGCTCAGGGGACAGTTGCGTCATCGCCACAGACAGAGAGACAGCGAGACAGCCAGGTGTAATGTGTGTGACTGCCGGTGTTATGTAATTATTTTAAGGTAACACATTGTCTCCTGATGTGCTATGCGGGGCTGTTATTAGAAGCTGTAATTGAACCTTATTTTAACCTCCCCTGCAAACATCCTTCATCCATCACCTGCTGCAGAAATGACGCCGTCGTGTTCCAGACGTCCTTATCAGCGGGTACATGAAGAGTAAGCTGCATGTGGCAAGCGTCTGAAACAGAAACCATTTCATTTTGAATTCAGTCTGCGCTGCATTGTTAGCACTCTGACCTGCAGATCACGGAAAATAAATGTAGAGTGACGAATCGATTATTTTTTCCTCCGCACCGTATCCTTTTCTCCTCCTCTCTGTATTTTTCTTGTTCGCCCTCGCTCCACTTTTGCTTGTCTCTTTGCTCTACAACCCCTGTCCATCTCTCAGCCCTCCTTCTCCAGCCTCCCTCTATTCTGCCTGCCCATGTAACGTGTCAGTTTGCTTCCTCTCGCTGCTCCAGAGCATCTGACTCTTACACCCAAACCAAATCTGGTGTGTTTTATTTCCAGGCCCTAATCCTGTCTCCCTTCCTTCCTGGATTTATTTTACGGCTACTGTGTGTGTGTTCCTGTACTTATGTCTTTGTGAGGACCATATCAAACACCTACAAAGTGAGGACATTTCTGGAAAGTGAGGACATTTTGACTCAAAAGGCTGTTTGAAGGTTAAGACTTGGTTTTAGGGTTAGAATTGGGTTAGGTTAGGTTATGGGTTAAGGTTAGGCATTTAGTCTGGATGGTTAAGGTTAGGGTAAGGGGCTAGGGAATTAATTAAGCCAATCAATGTCCTCACTAAAATAGAAGGACAAACGTGTGTGTGTGTGTGTCTTAGTTTCGCATTAATTTGAGTCAGTAACCTCACTTTGTTCATTCTATTTAATCCCCCATGTCTCAACAAAGACAAATACTCTCCTACTCTCACAGATACGTTTTCAACTGTATCTCTCCTCCTCGGATAATCTTTCCCACAATACCATCTTCTAATCTCACTTCTGCTTTCCCCTTTGTGTTTAACAGCTCACCCGTTCATTCGCTCAAACTGTTTCAGTCTGTCTGACTCCCGCTCTCTATATCTGCGTGTTTATTTCTCCCTGGGTCGTCTCTCTCGCAGCGATAAGTGCTCATTAGTCTTATTTGTCAATACGCAGAGACAGACACTAGTATTAGCTCTTTGTATTTCCATGTCGACCGAACTGTTGTATAATATGAGCAAGGAGTAGTCTTTCAAATTTTCTTATTTCCTTGTTCTCTATCTTTTTTTGTCTAAGGATTTTCCAGACATATTATGGTTTATTTCTAAAGATCTTGCAATGAAAATTTTATTTAGTTTGATGGTGTATTTTGTCCATGTCTGGGGCTCCTTTGCTACTGTTACTATTATATTATTTTTAGGGCTGGGCAACGATTAAAAGTTTTAATCGCGATTAACCGCATGATTTCCCTGATTAATCATGATTAATCGCATTTGTATACGCAAAATCCAATAATGAATTAAAAAGTAGTGTATAACGCAATTTTATTTTCAATGTTCTGCCATATGAACGAAAGTGCCATAACATTTGTTGTGCAAAAACTTTTAACATCAGCATTTAATACAGTTGCAGTTAAATAAAATATTCAGTGTAAATCTCAACTTAACAATGTTATCAAAGCAAATACAAAGTTAAAGCTCAATGCCACTGCCAGGGCATTAATGTTATCCTCTTCGTTATGAAAAACTATACTCCTCCCTGCGTCTATCGTAGTCTGCCGAAGCCTCGCTCGCTCGCTGTTTCGTTGAGTGATTTGCTGATATCAACTGTGTGTTTTGCATTTAGGTGATATTTTAGACTGGAAGTACTCCGGTGATAAGAAAATTCACCTTGGCAGTGGCTACAAATAACTTTGGTTCTGTCGACTCCGCCGTCTGGAAGGACTTTAAAATGAAAATGGCCATGTAAAAGCTCCGTAGCCTTATCCATGGTTGTTTATCCGCCAATTATTTTATTTTTTCCGGTTCCGCAGCAGTCAGCAACAGACTTTCACAAAATAAAAGCCTGACTTTCACAATAAAACAATAAATAATCAAACCTGAGTTAATGCGAGATAAAATAATTAGTTGAGTTAAATAAGTGATGAGTTAACTCGTAATTAACTAGTTAACTTGCCCAGCCCTAATTATTTTGTGTCTAAATGACTATTCGTACATTTATTTTCTCCAATACTGTTGCAGTCCACATCAGTGAGTTTATTCCAACTCCTCTCCTGCTTTAGAGACAAACACTATTTGACTAAAAGTATGTGGACACTGGAACTGCTTGATTCTAAACGCATTAAAGCGATGGTTCACCATTTCTGCAAATTTATTTATTTAATTTCTTAGCAAGAGTTGGATGAAAAGAGTTTATACTGTAAATATTAAGCCGTTACCAGAACTCTGTTAGCGTAGCGTAGGATAAAGGCTTTCAACAAACAAGATATGTATTAGTGAGCTGTGAAAGTGCTGGGAGACAGATTTCTTGAAAGAGCAATGCTGTTTCCCGGTGTCTCCAGTTTTCAGGCTACACTAACCGGCTTCTGACTGCCAGCCTACGTCTAATTATCAGCTCCTGCTTCATATTTACATTATTAGATGTTAAAGTGGCTTCAATTTTCACATCTAACTCTGACAGGAAAGTAAATAAGTGTAATTAGTGTGCTTTTGATATGCAGCTCCGTTATCTCCATTGGACTAAAGCCGATCAAAGAAATAAGCAAACAAGAAAAGTAAATACGGCTGCAGTCGAGAACACAAAAAGCCGACAGGTGTATTTTACAGCTTTGTCAAAGATAGTCATGTATATTTCTGGTGTTTCTTAGAAATACAGTCTATAGCTACAAATGGCTTATGAAAACTAGCCTTGTTATTCTTTTGACTACCTCCTTCTGTTACATAAACCTCATCTCACAGGCTTTAGTGTTTTCCCACGAGTCGTCCATGACAGCTCCACAACACGTTAGACCCAGGGTGCTCATTTTCAGCCACAAGAGTGTTGAGACTGGCTCGGTACTCATGTTGGGCCATAAAAACCAGATCACAATTAGTGTTTAAGATCGTCCCAAGAGTTCCCCTCAAATTGTTACCACAAACCTCCAGAGTTCAGTGAAGTCTAAACACAGTCTGTTATGCCACCAGGAGGAAGGTTCAGAGCCCCGTGTGATTAAAAAATTGTTTCGCTGTAAGTAGCAGCAATGAGCTGAGCAGGCACACATCACTTTATTAATCACGTTTTTAATTGGTACGGATCAACCTTACTGTAACCTAACATAGCACTTACAATACAATATTTGAATTTTTTTGAAATTGTATTATGGGTCATGTATTGTGTTTTCTTATCTACTGTATTTTATTATTTTGTGTGGCATACACAAGTGAAAGATGAATTTGCATTACTTCTAGCTTCAATTGTAAATGATGGACCAAAGGTACATTACTTATCATGCTTATTAATATGTATGTGTCTCTCTCCATTTCAACAGGACTCCAGGTAAACCAGGCAGTAGCCCCAGAGGTCAAACCCCAGATGAGAGCGGACGCCGCCACGATGCCAACTCCTCTGTGTCTGACTTGGCCAACTCAGCCACCAGTGACATGCTCATGGTAACGCACAATATCAACACAGCCCCATGAGACACCTTCTATTGATACGTCACTAACTCATCTGCTGTGTGTCCTATTTCTGCTTTGCTGAGCTTGTCTATATTAAGAGGAGGAAGGCTGCTGTCAGCAAAACCTTTTAAATCATAAAAAATTAGATGGCTGAGAGACTTGAATGGGGCCCTCACATCATCTCTCCTAATCTAAGATGAATGTTACATGCAGACGTTGAGACGAGGAAGTGGAAGATGAGCCAATAAGGGAGAAAAAGTAATGTAAGATCCTCCAAATTGGACTTCCGCCATTAGTAATTAAACATTGTAAACACATGGCTTGAATTAAATTTAGCAGGCCATGTTGTTATATCTGTGTTGCTCCTCTTTTGAATATCAGTTGTTTGATTGCACAGAAAATTTACATATTGAACTGATTGATACAGTAGTTAACAAATACTGACTTCTATTACAGTATTATATTATTATGTCAGTGTCTCAGTTTCTGGGAAAATTTTAACATTGCTAAAAAAAGAGAGAAACTAATGAGGAACAGGAGCAGCCAGACAATCATATGGGTTCTAAGCCAAACACCAACTCATCCAAACTAAATTGGAATACATGAAATAGGTGTTAAAATTATTTCTGAAACCGTCTGCTGTATAAATATATTACTATTTACAGACCAAGCTCCTGGTTTCATTTTGAATTATTTCCTTGGAAGATCACTTTATTTACTATGGTGTAAACAGTGTTAAGTTTTAATTTCCTCAGTCTTGGAAATCAGGTTCAAAGTGACAAAAATAAGTTGCAATAAACCAGAGTTATCCTCTGAAAGCATCCTGTATGAAGAATTAAAGTATAGAATTATAATTGGTTCTAGAGAACATGGTGAGAAAAGAACGCCCGCGCACTTCAGTGCAATAGCTCGAAATCCAATGAGAAGCGTTTCCTCCACCACAGTCTATCGTCCCTCAAAAACAACTTGCTTCATCCCACTCAGCTCACCCACCTGTGGATCCTCACAGAGAGTTATTGCCATAAAGTATCTCAGTGAACAGAAACATACAGTAATCATCACCCTGAAGTGACACTCTGGGAGGGGAGGGCGACAGGGGCCTTATGCAGCGGGGTTCGGTAATTAGCTGCGAAAGAACACGCAGTGCTGTGGGTGCTGGGAGAATATGGCAGAGATGGGTAGGAGCAGTGTGTAATTATGTGGGTTTCATGGTGTGTCTAAGGAATTCACAGTGGTGATGCTTAATGATAATACTCATTCCAAGCAGTTTTGCCAAAGGCGTCTATATGTTCCACAACCCTCGCTTTCGTGCCACTCGTGCTGCTGTAGGGAAAAAGTTGGTGCTGTATACAGATGCTGTGTTGAGAAAAAGGATGTCAGAGTATACAGTAAATATCCAACCCTCTCAAGCGTCTCAGTTGATAAGGGGTTGGCAGTGGATGAGGCGGGGGTCCTGTCAGCATCACATGCTTCTTATCAGGATTCACTGGGACGCTGCTTTCCTTGTGTGATGCTGACGGACCCAGAGACAGTGTTGTGTGAATGTGTCTTTGCTCCTGCGTCTTCACACATTCACATGCTTGCAGAGGTTTACATATATGTGCTTTATTTGTGAACAATAAGGATGGTGATTTATTTGTTTCATTATTTTCAACAAATCACTTGAAATCACCAAAACCATGCGTTTGTCCGATTCTCAGTACTGGGTACTATGGAGTACTATGGGGCATCCGGCAAGCGCCTCCATTGTTTTACGGGCACTGTAGTCTTTTTTGTTAGGAAGACTCAAAAGTGCAATTGTTGCTGCCCCTTTTAATGTGGAATGATACACGTTTTGTTGGTATGTATTTGCAGGTAAAGGACAACGTAAAGCCATTTTCAGACATGAACGCTTTGTCTTTCACATATGGAGATGCAGCAGGAGATTTTTCCGGGTCAGATGTATTCACAACAACAGGAAAATGGCCTTAACATTCAGATGAGGCGTGGCATCTTGATAGAGTACAGGTGGCAGGATCAAACAGTCTTTGTTTACAGCACATTCATATCGCCAAAAATCTCCGTCAGCATCTTTTACGTGTCTGGCAAAATTTGTATTTCAATTCGTTGATCAATTGGGTCTTTTGGTCTTGTATTTGTTGATAATAATAGAAAATAGAAGTTAGCATCCTTATCCTTTCCTTGTTTGTTACCTTAAACAAATAAAGCACATAACCACATTCCAAGACAACAAATATGCAGGGTATCTCTAGATTTATCCTTATGTTATGCAGACTTTACCATGTTTTGTGCTCCTTCTGTATTTGCATTAACTGCATGTGGGTTGTTTGGTTTTCAGTAAAAAAAGAAATTAGAGAGGAGAATTTAAGAATTGAATGGGAAGAGGGGAGAAAGAGAGAGAGAGCCCAAATGCAGAAAATGGGGAAAAGCAATTTAGGCCAGCTGTTGGGTGGAGGACTGCATAATGAAAAGTGATCATATTCAGCATGGAGAATGAGGTTGAGCAGCACCATCAGAAATATGTGGGATAATATGGAATTGGATATTACATTTCTGGAACTGCTCTTTGAGTGATGCCTGCAGCTCTTCCTCCATCAGATAGCACTTTTTAAAACTGGATTTGTGTCCCTCCCTCGGCCCGGGCCATGGCACCATCAGTGAGACGGTCTGACCGACAGTTTATCTGCCTGTCATCTCCTTACTGCTTCAGACACTTGGTGCCCTGGTCGCACGTCGGACACAGCAGCCACGTGACAAAATACTATTCGAGTTTGACGGTCAGGAACTGTATTTTCAAGTTAAGGTGTAGAATTAGTGCCCCCTGTGGACTGAAGTCTAAGTTACTTAGTTACTGTGATCAATTATAATACCTGCCAGCTCACCTGAAAGGTTGGATAAGTTTGACCATGTTGTCTGATAAGAATATAGTTCAATTCTTATGGGCCAAAATTGGGTACACCTTTATACACTTTGCTTGCAGGTTAGTGGGTTCACCTGGTTAAAACCATTGAAGGTATAATTGTATAAATTTGGTCAACTTGACAGCTCCCCTAAAGTGAAGCCAAGTGTCTCATTACCACCTGGTGGCTGGCCGCAGTATAGCTCCTATACCCTGCCTCCTCTATGTTAGTCAATGCAATATGAGCCAAACCTAAAAGATTGGTTTCCCTCAGTTATTTGATGCTATAAAAAAGGGGGAAACATCATGATTGACAGCACAGATTGGTCAATCTCTTTATTGGCGGGACCTCGCTACCGTGGCTTTATCCCCCGATTGCTCTTACGCAAGATGACAGTGTTCATGTCCGTGGTAGTTTGGCTTCTGGCTTTCCGGATAGCGGGAAGAAGTGGAGATGCGTTGTCCATCACCTGTCTATGGTTAAAACTAATACATCAGAGCTGTAATAAATCCTCCCTCCATGAACGCTCAAACGTTGAGTATTCGTTTCAGAAGCGTTGAGTCAGCTTCATGTTGGAATCTCAGAATTCACTTGCTTCTTTGGTTGTGGAGCTTTCAACAACATCACACTGTCCATATCAACTGAAAGAGTGTGCTCAGTTCCTATGGAGCTGTCGCTGTTCAAACCTTTTATAACTCTGAGGACTGTCGTTGCTGCTCATTCAATCATTCACTGCTCTCTGTTATAGAATAATAGACTCTCACTAATTTACTCTGCGGTGAGCAGTAAATTGAGATTTCAGACACTTATGAATCATCATCATTTTGAGTCTTCACCGGCAGATGTATTTTCAGATTAGAGTGATTTATCACATCTTTAACGTGAGACATATTGCAGAATGGGATTTTATTTTTTCTAACACTATGAACTTTGACGCTCAAATTAAATATCAGATAATAAATACAGTATACTTGAGTAAATATGGAGTAATTTTAAACATAGCGTCAGACTGGACACACTGACCCTTATCAAGCCCCTCTTTTAAAAAAGGGATGTTTATGCTTCACTTACAATGTAGCAATAATTAAACCCCTGAGAATATATAAAAAGAAAGTAACATTTGTTTCCTGTGCCTCTAAGTTGTCTCCAGGTTCCGAGGAAGACGACCACGAGGGTCCGGTGTGTGAAAAGCTGGGTCGTGTTCAGTTCAGCGTTGGGTACAGTTTTCAGGACTCCACCCTCACCGTCAAAATCCTGAAGGGCCAGGATTTGCCTGCAAAGGATTTTTCCGGCACCTCTGACCCATTTGTCAAACTGTACCTGCTGCCGGACAAGAAGCACAAACTGGAGACCAAAGTGAAGAGGAAGAATCTAAACCCCCACTGGAATGAAACCTTCTTGTTTGAAGGTTCGATGGAGGGAGCTTTGATAAAACCTTAAGCATTAACTGAAAGCTTAAGCTGTTTCTTTTCCATGTGCCTCACTGTGTCCTTTGGGGATTGTGCTGTTTCTGTTTCTCTCTCAGGGTTCCCTTACGAGAAGGTGGTCCAGAGGACTCTATACCTGCAGGTTCTCGACTACGACCGCTTCAGTAGGAATGACCCAATAGGAGAGGTGTCCATCCCCCTTAACAAGCTTGACCTGGCCAACATGCAGACGTTCTGGAAGGAGCTGAAACCATGTAGCGATGGCAGCGTGAGTGAGAAAGAAGGGGGTGGGAGGGAAGGAAGGATGTAGAGGAAGGGGGAGGAGGGGGCGAGCGAGACGATGGGACAGAATGTAACGGGTGATGTCATTCCTGGCTGCTGTGACGCTCCCGGGGGAAATGTGGCAGGGTGCTGGTGGGAGACGGGATGGAAGGGAATGTGGAGGAGGCTGACAGGTAGACGGAGAGAACATAGAAAGCCAGAGATAGACACAGAAAATACACAGTAAGCAGCTGAACGGAGAACAATGGGGGAAAAGGGGACAAAAAAGTAAACAATCGGCTGCTGTTGTGTGTATGATTTCTCCAGGGGAGTCGAGGGGATCTGCTGGTGTCTCTGTGCTACAACCCCACAGCCAACGTCATCACTGTGAGCATCATGAAAGCCCGAAACCTCAAAGCCATGGACATCGGAGGCACTTCTGGTAAAGATGCTCCTTCATCTCCCGTGTCCTTTTAGCGTTGACCTTCTACATTAACGCAGCTTCAACATAAAAAATGACATGATTTACTTCTAGAAAATCACATCAAGCCCACAGCAGCACACATAGTAACAATGCATTAAATTATAGTAAACATGGATGTGCTTCTGCTTCTCCACAGACCCATACGTAAAAGTGTGGTTGATGAACAAGGACAAACGTGTGGAAAAGAAGAAGACAGTGGTAATGAAGCGCTGTCTGAACCCTGTGTTCAACGAGTCCTTCCCCTTCGATGTGCCTGCCCACGTGCTGAGGGAGACCACCATAATTATAACCGTCATGGACAAGGACAGGCTCAGTCGCAATGATGTCATTGGAAAGGTATCTCCTTCCCACTTCTTCCGTCTTCTTCTTCTTCTTCATTATCCTCATCTTCTTCTTCCTCCACATTATCCTGACCGTGATAGAACATCACCAGCTGATCGCTTTTGATCGCCAGTCTCTACTGACCCCTGCTGGTACATGCAGACCGGTCATATGAACTGTAAATGAATAAATGTAGCCTTCAACAAATGACAAGTCTTGAAAATGCTTAATTTTGCGTGTGAAGCAGAGATTTACACCAACGACCAAAATGAAATCCAGGCGCAGGCAGGTGCTCGCTCTCAAATGTCATCTCCTAAAATGTAGAATTTCATAACATGTACAAGATGTAATCAAATTCGCTCTGAACAATAACAGAACATGTTTTAATACGTTGCACATTAGTGTAGTATTGTCAGCTTTTTGCCTGAACTTTTCAGTTATGATGGATCTGCTGGTCTCTTTAGAAAAACACATCACTTGCCCTAAGAAAAATCCTCAAGGATCAATTGCAAACACCGAGGCTGAGAGAGGCAAAGAGCCTTTGAATGTTTTGGTTGCCAATGTCAGTATCAGCCATTTCTATGCGTACTTATTAATTCTGTAAATTCTTTTATCTCCTGATATACTGTTAATATTTTATAACTTAATTGTTCAAACTTAATCCTTCATATATGTTCATCTGTGTATTGCCTGTAGAAAAAGTCACATTGATGAATATTTCAGTTGAGCTGCTATTCACTAACTAATAGTTTTAGACTAAATTGGATTAAAGAGGCTATAGTACCGTTTGGCTATTAGCCTAGCTACTCCAACGTGAGCATTAACTGTCTTGTAATCAAGCAGAAACGTTACAGGTTCAACATTAACTTTCATTCCTTTACTCACCTTTACACCGATGTTAATGACGGTGTAAAGGTCTATTTCAGTCACTTCTTTGTTTCTACTGAAGTTAGCATGCTGACCAGCGAGCCCCTTCCTGACCAGCTGACCTGTCGCATCACTTCCTGTTAGCGCCCAGTTTGTCTGAAGAAGTTATGCCGCTTAGGGGACAAGTATTATTTGTCCCGTAAATACAACAATGGCTGAAGCTCTTGGCGAGTGAGCAGAATAAGCTTATAACATTTTCTAAAAGTTAATCAGAATGAATTCGAATTTAAAGTGCACCAACTGAACACTGACTACATTTACATGGACAGCAACATTCTGTCTATTGCCCATATTCTGAATAAAGCCTTATTTTGATTGTGATGTTGCTATTAGAATATTCCATTCATTTTCCCATTTATATGCGATTAAGACGTATACATATCCACATAATGCGGCTAAGATCAGAAAACTCCAAAAAACATTCTGAATAAGATCTTAAGTTAATCTGAAAACGCTCTTTACAGGACAGTGTCTTATTAAGACTATTGTCTTAATATTGGAATATTGGTGTCCATGTTAACTTGTTCACTGTCTCTGCTTCAGCTGTAATCATTAGTAGACTACTTTCTCTTTTCAGGAAACCTTCCAGGAAATTATTAGATATGTACAGACTAGTGGAGTTAAGCTTTAGCCTACATGTATTTAAATGCCATTACTAATTCATATATCAGTACACAACTCAGCTCTATACAAGCCCAGACCCTTGTATATGCTGATGGATTGTTTACTTATGACCAAATACCAGCAGCTCTACAAGCATTGATAAATAGTGGTGAACAGAGCTCGACACAATTTATAGTTTCTGTCTGGAAAGACCCCAAAGCCCAAATCAAGTCGTTCATCAGACACTGTAAGAATAATATCTGAGCTGTGTGCTACTATTATGGTTTCTATGACATGTGCAGACCTGGATTCTCTTTCTACATGAGAATTACCTAAAGACTCTGTGTCTGATCTTCATTAGTGTCAGCGTTATCCTCTCTCAGAGTATCTCTGCAAGGGAAATCTCTTCCTCTAATGGCTTTTTTTCCCCGTCGTGGATTTGAATTGAATCCGGAGTGTAGTTGCAGGCTTAGCGGTGAAAGCAGGGCTAGACTTAAGTCTCACTGAGCGTCTCTTTACCCGCGTAATACCTGACAGATTTTTGGCTCTGCTTTTTACAAATAACATCAGTGTCTTTGTGATACTGCACGAGTTACACCGACTTTCTTCTTTTCACAGATCTATCTTTCGTGGAAAAGTGGCCCTGCAGAGGTAAAGCACTGGAAGGACATGATGGGTCACCCTCGCACCACTGTGGCTCAGTGGCACGCTCTCAAGACCTGAGGGACCCAGGGACCAAACCTGCCTACAGTGTCCCCCCCCTCAGAATTCAGCATCCGCCACCCCCCCACCCCCGCCCTCAGCACATATCCCCCTACTCTCTAACTGCGGCCTCGGGCTGCAGGAACTGTGTGTCATCTCTTTGTTCTCAGGCCTCTTTGATATGCCCCCTTGTGACATCATCCTTAAACTTCACCCTTGTCCAAATCTGATTCCCATCTCACCCCCTTTTATCCATTTGTCTGAACTTAAAAATGTCTGTGATGTCTTGACACACTTCCTCCTTTGTGCCCTTTCTTTTTAAGACGAGTCTTTCCTCCACCTTGTCAAACATTCTCAGTGTTCTACATCCGAGCAGTAGCCTACCTCTTGCCACCCATGACCAAAAACGGATCTATCTGATACTCCAGCTATCCTCTATGGCGGCAAGGCGGCCTGCTTCAAACATGCACCTGAGTGTGGATGTCCCTACATCGGGTGATGCAGGGAGGAATCTTCCACTCTGCTCCTCACCTCTTGTTCAAGTCCTCTTCTGTTGCAGTCACTCTTTCTTCCATCCCCTTAAAATGCCTGAAATATCAGGAAAACCGACAAAGGTAATGGAGGAGTGATGCCCTGTATTTAAAAATGGAACTGGACCCTGTCACTCAACCCATGTTTGATCTTTTTCACATTCCACTCTTTCTCTGGCACCCCTGTAATAATTCTCCCTTGGCTGGAACCCTTCGTCGTCTGTGCGTGCTGTGGGTGATGTGCTGTAACCCCAAATGAAGATCTCCAAATAAAAAAAAGGATAAGAACAAGATAATAAAACACTGGTCCTGGAGGATGAGTGTAAAAAAAAAAAAAAAAAAAAAAAAATACATTCTTTCCTATTTTCTCGGAAAAGAAAACCAGATGGACAGAAAAAAAGAGTAAAGTGATTAATGTTGTGATTTATTTTTTGGTTTTTCAAAAAAGAACGTAGAAAATCAACTTGTTCTTCCAGACTGAAAATAAGCAAAAAGCCAGCTACCGTAAGTGTGTGTGTGTGTGTGTGTGTGTGTGTGTGTTAGAGTGTGTGTGTGCGTGCGTGCATGTGTACATGCAGGTGCGCAGGTTTGGACTTGCACAACTAAATTAAAGATATTGTTAAAAATAGCAATTGCCCTTGATAATGATGGTGAACATAAAGTATTGTTAGAGCTTGTGGTGTTGATCTTAGCTGAAGACATGGGGAGGTCACAAGTTGAAAAGAGTCCGTCCACCGAATATAAATTATTTAAAGGAACGCAGAACCAGAAAGATATCGTTATGTATATGTCGTGTGTTTGATCCCCTGAAATCACTGCTGCCACTTCAACTGCAAAGGAAATCCAAAGGATGTCATTGTGGTACTCATCGTCATTTTCAATTGGACTAGAATAATACAAAAACTACTTTCAAAATCCAATTCCATCCAACCTGAGTAACCAGGGTATTTTTCAAATATATATACATTTATTTAAAATATATCTCATATTGAAAAATAAGTTTTTATTTTTTTTTTAAAAAATTTTAACCTCAATTTCCGAGGTTAGGAATGAATACTGAGTTTAGTTAAATAAAAGGAGGTCGTAAATGACTTTGCTCAGGGTTGACATATTAAAAAAATTTAATGTAGATGGAAAAAAGAGACTTTCCCTGTCACCCACTCTACAAATTGTCTAACAGATTCATGAGTATTTACCATCAAATAGACGCCTCTTTTTCCTCGTTGTTACAGAGCATTAAGAGTCCATAGGAGTTTTGAGTTGGTCACAAGTCTCTATGCCAGTTGTTTGAATCACTGCCTGAATGTGACCTCCCCCCTCCTGAGTCCCATTTAGACACGTGTTAGGAGGATGAATGAAAATGAAATGAACGAAATAATAACTGGGAGAAAAATCTTTTTACATTCCACTGATTGTTTTTTTTGGTCTACTGGCTGTGTGCATGTGTGTGTCTGGATGAGTGTCAATATTTGAACTTGAGTTTATATGTGTGATTGTATTTATTGTGAGTCCCTCTGTGTGTTTATCTGCACTGAGTTCTATTTTGTCAGTTTAATACAGAACAACATTGTTTACCGTTTTTATTCTGTATGAAACAATCCAGATGTACAAAGAAAATAAGGTTGTCAATTCCTTAAGAATCACTACACTTGTTGATGACGATGCTGGAACAAACCTCTCTTCATAGCAGGGTCACTGCTCATGTGTGGTTTTTAAAATGACGTTTGGTTCGAGGGGAATTTGTTATACATGCACTTAGGATGAATCTTAAACCAGCTTTGCAACAACCCCGGATAAAAGCCTGTTTTCTTTGACTGCCATACACCAGATTTTTTACAGAAGCAGCTAGTGACATTTTGTGCGATCCGTGCTTTCTCTCTGATCATCCAGGCCAAAATAACGAAGGGTGGGTCCCTCACATCGCAGCTGACGTTCACCCCCCCAAACACCCCTGTCGTGCACACATGCTTTCTGGCACAAAGTGTTCTGTGTGTGCCTTATAAACCCTGCCACGCCTTGCTCCTCACCATATGGGCCCCCTCTCCGAGTGTCAGGGAGGGGGTAGAGAGAAAAAAAGGTGACAGGAGATAATCATCACCTCTTGCATCACTGTTAGCTACATCTCAGGTCAGAGCCAAGCATTGGAGCATCCCAAAATAACCAGGAACACGGTCGTCTGTCTGTGCCGATGGCCCTGTGTGTTAAACAAGGCATTACTGAGAGTGCTGCTGACAAAGCATTACATTCCAAAGGCTTAATGAAAGTCACCTCAAGCAATGCAACTTGAATATTGCTTGAATATCAGTCAGGGTTCGGTATGTATTAGTTCTAAGGAATGCAACTAGAATCATCTTTCTACACATCACTGGCCAAACACCGGTAAATTTCTGCGGACAAGCTTGTAGTTCTGATTTTGGGCACTCTGCTTGAGACAAAGAGAGGTTAACCAGCAACATTTTAATTTATATACTCAACAAATGATTGTGAAGTGTCCTGTATGAAAAAAAGAGAAAAAAAGAATCAGTATTTACTGGGGATGTTGATATCTGTCTGTCCTTGGTATGACTCAGTCCCTTCTTTCACTCCCTTTTCTCTTTGTAGTCACACATCTGTGGAGTGCACAATGTTAAATATCGACCATTTATTTTTTGAGCTCTGTACAGTGTATATAATATAAATGTGTATATAAAACAAAAATGCTCCTGGTCTGGTCTTGATATGCATTTCTTATAAGCTTGATTTTCATTTCATATTTCCTCAAGAGTTGCTCCACAGTGGAATCTTCAGATCCAAGTTCTACCTTCAAAATCCTATTCAAGTATATGTACAAAAGTATTATCAGCTAAATATACTCAAAGTTTTGAAATAATCAATGAGTTCTCCAGAAAATACAATAGAAATTGTGGGGTTTGTGATAGGATTAATCATGTAGGGATAATTATTAATTATTTGTTGAGTACTTGTTGACTTTTTGTCATGAAAAAATTATTTTAAATTTAAACTAGAATATTATATAATTATTATATGAAAGTAAATCAATATTCAGTAGTTCTATCATGTAAAGCATTTATTTATATATATATATATTTTTTTAATAGGCTTATGTTTTTATGTAAGACTGTTCAGAAAATAGTCAAAGCCATCTGAGTAAAGGGTTCAATACTTCCAACATAAACGTATGTAAAAGGAAATATCAAACATTTTTCCAGAGGTAAGATCACCAAAAACTACTATTTTCAAGATTTCTGTCTAAAACTATCAAGATCTGATATTAAACTGGAGAGTTCGCTCAGGTTCGGCCAGTTCAGTCTGATTTGAGGTGATGATATCATGAACAGTATTTATAGTAGTTTAATTGCACACACGTACCAAATAATAAAGCTGCATTAAAGTCAAAAGCATTTGTTCTATTTCTCCCATCTTCCAAATCAGCAGTAAATCCAAATCCAAAATATACACATTCCAACAGTCAAGCAATGCTCATCAGAACCAAAGATTTCCAGTAGATCAGGTCCAAGCTCTTGACTCTGAGCCTCTCTTGGAATGTTCTTCTCTAATCTGCATCATTTTCAGTGACTTAACTTACATTAATTGCTATATTTTGTAAATTATATTGTCCTCTCCAGCCTCTGACTCTGCTAAAGTTCAACGATACACCATTTCATTCAATAATTTACTCCGGTTCACTTCTAGCTGCCCAGGATTCCATTAATGGGACCCACCCCCCTGCTGTCACTTGTTGGGCGATGATGTAGAATCTGCAATCTCCTATAGACTATAAACAATTTATGAGTTAATGGGCTAAGATTCTTCCGCCCCTCCGACTAATTAGAGTTCAGATCAACATTTTAATTGTTGATTATAATTTTTACCCCTTACCTATATATAAATATATAACTTGCTCATTTAAATTATATGTCGCTAAGTGGCCTATTTGCTAATTATATTATTTTTTAATGAAGGTCTCTGTAATTCTTCTTATGTAAGGGGGCGCCACACTCTACCGCCTTCTATTGGCCAATAACAACTGCAGCTCAGGCAGAAATAGGACTAAAAATATGAAGGTATTTAATTATATTGATCTCTGGAGTTAAACAAATTGGCAGCTCTGCCTCCACACACTGTGTTCTACATATTCAACACAAGAGAGAAAAACTGTTAAAGTTGCGTAAAGTTAAGAGAGGGTCTATGTTTGATCTGTCAACTGATCCAATACTTCTATTCATAAATTCAAGTATGAAAACCTTCTTTTGTCTCCCAACCAGTAGGAGCAGTTTTCCTGCGCTCACGCCTCGTCTCCAGCAAACACGGGAAGACACGATGAAAGCTGGGGGATGCTGCTGGCGGAGGTGGAGAGAGAGGATACAAGGGAACATGCGATTGAAATTCCAGGAGAGCTGAAGGTGACGGCGGAGCTTTGGATAAAACAGAGAACTGTCACGACATAGCGAGCAGCGGTGGAGGATGACAGGAGCACCGGGCTCCAGATAGGCACAGTGGGTGTGCGTGGGCAATTGATGAATATACACTCTAAACAAGCCTCGGAGCAAAACATATGTGAATTGTGCTTCCCCCTGCCGTGGGATCCATAGGTGACTCTTTTTCTTTCTCTTTAGAGAGGCAGGAAATTGGGACATCCAGCAGTGGTTCACAGTATGTCACACAAAGAGTAAGTCACAGTGCAGGTTTCAGATTCTGATCCATTTCAGACCTTCAAAACTCCCTGTTTATTCTATGTATTGTGGTAAGAAAAGGGGACATAAATACTTTACTTATGCCAATAAAACAATGTCATGATCCATCATAAATAAAAGCCACGCATTCAAATTCCTTCTCAAACCAATAAACAGAAGGTTGTGCAGAAACAATAGGAGTAGCATCTTTTTTTTGCAAGATAGGGGATTTTTAACATTTCCACCATCTTCCCAGGGAATAATTCATGGACTTTAAGGGAAAAAAATCCATATCTAGAGAACTGCATGTGAAATGTGTCACCGCTTGATCAAACTGAAGGGGACTGCTGGTCCTGAGCTCTAGGGATTTTTCAGATGTAAAATACTTTATCAACATTTAGGTGTCAAAAATATAATGTAAAGAGTCCAGAAAATTGAAATAATCAAGCAAAGCATTAATACCTTAATTGTGAATGCACTAATTGAACGTGCTACTTGTGATGCATACATTTGGTGAGACAGATGGCAGAGGAGCAGAGAACACACAGAGGGGAACCCTTCTGACATCACCTTACTCTATTTTAGGATGAGATGAAAAAACAAACAAATTGAAGGTGGGGATTCTTACTCAACACATTTTCCCCAAAGGATTTGGAACAAACACACATGACCATCTGAGTCACATGTGCAGGACAGCCATGTTTGTGTAACACCTTGGCCATATATCACACACATTATAATTCTGCGGGTGTGCACAAGCAGGCTTGTCGTCTGTTTTGAGATTCTGTGCACATCTCCTGGCCAGAGGGCATCTCCCCTATGCTCTCAGTACAAGGTTCCAGTGAACCGACATGACACACAACCAAGCAAGAAATCCTCCTCATTGTCGACACAAGCGCGCACACACACTGATCAAGTTGAGGAGAGAAATATGACCTTGTGTCAATGGCTGTGAGCAGAAATATATAAGGTTTAATTAAAAAAAATCTGCTTCACAAAAGTTTTAAACGATGCTTTGTTTTATCAAAGCTAAGATAAAATACAAGCGCCCTTCCCAAGGTTAATATCCCTTTCATCCAATCTTTAGTTTATGGTCTTCATTGCACAAAGACACTCAGCAGAAGACTATTAAAATAAATGTCAGTCTACATGTAACCTGCATGAAAGATTTATCGCATGTGAAATGTATGAAGGTTACAGGTGACCTATTTGCCACAGACACAAAGATGAGCATGTGCTTCACTTTGACTGGAAATAAAGTGATCTGCTTCCATCTGGTGTCCAATAAGAGACACTGCAGGCAACAAAACCCGTAATTATGTAACAAGTGCACAGAGTTAAACATGGCAGCCTCCAGTCATGTGACCTGACCCTGTGGTAAAACAAAGAAAACAACGCACACAGAAAACAGTCAAGTATCAACATTTATTTAACAACCCATAATGTGTGTAATAGTAAGATCATTGTCCAGCGTGTGTCCATTACTGAAAGCTGGCTTCCCCATTGAGCAATTTAAATATACAGTCTTTAAACATACAGTTACAATCACAGGCAAATAAGGCTGCAATATTTTACAGAAACAAGACAGTAAAGTGTGAATATTTTGCATGTCCCGACTTCCTGAGGTGTTTTCTAGATGGAAACAACACTGACATCCACTCAGTGATCCACCTTTAATCAGTCTCTGAGGAGGTCCATGTGGCTCAGTGACTTTCCTTCTCCAGATACTCCAAGCTGGGAGCATCTAACCTCTGCTCCTGGTTGCGGTTCTTTGTGAACTCCTTCAGCATGTCCATGATCTCTCCTTGGTAAACTTCAGGAGTGGGCTGAGCTTCTGTAAGCAAACAGAAATCATGTTGGATCATTCTCTGCTGCAAACCGATCCTCTTCAAAGAATAGTAAAGCGAAGGTTTATTTTCATCTTTTTAGGACATCACATCAGGAGGCGGATTCAGACATGATTTTTTTTAAATCAGGATCATTTGAAGGAACAAAATATACATGAACGTTTGTATTGGTTTCATTTTGTAATACAGTATTTGGCAAAGCCCACTCTGGGTCCTTCAAGGACAAAAAGACAATAGATCTCCTCAGTTGAAGACATTACGGTTCTTTTGTCTCTCATAAGCCGTTTTCGGGAAGTGCTGTATTCTCACATGGGCTACTCTGATATTTTCTGGACATTTTAATAGGGGACTGGAAGAAAAAGTTCCCGAAAACGTCCGGAGCAGCTGTCGTTTGCGTTACAGTCCCTCTGGAAATTTTCAGGATAATGTCCAGACTTCAGTGCATTTCTGAAAGAGGCTCTACACTAATTCAAATGCTTTCCTATCACAGTATTGGGATCTTTCGAGGCTTATTTTAGCAGACTATGTGAGTGACCTTGAAACATCTGTTTATTTAGTGTAAAAATGGAAACAACTCAATGCTAGTAATGCTATTATTCGTCTCAGTAAAGTTAGATCGCCTGTAACTTTTTTTGGTTTGGTTTTCCAGAGTGGTGCTGCCACTGGATGCGTTTATGCTGCTCTCACACGGATTGTGTTGTTCAGCTGTAATACACAGTGAAACAGACACATAACTGAAGTCAAATTAAGAGAAAATTAAAACAATAAAATAGCAAATTACCTTGGTACTATGAATAAGCTCCCGGGGTGAAGTCAGGGGCAAAAGTAACAACTAACAAAGTTCCAGAATTGAAGTTCATTTGTAAGCAGAGCTGTTCATTATTTCAGGACCAGTGACCATGAATGATTGCCAATAAAAAAAAAAGCCTTATTAATTCCTATGCCCACTGGAGATTTCCACATTTAGCCGTGTTGCTGACTGAATTCAAAATGAGGGTGTGTGATTTATTTGTCTCCATTAGCGCAAAACAACAAGTCAAAGTAAATATTTGATATTTGCAACTTAAATAAACATGAATATTGCATTAGCCAAAATGTTTTTTATGTCATTAAATATTCAAATGTTTTGCAGAAGGATTATCCAAATTCCTGTAAGTGCTTGAAATACCTCCTGACTGGAGTCCATGTTTATATTTTTTTTTAATGTATGATGACTGCTGTATTGCATGAGATTGAACGAGCAACATCACAGGTTTGAGGAGAACCAGTGCTATTCTCTCACCTGTCGCCCAGTAGTAGATGTCCCAGTCGTTGCTCGGTTCATTGATCAGTCTGTCGTACTGCCGCAGCTGGTTGTCACTCATCGTGTTCAGGTATTTCTTTGCAAAGAGGCTGTAAGACAGATGGAGGCTTCAGTTGAGTATTTTCTCTAGATGATATCTCAACGATACAGGTAGTTATCTGGTTAATTTGTCCAACTTAAAAACTTTGAGGGGAACACAGGAACATTGAAAAGCTAGATGAGTTTACAACTTTCGTACAGGTTCACAGGACAAAGGGGGGGGGGGGGGGGGGGGGCAAAATCAGTTCAGTTTAACAACCTGAGCAGAATGCAGTTCTCCAACATGCCCCTCTTGCGACTCTCATAAAGAAGTCTGCGTTTCTTGATGTAAGCGGTCTCGCTTGGGTTCTCCTCCCAAGGCGGCAGAGGCATCTCGATCAGGTCCCCCCTGGTGTCCTCTGGCGAGTCGCCACGGTAACCACGAGACGATATCAGCCCTGTGACTGCTGGCCTCAATGCTGCTTGGCACATCCCTGCCACCAGCTGACGGCAAAAAAAAACACAAGTTTAAATCAACACCAGTGACTTGCTACACAAACTCATCAGAGTCAAACAATTCACTGTGCAAAATGTGGAGAACCTGCTGAAAATGCTGAACATATAGTTTCATGTAGTTTTGTTTAAGTAAAAAACACCTGCAACTAGGTGCATGTCTGTCAGGGACTTAAGATAAAATACACAAAAGTTCACTTTTTTGTATTAAATATTATACATTTTATACAATAAAGATGAAAGCTTAATGGTAAATAATGGTTTAAGGAGTGTATTTTTCTGTGTTAAATTTATCTTTTAGTTGGCCTGTGGAAGGGACCTGACCCCTAGACTTGGCGCAAATGAAATAAAAAATTATATATAATAGAAATGCTGCTCATACATCGATGCAACATAATAAAGTGTGCATTATACGTCACAGGGGACTTTGTTAAAAGATATCCATTTGGTATTACGTCCCGGGACCTTTCTTTGTTAGCAAATATAACCAATCTGACACGACCTGTCATACAGTTTGCAGAAGAATGTGTGTATTAGTGTGGTGTAGTGTTCCTCCCTGACATTTGTCTTTAAGTTGTTTTTGGTTTGAATATTAAACTGTTTATGGTCTAAATTTATTGACTAAACAATAACAGAGTGGGATTTGCTTATTCTTCTTTTAGATGATGTTGTTCAAAGTTTTTTTTCCTCTACATAAAAACTTTAAAGTCCAGAGAGAGAGAGAGACTGAGAGAGAGAGGGGAGCAGAGTGAGGTTACATCACACGCTGTCCTGTTGTACAACTGTCCTCCAGCGACACACACACAAACACACGCACAACCAACAACACAGTCTGCACCTTTACTACACTGAACTGAACATTAGCCATTAACAGCATGAATATACAGCTGCTACACAACAATAACATCACATAAAAACATGTGATCGGGCCTCTCTGAACAGTCCTTGGCGCGATGGTCAATGCAGCTTCAACACAATTCACCAGTAAATAAAATAAAATCAAAGCCTTTGATCCAAAGGTTGACTTCGTGACTCACTTTTTTGGCAATGACGTACGACAACATTTTAAAATCTCTCTTTGGCGACTAAGAAGAAGAGGAAGCTGCTCCAGGTCCGTGAACGTGCGACTCACAACAGAGGAAATTACACAAGCAGCTGTCTAGTCAGAGGAAACACACCGGGGGACCTTTATAGCAGCGCACACATGGCGCCATGTTGATTAGGTAATAGTACTGTCTAAAAGAGAATATAATCGTTATTTTGTATAATAGTTTATTTCTCGGGTTATATCATTTCATTCATAAATTACCGAAATAATAAAAGTCCATCTAAACGTCAGTAATCGCAGGGGTTGACAAAGCGGAACTAGATGAAGATGGTTGTTGTCAGTCGGATCGAACGCCCTGACACACCCCGGCGTTCAGAGTAGCAACATTAGCACTAGCTGAGGAAGGAGCGAACACATACTAGCTAGATAGCCCTCGTGGGTGAACTCACACATGTAATACTGTGGTTTTACTTTCAAAGGTTCCATTAAACATTATGTATTAACTTGTGTTCGCTTTTCGTATCCTCGGCTGGTCATATCTAGTTGCTTTTTTTGTATAATTCCATGTTTTGTGGGCTCGTGCGGAACGTTAGCTAACGGTAGACACCAGGCGAGACGCTAGCTGTTATCTCCTGAACCGGATCACCTGTTGTCCGCATGCACTCGTATTGATTTGCGGTAGAGTGTTTCATGTTGCGATCATTTAGAAAGTTGTAAAACCTTTTTGCTGTGGAACTCGCTGCAGAGCCCTCGGTCGGATCGTTCGAGGCCCACGGGATGGCTGCTCCTGCGGCTGCAGCCGGACCAGGCTCCTCCAGGCGGACGGACATGTACACTAATGTGCATCAAAACAAAGAGGTGAGACCGATGTTTACATGTGCTCATCGAGCGGATGAACTCAAATGCGTCCCTCCACCAGACGCCTGTGTGACCTGTCTTGCAGAGAAGGATAAGATATGTCTGTGTTGCGACAGTGGGCTCAGATAGAACGTGTTTGAAATCAAAACATAACTACAGTTCATGTCTCCCATTGCAAACACCCTCCGGTTAAATAACACCACAGCCCGTCATGTTTAAAGTTGTGAGTTTATCAGGAACACTAAGCTAAAACAAATGGCGTCTAAAACAGCAGCTTATTTCATTGGGGTTATCAAGATCAGTTATTGTTGCGTCATTATGAATGTGGAGGCTTCAAATCATTGTGCGATAGAAATGCATAAGGCTTCAACTTTTTTGTCTATATGCGATTTTTGGCCATATCACCCATCCTGATATTCATAGAAACTGATTATAACCTTCACGAGGGATTATTTGCATAGCAATTAGATTCAACTACACTAGTTTTTAACAGCTTGGTGTTTTTTTTACATTGTATAGTCGTGTTTCAGCCTTTAAGTCCATAGAGTTAGGTCTGATGAGAGCATTGTTACTTCTAATTGTTTGCATAACATATATCTGTGGTCACTGTCATTAACACACTCTATCTAAAATTGAAAATACACTATATCTACTGGATAATGTCAATATTCCTTTTTTACGACTTTATTTTCTGCCAACATTTCTGTGGAAGTCCCAGAAAATATTGGAATTAACCCCTCAGTCTACACTTCTTCCAGCTGAGAACTAAGATTTGTATTTCTTCTGGTTGCAGTTTGCTTATCAGTGCTCTGCACATTGAGATACACTGCATGACAGCATGTAAGTTGACTTTGTCATTACTTTCTCTCCCGCACAGGATTTGGACAGAATTGCTGAAGCAAATGAACTCTATGATGCTGTCTTGACTGGCTCAGTGGATCAGTACCAGAGCGTCAATAAAAGTCTTGCACCCGAGGAGAATTCAGTTAAAGAGGAGCCACAATTAACAGATGGACAAACACAGAAAGGAGGGAATTCAGAGAAGAGACTGTCGTTATATTTTGGAAATTTCCCCTGGGTGAGTAACACTTGGCGACATGTTTATGGTATTGTACCATGTTTGTTGTTCTGTCCACATGGGCTTGCAGAGCATTGTCGAAATGATACAGACCGCAGACTTAAAATAAGCAGCAGTAAGATGCAATTATAAAAAAATATAAACTTGACAAATGGCAATTAAGTTTATATCAAGCTCAAGTAATCATCAATGAACATAATGACACATGGTAAGGCGTGTGCATAACCTCAGTACAAGAAAATTCTCATAAATTAATGGATAGAGTGATTTTTTTGTAGGTGCTGTTACTAAAGCTTTGATTTTTGCCTAAGCTCAGAACAGTAGAACTCTTTTTCTTTAAATCAGCTAAATTGCTGTTTATGCAACAAATTAACTCTCTTCCTTCCTCATTTTCTCTTCCCCTTCTTGCAGTGGACATCTGACAAGGACATCACAGGACTGGCCCAAAACCTGGGTGTGAGGGACATCAAAGAGATCAAATTTGCAGAGAACAGAATTAATGGCCAGTCAAGAGGGTGAGATTTTATAAATCAAGTATGTGTGTATATATATATGTGTGTGTGTGTGTGTATAAAATAAGGCTTTTCTGTGGTGTTGCCATTCATGTGTTGTTTCTTCTACTCTGTAATGCAGCTACGCGGAGGTGATCGTGACCTCAGAAGAGTCATTCAAAATATTGTTGGAAAAAATACCCCAATGTAAACTGAATGGAGACAAGCTTGACTGTCGCTTTGCCACTCGACAGAACCTCAATGTGTTTGAAGACATAGCGAATAAACGTAAGAGCGCCACATCTGAAGTAAATACTTGGGATCTTAAACTTTAAAGCAGAATGCTACAGAGTCTGTCATCTTTGACCTCTAACAATATGTTCTCAACAGGTATGCCCCTTCGCGTGAATTCCAAAGATTCCAAGGATGATGCTTCAGAAAAAATTCCTTCATTATTGTCACAGGAGCCCATCCCTATACCTCCACTTTTTCCACAACATTCGCATCAACACGTCTTTCCCTCATTACCCAGTCCTTTCCTCGGTCACCCTCACCCACCACCTCATCACCCACATCCTCACCAACATCCTCCGCCTCACCAACATCCTCCGCCTCACCAACATCCTCCCCCTCATCAACATCCTCCCCCTCATCAACATCAACATCCTCCTCCTCATCCTCATCCTCATCCTCATCCTCACTACCCACATATGCCTCCAAACGTCCCACCACCCATGCCACCCCCTTTATTCCCTCCTCATCCACCCCACATTCATAGCCAACCACCTCCTAGTCTTCATATAAATCCAGCTTTCTTCCCCCCGGGACAAGACGGGCACAGCAGCAAAGCTTACAGCCAACAAAAGTGAGAAAACTTTCTGTTTTTTAGAGTTAAGCTATTAATAACTGTTCATTAAAATTAAAAGTTTAACACCATTGTTGTGGAAAAGGGATTGTTAAAGCAGCAAAGGACCAGGATCCAGAGACAAATACAAGCGAATATGTGCATATAATAAAACACATAAAGTATAATACAGCAAATTAAGATTCAGATTTTGATCGAATTTCTGAAAATACTTAATCATTTTAGGGATGACTTGTTTGTGGTGAAATAATTCTGTTAGTAAGTATGGAAACAATCTGTCCATTTTTTCCAGACACACACCTAAAAGTACAGATGGAGACTTTGAGGAGCTGATGAACAGAAACAGAGCCGTTGCCAGCAGTGCCATCTCCAAGGCTGTGTCTGGAGCAACAGCTGGTGAGTACAGCAGCCCATTCTGTCAAGTGGAAGACGGAACACATAACTTAATAAGCCATGCTGGGAAAGGACTGGTCCTTACTTATGACTGGCTGTCATATGGAGAAAAATTAAAAGCTGTTAAGGTTTTATGCTCAGTCCGACAGAGACGCATCAATGTAGCATAACATGCAAATCACCCAATTTCACAACAGGAATTATAGTAGTTAGTTGAGGAAAAGTGATGGTTTTTACCAGATATAAAACATTAATGGGTTAATTAATAGAGCTGGCAATTAGCGCTTCATGTGCTTTATTATTTATGTGCTTCTTTTAATACTTTTCAGTAAACTTCTTCAGGTACATGCCTTTTATTCCATCGGTCCAATGTTCTGTTAAGACCTGCCTGAGGAGATGTAGCAGTGATGATTTCACATAAACCACAGAGCTCAGTGTTTTCTCAGTAACATTCAATGCTGTGTAAAAATGCTGTTCTCTGATCTGTGCTTTGACCCACCTGTCAAACAGAGTCTTCCACAGAGTGGCTTGGATGACATTTAGATTTGTAAATTCTATAAACACATTGAAATGCTGATCAAAAGAAACAGGAATTTTATCATGACTGTAAATGCAAATGAAGAATTTCCGACTGTTAGTTGATTGCTGGGTGTGTTCACGTCTGACAATCAGCAATATTTACTTAACTTTATATAACTCAATGATTTTCGCTATTAACAGTGTATGTTACTTAGCATATTATACTTGTCTAATTGGAGTGAAACTTATTTAATTGTCAATATTTTTCTGGAATGAGGTAACTCACAACCAAATGATATTAATTTCCAATCTTTCTGTAGCTTAAGTCCAGATGGAAGTGGGTGCTTGAATTTTCATTTTGGCATAACTGCACTTACACGTGCAGGTAAATGTCATCGAAGTCTTTATTACAATAAACCTACCAGCTTTGAATCGCTTCTAGTTCAAAATAAATGTCTTTAATATCCCATCTTTTTTATTGCTGATGCAGGAGACCTGAGGGTAGCGATGGAGACTCTGTTAACTGCCATTGCCATCATTAAGCAGTCCAGAGTGTACGGGGATGAACGCTGTCAAGCCCTGGTCACCTCACTCAAAGACTGTCTGGTCTCTATCCAGGGCAACTATGGCTACAGGTTTGTTAAGATATGTATCTCGTTATGTGCGATGCATTTTGTTGCTTATATAGAAGCTGAGGCTGGATCTTCACATCATAAGCATTCTTACAAGTTCTGATCACACAAACACACATTTCTGTGCAGGAGCAGCAGTCGTTCTGGGGACAAAGGAAGAGACCGCGACCGGGGTCGTGACAGGGAGCGAGAGCGAGAGCGCGATAGAGTACGGGACCAAGAAGATTCCTCTGGCTGGGAAGCTGCCGGAATGTCTCGAAGACACAGAGAACGTTCCTGGAGTGGAGAGAAAGTCAAGGAGCGCTCACGGGAACGGGAAAGGCACAGAGATCATAGAGACCGAGACAGAGATCGATACCGCTGACGTGGTAAACTTCTCTCTATTTCATATATTAACTTAATTCCCACACTTCATCTTTCATCCATTAGAACCTTTCATTTTTTTTATTCTTTTTATTTTATTGTCAGAGTAGTGATCTCTTGGTTTATTTATTACGTTTTTAGCTGTATCGTATAAACCCGTGCTTTCAGCAAGCCCAAAACCTTTTTGACCGATTACAGTTCAAGGAGTCATGTTGTTACTTTTGTGCAACATTCATATTGTGCTATGCACTTTATTAAATGTGCAAGCTATTACATCAGCCGATTCTTAATGCATCATCATCACCACATTTTCCTTATTCTCATGTGTCATTGAAGAGGCCTACTATGGATATAACTCAATACCATAAGTAATTATGTTGAGTATTTAAGACTGATCTTTGTAAAAAAGCATACAAGTCAATGCAAAGTTCCACATGAACACCCTGGGTTGTTTTCTGTAGTTAAAGTAATCACTAAAGCTTAAGATCTACGGATTATTACCACACATCGTCTCATTAGATTTGTCTTATTGTGGATTTAAAGTTTGTCGCTTCTCTTCCCAGACATGTCATGAAGCAGAGGGAAGACAGGACATTTTTTTTCTGCATCAAGCTGTATAAATTTCTGGAGGACTCTAAGGTGAGACTGAAGATTAATCTCCAAGAAGTTCCGTACTTTTTGTGTTCTTCAGTCATCTGTATATACTAGAATTTTTTCTTGTTTTAAGAACAAATGTGATAGGTTTAGGGGAATGTAGATTTGTTGCTGGGACATCAGTCCAACACTTGCATGCATTAAATCACTGTAATAAGTTATGTAATATACAGTTAACATTTTCATCTTTCTTTTGTAATAAATCTGCAAATTAAAGAACATTTCCTGAAAATTTATTTTTTGCGCTTTATTTCTGCAGGCATTTATTTAACGTTCTATTTTCTTACTGAAAATGAATGTAATCCAGCATTCTGTAATTTGTATGTTGTCATGCCATTACATTTGTTATTTGAACTTGAAGCAGAACCTAAGTGACTATATATTTCCTAGCTATTGATCAACAGTGCACTGCAGAACAATTTTAGATTTGTCAAATTTTCCAAATCCTAGTAATGGGTGAGAACAACAATAGTAGTTGAAAGACTGTTGTAAATGAATAAGTCAGTAACAAAGGTAACAAGGTCATTTGATAGCTTTATTTAGAAAAACAAATTAACATTTCAAAAGTCTTCACTGTGATCTTCTGTCAGACAAAACCATAATAACATGACTCTGTCCATGTCACATCCCCACAAAGTCCCTGCAGTTCTTGGAGGTAGCAAGTAGCAATCACTTCTCCAGTGGAGCATAATTCAATAACTTCTCAATAAGATCCACGTGAGAAAGGAGCATCCTCCGACAGCAGTATCTCTTCAGGCCCAGGGCATCAAGGGCATCACTTAAAAGGGAGAGAGGAGGTAAAGTCGGTCTTAATGCACAGCACACAGAGCACTGAATGAATAAGTAAAGGACATGGACATTACTGCAGACAATAGTGAGGATAACTCAGCCTCAATGGCCTCCGGTAACTGCCATGATTCATTCCATCATTGCATCTTGTCTTTTATTGTACACAGCACATAACCTGAGAGTGGGCTAAAAGGATTTTAAAGTGTAGTGTATTTCTATTTGACTTGTTTTTGAATATTTGGACACAGCTGCTATGACAGACTCAAAAAATATGATTCCGGATTTGATTTGACAATTCGAAAGGGGTCAGGAACTTGCTGCAGGAATCTTGAGGTGTGTGTGGTGCACTGACAGAAAGCAGCAGGTAGGAACTCACCCCTCAGTGTACTCTGCTTGGAGCAGGCCGAGGTATGCCTCCCACTTATTACCCACGATCTTCCCGCATGTGAAGCAGCGGATAGGGATGATCATTGTCGGACACCTGGAGACAGACAGACAGACCCCGGTGGTTAGCATCATCGGTGATCATCAAAGGAATAATGTCACACGAGAGAGAGAAGTGACGATTATCGATTAATTCATTCACGTAACCATTTTCTTTTCTTATGCATAGTTAAACATGACTTTCTTTATGTGGTCTGAAAACATGAATGGTATAAAAGCAGAGACTTATCTAAAGGGGAACTGCAGGGTTTTACTGGATTATATGGAAGAGACTTTGCATCGACTGGTTTGTGCTTTCGTGGAAAATCTTACTGTAAACCACATACATATTCTACAGTTCATGATTGAAGCTCTGCCACAGAGTGTAGCCACGAGATTAGCTTGCTAGCACAACAACTACGGCTAACATTAGCCGCTAGTCACATGCTAACACGAGTTGACATCTTGTTGGTTATTTACCGGTCAAAACACAAAGTCTAGCAACATGTCGGGTTGTGTGAACTCACCGTCACCAGTCAGGTTCAACGATAGCTTCAATAATAAGTTATAGAGCGAGAAACAAGCGATGGCGGCTTCCCTCCACACTGTTCTCCTGCTGCTACCACAATGACTTCCGGCGCCAAGCCTTCACAATAAAGGCACAACTAACCGCTCATGACGCAGCCTTCCCCCACTGATATAGTAGATGAGATGGATTGAGTATTTATTTGAATAATATTGCAGTATTACACATTAAATTACAGCAGCACACACCTTAAAACTTTCTACTCAAAACGTATTAAAACCCTTATTGAGCTTGACTGCATTAGCTTTAGTTGGGTGTACCTAATAAAATGGCAACTGAGAGAAAATAGAGAGATGTAATATTTATTTGCCAAAAGCTGCACATGTGTCGTTAGTGTATCAAAGCTACAGATGCCGGTTCTGCTCTTATGTGCAATGCTCGATTTACTAAAGTGTTTGCAGTGCAGACTGTGCATGCCAGAGTTTTGTTGTACTTGTTTGGCCTATGTCCTCAGGATTTGTGCGTGTGTTTATCCTTTTGAAGACCTCAGCCAACTGCCAGTATGATTTATTTACACAGCTTCCACCTAAAATACGGAACAAATCAGCCAATTAATTTGTAAAGCCCATATCCACAAATCACAATTTGTATCATAGACAGGATAGGATTAAAGAAATATACTGACTTCTGCAAGATATTTTACTGTTGAACCAAAAGCATCATTCATGAACATGCAAGTTTTCATTTGATAGTGAATGATTATGATTATTGTGCATATTTCTTTATATGTTGTAAAATGCAAAGTCTGTATCACCAAGAAAAGCCTGGAGTTTTGAAGATTGCTCTTTCTTGTTCATGTACAGCTTATAGAATCTTCTCTGTGACATCCTACAGTACATTTTTAAATATTGTCATTTAAAAATACACTGCTCTGTATTCCAATATGTGAAATGTAGATTTGATAAACCACAGAATACATAGATTGTAGTAGCTTTAAGCTTAAGATGTAGAGTATATCATTATATTATTATATTTTCTGAAACTGTAAAGGAATTTAAAATAACTCAGATGAATGACTGAATGACAACCAGATAATTTAAAATAAAGACAACACTTGTTATTGAGGAAACACTCACTTGGGCTGGTTCACTACCTTTAATAAAGTTTGGATTACAGCCTCCTTATTTTTTTACATTAGCGGTTTGGGGACAGAGGGGGAGTGTGCAAAAGGAAAATATTAGAAATATATCAAAAATATACCATAACCATCCTTATCATCATTACCATCATCATCAACATCATCACTATCATTACCATCAGCAGCATCATACATCATAATCATCTATAATATTCTACATCATCATTGAACTTGCTACAGCACAGGTGCTAAATGATGAGTCCTATCTGAATTATTGCATTTATACGCTGTTGAATTTATGAAAATAGGGTTTCTTTTTTTTTGGTACACTGTATTGTACACTGGTGAAGTGTGTTTCGGTGTGGGCATACTATCTTTTGGATGTGTCTGGGGTGTTGACTGTGGTGAATGTGGTATTTTTGTATAATATATGTGGTTCCCTTAAAACTAAAATCAGGTAATGAAATGTGCTAGAATTGTCTTGTAACTATCTACTTATGCAGCAGAAAATTCCCCATGAACTTTACATGTGAGTGGACAATAGTGTTTACAGATGTGCAGGCAAGTGGACGCAGTAGGAAAACTGTGACTGCTTGATATTTTCTAGTAGACTATACAACAGTAGTTCATCTACACTTCTCTGACATTATTAAAGATGTAGGATATGTTCATCCCATGAAAATTGTACCTTGGTATTAATTAGGTTTTGAAATCAAGATTATTTTCCTAAAGCCACACAAGGGGAGAACAGTGAAAACAGAAACAACTCCCATGTTGGCAGCAGGTTTAAAAATGATACCTCAACATGAATGGCTGCTACAGCCAAGTATCTACTGAGAGATGTTTACAGATTGAACCAGCACAACTGTGGCTATTGTGTAAGACATAAAAGGTTATTGATTTCAGACATTACAGTAAACTCAAACTGTTTCTTATTCTACAGCAAGACTAACTCCACCATTCTTTCGTGCCACATACTGTACTTGTTATAATATATCCAACAACTCCCTATATCCACATCTTATACCACTGCATGCTTATATATATCTGTTATTTCTTTAAATTGCAGTGGGCCATTCTCTATTTGACATTTTTTGGTGATATGCAGGAACATTGTCTTTCTCCAAGTATTCTGAAGAAAGAGTTCGGCACTGATATAGCCTTAATATGTGCAAATCATCACAATGGATATTCATAGTTGGTTTCAGGGTTGTTTTTTCTCGTCTGATGGTCAGAAATAACATCTACAAGTTTTCAGCAGTTTCATGATCTTTTACCACCGTTAACCAAGTTCATTTCCGGTGCAAGAATGTTCAAATATAGCACGATTATATCAATATTTGTCCAAACAGGATTAAACAAGATAAAGCAGTTGCATAAGCTACCTGTAGAGAGTTTTTGTTCTTAAGCTCAGTACAGTGTGATATTTATTCTCATGAAATTAATAATTTACAGTTCAGATGCAGATTTGGGGCATTGCCATGCATATGCTATATCAAACTATGCTCCATATACAGCCTTGATCAAACTTGAATTGTTCGATTCACTACGATTGAAAGCAGGCCAAGAAAGGAAAAAATATGTAATTTGCACAGTGGCTCCCCATCCCCCATATGTACCATGTAGTCTGTGAACCATCAACAACACTAATTTCTCCTCGTCAGTAGCAGCACTCCCAGCAAGATGGCTCCTGCAGCAATGACGGCACCCCCGATGAGAAAGGGTTTCAGGTGTTCCAGAGTGTCTGTGCCAGAGGCCGCACCCTCATCACCTGCTGCTGCGGCGTCAGCCTCTGGTGCTCCATCCTGAGCAGGAGGAAGCTCAGGTTCAGGCTCGGGGGCTGCAGGTGCAGGTGCAGGGTCGGCCTTGCGGACTGGTGCCGGCTCCTTCTTAGATGCTGCCTTGGGCGCTGGTGCTCCGGACTTGGCCTTGGCTTCCATGGACTTGAGGACAAAGGTGGGGTCTGGTCTGTCTTTATATAAGGTCAGCTCTGTGCTGCTTCACTGAGGAAAAACAGCAAACAAACAGGCCAGATTATCCTTCTAAATTAAGCTCAGACATCATGTTTTCTGCTCCATCGGGTGTGAAGGCACTGACATGTGAGAGAGCCCTGAATATCCATGTGTTCACTGTACAGCAGTGAAGCCCTCATCTGGCAGATGGGCCTTAAATGTGACCTTGGAAAAAGATGACATTGATGGGAACATTCCGACGCTCAGAAGGACAGAGAATTGTTTATTTTGGTCACAGCTGCTGTGACATAATCTTCGCCTGAATACTTAATGTAACAGCAGCTTCCTGTGGAAAGCATTTCACGAGACAATCTTTTAGTTTTGTCATAGAGCAATGGAGAGTGGTGCTGTCACTGCAGAGCCGATTCACAGTCTCGGAAGGAATCTTCATTTCTGTGACCCAGACAAGAATCTAATCCAGATGCAGTAACAGAAAGAGTGAATCTCTTCCCTGTGTTAATCTGTGCTCTCCCTCTTTAAAAGTGCATGAGTCATATGAGCTAAAAATGGAGCACAAGATGGAGGAGAGAAATAGGGACAACAATAACTGCGATGTAGGAAATCAGTGAACATGCAAATTAGGAAGAAATAAAGGGGAATACATACTTCTCAAATACAATGAACACATCACAGCAGTTTGCACTGTACCGTATGTCGGGTGGACACATCTTTACCAAAATGTTTCCTTTAAATCCTGCAGTGATGTGATGAGGGGAAATATGGAGATTACGTACCTCTCCAACAGCTTCTGTAGAGATCACAAGAATAACAGATGGCGACGGAACCACCAGAGTCTGGGAGTCAGGATGTCCTTAATATAAGAAAATGAGAGAATGCAGAGAGATGGAGGACACTGAAAGTAGGAGGGAGGAGAGGGAGAGGAGGAGAGACTAGGATGTACCATCTGGTCCTGAAAATAGGGGTAGCCTATCCTTTGACTACATCCTGGGCTTTGGAATCTTTTTAAGACATTTTTTATCCAGTTTTTATGGCTGTATAAGGGTTGTTAATAAGTAGAGCCTTGTGTTTGATTGTCTCTGCATTTATCAGATACAATACACATCGGATCTTGTTTCAGTGCATGTGACATTTTTTATTTTTTCCTATTTTGTTCAGGCATATTTGATATCAAGATAAACAATTGCTCAGGGTAAATTGCTGATTTTTCTCCAGCTTGTTGTCTCCATAAGAATCTATGGATTATTTTCAAAGGGAAAGTGTTGGAGCTCAGAGCCAACATAGAAAATATCATACATTAAACACACAGTAGGTAACCAGACTGCTTAGATTCTGAGTCAGTAATTTACTCGTGTAATTTCATTATAAGATCTTAAGCATACATTTACTGTGGGTAACCAGATTAGTTTCTCTCTTGAACGATCAAGCCATTCATTTTCTTTAACCTGCTCATCCTTTGGAGGCGGGACCCTGTTCACTATGAACAAGAGCTATGTTAATATTACTGGAAAAAAAAAAGGGACATTAACACTGACTGACAGATGGCACTCTCACAGACAGAGACAGTATAGAGATCACAAATGCAATAATAATAAAGACAGACCATTATGAAATTATGAGGGCAGGTGATCAAATGAATTATGTTGCTTTCGTCTCTGTTAAGAGGAATTATCTTGCATTGGCCCCAGTCTGAGTTAATATGAAGAAAGGTTACTTTTCAAATAATCTGAACGATGTCTGTTTTCAAGATTCTAAATTAATCTTACGATCCACACAGACTATGTACAAATTACATTGAATATAGATCATGAATGTAATTTAGAATCCTATTGGTTCTCAATGCAGGTATAAAAACATTGCATGTACCAATAACCATGTTTGTAGTATTGTGGATTGTTATGCCTCCTCAATTCAGTTGTCCTTGCTGCTCCCTTCATTTCTATCAGACATGTTCAACTTTAAACATTGACACCATTCCATTATGTTACAAACTGTTTATTCTAATGACTGTTGTTTTGCTGATATTCGTTCTTACAATCAGAATCTATTAAACTTCTGTCCATCCTGGGAGAGGGATCCCAAACATGTGGCTATCTCTGAGGTATCAACATTTCACCCCTGTCGATAAGGTTGTTTTGGTAGTTTGTCCTTACTCTCGTTGAGGGTTAAGGACAGAGGATGTTGCACCTTGTTAAGACCTATGATACCAATTATGATTTGTGAATAGGGGTTAAACAAATAAAAGGTGATTTATTGATTGGTTGAGTACAGCCTTTATTTCCTCAAACACAATTTAATGTACAAAATAAAACCGGTTGCAATTGACACACACTAATTCAGGCTGCTGTGGGGTTATTTTCGGACCTGAGGTCAGCAGTGTTGACAGCAGGCTGTGGGAAAGTGAGCATAGTTTTTTATTCCTCATTCATTCTGTCTCTTCAGTCGCATAGTGGCTGCTCGTGCTGGTTCTGCTGCTGCTGACAGAACAAGATACTACACGTTTTTTCCATGTGTGAATTTTCTGACGTGACACCGATCCACGCCCAGTGTACGTCCAGCCAAAGAGAAGCGCTGTGTCAAGATAGTGATCCGCGAAGTGTGAATCTTTCCAATGCGTCCCGGTTTTCACGTAAAAGACGCTGTCAAATCATGTCAGATATTAATCAACCCATATTTACAAAGTCACCGGAAATCAAACATAAAGCCCATTTTCATTTCGTGCCAATTTGATATGTTGTATCGATGCAATGAGCAGAAATTGGTGTTTTCAGCGAAATAAATCAATTCACAGCAATGGTCGTGGACTGGAGATGCGTGACGCATTTATTCAGTAAATGTTGCTTTAAAAAACATAATATGATTTGCCTCTGTTACACATAATCATGTTAATATTACGTTTATTAACCTTCCTTAAAAATAAATCGGTGTTTGTTCTCCGCACAAACATGGGCGTGTCCCGTCGCCGTGGTAACGTACGTTCCTTTTGGGGTATTCCGCTAAACTGCGCATGCGCGGGTCCACCACTCGGCTCATCACGTCACATTACCGCCTTTAAATAAAAAATGAAGCTACATTCAGCGACATGCAACCCTCCGTGGTGATGTAATGATAAGGTGATGACAATGTGATGCTTCTCGGGATCTCTGCGGCTCTCTGCGGGCGAGAGGACACATGGGAGCGGCAGCCTCTCGACACACACCCCGCTCTCTGGCCGTGATTCCCTGATAGTCACACTCACAGACCACCGGCGGCGCGCTTTTCTCCGCAGGACCCCCGGTCCTCCGTCCCCCTCCCGCCCGCCAGGTGTACGTACACAATACGGTTTGACGCTGCCAAACGCGGAAGGGTAACATCCACCTCGTACGTGTGTTTTCCCCCCCCCCCCTCTGTGGGAGAGATGTCCGCGGGGAGGGGCCAGCTTCCCGTGAAGTGCCACCTCCGTGTAGCCGCCCTGCGCGCCGGGGTTCGGGAGCTGTCCGGCTGAGGGCTCACTCTTCAAGCCAGTCAACACCGGGAAGGAGGCTCGTCTCGTCCGGTCGAACACACCGAGGGGAGCTATCATTTATCCGCCGGGCATAGGAGCCATCATGCCCGAGCGGCTCCTGCGGGACGACGCGAGGCTGCTAGTGGAGCTCCGCGGCTGACGACGTGTTGCAGCGAAGCGGAGGAATCGGGAGCCTCCAGCGGGTTGAGAACCGACCGAGTCGTCCTCGATACCCGCCCCGCTCCGGGCTCGCCTGTCACCCGGGAGGAGACAACCGAGACGGATACAACCGGGCTGAGTCCCGTCCACGCCCGCCTGCTGGAATGACGTCCGCCCGGTTCTTTTGATTTTTTCCAGCGGTGAGACATTCAATGAGCCCCCCCGCCTCGATACGGACTCGGGGCTGAGGCGGCTCGGCAGGCGGAGGGATATGGGAGAGCGAGCGGAACCGATGCAGTGGGTCGTGGCGAGGCATCGTCAAAACACAGGTGAGACCGGCAGAGACCGGCTGAGATTTACCGACCTGGCTGATAGAACACGAAAAAAACATGCCTTCAGCTGTGTGTGCACATGCAGGGGCAGCCGAGCCGAGCCAGGACAGTGTGACCCGGCTCTTTCAACTCGTGCTGTAGTGATGCTTCACACACATTCCTCTTAGGCCACATTCTCCAGTAGCTAGGCCCGCAGGATGCCACCTTAAGCAGCTGTCCTGATTAAATGAGATTAGACAGTATGATGCTGCTGGTGGTGGTGCTGCTGCTGCTGGTGGTGGTGCTGCTGCTGCTGCTGGTGGTGGTGGTGGTGCTGCTGGTGGTGCTGGTGCTCATCCACTTGTAGGAATCACATGTTCGGATGCTGCTGCTGCACATGTCGGCACACAGGGCTGCAGGGAGCTGGGGCTGCACTGGGGTTTCTTATTATGTCACAGGGAGAATAGACTATGCAATATGTCAGGAATAGTGGCAGATGACAGAAGTTACAAAGTGATGTTTAACTCAGTAATAGATGTCTGACCTCTGCTAATTGATCAGTCTGCAGGTCTCTTCCTGGCCAACGAGACTCACCACACTCATACATACAGGATCATATAATACACTGTCCAGACTCCTGTGCTATAAGTCAGGCAGGAGGTGACCCCCCCCCCCCCCCCCTTTCAAACCAGGACCTGGCGCTGAGACGACAGGAGGAATGTGACACCTGTTTATCACCCACGCTGAGAATATTTCCCTGATAATTTGTTCACAACTTCCAGCGGCGAAAACACTCTAGTGTCAAACCGCAAATGTGCGATGTTTGAGCAGAGATGGCTGCGGGTGACATGTGGAGTGATGGGACGAATAGGCAGCCGAGGGCTGTGAGGAATACCTTTTTTGTGGTTCTATGATATGAAACCAGATGAGTTTGTCATGGCAGGAAGGGCTGGTGTGTTTAATACACAAGGATAAGAATGAAACAGCTTGTACAATTTGTATATTCGTTTTAGATTGGATTCTACTGTGTCCTGGCTCTTATGATAGTAACTCATTTCATTTCCATAGCAAATGTTACAGTGCTGAAAGAAGCCCTTCATAGGTTAAAAAATACAAATAAAGGCAAATAACTATAAATATTAACTGCATGTTATAATTGCACGTTGATAGCAGTTTTGAGAAGGTGCTTGGTCCTGAGAGGAAATGACAGGACCCACAGACAACCCTTTAATATGATACATATTAGATCAAAGTTTAACATCATAGGATAGATATTAAATTACAGTAAGTAATCGTGTCTTGCACCTTTCAACCCAAACCCCCTCATCTATATTTATAATCTGTAGTTGAATAAAAATTGTTAAAATTATTTGATGTGATTTTTAAATTGTGGAAGTCAAGGTGTACATCAATCATTCTTTGACTTCTGAAAAAACACTGACAAGCCTCACGTTTAGTATGGAAGGTGGAAAACAACAAGAAACTGGATTTTAGTGGACTGGTGACTAATATTTAGAAACACGGCCACTGTCCTGAGATCAAGTTGAATTTGTTGCAAGCAGGGACAGGCCCAGCTTTGCACACCAGTGTTTACACCTGCTTCACTGGTTTCTCTCTAAGCTTCATCCCTGGTGGAAACCAAGTGCCTCCGGTGAGTTCTGGCACATATGTTGGCTCTTTGTTTTCCCCAGTCTGGGTGTGAGAGAGTCTCTCATACGTCACCTACTTTTGTGCCAGAAGACTGGTTTCTCTTTGCCACTGCACACCTAATAATTTATTATAATTTAGCACGATGCAATGACGGCGTTTGGGTCTTTACTGTTTGTAAAGGAATTCCCACTGCTTTTGCATGAGGCAGCAGCAGAGAAGTATATTTTGCACTAATGAGGGAAGATATGTAGACATTTGCTGTGTTCCAGTGTTGCTTTTGAAACTATTAAATAATAGTTTTTTCTCACATTGGCACATTTCATAATTAAGACAATGGCTTCATAAAGCAAATTAATATATTTTATGGAGTCTGTATGGATCAGGGAAGGTTAAATGGGATCAATAGTTGCAAGTATGTATAGTACAGGGTTTAATGGAACAGTTAATGCCTGTCTATTCCACAAAAATGTGATATTTTTGTGGAATATAACACAACTACCCTATGGTCCGAAACTATCATTTGGTGATTGTTGATCTGCCGTTAAATCAGTCTTCTGTCAAAATCTGGTGAATTATGAAGTTTTCTTTAATTATTTTTGTCCTCTTTCTTGTCAGCTTTCATTATACATGTCATGTGCATGTTATTGCATAAAAAAAGCCATATTTATATTGACATCTAAGTACTAACATACACCCAGTAAAAAAGGAATATTAAGTTATATGGACTCACATTGGACATAAATTTGGCATCAAAAGACGTAGGCTTATAAAATCTGAGCAGTTCACACTCATCTTTATTGTCACGATTGCAGCTCACACGTTCTGAAGGTGAGTGCCTGTGAGAGGAGAATATGGTTAAACAAAACCACCAAGACATTTGATCACATTCATTTACGTGAAAACGTAATTTCAATAATTACATATCGCAAAACTGATATGGGTTACGAGGGAAACATATTTATTTTATCTCCAAATATTTACTAAAGATACAGAGCTAACTGTATTTGGAAAACTACTTTGTTGTTTGCACAGAAAATATTTCAGTAAAACTGTATCATATGAAACATGTTTGATTGGAAAACAGATGATTCTTTGAAGAGAGCCGAAAGTGGATTATACTCAAAGCAGTAACGTACAGTTCTTCATAACATCATTTGGAAAAATTGGAAGCAAGTTCCTGTAACATATTTGGTTTTATACTTCTCAGACAGTTCTTGAAATGCAAGTTGATGAGAGATTAACTGGTAAACATGTTCAACTTTGCAGCTGCTAGCAACTATTGGTAATATCTGACTGTGATTTATTTTGATTCATCTTCCCTGAGTCTTGTGGAGATGACGATACCACAGCATGCATCTTAATTTTATGCATCATGAGACAGATGATCCAGATAAGCCACCAGTAAAAGGTGTGAGAGGTCTCTCTCTGACATTATCTGTGTGAGAGCATTGATGAGCTGACAGTTTCTTTGCAGGGAGGTGTTTGTGTGTGTCCCCTTCTGAACACCTATGGCTAAATCGATAAGCTGCCGAACTGAAGTTATGTGATTCTGCATCAAAGCCATTTATAGACGACGGTTCAATACAAGTGTGTGTGAAAAAGGCCAATTTAAACTACTGCTATACATACAGCACACTGAAAACCTATGGCTGCAGTGGTGTATTGCTGCTGCAGTTATTTTCAGTATCTGACCAGATACGATGAATAGATAGGTTTGTGGCATCAGGACAGGTTTCGGAACACATATGTTACCCCCTCAACAACACAAACCAAAACATTCCTGTACGCGCACAAACACACATCTAAACTGCGGTGCACATACTATCACATCAATTGAAAGATGAGAAAATTGAGTGGGAAGAGGTGAAAGGGATTGGGTGGGTGGCAGTGGGAGAAAAAGATGGAGAAAGAGGCAGAGGGAGAGTAGGAGTGAGTGGCACATGGCTTTCAGTCTAAAAAAAGACAAGCAACGCGAAACCAAAACCAGAATCTGGATTAGCAAGATAAGGAAGAGGAGGGGGATCGGGGAGGGCTACTGGAGGAAAATGTAGGTTTCCTCTGCACCGAAAATGGTGCAGATGCACACACTCGATCTCATAAATGTCCTCTAATATGAATACTGAATGAGTGTGTGGGTAGAGGGAGAAGAGGAGAGAGCATGAGGACAGGAAAACGGAGGATGAGAAAGGCAGAGGGTGTGATGGAGAGAGGATAGGGTGAGATTCTTCAGGACGCACAGAATGCTGCCGTATAGTGTGACAGAATCGGGAGAGACAAGATCATTAGAGGCAGCAGGAGCAGAGCCAGGGATGTGACAAGTGCTGGAGAGAGTCTTGAGCTGAGCAGAATGTAACTGTGACCCAGGCAGAAAAAGAGAGACTGGAGCAGATGGAGGTATGACAGAGAGCAGAGGAGACAGGGATTTGGGACTGAGCTGCTGTCGGGCCATCATGACAACCCAGTGTGATCTCAGCATTTTCTGTAGCCCGTTTGTTCAGGATGATGCTCAACACCTCACTACATGTCAGGCCCTCCTCAGCCTCCCTTCACTGTCCCGCCGGAGCAAATGTTTTTCCTTTCTTGCGGATTCCTATTGATTCTGTTGCCATTACATGAGCTACCTTCAGAGCAGTTAAGTCACTGTATGCCTGAATGTGTGCCAAGCTTCCATTTAATTAAAGTTCACCAACCAGGGGGGCAATAATTGAATAGCCCTTTAAAACAAACTTCCACAGTAATTTCTCATGACATTTTCGTGAGCCAATCCTAAGCAAAGAAATTTAGTGTATGCCCTGTTAAGGTAGACAATATGATGGCTCCCCAAAAGTGAAGCCAAAGCGTCTTGATTTTTATCAAAGATTGTCATTTTAGGTAGTTATTAATATACATACTGATGTATGTTAATATTTCCGGTAACATTGGCTTGAATTTGTTATTTGATGTTCTGGGTGAAACCATTTGATTGACAGCTGAGATTGACCCATTATTGGTTAAGCAGGTATATCGACGGGACCTTGTCACTGCGGCTCCATCTCCTATTCGCTACTGTGTAGACTCTGGTTCCAATTAAGAGGGCAGCGTTCATACTCTGAATATTTTACCCTCATTTCTGAATAGTGGGAGGAACTGCAGATGTGTTGTAAACCTTTTATATAGTCTATATGCCCAATGCACATTCCTCCACATCACCAAAGCCACAACTGAACATGAAGACAATATGGTATTCAAGACATTGTCCCGTGAATGTACAATATAGATATTCTAAGCTATTTTAAAACATGAATTTTTATTTCAACAAACAAGCATGATATGTGAGTATTCAGATCTCATCGATTAGCAGAGAACACCCAGACTTGCTGCAGAAATGAAATGCTGCAGCGAATGTCAGGTCCAGGATGTTATAAATTTGATTCAGTGTGAGCCGAACTCCATTCATGTTTTTTTAGACACTCCTTTGTTAACATAGATTCTCTACTCAGAATACCTCCAGTATGAATCCTGTTGAGCACAATCAGGCTAAATGTATTACCAGAGATGAGCATTTTGTATAAACTTTAAAAAATTTAAATTGGTAGTACTGCTCCATGTTTGTTTGTTAAAAAATAAAAATACACAGCAAATTGAAATATGCAAAACACATTGCTACTCTAGTAAAGTCTCCCTGGTTGTAAGACACTCACTCAGGCAACAGGTTAAGACTACATCCACACTAATAACCCCATCACTTTTGCTTCATCTTCACCTGGCACCCACACTACTTAATACTTTTTCAGACTAAAACATTTCCAAAAGTCTCACCTGGTGCCTTGGCAACTCTGAAGTAAATGTCAGGTTCTTCTCACACCGCAAAAATGATGTGTTTAAAAATGAAAACATAGTAGTGTGGAAAATTAAAATATGTTAACATGAAATAAGCCTGTTTAAGTATGTACCTGTTAAACACTTGTTCGTGGTGGTTGTACCATAATTTATCTGTTCGGGCTATAATGGTAAACCAAGTGACACTTAACCAAACATCTGTTAGAGTTCATGTAACTAAGCTCAAGCCGAGCACAGTTTGACCATGAAGACACAGCAAATTACCTTTAATCTCAAGTGATGACACTCAAATATACTGCAGAATATGGCTGGATTCACTTTGAAAGGAACCTTGTGATAAGATTTAGCTATAAATGTGTTTCAGTCTTTTTAAAACAAGTTATTTTATGATATTTTAATTCAATCCGTTGACAAATGACTAAGATGCAGTAACATTTTACTCAGAGGTGACAACAGGTCATTGTATTTTGTCTATGCTGACAATGGGCTAGTCCTTCTCCGCTGTTTGTTTTCAAACCAGTTTGTAACATGTGCTCTCAACTGTGGTTGTGTGGGGAGATGATTATTAGGCAAAGTAAATATTCCTCTTGAGCTTCGTTACAATAGTAGTAGATGAAAAGGGAATTAAAGCGATAGAGAACAAGAACAAGGATGTAACCAAGAGGTTGAACTGTGCCCGTCTTGGCTTGATGCTGCAGATTGAGTGAGATGGAAGAGTAGGAAACTGAAAGACCTGTATACTAGATCAAACTGGGTTATATAAAACCAGGGCTACAGCAGTGAGTTCAGATGGGACTTGAGTCCACTCTGTGTCTGTTGCTACCTCAGGAGTGATGTATTAATATAGTGACAATGTTCTGCGTTCCCTTTTGAGCACTGAGACCAGGTGAGTTTGAACCTTTATTACCTTTTCAAGCAGCTAGTGTACTGCCTTGTAGAATGGCCTGTTTGCTTGGTCTGTTGTAATGCTGGTTACAGCTTTCTTTCTGAAACTGTGACCTGCAGTGTCTGAGCCAGGACAAGTAAAGACCAGCTGCTGAACTCACCCTCGAACCGTGCCACCACTGTTCCACTAAGTGCTGCTCACCTGTATATTCAAAGTCCGATGATTCTCGCCTCAGTATGCAAATGCCCAACCTGGAGAATCAGTTGTCGTTGATGTGAAAGGTCCTAGCCACCGCTGCAACAGAGCACTGGTCAAAATGCATTCACATTGAACATATTGCAAGTCCAAATCGCACCAAATTAGTTGCCGTGTTTCCTTCGGCCCTTAACAATATACATGCCAAGTGTGAAGCTGATAAAATGAATGGTACGTGAGATATACGAGCTAGCTACAGACAGACAGATGGTTAAAATATGTGATTGAACAGAAAAACTAGATTATAGTCCATGTAGAAGATGCATCAGACAGTTTAAAAGATGCTGTCCCTCATGCCTCTGCCCTGTTTGTTTCAATAAGTCCATGTCAAAGACAAAAGCCCCGATGACGGACGGGGAGCCCTGTCATTGTTGTTACATCATTGTTGTTGCATCACGTGGGTACGGGACCGTGCCTGGCACACAGAAGCACGCTGGGTGGAGCACAAAAGCATTGCTCACATGCAGGAATATGTCAGAGTCTTTTCACAAAACACATGTCATTTGGATTCAGACGGTGTCACAAGCTCAGGAAGAGAGAGGCAAGAGCTTGCATGAGTCATGTCGTATGCAGAAAAAAATCTCTCAGCCTGGAGTTACTAACACTATTAATGAAGCATTGTGGGGCTAAAGAGAGGCCACATGCTACAAATCATATTTGCAAGAAAACCATCAAATCATTTTTATATTTTTTACATTAAGTACAGCTTATATCACAATTTTAATATATGTCAAATCTAAATCCAATGTTTTGCCTGTTGTTCATCCCTAGAGATTTATGTGGAGTAGAGTTGTTGTAAAGGTCAGTTTCTAGACATTTAGTGGGCGCTTTTGATCTCTGGTTACACACACTGCGGGGTGTGAGGTGCTGGAACTGAATGTTTTATCTCTTGAAGAGGTTTAGAAATACAAACTTGTTTAATATTTCACAAAAGTTACAACACTGGGAATTCTCTTCACAATTCCCTCAGCACTAATTAGGGATTAATTTGGAATACATTTTCACAGTGAGAACATGTCCATTCATGTGGAACTTAAGTCTTATCACATGCGGAACAGGAATGGTGTCTATAGTAACACAGTGAGAATCATGGTATAAAATATATATTTTACAATTACTTGTAAAGGGAAAATATGACGTCCATTTGTCTTTGTAAACAAAACTTTGCTGTATGTTAGAATGTGCTGGATCACCGCAAATTAATGTCAAATCCGTTACTGTTAAGGAATTTATGCCCATTTTCTTTCTAGTTTTTGTGAGCTACTCATTGCTGTCTATCCGATTTTTAAAGGTTTAATCACAGTAAGCTAAAATATTCAGGTGTGGCTTCTGCTACTGATAAAAATGTATTTTTCTATGAAGCTATGTGTGTCACAAACTGTTGATTTTTGCTGTGTTCCAGTTTACAAATAATCAGAATGTTAAATAATGCTATTTTTTCAAACCTATAACACAGAAAAAAGTGTTTTTTAATGCAATTAATGCCAATTTGTTGTGCATTTTATTGTGGGGGGGAAAACAGTCTACAAGCATCTACTAATGTCCACAATAGAAGCCAAACAGCACCATTAATAGGCTAACATCCTCAGGGTGATAGATGGGAAAGCCCCTGAGGAGGGAACCGCTATTAGTGAGGCTGCTGCATTGAGACTTGTATTGATGGCCAGAGTCTTATTCCATGAAATGCAGCAGAGTGGATCTTGTCAGAGGTCAGCGCTGAAGAGCTGTACACTGGACTGATTACAAGAGGAACAGGCTGGATTTCATGGATGTCACAGTGCAGCTTGATAGATTGCTTGCACTAAGATTATTGAGATGGGGTCCTCTACTGTGAAAGAGAGATTTCATTCTCTGTTGATAATTCCTCAGAGCTGTGCTCATCCTGGTCATTCTCAATGGGACTTGGTAAGCACTTTGATAGTTAAAGGTATTTTGAGAGCATCGATCTGTCCATCAAAAGCACTGATCGAACTTTAATCTGCGGTTACTGGTGGTGCCCTGACAGTAACCTGAAAGTGAGAATACGACCTGACCACAGATTGAGTAAACATAACATGGTTGTGTTAAAAGAGTTATGACAGTTATGACTACATTGCGTAAAAGACAACCGATAATTATAATGGCACTAATAGCATTGCTTGTCTCAATGCAATGTACAAAGTGCTTAATGGCTCATAATTGCTGAAATTATTAATGGATCGATCAACATATATTTGTTCTACATCCGTTTTGAATGATTTGATCGCTGAAAGCTTGAAAGCTTCCTGCAAGTGTGGATTTATTGCTTTTTACCCGCTTCATATCAAACGTAGATAACATATCTTTGCACAAAGCAACATAAAAACCCAACCCGAGGGTGGTGTTTTCATGATCCACCATTAACAAGAAATCTGTTTTGAAAAAAGTCAATAGTAGGAACTCTATTAATGACCAAATGGAATCAAATTATATTGTCAAATAAATAAATTGGAGAAATCTTTTTTTTTTAATGTTTAATCAGTCATGATGTTCTTCTTCATACAGCCGTAGTGTTGGCAATGCATGTATGAAAGCAGTAGTTTGTAATAAATAAACAGTCATAAAGTGCTTCACAATACAATCACGTTCAAAATGCACAATAAAATGAAGCAATACAACTGAACACATTACAAAGCAAACGAAAATGTCATAACATAATTAATTGAGTTACTAATAAGCAATTACAAAATGATGGATTTAAAAGACGAGACGGATTTACCGCCCTGATCTCCTCAGGCTGACTGCAAAGGCTCGATTACGTTTGACGTCAATCTGAACTTTGCAACAACAAGGAACAAATGCATCCAATGAAATTGTTATTATTATTATTATGATGATGAGTGGGAAGGGACATCGAGCCATAAAAGATCTGATAAATAATCTTGGGAAAAGTCTCTCAGGTGATTAGTAAAATAAACAAAATCTTAAAATAGTTAGCAATGAATGTGTTTTATCCTAGTCAGCGATGGAGGGCCCAACTCTGACCACCAGTCTCTATAAGGATTTCTAGTTTGATGGTGTTGTTAGTTTGAATAGAATTGCGCAAATTCCTATTCCTCAAAAGAAGTTACTTGAACAAGTGCATGCTGGGATAGGCATCATCCAACATGTGATGGGAAAAGCAGAACAGTAGAAAATGGATGCATTTGCTGGAAATTACGCCACCCAACCAGAATTCTTACATCACATAAACCAACTTTACTGAGTAGATTGACACTAAGACAAGGTCATACTTAGCCTCCAGTGTCATTTGATTTCTAATTGTGTCATTATATTTTCTCCATTATCTCTGCTGGGAGTTTCAGCCTTATTGTAACAACAGGCCGGGGGGAGAGGGCTGATAACTGTGTCCCTGGCAGAGGAGTGTGCAGCGCCTGCATTTGAAAGATCTGCTTGATTTCACTGGCCTAATTGTTCTGACCTAAATGAGATTTGGGCAGAGTTTAGATCTTCCTTTATCCCCCCCCCCCCTTCTTTTCTCCCCCCCATCTTTCCACTGTCCTCTTTAATGTTGTTTCAAACTGGATGCAGTTTGACAAGTAGCTGAGATGTGACTTCAGTCACATGAACCCGTTCACATGCCTCTGTTTCCTTCACTCTATTGCATTATCCCAAAGCAGAGGAACCACATTGTTGGAGAAATACTAAGAACTGGAATCTGTAGGTCGATACTGTTTTCTCCTTAGAAACTTTCTTACAAGCTCCACATTGTGGTCTTCCATCATTTGCTGTGAAAGACGGTTTGATTGCTGATTCCACTCTGTTGTTTGTCCCCTTTGGATGATGATGGTACCAATCAGTGAAACCCCCCACCTGCTGTGGTGCTTTGTGGTGCGTGTTGTTTGACCCCAGGTAGTTGCAATCACCTGCCAACACAGCTCCGGCTAAATTGGATTGAAAACCCACTTCGTGTCATTAAAACCCTGAGTTCGTTAGCTTGCGTGAAATGTCCTGTAATATTTGTGCCCCTGCTGTAAACACCTGCACAGTGTAATTCAAACATATCAAGTCGTTTTGAAGTTTCATATTTTGCTCTGTTTTGCCTCCACTGTGTGAGTGTGACAGCCTCAGTGTGCCAGCTGCTGGGCTGTAGGGATTGGAGTGGTATGAATGAACGCCCCCTTCACACAGGTCCATGTCAAGGTTTGAAAACAGGAATGCGTGAGATAACAGAAATGTCTGTAGCAGCCTGACAGTGACGACCAGTTTTTCAAAGACGGCTGGGTTTGTGAATTCAACCTTACAGCTGTGTTAGAGCCTTTACTTTACTGTGTCTTTCTTTCAGTGTTGGTGAGAATCTAATTGTTGGGACTATGCCACTCAGCATTTCCCACATTAGAAAGGAAGGAGAGATAGTTGCCCAAACCTCCTTTCTGTTGAATGTCAATTTTCTTGGAGCCATAACGTAACTTTCATAGTCAGGTGAGTAGTGGTTGTTTGCTCGATGGAGGTCATTCACATTCACAAGCTCCATCTTATCCTCTCGGTACATTATTGATGTTAATTTTTGCCCGTTGCCCCGTGAGATATAATTTACTTTTAGCTGGAGACTGTGCTTGTTATTTTGTCATAATATCTATTCAGACCCATGCTGTGTGCAAATAAAGGCCATGGGTTATTTCCAGCTCAGTAGTATACATAGAAAGGCTTGGTTATATTGCCATATAAGTTTTTGATCGCAATAAAAGTTCCCTTTTTGTGAAACCTATGACCTAATAAAAATGTCTCCAGTGCATTTTCTTCCTCAGAAAACATTTGCAAAGCCAGTCAGTGGTTCAGATAACATCTGAGTGTGAAGCCATTAGCAGTAATGTGCTTCCCTTAAGTGCCCCCCATCCTCCCAAATCATAATATTGTAAATACATCAGTGTTTATAATGCAAAACATGGTAATCTGGTCGACAAATAGACAAACTAAAGAGATTAAAGTTTTTGTCATGAAATAATCGAGGTAACTCAACAGTCTCAGCCGTTAATCATGACATGTCACTCTGTTTTTATAGCATCAAATTACTAATTAAAATCAAACTTTCCTGAAAAATATATGCATCAGTGTCTCAGTATGCAGCTCAGTATGCAGCCACCTGGGATCTAAAGTTGGACATATTATGAATTTAAATATCTGTAAACTTGGCATGAAGCTGGGAATCGAACATAGAATAGAATAGTTATTTTGGCAATCCAGAGGCCCTGGATTTTGAGTGTTGGATTTTGTCCAGTGAACTCTGGGTTATGGGAATCTATTCTGACAACAAGGTCTCCAGTGTTTGTGTGTGTGTTGTCACAGAATAGAGAAGGATTTGTAAAAAAGCTACTTCTCCACCAGATTTGCACAGAGGAAATGTCAGTGTTTATTTGTAATACTCCGCACATCCCTACCGAGAGCTATGTAGGTGGTAGCACAAATGTCTCAATGAGTTATTTTTTTCTTTGCTGATTTCTTACTTCTGATGTAATTAGGTGCATTCTTGCTCCTGTACAAACTATAATAAATTGTGGATGATGTCTTGTTACTTTTCTTAATTTAAAGGCCACGTCAAAGACGACAAACACACTGCACCAAAAGGTGAATAATTCACATTAAGTCCAACACAATGTACACAATGTAGCGATTAAACAACATATAGTGATTAAAAAATAAGGTTAAAAAGTCACGCCTCTGGAAACGATAAATCACGAGGGGCTCCTTTTACTTAATGACAACAAAAAAAAAAGGTGAAATACCTGGTATACTGATGAAGAGAGAACTTGTGAGTTCAGTGCTTGAACTCTTCCACTGCTGCTGCTGGACATTTTTCAGGAAGTCCGTTAAGCAGTTTGAAGAACTGCTACAGCAGCTGGCACCAAGATAATAGATTTTTCCTGAATATTTATTTTTGAGTGAGGGTCCTGTTTGTTCTTAAAACAGTCCCAGCTGTGCATATTTGGTTCATTCATCTTCTCTGACAGGAGTTGTGTTCCCTTGTTTGATCCTAGCTTCTAGTCGGCAACAGTAACTGTGAGAAATGGCTGAAGACAAATATAATAAATAAAATGTCAACAATGTGCATTCGGATTGGTTAGATATGTCCAAGCGTAACTTTGGAAAAATGTAACTGGGTCTGAACATTTAATATCTGAAAAATCGCTCAGCTATATTCCAGAACTGATTAAGCTGATCAGAGGTAGGTCTTATGTAGATGTCATGCAGATATGTTGTTTATCTCCTTTTCAGAGTCTGTCTTTCATCTGTGCATCTGTCATTATTTTGGCAAGAAGCTCTTTGTGCACACATCCTCTGTAAAAGGATTTACTGGACATTGTCAACTTATTGTTCTATGGGTAGAACGTTTTGTACAGCTTTTTGTCAGATTTTTATCTGCATTTTTTTTACACTTATTTAAAGCCAATGTTTAATTTGATGGTGTTGTACAGCTGCTGCAGCGTTGATACACACCACAAATGTTTTTATAGAGTCTTAGTTTAACCTTTAACCAGGAAATTAGTTTTCCATTGCCATTTTCTGCAGACACAATACTCTAACAGCCGTATAGACCGTCATAGTCAGTTTCTCAATAACTAAAGAATGTGGAAGGAATGTTCTGACACAATTCTTAAATGCAGAGGAGTGCTGGACAGTGACAAATACGAATTTGTCTTGTTGCTTTATCTCTTGCTAAACTTACCACTACCCTATAGCTGGATTTTATTTATATTTATGTTTAATGGTGTTGGCACGATAGACTGCATACTTTTGTGACAGAATCTAAAAAGACGTCCTTCAGCTTCCAGCCAAATTTGCAGGAGCCAAGCACCATAAAGGCTGTATCAGCCTGTATCAACACCATAAGGCCTACATCAGCCTCTCCATGGCTCCTTCTCTCGCTGCTGTTTCCTTCCTACCAGTCTTTTCGCAGTTCATTCGTCTCGCCCAGAGGCAACTTGAGTAAACACTCAGTGTGTTTTCAACGAGAGAAAGAATGGACATAGTGACATAAAAAAAAAGCTCTTACTCCAGCACTGTACCATCATATATCAAAGCTGGTTATTTTTCTTTTCTTCATTAAGTGGTGCTTTATAGCTCCGCATCCATTCAACCACTTATTCTCATTCCTCCTATTTCTTTCACCCTTTCCTCTGTTTGAGTCTATTTCTGTTCCAATCCCTGCAGCCCTCTCAGCTTTAGCATATATAGATTCATATACATAGTTTAAGAAACAGAAATGTAAATGCTAATCTACATCTGATGTGTTGCTTGGTCCAGAGACATCTGTGCAGTATGATGCACTGCAAGTCGTTTTGTTTCTGTCTTTTGCTGTTTTGAAGCTCTGTCATGTACAAATGTGATCCATAGCATATAGGACATTGGGCTGAATAAATAAATGAGCTTCAGACAACGAGAAGCAAAGTCTTAAAGAATGTAATTTTTGTTCCTGACAGTTTTTCTCTGCCTTTCGTTGTTTCCACAGGGCAGTGATGCCTGGCATGGTGATGTTTCGGCGGCGCTGGTCAGTCGGCAGTGATGACCTAGTGCTGCCCGCCCTCTTCCTTTTTTTATTGCACTGCGTCTGGTGAGTCAGTTTTTCTTTCACGGCACCATTTTTTTTTCTTTCATATGTATATTTTAGACTTATCACTTTATCTCTGAAGGAACATATATTTATGTTTGTTATGTGTTTCATTTTTCTAAGGTTGGTGGTTCTCTCCGTGGTTCTGTTCGGCCTTCCTTATGGATCAGACCAGTCCTGTTCTATAACGCTGGTGGACCATGGCAGAGGGTACCTGGGCATACTGGTCAGCTGCCTTATCTGTGAGAGCGCCATCATGTGGCTGAGCATGAGAGGCAGCATTTTGTACACACAGCCCAGGGAAGCTGTGCAGTACGTCATCTATATACGATTAGGTAAGACATGCACGCGCACACTTTTTCACACCTCCTTGCAAGTGAAGGTAGTAGATGGAGGCAATTTAGTTTTGGGTTGTCCGTCCACCTGTCTGTCCAAATTTCATGACCACGATATCTTGTGAGGGAATTTGAATCTTTGCGTTCTCTTGGACTCAAGGATGAACTGATAAGAATAAGATGGTCAAACGTCATTATGACCCTACAGTAGGGCTGTGCGATAAAACAATAAAGATAATTATCGCAGATATAACTTCTCCTTGATAGAAATATAAGACCTGGTCGATATAACATCGATAGAACTCATTCCATCCATATTTTGACTGACAACACGAACAGCCCATAATAATGAGAATAGCGCGGCCTGAACCAATCATGTGGCTGGAATAGAGTCACAACCACATCAGGTTAGGTTGACGCACACAGCACAGAGTGTAGGAGGAGCAGCAGCAGCACACGTGCTAATGTTTGGGCTCCTGCATAGACGTGGAAGACGCTGCATAGATGCAGGGCCATAATCCATTCATGTGGACAGGACAGACGCATATCAAAGGTCCGGTCGTCCTGTGTCTGCTTCCTCCTCACTCCCCCTTTGACCTGTGCTCACTTTACACTTTACCAATAAACACCATAACTGATCAGAAGTTTCAGTTTAGAGTTTATGAGACACATTTTAAAACCTGCTACACAACAAGAGATGCAACGTGACGTGCACAGACAGGACATCAGGGTTAAAGTGACTCGGAACGATCCGGAGTCATGATCCGACATCCTCTATAAATAACTAAATACATGTGATTATCAGTTTGTGTGTGAAGAGCAACACACACACACACACACACACACACACACACACACACACACACACACACACACACACACACACACACACACACACTCCTGCAGACAGAAGAGAAGTTCTTCCCGCAGTTTATGACACAACACTTACGTCATTGTTGCAGAATAAGCAACACCCCGTTTATCATGGAACATAACTATGAATTCAGCAGGTTTTTATAAAGATCCTTTCTGTGTGAATGATTAGAAAGGCGCCGAGTGACCTGCTGACCTGTGCAGAGTTATGCATCTCAGTGCAGTGGCGCTGATTTATATTGTGATATGTATATATATATATATATCGACTGATTCTCATATTGCCCAGCCCTACCCCACATCAAACAAATAACTAAATAATGACAATGCTTATTATGTCAAAATACACATTTTAGGAAATTATGAAAATCTATGCAACGTATATTACGAGTCTGGGCAAAGATGTAAACTGCAAAAGGGAGAATTGCATCTTAATGCCCGTTAGGTGTGAGGACGATGTTTGTGAAGATGAGTTGTTTCACTATAAGGTATGAAAACAGATTATATTGATGGGGCACATCGTGATCATTATGCTACTCACTCCCTCCTATTTCTCTCTCTTTCTCTCTGCAGCTATTCTGTTGGTCGAGCTAGTATATGCTGTAGTGGGAATTGCCTGGCTTGTGCAGTATTACCAACCATGCTCTGATGTCACAGCCAAAAACCTGGCATTGGGTAAGTGAAAGGGGTTGAAAAGACAGATGGAAATAGACATAGACAATTGAAAGTGTTTTTTTTTTAACGTTATTCGAACAATGTTTTAATGTTCTCTGCAGGAATCGTTGCATGCAACTGGCTTGTGATATTCAGCGTTTGCATTACCCTCATGTGCACCTTTGATCCTACGGGTCGGACGTTTGTCAAACTGAAAGCAACACGACGGCGTCAGCGCAACCTCACAACATACACGCTCAGGTATTAACAGGTCCTTAGATTCTCTCTGATTTTTTTCTTTGTCTCAAACCTCAACCAAAACACAACGTCCATTCATCAACATACCATTTTTTCCCCAGACAAATTAGTCTTGACAATATTTGTTGACTTTTCCTCTCTATTAGACACAGACTAGAGGAAGGTCAAGCCAGCAGCTGGAGCAGGAGACTCAAGTTCTTCATGTGCTGCACAAGAGCCCAGGACACACAATCAGTGAGTGACAACACACATTTACCTGTGTTCTCTCCGTGTCTAGAGGCAAACAGAAAAGAATGTAACCAGGAATATATAATTAAAATGAGCTCTGGCAGGATTAATCAAGTCTGTGACACAACAGAGTTCATTTCTCAGCTGGGAGTGACATTTAAATATTTCATGTAAAATATGAATAGCAAACTATTTCGTTACAGGTTAAATACATTTTACAAGCTGGCTTAAAAAATGTTATGAACACTTGCAGTCACACAAAGATTTGTAACCACCATTCACTAGAATGGATTTTCAAATGGAAGCTATGAAAATAATCAGAAAGATTCATCTGCTTCATCAGCTTTTAGACAATATTTCTTCGTAGTTTCTGAGTACATTTATATTAATACTTGAGCAGGAAATATTGTCCTCAATAAATTGGTAAACCTCCGAAGGACATACAAACCCACTGTACTGTAACATCCAGCCAGTGGTGATTTGTTGATCATTGCAGCCATGCAGGGTAGCACAGTGGTAGAGTGGTTTGCACTGTTGCCCTACAGCGAGAAGGTTCACGGTTCTGCAGGGCTGTTGTCTTTCTGTGTGGAGTGTGCATGTTCTCCCCATGTCTGCGTGGGTTTTCACCAGTTACCCAACTCCCTACACAGTCCAAAGACTTGAAGATTGGGAAGAAGTTCATTGGAGACTTTAAATTGAGTGTTGGGGTAGAATTGTTGTACGACCTTCAAAAGGGTAACCAGTATAGTTAATGACAGACCTTAATATATTGTGATTTGGTGTTAAAAAATGAATTGAATTCCTTTTATTTTTATTCCTTCGTTTTTGCTGTGCATTTTGTCAAGCACATTGCACCTTGTTTAGATAAGTGCTATAAAAATAAAGTTATTATTATATAATTCCACAAAATTGTAAATGATATAAGGAGAAGTATACACATATCAAACAGAGCACAACAGATTGTTAGGTAAACCTCCTGTGGTTCACTCCTTTAATTATTAATCTGCTTTTCCAACACATGCTGATTTCTGCTGCTTTCCTCTCCAGGATGCTTATTCAGAAGTGGCAAGCCTTTTCGCAGAGTTCTTCAGAGACCTGGACATTGTGCCTAGTGACATTATTGCTGGTCTGGTACTTCTACGTCAGAGACAAAGGTCTAAGAGATCTTCTATCCTGGACCAGGTATCACTGTCTGTAACACAGATGGTAATGTCTTTATTTATGTATTTGTTTATGCATGTCCTGTAATGAAAAAGTAATTCATTTTTTCTGCTTTCTGTTCCTAAGGCCAACAATGACATTTTAGCCTTCTTATCTGGAATGCCTGTAACTCGTAATACAAGATACTTGGACCTTAAGAACTCGGTGAGTTTCTTCTGTGTGATGATCTGACAGAGCCATGGTTTACGTTAGTTTATATCACATGTGAAACCAGTGAAAACTTTAAATCAATGCATTTGAACTAATTGTTAAAGCAAACAAAATCTTTTCAATCAATCAATCAATCGCATTTATTTGATAGCCCATAATCACAAATCACAATCTGTCTCATAGGGCTTAACAAGGTGCAACATCGTCTGCCCTTAACCTTCAACAAGTGTAAGGACAAACTACCAAAAATAACCTATTAAAGGGGAATACAACTTAGAAACCTCAGCGAGAGCCACATGTGAGGGATCCCTCTCCCAGGACGGAGAGAAGTGCAATTGATGCCACATGTAATGAAGAACATCAGCAAAATCAGACTATTTACAACACCGATTAGAGTAAACAGTCTGTCACATAATGGGAAGTAGATTAATTGAGGAGTTATTGTCAGCAATGGTAGCGTATGTGAGTATGCATATTGTATATCAAGCAGTCTTGTTTAAAATAATAGTCCACGATCAGCTGCCACCACGATCAGGATCCACCACTACAATCAGATGCCACCATAATCCACAATCCATCTTCATGATCCACTGACACTATTGGGATCCACCATCATCGTCCGCCATAACTTGCCACCTTGATCATGGTCCACCACCTCCACTATCCACAATCAGCTGGTAATACAATTATTAGCCAACACGTTCCACCAATATGATCATGATCTCTGATTCACAATCCACCATCATGATCCACGATGTGGCCGCAGTTGTAGTCCTTGACCTGCAAACGATAAAGCACAAGGACTATGGGGAATACGTCAAGTCAGTGACATGAATTGATGAGACATTAATGTGATAAATAGGGAGAAGCGGAAAGGGAAGCTCCATGTGTCCCCTGACATTCTACACCTAAAGCAGCGTGACTAGGAGCAGGTACAAAACAAACCTGACCAAGCTCTAACTATACTATATATTTATCAAAAAGGAAGGTTTTAAGCCTACCCCTAAAAGTAGAGAGGGTGCCTGCCACCTGAACTTAAACTGGGAAATGTTTCCACAGAAGAGGAGCTTGATAGCTGAAAGCTCTGACTCCTACTCTTCTTTTAGAGAACAAGGGACAACAAGTGAGCCTGAATTCTGGGAGCGCAGTGCTCTATTGGGTTGATATGGTACGATGAGCTTTTTAAGGTATGATGGTGCCATATTATTAAGGGCCTAGTAGGTGAGGAGTAGAATTTCAAATTATATTCTAAATTTAACTGTTAGTCAGTGTAGTGGAGCTAATACTGGAGAAATGTGGTCTCTTTTCCTGGTTCTTGTCAGGACACGCGCTGCAGCATTTTGGACAAGCTGCAGAGTGTTTAACGACTTACTGCTGGAGCTTGATAATGAGGAATTCCAATAATCAAGTCTGGATGTAACAGAGGCACAGGCTCATTTCTTTTTCTGCATCTTTTCGAGAAAGGACATGTCAGATTTTTAAGTTGTTTCGTAAGGCAAAGAATGCAATCTTGGATTTTAGATTTAAGGGAGAATCACAGGATAAATCAAAATCAAAGATAACTCTCAAATTCCTGACTGCTTTACTGGAAGCAAGGGTAATTTCATTTAGTGCAGCTATATAATAAGATAATGTATCTCTGTGGTGTTTATGGCCTAGTATTAGAACCTCTGTTTTTATTAATAAGAGATAATTGAGGGTCATCCAGCTTTTATGTCCTTGAAACATGCTTGAAGTTTAGTTAATTGATTACAGTGTTCTGTTTTTATTGATGATTTCACTGGGTGTCATCCACAAAACAGTAGATATTTACAGAGTGTGTCATGATAATGTTTCCTAGCGGAAGCATATATAAATATAGATGAAAATGGAATTCGGCCGAGCATAGAACCCGGAGGGAAACCGTGGTTAAATTTGCTGCGCATAGAGGACTCATCATTAATTTGCACAAATTGGATAGGTTAGGGCGGTTCCATTAATGCCAATTAACTGTTCCAGTTTATGTAATAATATGTGATGATCAATAGTGTTGAATGCTGAACTAAGATCTAACAGGACGAAGAGAGACACAAACTCTTGATCTAAAGCTGTTAGAAGGTCATTAGTGACTTTTGCAGAGGCTGTCTCCGTGCTAGGATGAGCTCTAAACCCTGACTGAAGAACCTTCAAGTCTCATCAATGGTTGCAAACTATACACAGAGGAGGGCTCAGTTGTACCTTAGCTAACAACAATCTCACAAGGCCATTATTTTTTTCCATGAATTTTACAAATTACAACAGGAGAAAGGGAAATAAGATTAAGTACGGAAAAACCATGAAGTTTACAAAGGGTCCTTACTTATTTATTCCATTCCATCGAGTTTCGTGCATATTTCATACATTGCATTCAAAATAATGGTATCAGATCCAACAATAAGTCTAATGAGAGGTGTTTTCTGCAGTGGTGTAGAGTTTAAGTCATTGCTGTTGGTTTGTGTGAACATGCTGTTATGCATTCAGCTGAAATAATCTTTGCAACCTCGTGCCTGTGTGTGTATTTGTCTGTTTTTGTCCTTTCCCAGGCCGAGATGAACATGTACAAGGACGTGTGTTATTACATGCTCTTTGCACTGGCTGCATATGGCTGGCCCATGTACCTTATGAGGAAGCCTGCCTGTGGGCTGTGCCGCCTCGCCAGCTCCTGCCCGTAAGCACTCAAACACACACCCGCACACGTTTGATCTATTTGGCTTATGTGTCTCTTGAGCCTCTCCAGTGCCGAGCAAATTTCACATGCGTCAACACTTGCCAAGTAATAATCCACTGGGACAGTACCACTCTAGTTGGACCCACTCACTGACACAACAATGTTGAATTAATTACACGCTCCTAGCAAGATTGCCTGCACTGGGATATTCCATCTTACCTGTTCACTGTATATATGTCTCTTGTGTGTGTTCCACCTACAGTTCCACACATAAAATCTGACTTTTATTATCCTGTCTCATTCCAGATGCACATCAGTGTCAGGCTCTCGATTGTCTCAGTCTGTGACAGTGGAAGAGGACAATTGTTGCGGCTGTAATGTCTTGGCCATACGCAGACACTTCCTGGATCGGGACCTCAAGCAGGTTCACATTGTCTACACTTCCTGCCACGATGCTGTGAGTAATCAGACAACAAGCTAACGTGCATTCAGAAGTGTTAGGGCTTTATTTCCCAAATAAAACAATGGATAGGTTCTGCGTTTCAGTTTAACAGCATCGGGCATAGGTACATTTCTTTATTTGCATAACACAGTGTCCTAGAGCCCTGGATACAACGTTATGCTTGCAAATTATTCAGTACTTTTGACACTTAATTTTAAGACAGAGCCAGTGGCGGTGCAGCACATCTACAAACTAAGATCCAGTCTGATCATTTAGTGGCTTTATTTGTAGTGGTGGGCGTCATTTGTATCGGTTTTGATAACACTATACTCACCAGTTTAGTTTCTGAGATATAGAGAGCTGAGTGAGAGCTGTGTCCACATCCTTGGCAACAAGTCAAGCGTGTTCTCTGTAGGTGTTGGACTCTGCCAAGGCTGTGCTTTTTCAGACTGTTTGTGATCGCCATGAACAGACATCTTAAGGTGGAGGGGAGGTAGAAGGGACAGCGATCACTTTGGAGATTGCAGGATTTTATTTCTGCTCTTTAAATATGAACCAGGGCTGCTGGTTTTGGGTACATAATTCAGTCATGTGAATGCATTACAAAACTGTCACTGCAGCATGGCACACTTTGGGAGACCCCCCACTCTATCACGTGCCGTGCTTCCAACCACAGTCCTCACTCCTCACTTTCTTAACTTCCTAAGACAACACAACTCTTTCATTTACTGGGTAAAGTTTCCACGGTTTCTCTATTAATTCCTCCATTCGCTATTTCTGCTACCTGGGTCAAGCTACTAGTAGCGACCAGGGAAAAAGAAAGTGATATCCTCCTCCCCCTCTATGATAAGTTAAGCCCTCATTTCTCAGGAGATGTCGAACCTAGTGGCAGATAGAATTTAATTTCCTCATAATAATAAGTGAAAGACAAAAAACTTTTCTATCTCCATTGTATTTAATAATTCTATTTTATGTAGAATTTTAGCAGTCACAATCGCACTTGAGCCGCACTGTGGATGATCTGTAAAACAGAGCACGTCTTATTTAGGTCAGCCAACACTGAGTTTCCATCTATAAATTCCTCTCATACAGTGACGTATGTATTTGAGTGCACTGTGCCAAGCTGAGACATGTATGATGACAAAGACTCAAGAAGTGCTGACCTTGCTGGGCTGCAAATGAAACCATCAAGTCCACTCTTCGTCTTCCCTCTGTTCACACATCTTCCTCACTTTACAACCATTAACTGTCAGCTCTGCATCTTCCACACAGGTCTATGAGACTCCATTCTTTGTGGCAGTGGATCACGGGAAAAAGAAGGTTGTCATCAGTATCAGGGGGACACTATCGCCAAAGGTGAGTTTCAGCTTTTTATGATAACATTTTTTCAACCCTCTCTAAAAGTAAAATGACCCTGTGGAGAAATCTCTTTCTCAATTTCCCCTTTTTCACTTCATCCGTTTGGGTTCTCTGCTTCAAGCTATCTTTTTCTACTTTGTTTAAATTTGTGTTGTGTGCTCCAGGACGCCTTGACTGATCTGACGGGGGACTCTGAACGTTTACCTCTAGAGGAACAGCATGGCACTTGGCTCGGCCACAAGGTGAGACCTTTTCTCCTGACATTTTAGTCTTTACATTTCTTTGTATCCTAAACTCTAAAGGTAATTTCAGATGTTATGGGTAGAATAATTGTTGAATAAGAAATTAATAATGCACATTTCCTGTCCATACTTCTTTCCCTATAACCTTCCTCCCTTCCACTGAATCTCTTTTTTTCGTCTCTCTCTCTCTCAGGGGATGGTTTACTCAGCAGAATACATTAAGAAGAAACTGGAACAGGAAATGATCTTGTCACAAGCCTTTGGAAGAGACCTGGTACATGACTCAGAGTGCTGAATAAAGAATGACATCGTTGATGATTAACACTTTCTATAATTTGTACAGAGAATGTTGTATTGACACCACTGTAGTTCAGTGATCCATACACACACTAACCCTTACCCCACCGCATATAAAGAATTCTACAGAAAGCAAGAGTCTGTGTTAACAGTGTGCTGTTGTCAGTGTAATGACTCTGACTGTCCCTCACAGAACAAGGGCACCATGCACTACGGGCTGGTGATAGTCGGGCATTCTCTTGGTGCAGGCACTGCTGCTATCCTCTCCTTCCTGCTGAGACCTGAGTACCCCACACTTCACTGCTACTCTTACTCCCCACCCGGTGGCCTTCTTAGGTGAGTCAGTCTGTGTGTGTTTGTGCGTGCGTGTTTTTGTGTCATATGCAATGGACTATCGATGAAAAGATCAGTCATCCTGTTTGAGTTAGTTGTGCAGTGAGTTTTAAAAGCCTGTCACACATGAATCCCATGTTTGTGTATATACATCCAGCAAGGTCTCAAGGTCTTTACTGGAGACCTGGCTGTGTTTCAGTTGTTCAGTTAACATCAGTGCTAAACCTCAGAGTTATACCAGTAATAATACCATAGTATTTGACTTGTTGTGCTTTACTACTTCAGAAATGCATGGCCATTATAAATATTTTATAGTGAGGCCAAGCAGTGAGTTTTTTTTACCCATTCCATCAATCTGAAAGGAGAATGATATATCCTTAGATGTCACACAGAGTTAGTTTTTTAAAGTTGGCTTCTTTGTGTTAAAGAAAATTAAGTGTGTAAAGTAAAGAGATGTGAATTATGCATTACCCTGAAAAGACATTTGGACCCATAAGCTGTGTTTTGCACTTTCATTTGTCTTTTCCTCTCAATGGATTAGTGAATTTATGGTCCAGTAGTTGAGTTCATTAACATTTTGTCTGACTTCACTGGAATGATATCCAATACTCTACAGTACAGCTGTCTGCAGTAATAACTGTGTTTGCTATTCAAGTCATGCTGAGAGTCTGTACCAACTGCTGCAGAGCGCTTTTGCTGTTTCATTGAAATCAATACAAGGTACTTTTTCACACATTTGTCGGAAGATAAACAGGTGACAGAGAAAATGAGTGCAGAAGCATTATATATTTAGATGCCTCCTGCTTCTATACAGGATACAAAGTGATTGGAATATTAAACAGCACTCACTCTCCACCACTATCATTCAACACTAAATTAATGTGTTTTAAAATAATGTTTTTTCATTAATGCAGTAGATTGTAAAATCTATGGCAAGGAGCCCTGAAGCCAATCTCCTGGTAGCAACACTTAATGTTGTTGTTTCAAACTTTTAAGTTCAGCAATCTTCTTCTTTGTACAGTACATAAGTGAAAAAGGTTAATCTTTGTACAAATACTGTTGTCAAGTTTATCCCAAAGGTGTGTAATGTCTCTGATCGTTATAAGATGATTTATACTTAGCATCCTTTCACCTGAATGTACTAGTAGCACTTAGCTGAAAAGAACCCTCCTTAGAGGCAAATTTAGCTACAATAGATGCATATTGTATGCTGTGATTTGAATGTATGCTCCGGCATCAAACGTGTATTAATTGCTCCACTGAAGGCCATACGAATTTTCCTAATTAGTCTTTGCATTCCTCCACTGAGCTGTTCAGTTATGCCAACATTGCTCAATGGGATCTTTGCATCTTGTTTACAGTTCTTTACTTGTGTACAGACACAACTTTGGCACTGTTCAGACATGGTAGTAACACCCACACTGGCAGATCTGATCATAAGTGGAAAGTGTTAAGTTTATATTATGCATGAAAATGGATCATGAATGTGTGTCTTGTGACCACTTGTGATCGGATCTCATTTCCCCGCTCTATATTCAAATACACGTTTGTCATTAATGTTCACAACGCCTAAGTGAAGCTTTTTTTTCTCTCAAGTCTCCATGAAGACAGATTTAAAAAAATATAATTGATTCATGATGAAAATAGCAGGTCAGAGGAAGTCAGCTGAGAAGTTGACTTCCTTTATTTGAATGGGGTCTGACTATTAACCACTTGTGATCAGATGACTCAAGTCCAATGTAATACAAAGTCCTAGGAAGGATAAAAGCAAATGTGAGATTTTTTGGTCCTTTTTCAAAAAGTAGGAATAATCGAACTGGCACTCTCCTTTTCAAAGTCTGTGAGATCACACTTGTTTTCATCATCCACTCACGCGATAGAAATTGAGTTTTCATTTGTTTGTGAACTTGTACATAATCTAATAAGAAGCATTTGTCCAATTGTTTACAAGGTCATAGTTTGATATCTTTTCAAAATTCAGTGTAGTGTATAGTCTATCAGATATGATTATTGGTTTCAGCTTATTTATGTTTTAAGGACTTTGAATTTAAAAATAATGTCTATTTGATGTCCTTTGCAAATGTGTGTTACCTTTGACTTTCACCCGCTTGTAATGTTCACATGTTTGATCAGTTTCTTTCTTATTCTTTCCTCAGTGAAGAGGCCATGGAGTACTCCAAAGAGTTTGTAACAGCTGTGGTTTTAGGAAAAGACCTGGTACCAAGGTAACGCTTCTACTTCATCCAGTATTCTGTGATAAACTTCACTTCACTGCTGCTTTGCCACGTTAAAAATATCTGGTCTCATCTCTTGTAGGCTTGGCCTTTCTCAGCTGGAGGGTTTCCGACGCCACCTTCTGGAAGTCTTACAGAAGAGTAACAAACCAAAGGTGAATTAAACTCTTGGTATTGTAGTTAAGATGATGGGTAGTAACTTCTGGTTTTACAAAAGCATGAAAAATAAAAAGAAAGGATTGTGTTGCCATAATCAATCCACATTATAATGCAATAATATGAGGTAATTCCATATCATCAAAAACGGATCTGTTCAAATCCTAAAAATAGATAAGTGATCAAATTGATTGCACATTTGCATTCTCACCTATCAACATAAAAAAAGAAGAACTTCGAGCTTCTGTTGCAATGTCCAAGTTTTGCATTGACTTAAAATAAACAACAAGCTTCCTCAACCTCTAACAACACTGCAGTATCTTTTCTGTAGATACACATCATTTGGTTTACTCCTGGCTCTTGCAATACATTACATATACGGATGATGTATATACATTTAGATGTGTCATGATCTTATACACTGCATTTTCTCTGCAACAGTGGAGGATCATTGCGGGAGGCACTAAGTGTATCCCGAAATCAGAGCTTCCACTGGAGGATGATGATCCCCAGTCTCAGCCTGCGGCGGCCCCCCCCAGCAGTCGCCTGTGGCTCCACCCCAGTGACCTCAGCATTGCCCTCTCAGCCTCCACTCCCCTCTACCCTCCTGGCAGAGTCATCCATGTAGTGCACAATCATCCCCCGGAGACATGGTGAGAAAATAGATTGGAATGCTGTGGGTAGTTTTTAGCAATCAAATCGCAAAATGTTGTTCTGTACTTTTGCGGTTCAGATTTTTTATTTTCGCAGATTCCACAAGGGAGATCAGTTACGTGTCATTGGTGCTTGAAGCTTGTCTTTTTACAGAGCATACAATGTGTTTCTCACAGAATTAATTATATCTATGGCAGTAACAGGAGTGCACGTGCACACACTCGAAGGTCACTCTCAGTCCCACATGTACCAGATTCCGAGGGACAGGTACACAGACTGAAGTGTGAAAGATAAGTTCTCACATGAGAAATGGAATTGTATTGATGCCACAAATTTCTTCTTCCTGTTTTTTACTGTCCATTGAGTCCTTCTATAGCTTATATATATATGGTATGTATTCTGTTTTTCTGAAATAAGCTAATTTGTAAAATCCTGCACAAGGTATCCCACTCATTGTGATGTGAAATCTTGAATTATTCCCCTCCCACATGTTGTGTGTTGTAACTGAGGGAGACTGCTGCTAAGTCTACATGTGTGTTCAATTATTTTCCTTCGTGACTGACTGACAGGCTGTCTCTCTCTCTCTCTCTCTTTGCTTCTCTGTAGCTGTGGCCAGGAGGAGCCGACCTACTCGGCTCTGTGGGGGGACAACAAGGCCTTCGATGAGGTCATCATATCACCAGCCATGCTTAATGAGCACATGCCCCACATGGTGATGGAGGGCCTTAACAAGGTTTGTTTTATCTGAGTGTGCGTGCTCATGGATTTGGTGGTGGGGGGTTTGAAGCTGTGGTGAAGTGGCTTTTTAATTCATTCCTGATTTCTAACTCTGGGTGACTGAAATGATGGATGACGAGTGAGTGAATGTTTGAATGATCTTAAAATAAAAAAATATATTCTCAGCGATGGTTCATAAAGGGGGATAACACTGTTTAAACTCTACATAGACAAACAAATTAAGTCATTTTCAATTAAGTCTACAGACGAGCAACATTTGATTTAAAAACAAAATAAACGTTCTAAAATAAATACCTTCAGCAGTCAGTGGTTATATAACAATATGCTAATATTTTATAAAACTATTTGTTTGCACATTTGGCAGATAATGGACAGACGTGTGTCTGGTATTTAAATCTCCTCATTAAATATGTGCAGAAGAGCTTCAAACAAGGCTTCATACAAGGGATATTCACCATCTCGTACTATATTCTAAAAAGAAAAGTCGGATCATGATTGAACTTTCTAAAAATTAAAAAGAGTGATGTATTTCATTCCACTTAAAAAAACACACACATACACTACAAAGGCAAACAAAAGTTTTGAAAAACACTGTTATTCCCCTTAGTTGATGAATCACAAATTATTTTTGTGGCATTTTAGACGATTGATGCATGTGATCCTGAACCTACAACTTAACGCATTTAGTTTGTTTTCTCTACACTGCATGGGAACTGGTCACTGCTGGTTGGTTTCTCGGTCTCCTCTGGTATTTATGAGCACTATTCTTCATGAACATTAAACATGTGATTTGATAACAGGCTATTTCTGCGTTTGCATGTGACGGATCCGCTGTGGGGACTGCACTCTCTTGTGGCTGCGGAGTTGATGTTTTTTCCTCCCCGTGTGCACTGTGTGTGTGTTTGTGTCTGCTGTGCCTAGTCTGTAGTGTGATACCTCTGGTGTTTCTGCAGGTACTGGAACGCTTTTGTCCCCTGTCTGAGCAGGAAAACTCAGAACAGGAGGAGCTGGATGTCAATCAACCAACCTGCAGTACCACAGTGTTCATACCCTCACAAACAGAATTAAACTCTAGTCTTCTTCCCTCTGAGTCTTCCTCTCCCAACCACAAAGACACGTCATGCACTACCTCCCTCATAGAGACTGAGGCCACCTCCGTCTCTCCCATCGCCGCTGCTCTTCCCCCATTTTTAAATGCAGATTCCACTGTTCCTCCTCCTCCTCCTCCTCCTCCTCCTCTGTCAGACTCTACCTCTGCCTCACAGCCATGCTCAGTGTCTGTTCCCCCACTCTCTAGCAGTCCCTGTGACTCCCACTTGGAAGCACTTTCAACTTTAGATGATTCATCCATTCCACCACAGACCCAATCAAACCAAGCCGAGTCTCACCCCTGTGTGGATGTGCCTGTTACCTCCTCTTCTGAAATCCTATTTGAGTCTAACTCTGCTCCTCTCAAGATAACATCCCACAGCTCTCTGCAAAAAGAGGAGCTCTGTAGTTTACAAGAGCCCAACCATTCTTCTGATTCTGTTGTGTAGACTCAGTGACACTCAGTATTAGACCTTACCTTCATTAGCCACGATGCATTACACAGTTATTAGTTTAAATGTCTGGTATAGGCATGATTCACTCATACTTGAAAATGTTCACTGCCACTGTTTATACTTTGTAAGTGGTGAGGTTAAATGAGGCGATGCCATGGTCGTAAAGTAGAAACGTTTAGCTTTATGTAAGACTGACGCTAACAATTGCAAATTCATCAAAGAGGAGGTGAATGACATCGGTGAATAGTTCCAGGGATGCGTCACAGGTTAATGGTGTATTAAAAGCACAAAAATTGTAATCACTTTAATCCAAATGGTTTAAAAATATCCTTATCCAAGCCCGCAACCCACCTACTTTCTTTTCTCCCGTTAATGAGATTCTCGATCCAGCTTCCCTTCATTCTTTTCCTCTCATAGCTGCAGTACATTTGGTCAAGTGTAGTTGCGTGAACTTGCTAACCCCCGTTCCTCGAGCTAACAAGTTTTCTTTGTATTCGCAAAGTATCCATGGTTACCTAATTTCTTCCACATTAGCTGCTCTTTCTTTCTGTCTTGGCTGGGTTCTTCAGCAGCAGCTGCTCTTCGCACTAATTTTATTTTCCCCTTTTTGCTATTTGAAAGCACATATTCATCCTTTCCTCAATTATAATCCCTTCAAGCAATTTCCAATTACTCAGCATCAGCAGATGGAGGAACACAGGGGCACAAATGTGTAAATATGGAGTGCGCTGAAAGCTGCTCCATTACTCTAGAAAATTGCTGCTCACTGAGTCTGACAAATTTCAGATTTCTAATTTCCTCTAATTCTGGACTCGGCTCAGTGGATAGCTGTTTTTAGTCAGACTCAGAAAAATGGAATTATAGTTTTAAGTTCTCTACTGTTCATTTCATTGTGCCTTGTCATAATGTTCTCATATATCATATGGATCTATGGCTGCAGGGGATACACTATTGAATATGCAAAACTCCAAGTATAAGCTGCATGTATAAACTTCCATTCATGAGTCTGCAGTCTCATGGTTCATTGTGTTCATTAGTTTTTCTGTGATAAATTGTTGTTTTTTGTGCCTTAAACTGTAGGCGAGTTGTTTGGTATTTATTTATACCAAAGATGTGCTGTAGTTAATCAACTGCAGCAGCCGTGTCTCCGTATCACACTCACCCATGTAACACTGTCATGTTCTCATTTGTGAGCCATAACCGTCAGCATAACCCAGACATGATAAACATGTTTATTTAATGCCATATTTTTTAATGACCTTGTTTACATTCAGTTCTGCCATGTTGCCATGCTTGTGTTCCATTGTCATGTCCATAATATGTTGTTTTATGTGTTTTCTTGTTCCATTGGCTTTTATGCATCAATGTGCGTCCACTTCATTAAAGTTAACCAAATTTAACCAAATACATGTAACTGTGTGCTGATGTGATTTGCAGTTTTGTGTTTTCTCACAATTTTTATTCATTAACCCAACACAGTTGCTTTGCGGGTGGCTTCATAATGTTTTTTATTTGAATGTTATTGAAGTTACATATACAGCTCCGGTCGGGTTGATGTATCATACTGTAGGTCTTGCATAGTTCTTGCTCAGGCATCATGACTCCACTGTGGGTGTTTAATGTCAGCTGGAGTAGGTGTAAGCTCACCTTTAGATCGCACTTACATTTATCTGAACTACACTGTGCTTCTTTACACTATAATAATAGATGTAATCATAGCTGCTGGTAAATATAGAGGTTGTGGTTTTCTTGAAAAATGTAATTGAAAATGGTCATAATCTTGTGTGAGCTAATATTTAACCATACCTTCTCTTTCTTGCATTCATTTATTGAGCGTATTGCAGATAAATGACGTGTTTCTATGGATAAAGACTTGTTTCTTTAATTATTAGTGAATTATATATTGATATTTAGATTTATCTACACCTCTTTTTTAAAGAACATTTAAGTATATGTTTCATAATATTAAATTTGGAATATAAAAATATCGAAATTAAGTTAATGAGGTTAATTGTTTAAATAAGCTATTAAGCAACAATTTCTTTAATGCCTTTTGTCCTTTTGGTGTAACACAATGTTAAGTTACAAAATTTTGATGGGGGGATTTGTATCCACTTAGAATTGAGCTTGTACATCTTTCTGTATCTAATAACTATTCTATTGATGTTTATTCCCAACACCATTATACTTCCTCCAAGCTGCCTAACTCCTCGTACCCGTTTCTATGAAGTCATGTGTCTGTGTGTACCTCTGTGCCTACCACAGGTGCTGGAGAACTACAACAAAGGGAAAACGGCTTTGCTGTCAGCAGCCAAGATCATGGTGAGCCCCACAGAAGTGGACTTGAATCCAGAGACGATATTCATGGATGCAACGGCGACTTCTCAGCAGCCGACGCCTATAGCCCACCACCGCAGGAACAGTAGTGTTCGGTTAGTACAGCAGGAAACCCTGTGGGCGCTTAAAAGAATGTATGAAATATTTTGTTTGATCCTTGGTACATTTAGTTTCCCCTTGAACTTAAAATACATTGGAGGAAACCTCTTCCTAAACTGTAGGGCTAGTCATGGGGACATGTCAAATTTTTAGCCAGCACTAAATAATACTACTGCTACTAACTGCTTCTTTATTGTTTTCTCATAACCATCGTTTTCTGTCTGTTCGTTTGGTTTCAAAAAAACAAGACAGAAACCAATGTTACGGTAAGCAAAGCATGCTATCACTAATTTTTGCATAATGTGCTCCCTTCTCTCATGCATGCATGCACGCTGTGTGACCACAGAGCAGCTGCAACGTATGGTAGTATTCAGTTCCCACCCCGCCCTCTCTGGTTTAGTCCCTGTCCAAAGTCAATGTGAACTCCTGCTAGTGTTTGATTTACGATCGTTTCTCACCTGTAGTGGATGCTAACACAAGAGCATATTTGTCCTCGGTTAAACTACCAGTCTCTCCCTCTCTTCCTTCTATGTAATCTTTAACTGGTGTCACCTTGTCTGTAGAATCTAGATGTGGTTTCACCACTAACCCTTTCCTGTTTCTCCCTTTTTAACCCTCTGTAAGTTGTTTTGACCCATATTTTCATGTCTGCCTTGTGTTTCGAATCACCTCCTCACCCTGCCACCTCTCTCCAACCCATTCTTCTCCTCTCCTCTAGTTCATGTGCCCAGTCTGAAATATCTCTGGATGGTTTCGCTGAGTGCCCACCTCCCCCCGTGCCTGTAGTGCTGCGTGGAGCTCGGGAGCGGCTGACGGTGGAGCTGAGGGACCGAAAAGCGCCGCTGGCTGTCATGGAGAGTCTCTCAGACGCCGAATCCCTCTACAGCTTGGATTCTCGACGCTCCTCAGCTGCGCTAAGGGGTTCGCCAATGCTGAGTTGCCTCCCGTTCCCTTTGGATGCGCCGATTCCGGAGGAGAACCCGTCTCTCAGCTCCCGCACTGAGCTACTGGCCGCTGACTGCCTCTGCCAGGACACCCCAGAGCATATGGGCGAGGTTGGGCCCTTCTTTACCCCAATGGAATCCAGATCCACCTCGGATTACCCCATGGGGCTGTCTCCCGCCACACCTCGCTACGGTGGACTCCATTCTCCAACTCTGCTAAACCAGAGCGCTTTGGCTCAGCCTTTCAAGCCAGAGCTCAACGCCAACCCAACAATGCTTCCTGATGAAGATCACCAACAGATTCCGGGTGTGTACAGCCCAGGCAGCACTCCCAACACTCCCCTCAGCCCTCAGATTGGTTCTAGACCAGTGGATGGAGATATGGAAGACTGGGAGCTGGAGATAGCAAAGAAACAATTAAGTGCAGAGACCAGACCGGGAGCAGCTTCTACTCCTGGTAACCAACTATCCAATGGAAACCCCAGCCAGGCAGTGCTGGAGTTCGCCCAGTACTTAGACTCTCTATTCAGACTGGACGGCAGCAGCTCGCCGCCTCTGGAGTTGTCCGACGGGGAGTCAGAGTCAGGCCGAGGCTCCTTCGGGCAGGGCGAGTGTGGACAGCAGTTTGACGACAAACAACTTCTGGCCAGAGCAACACTGGAGCCGAACCTAGTCCCCAAACCTCCACGCACTTTCGCTGGATCTGCTGACCCCTCTTCAGGCATCTCCTTGTCGCCCTCCTTCCCTCTCTCTTCGTCTGAGGAGCTCAACGACCTGTCCCCTGGCGAGGGCGTCTTGCCAGCCATAGACTCGCTACGAACATCCCCCCCTTGCCACTGCCCCGAAGAGAACACACTGTCCTCTATGGTGTAGTGTGCTTCTAAGTGCAGTCATCCAAATTTGAGAACATATCACAGTACATGCATGCAAAAGAATGCAGTCACTTATCAGAGATTCAATGACAGAACTTGACTATATCAACCCACAAACTCCCTTTGAAGGAAGTCTATAGCATTTTCACACTATTGCAATGACTAAGGAAAAAAAAAAGATACCTCTCTCTGCATGCCAGGGGGCTGTGCTGCTTTTGGGTGAATATAAAAAACTGTAGCTTCACCATGCCATTCCAAAACAATGCTGTCTCACCCAAGTAGGGACACGTCAGCGTTACATCACTCCCCTGACCTAAGAAAATCAAAGGGAGTAAAAGTTACCTGAGCAGGGATTCAAAAATAAAACTAACACTGTAGAATAGGTTAGCATAGGCACATCATCAGGATTGATGTACTGTTCAACTTCCTGCTCCCTCAGCAGCTCCGGAAAAATGTGTCCAGTTTTTATTTCATTTTGTTTAGTTTTTTAATTTTTTAATCAGGAATGTGAAAAATTGTCAATAAGTAGAGGTGAAAAGACATTATGAAATGTTCCTCAGGTCTGTAAAGAATATTACAGTTTGAGAAAAGTGTGTTACATTGGTGAGAATTCATGTGTCTTAAAAAGTTTCAGTGATTGTGACAAAGTTATTACAGACGCCTATGGATGTTTATGAGTCTTTTGGTTACTCTTTATAGTGCATGACTTTTTTTTTTTGAGGACAAATTGTCACTAAGCCACTTAGATTGACATTCGTGTACTCTTGCACACATCATATTGCTCAATTTACCCCCTTTGCCAAAAAAAGTAATACATCGTATTGCCAAATGTATTTATGAGATGTAATTTTGTATATGTATATGAATATTGCTTTATTTAAACACAAGCAAAGTCCATTATCTCCTCCCATTGCCACACTGATGGTTCCCATGTAGACTGTTACAGAGCAGCACCACCGAAGAGATGTCATCCTGACCTGAAAACACTGCCATGGCTTTGATTTTGAAAACACAACGTCTGAACCAATAAGGAACTTGCTAACAGTCCTAGCCTCATAACTACTGTACCTTTATATCTTTGAAGCACTCTTAGCAATGTACCAATGTCAGGTCTGCATGCTTTACGCATTTCAGAGTAGCATGGCTGGTATAAAATAGGTTTTGTCAATAAGTCACAGCAAATAAGCTCTAAACATCTTTTTCTTAAAGGCCCACGGTCAGCAGACGGGACCAAACTGTGTATCCTAAAACGTTTCCCGGGATATACCTCTTGTTCTCAAGGTGCTCTCCGTCATCTTGGATATAAAGGTGTTTTCTTCCCTTTAATCTGGTTCATCTCAAACATCTTTTGAGGTGAATATGCCAATTCTAAACACTGTATGTGGTGTACAATCTTCCATATCACTCTGGGTGTAAACAGGTGGCTCGAGGTTTGCATTATTTATTACTGTTACTGTTTTATCACTTTTCTTGCTGTATTTGATGGTATTATTATCCTTATTGCGCTTTCAGCAGATTGGTTTGATGTCAGTGGTTTTTATCTCATTTTTGGGACAGTGTGGGGAACTTTTTTTAAGACTTTCCCAAATGTAAGGAGTAAATATATTTCTGCTTTTTTTCTGTCTGAGTGGAAAGATATGTGACATTCTGCCATGGCATGGTGACAATATGCTCTCTTTTTTTTAAATTTGTTTTAGTTATTTTTTTACAAATCTTTCATAGTGGTGGTGTGACTTGCTGCGGAGTGACAGCCTCACAGTGACTCCTGGTGCAGTCGAGCCCGGAGTCACCATTCTGATCCGCACAGTCTCTATTTGGAGTATGGTTTGCTGTGGTTACTCACAGCAGACCACTCCAACCAGTTTACAGCCCGACACTAACCATCAAGCCAGTCCCAGTCGTCTCTCCATAGATACACTCAGGCTGGGTCGGGCATTTCCTACGTTCAGTATAGCTTAGCTTGAAGCCGGTCATTTAACACTTAACACTGCTGAAAGACAGCACTATAATACTTTCCACCATAATGTGTACAGCACCATCTTCTATGTGTAATTATTTATGCAGATGTCTAAGAAAATATGAATTCAAATAGTCATGTAGAAAATAGCTATATAACAATATGGAAATAATGACTATGTTAAAATATACCAGTATTGATATATATGAGAAGAAAATATTTCATTTGAAAAAGTTATTTATTCAAATTATTGGCAGATTTACAAATTGGTCTATACTGAAAGAGAAATAAGTCAACTCTGTCTTGTCCATGTTAACCTGGTTTGCTTCCCTTCCTTTCCTGCCCCACAACGAGAATGTATTTAACCCCTTCCCCTGCCTGTAATAAACTACAAACTATGAAAATAAATATGAAGCTGTCACATTTCTTCCAGAATGAACTACAAATATACTGTATAATATAATTATTTTGTAGTTAATTTCACGTTTTTCCAGGTCCTTCAACAAATCTTATTTATGAATGTGCGTAATCAATGTTCTGTTGAGTTATTTTAAAAAATATTCTAAATTTTATTGGCACATTTAGGCAGAAAATTACTTATTCTATTAGACTTGGCTCTTGTGTGAAAGCAAATGGTTTTAAGCTAATGGGTTTTGATGCCAAGTACCCTCTGATATATGGAGGGACTTTTGCCAAATGCACTCATCCTGAAAAAGTGTGTGCTTTAGGTTTGATATAGAGAATGGGCGTCTTCAGTTTTAGAAGTGCTGAGAGTGGATGGATTTTGAGTAAAGATGTCACGAGTTGTTCACAGCTATATTTAAACCCAAGTGTAGGTGCAGTGTGTTATGAGTGTACAGTAGGTCTGCCAGAGATCAACTTCTGCTTTTTAGCCTTGTGAACAAGTTAAGGGTCAAAGGACACAGCGTGGACAGAAGATGTATATCTGATAACACAAGTGACGCACATTGGTTTTATATAGTTATGTTTTAATCCTTCCAATAGAGACACTGACAGAAAATCGGATCTGTATTTGGCACTGAAAAAAAAAAAGTTGGCACCTTTTTGCCCAAGAAGAAACCGCAATTGCAACATCTTTTTTTCTTGGAATTAGTTTTTTCAATCTTCAGTAGAAGTTCTGTATTTCTCAGTTTGCCTGGAATTGCTACAACTTTGAAGCATCTCCACCACAGATGAGAAAGTCTAGGTTTCTTTGTTTATCTCAGTAGAGGAAGTGGATTGTTAACAAAGTGCAAGTCAGTCTCCTTGATTCTTTTTTTCTTTTAGTATCTTGTACTGAAGATGCACTGATTTTTGACCACTGATTAATTCCAGGAACTCAGAACTGGTTCCAATCAGTTCAGGATATTGTATGTAAATGAAGTTTGATGATTTTCTGCGGGTATTTTAATTGGTAGGTAGTTTTCATTCATTCATATGTTACACACTCTGATCAGATGCTCTAATATTTATACCATGTATAGTATGTGTGTATTTATCTGTCTGTCTATGTTATGTTATATTACAATTTCGTCGTACCTCAGTATGATGACAATAGAAATATTGAATCAATATTTTGTCCCAACTTGTTTTATATACCCGAAAGTCAAATCCTTCAAGACGTACATCTCTGTTCTTGCCCCAGCAGACTATATATTTAATATTGAATAATTGTATATAATATTATATTTAAACACAGCCTGTGGTAAATCATGCGTAGTTCACCTCCACTGCCACCAGACGGAAGCAAAGTGTCCTTCTCCTGAGACACCCACAGGACGGACACAAAGAAGAATGACTTCCGTAAATCACTGAGCTGTTTCCTGGGATGCTAATGTTAGCTTGAAGCTGGGTTGGTATTAAAAATGTGTTATTTAGCGTCGCTTGTTTTCATATCGCGTCTCGTTGAACCTCTCGGGAGGGACGACTTTCCTGTAACGTTAGACAATGACTCGTTTCCTTTCATTTTACAGCGGTAGATAACGACAGCTAATGAACTAAGCTAGCATGAATGTTTACACAACCGCCTCAGCTAACGGTTGCGTTAGCCATGTTAGCTTCCTGGTTAATTCAAGTGAAATCATTCTAATCTTTGTTGCGACAGTCAATCTTGACAGTCGAGTTTTATAACCGCGTCACGGTGAATGTATTTGGTTTGTTGACACTGACTTGGTGTCAGTGACTGAGATGTATGTTGTCTGTATAACTGACTGGGCTTATCGCTGATGGTAATGAAATATATAAATGGGTGTCAATCTAAAAAATGTCACCGCAGTCTTGACAGAGAAATAGTGTGATGTTGTGGGACCTGTGTGTAACCTTACTCTGGATCATTGTGACACACGGAGATTGTGTGAGTTTTAATATGTTCGGCTATTGTAAACTACTAATTAGCCCATAAACTATTGCTGCCTACATGAAAAACGATTATTTTGCGTCATCGATTATGTTCTCGATTGATCAATAATCCTGTTGTGTCTGAGAATCCTCAGATATTGTGTTGTTCATCAACAGTTAGGAAACTAAAGATATCAATGAATGATATTGTACCAGAAAGAAAAAACATTGTGTTCCTACATTTGTGAGGTAGAACTAGACAAAGAGACAATTTTGCTGAAAAAACATTAGTCAGTTATCAAACTAGATGCTGTTTAGTTTTCTAATTGTTGCAGCTCCAGTGTAAACAGTGACTGTGACTGATCAGGTGCTTGTCTTTCCAGTGGCTGGTTGGACAGAGAGGTGTCAGGCATGTATGCCTCTGGGAAGTACAGCTCGCGGGGCCCAGCTCTGATCCCGCGGATGAAAACCAAGCATCGCATCTACTACATCACCCTCTTCTCTGTGGTGCTGCTCGGATTAATTGCCACTGGGATGTTTCAGTTCTGGCCCCACTCCATTGAATCCACAGCCGACTGGACGCTGGACAAACGCAGCGTCCACGACGCGCCTCTGGTCCGCCTCCCTTCCTCCAGTCCCATCCCGGAGAGGGGGGACCTCAGCTGTCGCATGCACACCTGTTTCGATGTCTACAGGTGTGGCTACAACCCCAAGAATAGAATCAAGGTAACTGCATTTTAAAGCAACCCTCTCTAAGTGTTTCCCTTCAATATTCCGTGGTGTTGTTTTTTTTGCTTCAAATTATAAACCATTGTGGACGTGGTTTTCTTCGTAGGTCTACATTTACCCTCTGCAGCGGTTTGTGGATGAATTGGGGGTTCCCATCAGCAACACTGGACTGTCACGAGAATACAATGACCTGCTTAGTGCCATCTCTGATAGTGATTTCTACACTGATGACGTGACCAGGGCCTGTCTCTTCATCCCATCAACTGATGTGCTGAATCAGAATTCCCTGCGAATCCGAGAGACTGCCCAGGCTCTGGCGATGCTACCCAGGTACATGTTTTGTTAGAGTCACTATAAATTAAGTCTTAGTTAGTTTTAATCATGCTCTTTCACTGCTTTGTCACCTCCTCCTCATGAACCTGTTTCTCAAATTTGACTCATATTCGTGATTACATTTAAAAATTAAAATGTGGCTTTTTAACTCCCTAAACATTGTTCATTGTTTATTGTGTAGGATAGCAACTTACTAATATCTTTTAACTATCAAACAATGGGTTGATTAACTCTGTTTTTCCTAAATATCAGAAATATTGACCATTTCCTCTCACAAGAGCCCAAAATGTTGTCCCTTGTAGGAGAAGTATTTTTTTTAAAGGGATTTCATTAAAAAGCAGTGTTCAATGAAGAAAAACAACTAACCAGGGGATGTTCAATATGTTTTGATTAATACTTACTTTGAATATTAACTGATTAGAAAAAACTTCCATCATATACTTTCTGTTAATTGTTCTGTTTAATTAACCTTTCATTCTTCTGTGTGTTTTGGTAGATGGGACAAAGGAATGAACCACCTGCTTTTCAACATGTTACCAGGAGGCCCCCCAGACTACAATACTGCCCTGGATGTGCCCAGAGACAGGTAGTTTTAAATACAGCTTAAAAGTCACCTTAGAATTTTAAGAATTGTTCATTATTATCTGATAATTATCTTTATTAAATCTGAAATTACCAATAATAGGACACTTCTACAATTATACAGCACTTTTTAACCTTGTTTGGATAAGTGCTGTAGAATTCAAGTTTTATTATTATTTCTACTTTGATATTCTGTTTACAGGACAGATAAACTTTCATACAACCGTGGATTATGCTGCCTTAAGAAGCATTTAGCATACCTCCAGCCACTGTTCAAATGTATAGAATATTTATCTGAGGAAGATGAAAGAGATATTTAAAATACAATATTTCCTGGGGGCCTTGAGGATACGTTTCAAATGTGGTTGTGTTTACCAGCAAAGAGCCCATGTGTCTCAAAATGTTCTATAGGCTGATGATTGAGGGTGAAAGAGCGTTGGTTTATGAGCATGCAGCCTTGAGACAATGAACACTATCTTTAGCTGTAAGGAATTTCCTGGGCTCATCCAGCTGGAGTCCATTTGTGATGGAGCCTCATCAGAACCAGGTGTGGGACTAACAGTGTGTTTCCAGTTTATTTTCTCCTCGCCCGAGAATGGAACCGAGTCAAAAATAGCTTTTGTCATCTAGTGGACAAACCAGTGATGAATGAAGCAGGTCACCGAGCCACGTTTGTCGCCAGTTCATATTTGATGTCGGCATCGTTGGTGGCAAAAGTGCTCACGGGAAGCAAAACAACTAATTCAAGTATTTGTATTGCAAAGTGTGTTCCTGTAGCTCGTCGCTGTTGAAATCCCTGGTGTGTTGAAGCATTACTACAATCAGGTCCATTTGTTTCAGAGCGCTGCTTGCTGGAGGTGGGTTCTCGACCTGGACCTACAGACAAGGTTATGATGTCAGCATCCCAGTTTACAGCCCACTGTCTGCAGATGTCGAGCTGCCTGAGAGACAGCCTGGGTGAGCACATCTCACATGTGGACTTCATATTTTATTGTCATGATCAAATCAATTTATTCCAGACATCATGCAAGATATAGTTATAGTGGTTAAAAATATAAATAATTGTGGTTAATATCTTTTTATGATAGGTTTGATTAAGGATTAAGGAGTTTGATTATTTCATCATGGTATAAACAAAAGATAAATTGTGTGCGTCTTCATTCTCCCAGGCCACGGCGCTACTTTATTCTATCTTCTCAAACTGCTATCCACCGAGAGTACCGGGCTGAACTGGAACGCTTGAAGGAAGAAAATGGAGAAGCGTTGCTCCTCCTGGACAAATGTAGCAACCTCTCCCAGGGTGCCGCCTCTGCACGAAAACGCTGCTACAAGGGACAGGCGTACGACTACCCACAGATCCTACAGGTAGGAAACAAAGCTCTATCGAAAACATTTAAGATAGAAATTACCAACCTGGAACTAAATCTTAACTAGGATATTGATGTCAAATCCAGTTTATGTTCCATTACCAGCGACAGTTCCTCTGTACAATTCATAATCAAATGGCTCATTTTATTCCCGTGTTCCTACAGGAGTCTTCATTCTGTGTGGTGTTGCGGGGGGCCCGTTTGGGTCAGGCTGCCCTCAGTGACGTGCTGCAGGCTGGCTGTGTCCCTGTCATCCTCGCAGACTCCTACATCCTACCATTCTCTGAAGTACTTGACTGGAAAAGGTCTGAATAAGTCCTGGAACAGTTAAAGTTAAGTAGTTTTGACAGCCGGCCAATTTTTGTTCACTTATTCACTGTTTCTTTCTCTGCACAGGGCATCTGTGGTTATTCCCGAGGAGAAGCTGTCGGAGATGTACACCATCCTCAAGAGTATTCCTCACAGACAAGTTGAAGAAATGCAGAGACAGGTAACAGTCACAAGGTTTTAACTGAAGGAAACATCTCTCAGCCAAATGTATTCAAAGGGCCTCATATTTAGCTGCAGTTGGAGAGCTCAGATTGACATGGTGGTCCAAGGTGCTCTCGCTGTGGTTGGAGAACTTGCATGTTGTGTCTAAGATGCTTGTACCTCAACCAACCAGACAAGTTTATGGCAGCCAAAATAAATGTTGTGTACTGTGCGACAGACAGGAATTTGGATTCCATCTTGCTTTTTGTCAGTTTGAATTTCCATCCTTGCTCGGTGTAGATTTTCAAAAAGCTTTCAGAAGACTCAGCCATGTTGATATTTGCTTGAGTATAATGCACACAAGACGGCTGATACTCCCTTCCCATTTGATATTTACATTGAGCCACAATAAACAAAAGTGAAAGCAGCTAGGAGAGAAGTACACCATTTCAGCTGCTCTTCATTCTCTTGTATCAACTCTGGTCCATTTACCAATTAGACTGGCCAAACAGACATTCTAGGCCCAGGGCTCAGAGACGGGCTGCGGGTTGGATTACACCAGACAAGCTGAAAAACATGGCTCGCTCTTGGGGCGGGTGGTGGTGGTGTTGGGTGGGGGGTATCCCGCTGTGTAGAGCTCACAGCTATCACAGATCTGATGTTATTTAGTTATACACTGGTCACAGTGGTCCTCTGCCTGCCCTGATGTTGCTCATATGGACTGAATGGTTTGCAATTTGATAAGTTGGATGATACTAATGGTGACTCACTATATACAGTTAACATATACAGTGTGCTGTAGTTATGCATCTCTTTTTTGTCAATATTTTAATTTACTGTAAATAATAATTGAAGGTTGGAAGGTTTCTTTCTGTGATATTTTGTCGACAGACTTTTATATTTTATTATCGTTATTTAAAAATATAAGAAATCCTGTCTTTCTTGTTGTAAATAGAAAAATAACTTGAGCAGTTCTATAATATTTTAATGTCTCACCTTTACATTGGGGTTTTAACATGAGGAAAGGCTCTGCTGCTAACCTCTCCAGTCATGATGCCAGTGTATACTGAGGTCAGCCAGGGGTGTGTGGCTGCAGAATCAGAGACCGTCAGGAGCATCAGGGAAGAAGGTGATCAGGCAGGTGCAAGGGTAGAACATGGCGAGTGGATTATAAAGAGAAGGAGCAGTCTACTTTTCCATTGCCCTTGTGGCGTTCTCAATGGGTTTGATTTGGACTCCACACGAGAGAGACTGGCAGCGATGTTAAGGAGAATGCACAGAAGGAAAGTGGACAAAGTGTACTGGCCCTGGTTTATAACTGGAAATGCTGGTGGAAATATCTAATACCTGAGCAGCAGCTTGTCATTTTATTGCTGCATGGACTCATGGTGATGGATCTCTTTTTTGTGCAAGTAAGCAAGTTTGCAGGCAAAATGTATTTAATTTGTTCACATTAAAAGCTGAAAAGAGGCTAAACAAAGCACTATTAACAGTCGTTAATAAAAATTGAGAAATATAGCCGAATTCGGATGAACACTCCAAATTCTGCCAGGTTAGACGGTTCGTGTGTAGTGGCTGTTTGGTTGTGACATTTGTTTTAAGGCAAAGTTCCTGAGTACAGACAGTTGTGTTTTTCTCAGTGGAGAAGCATCTTAACAAATGGTGATGAATTTAAAAAGGATGAAGGGAGATAAAATATGAAGTTTCAGGTCAGTCACATGGAGAAATTAAAGGGTTAGTGAACTGTGTGTCTTCTTTCCTCTTTCCATAATAAATAAAAATCTTTACCTGTTTACCAGAACATGGATCATAACTTTGTTCTATCCCTGTTTAGACTTTGAAGAGACCATTTTTAATGTGATGCAGTTTCAGAGAAAAGGATCTATGCATCAGGAGTCCCAAGTGCAATGCATGTACAGAAATTAATTATCCAATGATAATTTCATTGGATTGGATTTGACACGATAGCAAACTGTTTTTTACCAAGATACACTGTTTTATCTTTACAGTTCATTTTATTTCTCTTCTACTTTGGCTGGAGATTTTCCACACCCACATTTTCTCCTCTTGGATTCTTTCTACATTTTCTATTATAAAAGATTTTCAATTATAGTCTTCCTGAGAAAGAATTTACAACAAAGAGTCTGATTTGTTAGAGTAGATGGGATAGCAAACCTAAACATTGATTTCTCTTTTTGACGTGGTTGAACCGATGTATTTCATTAGTTTGACCAGCAGATGGCTCAGCAGATTTTCTTTTCACAGTGTGTGTGTCTTTGTTCTCATGTTCTGTGACTTTTGTGCCTTACAGGCAATGCAAACTTACCTCAAAGGAAATAACTCTGAATTTTTTAATAACTTCATTTTATTTGAGCTTTTAAGTATAGATTCACGTTTTTCAATTTAAATTATTTGTTTAATAGCCAAAGGACAGAGGTGATATTAATTAAATAAAAAGCTGCTCCTTTTAATTAGGAAATATTTAACCTTTCGATGATTTGGTTCTCAAATTAAGAACTGAATAGATTATATAGATTTACTTTTTCAGATACATAGATAACTGAAAAATAAGCTCATATTTGGATAGGTTACTGCTCAGCCTCCATCAGTAGACTTGTTTCAGACAGCAAAGCTCATTTTCAAATTTAAGATTATGTAATAGCATCCATTTAAGACACTTTCTGAAAGGCTACATACTAAGCAGCTGTGAAATGTCAACAGTGCTTAAGTGAGACCACTGAACTCATGTTTGTGACTCCCATGAGCCTTGTTTGGGTCATACCCTCAAAATAGGTCACTTGCATTACAAACCTTTATTAGATTAGCATAATCAAATAAATTGACTTATTGAATTAGAATACATAAGATGGTAAGAGGGAGTTCTTTGATTTTAAGATTGACTTCAATTGACTTTTCATCCTCTGTTCTGCTGTTGACTTCAGCTTCGACTTGACAACAAGCTTTTTGTTTTAGACTGTTGATCCATGTCCTCCAAGCCTGGTTGTAGCTTCTCATACTTGTGAACAGTCTGTGAAGCCTCTGCAGCTCCTCACCGTGCAGAACAGTACGCTGGCTACTGCTGATTTATAGAAGTCTGTCTGCTCCCTCCCTTACATGCTGTGTGTTTTTTCTTCAGTCTTCTTTTTATGTGCTCCCTCATACGGAACTAAACCATCAGTCAGGATGATGTCAGGTGTCAGTTGCTTTCTGGTCTGTCAACAGTGTAACAATTATTGTTGCTTAATCTAGCCTATCTTGAGTTTCAAATTTGATTTCTCAGAGCAAATCCGCACATCCTTGAGTTATTTAAACTCAACACAGCCTATAACATAAGGGCTGGACATTTATAGTGAAACCTTAAGTATAATGGTTGAACAGGAGAAAACAAAATACAGTTCCATGGTGAGCCTTTGTCTTACTCTGCAGAAAGTTTAGGGCCTCACAAACTAAGATCAACCATTGGGGGCGTCTGTAATCCAGCCAGCCGTCGGTCTCACTAGTACAAAGACTGTAATCTCACATGTAACCTGCTGCGAAAGCTGTGGTTGTCAGGCCTGCTACTCTTTATTTTAGACTGATTTACACCTGGGAGATCAGGTAATTTATATATAAATATGTGTGTGTGTGCCGGCATGTGTGGAAATGTTTTGATCACAGTCGGAAGCAAAGTGCTAATAAATCTCGTGCAAAACAATATTCCCAGCGAGCAGCTCGTATGATTGAAGCAGACTTGGTTTCACTGCTGGTTTTGATTTAGTTGAAAACACTAATGATTGCCTGTTTCTGTCCACAGCTCACTGACTGCCATCTATGGTCTACGGGTTGAATCTTATGTCAGGGACTTGACATTTTGCACTGAGTTAAACAAAGTGATGCAGACAACTGGAATGACCTGTGTTAATTATTTCTAATAACAAAAGAGCTGCTGGGGAACTCCTCTAAACCACAAAGAATTAAGAAGATAACTCTGTTTTAAACAAGCGTTCAATTGAATGGAGGTTTGACTGTCAGAGGAATATATTTTGGACCTGAGTCGTGTGATTGTTTTTATTATTTCTCAATATTTGCAAGAAAGGCTGTAGTTACAATTTCCTCTTTTGCAATGCTGTCTCTTCTTTGCCACTCATAAAAATTCCTCCAGGCGTTGGGAGCAGGCGGAGGGAGCTGTGACGGGCCCTCAGGCCAGCACAGTTTGCTTTCTGCCTCCCCCCAGACGGAAAAGAAACTTTCATCACTGGCTGATTTATGGGCCGTTGGGATTCCCCCTTGAGATTAGAAAGTCTTTTTGGAGTTTCTCCTCATCCGCTCTGTTTCTGTGTTGTTGTACAGCGCCAATGCCTCATCACATTCACAGACATTGGAAAAATTGTCACATGTTGTTCACGTGCCTCGAAGGACGGTCTTTGTTAAACAAAGAGCACACACATTAGCTAATAATACATATTTGGTGCATTTAAATAACAAGACCAGATACAAGTACAGCTCCCAACTCCATCAACAAACTCTCAAATCTTCAAATCCTCTGCCGTGGAACTGTGGGCCATTGAGGAGCTGGTGGGGTGGGGCGGGGTCGGGTCAGGGTAGCGTGGTGCCTCCTGGCAGGAGTCAGTGTTGTTTAAAGCTTCATTAACTCTCATAGGGTTTTTTCGCCTCTCAACTGTCCCTTGAAGTTTCTTGATGGTGAGGGGGGCCTGCAGGGAGAAGGAGGCTTGACATGTGTATTGAGTTCAGTCACACTACTCTAAATTGATCAGTTCATTGTACCTTTTAATATATTAAACTGTCATAAGAGAGTTCATGGACCCTATATGTAGAATCTTCGGTTTTTCTTCGGTTCCGTTGATGCCTCTTAACCTTCCCGCCTCTCTATATTTCCGCCGTGAGACGATCTAATCCACAGGAATCTGTTCTCATGCTCGTTGTCTTGGCTGACAGAACAGTTGGAGATGAGTATTCCAGCAGTCTGTGTGATAACATTAAGATGTGGGTCAAGAGTTCACTTATCATTTAGGTCTGCTTTTCACATCAGAAGACTGTTGAAATAAAACAGACCCAGTCAGAAGAGTTTCACAGGAGATGTTGAAGAGCATGAGGCAGGAGAGGGCTGCAAAACGCTCTTCAATGACGTGGACAAGGGAGGGAAACCTGGATTTTACAGTTATGATTTCACACTGGTGTTATCTTCTGCCATGTGACAGCCAACAAATGAGAAAAGTGGGAATAACAGGACAAGAAATGTTATATAAGCAATAACATGTTCATGAAATGCTATCTTGGCTCCAAATGGCCCCATTCGTATCCAAAATACCTAAGATTCATATTTAGATAGCGGGAGAAGGTGCGCCACATACATGAATGTTTTTTTTTTAATTCATTCACAAGATTTCCACATCTATATTGCAACTGCAAAGTGACCCTCTCTTAAAGATGAATAGAAAGCTTATGTTTAGTTAATACATGTTTTTGTAAATGTGCTGTACAAATGTTCTGTATTTGCTCTTATTTTTCCATTCTTGTTTTCCCTTTGTCCACAGGCCCGCTGGTTCTGGCAGGCCTACTTCAGCTCCATGAAGGCTATTGGCTTGACAACCCTCCAGATCATCAATGACCGTATCTACCCGTATGCTGCACGTACTTATGAGCAGTGGAACAATCCACCTGTGGTGGTAGGTCACTGTCTACAATATATTTCTATTTTAGGTTTTTAGCATTGGTTCAGAATATCTTATTATAACTGTGTCATGCTTCCTGCTTTGTCTCTCAGAAGAATATTTTATTTATGTAAGCCCTTTCAACAGACGGCTATATATCTTCTATACAGTCTGTGCTCAACTGTGCTGAACCAGTCAGTTGTATTCCTAGATTGGTTTTTATTGCAGACATATGAACAACACCCCTCCACAACGGAGCTTTGACCATACAGATGTTCACAGGGCCACATAAGCTTCCGAAATCGAAGCCTCTGTGGCGGAGTGACAGTAGAGGCCTTCCTGCTTTCTGGAGCGCCACACATGCAGCACTTCATAGTTTGGTATACACCCAGCGAGCTCTGAGCCAGTTTGTGTCAGCACTTCTGCACCAGGAGGATGCCTCTGCTGTGGTGAAAAATAAGTTCCTGCATGTCTGAGTCATTGTGTTCATAGAGAGTAGGCTGGATGTGAAGAATGGTGTGTGTGGAGCATCCCTGTGGTTGTGGGAGGTTGTGGCTGCAGACAGCTTGGCTGTGCGACCATCTCTCAGGGGTTGTTAATCAGATGGGTCTGATCTCCATTCTCCTCTGTGCTCAGCATATATGGAGTAGAGGCAAAATATGATGATGTATAATAGTGTTTTGCATATGTGCAACGTATGTCTACAAGTATCTTAGTATAAGCAGATGCACTGAAATGCTGGCATTAGAAAGGTGGCGGTCTCAAACAAGCAGCGCTCTGAAGGGTGTTTGCAGAAGTTCTCCATTTTCGCTCTGCTCAGATCTGTACAGTCATTCAGGACTGAGAGGTTGTCCGTCAAGCAGCTGCTCACTCTTGACCATGTCTGTTTTCCTCTGAGCAGGTAGCTTGTTAATCAGCAGCTACACTTATGACATAACCCACTTATGTCAAAGGTTTTGTCCAACGCCCAGTCCAATCGATCAGTATCACTCGGGTCTTAAGGTCTGTCCAGACCAAGAGGAGGTTAATTATGTCAGGCTACATACCTTTGGCCATTCCTCCCTGAGATGCGAGATGAAGTGTTTTCTCAATGGCCTCGGTGAATGGATGGTGAGAAGAACTTGCACAGAGCACTAAATAAATCAGGCAGACATGTTCCCCCTCTCCTCCTGTAGTTCTTTAGGCTGGTAATTGAAAGCACATTTCCTGGGATTGCTGGTGCCTTCAGAGGGGGTTTCAGAACAAGGGACAGGCTGCTTTTGTGAGGGATTTGTTGGTGGAGGGCAAACGTGTTCGAATTGAGGAGTTCAGACTTTCACATTTGCCACAGTTTCATAACATTTTATGATGATTGGCGCCTGGGCATATGAAAACGTGATTTAGTCACTATGTTGTTTAAAAGTTATTTTACAATCTTTAGATGTCATTTAATTTGAACACTTTTCTCCTGCTCAAGTGTTTTGCTGATTTTGCAGAAAGCAGTTCAATCACCTAAAGTCAAAGCTGTGAGCAGCAGCAAGCAGGTTTCAGGCTTGATGAAGCTGAGAGAAGTCCCCTCTTCATCTAATTTGAACAAAACCTGATGTGCATGTTCAGGAAATGGAGCAAAATGTTATCAAGGAGTTTAATCAAGATCGCTTAAAATTGGGATGTCACGAGAACTGATACTTCAGCACCAAGTCGATGCCAAAAGTCTAAAAAGGTCACGGTATGGTTCTTTATGTTGCAACTATTGTATCATTCAGCCATAAATTGAAAGATTACATTTAATCTGGCACGACTGTGCTTCTACATCTGCCTACATTATTAAAACTGAGAAAAAGATATGATGCAATTGATCACTTTATCTTGTCATTTTACCTTTGTTCGAGTGTCTTAGATTAATGAACCCCTCAACCAGTTCAAAAAAACAAATAAAAGTATAAACACGTAACTCCCTCAGATCTGCTGGTGACATACTGAGCTGTGGTTTTCTTTTCATCTCATTCACACTGTTTGACAAATGGTTTAAGTGGCCTCTGCCTGTTTTATTCTGTTTTAATGCATCTGTGCTGCTTCTATGTGTGAGTTTAATTATGTCCCCCCTCCGCTTGAATAACAATGTGAGAACAGCCACAAGGAAGTTTCCACTTGCCAGTAAAGTGGATTTTTATTTGTGGAGGATTGACTGATGTTGTGCAAAAGACGGTGTCTGTGTGTCTGTTGACACATTTGTGTTGATGCTGGGGAAGGAGACTCATAATCACTGTGTGGCCTCCTGGGACCAGAGGAGAAGCAGGGTTTATATGGACTTCAAGAAGCCCACAGATTTACTGTGTTAGATATGCTCTCTTTGCTTCTCTCAGACTGATTGAACCTTTCTGTCGTGTTTGAAGTCTATCACGTGAAGCCTGATGCTCCTTTATATGCTCTTAGGGAAGCACATGCTTGTAAATGAAATACATGAGTTGTTTTTTTCTCTTTTCGTTTTTGAAGTCGAGAAAAAAAACCTTGGTAAAAAAAAGTTATTGTTGCAATATTCTTACAATAAGACTCAAAGTTGTCTCTTTGGGTGTCCCTTTATTCCAACTGACTTTAACATTTAAAGTTTAGTATCCAGCACACGAAGCATTAGAAAACTGTCCTGTGGCTTCCTTCATTTAACAGCGTCGCTTGATCTAAGCCGGAGTCAGAGCTGCTCCAAGGATTTACAGGCCGTTTTAATGGGGAAGCAGTGAAAGAGAAGCCAAGTTCCACACTCATGATAGACGGCCACTATTCACAATCTGACAAACTCCACTCCTCTCCCCCCTTCCTATTTCACCCACATCCCAGAGGAGGTTCACCTTCACAACAGCAGTAGATAGATGAGCGCAGCCAACCTGTCTTGTGTGCAGACTCCCACTCAGTCTTTTTGTTCTCTTGTCCTGCTGCTTCTGTTGGGTTTTCTTTGGCGTTTTTGCAGAAAGTTTTTGACGTTCTCTGCTCTGCCTCTCTTACTCCTTGAGAGACATATTGAATGATTCTTGCTCCTTAATAAAAACCATCATGTAGTTATGACTGCATGTGAACTCACTTTCCAGTGAAACATCATTATAGGTCTTTGGAAAACATGACATACAGGACTGATACAGTAGAAACAAAACTACTGACGCTAGCTCTACTCTAGAAAAGAAAAAGGCGTTTGTTGCGTAAACAGTTTGCGTTTTTTCTTTTTCTTTCTTCCTTGTGTAGAAGTGGTCCAGTGTGAACAGTCCTCTGTTCCTGCCACTGATCCCACCAAGGGCACCGGGGTTCACAGCTGTGGTGCTGACCTACGATCGTGTTGAGAGTCTGTTCCGGGTCATCACTGAAATCTCCAAGGTACCTAGCTTGGCAAAGCTGCTGGTGGTTTGGAATAACCAGAACAAGAGTCCTCCTGAGGGTGAGTACGACGGATCCTCATTGAAAACAGGAAAGTTCATGAAACTAGATCAATAAGTGACAGTTGCAAGTTAATTGCGTTAAACAATAAATCCATCCTTTGGTGAGGGCTTTTATTTAAATATTTTTACAGTAAAATGCTGTCAGTGTAGAGCTGCACACAACACATTTATTGACTGACTAAAAACTACCTTATTGTGTCTTTTCAGGCAGAAAATATGTGTGTGTATTTTCATACATGAGCAGGGAAGTGAGATCTGATCCCAAGTGGTCATTTAACATGTGGAGTGGTTTTCTAATGTCAGGTGTGAACTGAGCTGTCAACTAGTGATTGGATCACTCAAGACATAGCTGGGTCATAATATAGCAATCAGTAGTAAGAGAGTGATCTTTTCTATGATCCACAACCCATTCACAGTTGCCACAACCATAAAGGGCAATTTTGGGCTCAGTATCTTGCTTTAGAATTCAAAATGGAGGAGCAGGGAATCAACTTATTCTACCTCCTGAGTCACAGCTGCTCATTTTTGTTCAGACTTTATCTGTACAGGCACAGGCAGACGTATTGTCAGATCCCAGTCCTGATCCCAGCAGTACTGTGTGTAACCTGTATTTTTATAGCTGCCCATCTATCCCTGTTTTTCCTTTCATTACTACTAGTTTCTGGTTTTAGACTTCTTTGGTTGAAGCCAATCAGAGATGTGTCATTGTAAACTCATAGAAGTCGTTATTTATTGCATCTTGCACTGTAATTATTTGCCCTAATATGGCAGTTAAGTATACAACAGCTTATCGTGCCTCATACTTTAACTCAGACAAGGATGGCTCCTGACCAGGAAGTAAAGTGACCCTGCTGCTGTAAGAGTTGACTAATGTCCTGAAGTAGTGAGGTGACTTTGAAGTGACTTACAGCTCTGAGTTGCCTTTTCATTACAGGCATCTGTGGCGCCTGGCTTAAGCTTTGTGACCCATTAGAATTAACAAGTGGCCATTGACGGGTTAGTCCAATATGAAGGCAGGTTTCTTCCCCTGTCACAGTATATAGCCTTGATCCGATGTGCTCATAGACTCAGTGTGTGTATTTTACAAGATGTTGACCTTTTTCTTTTTGTCACAACACCATGTTTTGCTACAGAATTAAATGACCTCTGGTTTATCAAATTGCCATGACCTGTTTTCAGTCTTAATCTCTTAAACAGCAGCCGAGATAAACTGCCACACAGCTGCAATAAATGCAGAAGACTTATCCTAAAGGCCACAGCTTATTCTTCAGAAAATATAATTTTCTTGAATACAGGTTAAGAAGTCACAGAGGAATTAGCAAGTGTGTGCATTTTGACTCGTGTCATGGTGGGGCTACGGTTTTAAAATTCAGATAATGACACATAATCGCTTCACTCCTACTGTCTCTTTCCAGCCTCGGAAATAAAAGAAGGGTTGACAGCAACATGGACTAAGTGAAAGAAGAAACTCTGGGTTTTTTAACATAGCAGTTTTCCTGACAATAGCTTTTGACAGGAGACTTCAGACGTGGTTAGAAGAACCTGGAGCTCTTCTCATAGGCTGCCAGGCCCCAGTTACCCCGTTAATGAGTCGGACACATTCTGTGTGATCCGTCTGTGCCATGGTCCGTGCCATGGATCCTACCCAAGATCTTTGAAACGCTCCCCTGAAAAGACACTTTGTTGATCTGCTTCATGAAGAATTGTAGTGTGGTTAGATTTGCACGTGCTTGAGGTTAGCATAGCGATACGAGTCAGTGAGTGAAGTTAAACTCCCGGAGCATAGTTTTCCACTGCCAGGACACTCTTCAAATATCTCTGTCAGTGGTAAATGACATCATAATTCCTCGCCCATCTTCAGACACTGAGAGTGGCCACATTTATAACTCGGTTACTCTATGTACTGTACTTATGTATGAAGGGCAGCAACTAAATAGTGTTTTCAATTAATTTATGTGAAGATATTCAAGATCAATTATGTGACTGATTGACTAATGATATGTCAAAAAATAGGAAAATACCCAAGATATACCCAGAGCCAAATTGATGTCCAGTGTTTCCCATTAATAACCACGACGGTTGCGGCCCCTTCTAATTTATGTAATGATCTAATTTGTCCTGCCACACTGACTTAATTTTCATAGACGACAATATTCAGACTATTTCCCTTATTCTGAATAACACATGATTTTGATTACAGAATAGAATATTCTATTAATATTCCTGTTATAACGTCAAGGGCTTGGTTATGACATCAAGGGGCTGGTAACTGGTTTACATGTCAATATTGCACAGTGCTGCAATAACTCCAATAGGACGTTACAATGTGATTAAGACACACTTTGTATTTTATATTTTAAGCTGTGATAAAGATGTGTTTTATATTTTGAGTTAGTTTACTTTCCTTTCTCTGTTTTTTTTCTAAAGTATTGTATAAATAAAAGGTATTGTTATTATTATTGTTGTAATAACATGTCTACATACTGTGACTAAGATCGTTATACTCCACGTCTTAATTTGATTATTTCTTATTACCAGTATGACTTTATCCAGGTTTGGGTAATCAGAAAATGCTGTTTATTCAGTCACTTGTCTGGGGCAGGTTGATATCATCATGTTGCTGTCCATGTAATCATAGTCAGATTCATAATGAGCCAAAAACAATCTCTCATAATAAAATGTAAGATCTCAAACCTAGAGTTTTGCACCGTTGCTTCATTATAGATTATGTGCAGAGTCTTTGTGTCCCTCTCGCTGGCCAGAGAAGTCCTGCCACATCGTCCGTTAAAAGCTTTTACCGTCCTCCTTTCTCATGCTTTGTTGTGTGAGAAAAAAACTGCGTGTTCATCAATGTTCAACATTTTGCTTGAATATTTACTAATTAATCAAGTGAAGTATTGAAGCTCTGTATCGTTCTGCATAAAAGTAGAAATGTGACCGTAGGATTTGTCCCCTGACAGAGTCTCTTTGGCCAAAGATCGGCGTTCCTCTCAAAGTCGTGCGAACCAAAGAGAACAAGCTGAGTAACCGCTTCTTCCCCTACGACGAGATCGAGACAGAAGCTGTGCTGGCTATCGACGATGACATCATAATGCTGACATCTGATGAGCTGCAGTTTGGCTACGAGGTGAGGAAAAAAAAAAAAAACTGTTCAAACCCTTAACTGTTCCCTTATTTCCCTCATCTTTGGCAGGTATCACAGGCAACCATTTCAAGTTGATCCCAGAGTTTAAAGTCGTTCGGGGAGATTACGGTCACACTCTGCGCTAGTTTGAGATGTGACTGCCTCCCGGATGGGTGTGTGTTTGATGTGTGAGGAATGATGACAGGTCGAGAGCTGATGCTTTCCATGCCCACATACCTGCCTGGACCCACTTAGACAGCACACTCACCTGAATCCATTTAGAAGCCGTTTAATAAAATTGTGCTCAGTTTAAGGATAATTACATGGAATTACAGGCAGGATAGAGAAGCTGTCTGTCTCACTAGATGACAGTAGAAGGGTCAGACTCGCTGCTGGTGTCGAGCCAGCCCAGATATTCATTCAATCACAAAGCTACTTTTACCCCCCCCCCCAAATCTTTGAATCTCAGTTGGGATTTTTTTTCTCTGACACAAGAAATATTGTGCAATTTAAGTTTAAATGTTTGGTTCACTTTTAAATACCAACAAAAAAAAGCTTCTTTTAATGTAAAACATTAGTTCTCACCATCAGTTTTCATCTGAAAGTGACAGTCCATCTTCTCATCTGCTCCCAGGTGTGGAGGGAGTTCCCAGACCGGCTGGTGGGTTACCCGGGCCGGCTGCACCTCTGGGACCATGAAATGGGAAAGTGGAAGTACGAGTCGGAGTGGACCAATGAGGTTTCCATGGTTCTAACTGGAGCGGCCTTCTATCACAAGGTAACTCGGGACTGAAACTAAAGTCACTGTGGCTGCTCTAGCTCTGCTCACTGACACAAGTTTCCCTTATATCCTCATAGATGTTAAATCTATGGATTAGTAGTAATTTACACAGAATCACTTGTACAAAGGATTAGAGAATATCCTAGAGACCATTTGGAGTAAACGTTGGATACCAAGCTCGAAGATTAAAGTGATGGACGAGCCGAGTGTCACAGGAAGAGCAAGGTTATCTGACTTCTACTTAAAAGCTCCCACACTCATTTAAGTTCAAAGTAAACTCCTGCTCAGCGGTTCCTCCTCCATACTCCATACTCATCAAACAGAGTCTGCATTATTGTACATGACAAGCCTGCAGGATATATTCATATGACCTCTCCTCATCCTCTCTTGTTTTTAATCTGTTTCGATTTCAGTACTTCAACTATTTGTACACATACAAGATGCCAGGAGACATCAAGAACTGGGTGGACGCTCACATGAACTGCGAAGATATTGCCATGAACTTCCTGGTGGCGAACATCACAGGCAAAGCCCCCATAAAGGTACATTCATAGCTCTGACCGGCCGCTGTGCTTTAAGCTTGCATGGGGGGGGAGGCTGACTCAGCGGAACACCATCTCTGGGTCTGATCAGCTCGCACCCTTCGACTTCACTGCCTCCCCCCCTCCCCATCAGTGTACCCAGGTGCAGGGGCCTGAGCTAAAGCCCGGCCTTAACCTCCCTTATCTTGGTGTCACTCACGGGCACCCCCCCTCCGAGCGTGTTTTCCTAAGCTCACCGGGGCTCATGCACACCCTGCCATCAAAATCACCGCCTGCACCCGGGCTCCCACCTCCCTCCATATCTCAAACAGGTTCCTTCAGAAAACACACCAGCCCTCCCGATCTGTCCTCCTCCTCTCGGTGTCTCTCACTTTATTTTCTCCTCCACACAGACGCACATTCAAGAGGTGTAGATTGTTTGGGTGCAGGAATGTGTCAGGTTGCACATGTGATGGAGGAGAGACAGAGGAGAACCATATAGCATGTCTTTCTCTCCACCTCCAGCCTTATATCATTTTACTCACTGATGAAAATGTAGACATATTTTACTGCACAATGCTCAGCAAAGGTTCTTGTAAAACATCACAGATTATTTTAATCAGACGTGATGTTTTATTTGCTTCTGTCTGGGCTGCTGAATTTTCACAAACAGTTTAAATGAGTGACCTTGTTCTGCTCCTGTTCAGGTGACACCCAGGAAAAAGTTCAAGTGTCCTGAGTGCACTGCCATTGATGGACTGTCCCTGGACCAGACGCACATGGTGGAGAGGTACAGTGCTCACATTGTCTTTTAGAAAAATCCATGAGGACTTGTGTCACCGTGGAGACAAAATGGAGGTCCACATTCATAGAGACTTCTTTCTGAAAATTATGACTTGGTTTTATGGTGAGGCAGATATTTGTGATGGTTCAGGTTGAAGCGTGGGGTTGGGGAATGAGTGTCACCCACAGGAATAGAGTTGAGTGTCAGTGTGTGAACAAAATGCAACTGGAAATAGCTTGTTCTTCTTCTTTTGCCTTTAACTAAAGCCTTGTTGTGTGCTTGTGGTACAACTACCACTTTATATTGGTATATTATATTCAGAATTTAAATCGTAAAATATTTGTATTAATCCTTATTTTTGGGTAATATTTTCTATAAATAATTTAATTGTTAGTTTTATTAAAATATGCATAAATTAAAACGCAGCAACCCTTTATTTTTATTTTTAATTACAAAAAAATCACAGTAAAATCAGTGTCTCACTGTAAATAAAAGGTTTTGTTCTTTTACTTCTTTGACTCCAGTGCATAATCAGATAATAACAATCTTTGAGCAGTGACACAAAATATGCGTGAAACTAAAGTAATGTTATTTTTTAGAACCTACTATCAGTAAAATATCATTAAGTTTTTGTGCGATTTGTTAAAAAAGTAATAGCACAAGATAATTGCCAGCAATAAATAAGGATTCCTTAATAATTAAAAGCTAGAGACCTAATCCATGCACATCATCGAAAGCATTTTAATTCAGAAGCTGCCACATGAATACGAGTTTTTACTTACTATTGAAATAACCAATTGTTTTTTAATCCTTAGATCCGAGTGCATCAACAAGTTTGCCTCCGTGTTTGGAACGATGCCTCTGAAGGTGGTGGAGCACCGCGCTGACCCAGTGCTCTACAAAGACGACTTCCCAGAGAAGCTCAAGAGCTTCCCCAACATCGGCAGCCTCTGACTAGCCACTAACAGATGCTTTGACCTGGTCACTGCCTCAACACTCTGAGATCACCGTCACCATCGTCATCTGTTGATATCAAGACATCAATACTCAGAGTGAAGCGGTGCATGTTCTTCTCTCCTCTCAGTTTAATTACTTTAATTACATGAAAACCTAAAATGCAGAACGGTGAAGGAGAGGAATTTAATATCTGAAATGACAGAGGACACTAAAGTCTGGGTTTGTTGAGAAGTGTGATGAGAGTAATTTGTCTATTGACCTTTAAAGTAACATTACACAACAGCACTACATTTCATGCTACAGAAACTGCTACTAGTAATATATATATATGTTTATGCTTCTTTCTTTTTTTTGCTTCTTCTCAAACATTGACAAAGACCAGATTCGTTTAGCTTTACTGTATAAAAGAAAAACCAACAAATCTCTAATATACATTGTATATTGTAAATGATTGAATCACATATCTATATGTTGGCTTTAGCTATTAGTCTTGTAAATGTGCTAACACACAGAATGGTGGCTAACGGATGATGTACACTTATTGTTTCTGTTTGACATGATAAGGTTGGACTGACAAAGTTAACACCATGAATCTCTTGGAGAACTTTTTTTTTTTAAATGATGCTGAGCTACTGGGTCATCTTGAATTATTTTATACCGCCTGAGCAAACCTTTCCTCATATTTATATAAATACAAGAAACGCAGTGGAGCGACTGAAGCCTCCACTAAGTCATTTCATGAGTTGTGTGTTTACGAGTACAACACACGAGTAGAAGTAGTTTTATTGTCTCGCGTTCATTTGACGACTTACTGTAATGAGAATAATAGACAACTACCACATCCACATTTCTCAAACCAGATATGTATAAACTGTTGATGCAGTGCTTTGGTGTTTTTATTTTGTTTGTCTGTTTTTTAATTATTATTTTACCTGGTGTGCGTCTTTATATTTTTTGATGTTTTCCTCTCTAGTTGTCCCAGCTCCAGTGTTCAGGCTGTAACATTTAAGTCTCTTAAAATGTTCACATGGCCTTTTGTTTTCCTTTTTTATTATTTTCATGAGGTCACCAAAATTGTTTTAAATTTTTTTGACTGAGTTTATGTATCCAAGTGTATATATAACTTTGATAAATAAAGACCCCTCTATGTCTACTATATTATTATTTTATTCCACATGTGTAATTGAGGTGGGAAGAAGGTGAAATCGGACATTTTTTTTGTATTCCTTTTTTCATTTCTCTCTTGACTCCCAATCCGTGAAGCGCCCAGAGTCCCGACCCTCCGTGCCACGGCCGGTCCGCTGTTCCCCCGCAGCCGTCACCTGTTGTTAATATACGCGTCCTAATCCTCCCTGTTCAATGTCAGCAGTTCAAAAGGGCGCAGTTTGTATTTTTGTCAGCTTCAATTAGTGTGATACTCTTGTGGGTTCGGCGATCTCATTTCAGCACTCGTGTCCCTTCAAAGGGCCTGAAACGCACGGGGATTTCACAATGCGACTGCAGGGATGAGACACTATTCTGGCAGAGTGGGGCGCTGCAAATTGGGTGTTTTTCTAATACCGGCGGACAAGACTTTTCACGAGTTGTGGCCGAGCAGTGAGTTAAGATGGTGGTTTGAAAGGCTTTTCTTGAAAGTGGAGACGACTTGATGGAGCTCTAAAGGCTGATGGGTCGATACTCTTGATTTTCTTCTGTACGTTGTGGTAACAGTTTGTCGGCTGAAGATTCCCATCGGCTGCTGTGTCTTCTGCTGCTTTAACCTCATCCACTATGTTCCACTTTCAGATCAAAGGACAAATAATGATTCCGAATAGAAGTGCAATAACTTATTGTACTTTAATCACACACAAAATATAACACAAGCATGAGTACATTCTTACACCCATTTTCAAAAGTCAGCTTGAAGCCACAAACACTTAAAAAAGTTGAAACTCACAAGAATTACATGTCATGAGAAAAAGTTCAAACGCAACCTTTTGAAAACAAAACTTTACCATGTACCACCAAATCAACGGAAACAAAGTGATAGCGCTTGACTGCTTGATAAATTGTCTCACAAAATAAAACATCTAATTAGTAATATATCCAAGAGTTATATCCAACACTTCATTGAGCATGCACAGAAATGCACACAACCGCACACATCATATTTATCTATTTACTCCCGTACTGACTGTCTGACTTCAGTAGTATTAGAAAATGAGCAAAGTGGCACAGAGACGGATTCATTCAGGAAAAGGAAGCCTTGATGTAAAGATAGTTCAGGGTCTTGGTGGAGGATGACCTGATTGGAGATTAACAATAGAATAAAACAAACTGAAATACACAGAATAGAGTGAAAGCGGTGGGTGTCTAATCTATTGTGTAAAACCTGAGCCAGCACACAGTCCACAGTAAACCGAGCAGGAGACGGACGGCCGTGTCTGTCCTGACACACAATCCTGCAGCGCACATCCTCCACATGGCTGTGTTAATTAAAAAGCCTTCCTGGGTTGGCTGTACCTCGGACCCTGGGATGGGGGGGGGGCTGCAGCTTTTTGGCCCCTTGGACGTGGTGGAAGTGAGCAAAAGGAGAGACAGTGCGATGTGTGTGTGTGTGTGTGAGAGTGTGTTGAGGTGGGTGATAAGGGGGGGGGGGGGGGGGACTTTGAAAGCAGAGCCATGACAGCTGAGGGGGAAGCATGTGTGAGGCATGTTTGTTTTGCATTTACCCCTCGAGCGCAGCTGTGTGCACTGTCCTTTTCTCAGAACACCGGAACACAGCAGACGGCCTCACGACTCGCCCTGCGTCCAACCCAAGGCAAGGAGACCCTCTCCCTTTAGAGACATGTGCTCTTTACTCCCGATTAATGCATGCGCCTGGGATTTTGGAGCGGAGAGAAAAAAACTGTGATTTGGACGACTCCGGGGTGATGTGCCCTGCTGACAGGCCTTAGCCCCCCCACCACCTCCGCTTCTTGTACCTGCTACACGAGGAGGGTGAATGTGGTTCAGTTTAGTGAATTAGCAACGGTTGCTCTGCCTGAAGGTGTGCTGCAGGGTATCAGGTTCACCTTTCAAAACCAAGAAGACCTTTGTTATGCTCCGAGCCTCGATCAGGCCTCGCTGACACAGGAAGAACGAGCATTACGTCATCTGCTGTCTCTGTCACTGGAGGAGGGCGTCACCGGGGAAACAAATATTTAAATCATATGAGGAGGTGTTTTGTGCTTGGAGAGATGACGCTCAGCTCTGGCTCCATTTAACCTCAACCTTGCCACCATCTTCGACACATAAACCCTGTTTAACTATAATGCATCATAACTGGTTTAATACCAATATCCTCCTTTTACTAATTGTCCTTTTTCAAACATGACCTGATGAACTTTTCTGAGGTTCAAATCAGCCGTCGGGCCCCGATGCCTCAACGTTCCCATTAAGGATGGTGAGCGCTCCCCAGTTACAAGTGGCAGAATCCAGAGCATCAGAAACTAACTGGTTTACCTTTACTGGATTTCTAACTGATATTGAAGTAATAAGATAACCAAAAAACAAACAAACTGATGTGCAGTGAGTCTGGGAGTTTGGGGTCAAAGGTCAGCTGCCCACTGTGCCTGGTTTGTGATAGAGGCTTTCTAGTTCCTCAGCTGTAACATCATTCCTGCAGGAATCCCCCGGCCTCTTCCTGTTGCCTCTCTCTCACCGACTCAACACCATCGATCAACAGCCTCCAGATCCGTCAGTGTTCAGACACAAGGTGTGAGTGGTGAACAGAAGCAGTTTGGTTGAATCACATCAGCCTCTGAGATGTCATTAAACCTCAGTGTGGATTGAAGCTGTTCCTCTCTGGTCGGTGGCCTCCTCTGTCTGGTTTGGAGGCAAATCATGAAAGAAAAAAAGAGAAAGGCGTAGGACACGTATGCCAGTGCTGCCACGAGCGTTTACCTGTCGGCCCGACAGCCGGACCCAGCTGAGTCTCAGTCCAGTTAAAAGCTGCTGAACACTGACTTCCTTTCAGTGCTGCAAAGTGTCAACACACTGCGGAATCTCCACCAACCGCCTCTGTTTCAAAGGTGGCGGCTGCTGGTTTGGGGCTGTTGTTTCTGGCCGTGTGAGGGACTGACTGGTCGGCACGTCTCTCTCTGAAGCTCCTGAGACTGGAAACGCACAGGGCACAGTCACGTCCACTTCGGATTCTTGTCTCGCTGGAAACAGAGCTGTCTCTGTTTTGGAGGCTGGCGCTCCCAGGCTCTTCAGCCCCGAGAGCAGCAGGCCCGCTGTGCCCCTCTCACACCCCCCCCCCACACACTTCCTCCTCCATCCCTTCCTCCGTCAGTGCGGCAGGTGGATGCCTCCGTCTGACCACACTAAAACAAACTGACTTCTAAAGGCCACAGAGGGGAGAACCACTTGTAACGTTCTCCAGTGAGTGAAACACAAACCCAGAGGAGTTGGTTCAGAGTTTTGAGATGTGACAGATATCAACAGTTTTTCTTTGAAGATTGTCTTTTACAAAAATACATACATGGCAAACTAAATTTGAATTTCAGGATTGGATGCTGAACTTTACGTCGAATCAAACTAAGCAACAAAACGACAGGAGGGAAAAAACACTCAAAAGTTAAATAACACGGTAAGAATAAAACCTGAACAAAGAAACTACACTGACACTGAAAGCACTGTACAAAACAGAATTTCCTGTATTTTAGCAAATAAGTGCATGGATTTGTTTAAAAAACGTTTTCTAAACCTTTCTCTCCTTCGCTTATAATCAGTAATACACTGCAACATCTGTTATACAGTACAGCACCACCTCCCACCAGGCTTTCCACCAAGAGAAATGTGGTAGAGCCGTGACACTAATCTTAACAAATCTCTTGTTCTTGTCTCTTGGAGTATTCTTCATCCATCCTCGTATTTGCATCATTATTTTATTGCAACACATATGAAGGTAGTCACTGTTGCCTTTCGAATCTTCTGTTTTTCGTGCCCCTCACGTCAAGCTGGGTTTGTCGAGATGTTTCTGGCGTCCAGCGAGTACCAGCACATCATGTGGCCCAGGAGATGGCCGCACTGTGCTCCTTGGCCTTCATGCGCAAGGCGGCGATACTGGAGGACTTGCGGTCCGGGTCCATGTTGAGATCGTACGCGTTGATGCCCCCGCCCATGCCGGGAGACCCCCCGAACAGGCTGCCCATGTGAGCCTGGCCCACGTGACCTCCGGGGCTCGGCACGCCCAGGAAGTCAGACATCCCGCTGGCAGAGTGGGGGTGAGGGGTCATGCAGGAGGTCACGGTGTCGCAGGGCACCACGCAGCCCGGCAGAGGAGACGCTGCACTGCCGCCGCCGATCCAAGACGGGTTCTGGATCTGGAATATATCGATGGGAAATCAGTATTGTTAAAGAAAAGAGTGATAGAGCTGCTGCTTTAACCACAGTGCCTCTCTCATCTATCTTATCAGACACAAAGACTATACTGGTTGTACTGGTTGCTGGAGCCATACCTCAATGTTTCTAGTCTCTATGCTGAGCTAAGGTTGATTCTCATATATATACATGACAATGGTATTAATCTTCTAATCTCACCCTCTGCAAGAAAATGAATGAACATATTTCCCCCAAAAAACTACTCCTTTAAAAGGAACATATGACATCATTGAGTGAAATATGAGGGCTATAAAATGGTAAATGGTCAGAATTAAAACAGTTTATGGCCTCAACTGCTCGTGTACCTGTGCGTAGTTCTCCGGACGCGTCAGAAGCGGCAGTTCATAAGCTGTGGAGAAGTGTGTTCGGACCTGCTGCATCTGACCGAAACGTTCCCTCTTCCTCCACTTCGCTCTCCGGTTCTGGAACCAAACCTGCAGAGTGACAACGTCCCAACGTTACACAACAGCCAGATTATCTGAGGAAACACCAGGTCGGCACTCTCATTGTGCTCGGCATCCAGTCTCGTTTGAAGGTGAGATGGAGAAATCACATCTTGACCTTAAACTGGAAATACCTTTTGAACAGATACAAATCTAAGTTTCCCTTTAAGATGGAAAAATGATCCCGTTGTGGTATTTCCAAAAGACTGAGAGGGTGAATATCAAAAACCATCGGCAGCACATCAGAAATGAAAACACAACCCAAAGGTGTCTTGAGTTGTGCAAATGTTAGTTTAACTGAAATCATTTAAAAAAGGAAATTGTAAAGACAAAAATAAAAGTGACTTAGCCTGAGAACAGTTTTCTGCAATAATTATTGACCTAAATCTGAAGCAGTTGTTTATTGAAAGTTATACTAAAAAGAAAAAGAAAAGTAATCTAAATACATTTTAGATGAATGGGATTTAATAGGCTTTAGACGTTAAGTGCCATAACCTGGTTCAAACCCAAATCTTAAAGGTTTGTAATACGACTCTTGATCGTAACTACCTGACAACAATGACATTATCTGATTTGATTCATCTTTTTTATCAGCTCTTTGCTCACACTTCACTATAGATCTTCGGAGGCAATATGGGAGATTGAAACATGAGACGGGATTATAACTGGGGTTTGTTTGCATTTTCCTTTTTAATTTCCTGAGGCCTAAAGCTCCGGCTTTGAGTTGCTGTCTCCCTCTAAATTAAAGAAGCACACAGAGCGGAGGACATAATCCTTCCTTCCTTGATGTCTTCGTACATCTTCCGCCGCGCTGCCTTACTCAGAATTCACCAACCCCAAACTTCATGTCCACTGATTCTTGAGAAGTGGGATAAAACAGGTTTCCACATTGACTTGATGTGTTTAAAAACTGCTTCCAGACTGTGTTTTCCAGCGACCTCCCACTTTTCAGATCACCATTAGCTTTCCTGTCAACACCATCACCACCAACCAAGGAAGGGGTTTCATTTTCAAACAGGCAGTTCAGCAGAGATGTTATTTACCAGAATCATCCTGGTCCTGCTGCCCTGAGGTGACAGGAAACTGACTGGTTTGACATTATGCATCAGAACATGGTCAAGGTATCATTTTAGTTATTCAAATATCATGGAACATTTAACATTTTCAAAATGATAAGATATTAGGAAGAAGCGTGGGAGAAATCAGTCAGTTGATTAAAGCACAAACTTACTGCCTTCATACGCTGTTGTAAAATCGAACGCAAACATTTTAGAATATAGGACTAGATACTCCTGTACGTTTGATGGTCTTCTGCCTAATTTCAGTTACCGACTACCTGTAGATGTTGGGTTGAACTTAAGGGTTCTCTGAGGCTAAAGGTAAATCTGACTTGTAAGGCAGTGCTATGAAAGCCATGTAAAATCAAGCGCAAACAATAACTAGAATGTTACTCAGTAGAGCGCAAACTTTCAACAGTCCCCTAATGAAACCACATTTAAATTCCCTAGATCCAGATTGTTATTTCCACCAAATCGCACTCACGCATAATATTAGTACCCTTAACATTTCAGATGTTTGTCATCAAGATCCATGAATTATTCAGACAGACAGACATACATAGAGATAGATAGATAGATAGATAGATAGATAGATAGATAGATAGATAGATAGATAGATAGATAGATAGATAGATAGATAGATAGATAGATAGATAGATAGATAGATAGATAGATAGATAGATAGATAGATAGATAGATAGATAGATAGATAGATAGATAGATAGATAGATAGATAGATAGATAGATAGATAGATAGATAGATAGATAGATAGATAGATAGATAGATAGATAGATAGATAGATAGATAGATAGATAGATAGATAGATAGATAGATAGATAGATAGATAGATAGATAGATAGATAGATAGATAGATAGATAGATAGATAGATAGATAGATAGATAGATAGATAGATAGATAGATAGATAGATAGATAGATAGATAGATAGATAGATAGATAGATAGATAGATAGATAGATAGATAGATAGATAGATAGATGGATAGATAGATGGATAGATAGATGGATAGATTCATTATTCATTGATTCATTGATTGGTCGATGGATCACACATAGAGAATGGCTCTTTGACACTTTAAGGTGAATGTGTGCTGCAGCTGGCTCAATGATTCTTTGTCACATGTCAAATCCCATGCTGGTCAACCTTCCAGGCAGAAGATACAATAAACTTTCTTCCTCTTCACACACTCTGCTGGTATCATATCTTTTGAAAACTCCTGACATCTTGTGCTGTGGTTGGTGTCATTTGGAAGTAATCTGTAGACGTTGTGCAGGACATTCTCTCCTCAGCTGTGTCTCACATACAGTGTCACCACCAGCTCTCATCTGCTCACTCCGCTCTCTGGAAGGTCTGTTGGCCATTATACCAGGAGAACATATTTTTGTGTTGCACACACTGCGTCCTGACAGTAATTGGTAAAGACCTTGACAGCTTAAGTAGCTGGTGGACTTTCAATGAGGCTTTATTTATGTTACAGCCCCAGAGAGAAAGAGCAGAGAAATGCCAAACTGGCCCCAGCAGGAGAGCTGTATGGGGCTGCGAACACTTTGAAGTGAGAGCGCGGCTCAGAGGATTGATAACCCGCCTCCGCTGTCACTCATGTCAGCGTCCACACCGAAGGAAAAAAGAAATCCACGGCTGAGCCTGGCTTCGCTTTTCCAACACCCCCAAAGTCCTATTAATATCATGGAAACACCTCTGCCCACTGTTGTAGTTCATTAAAAATAAGTTTGTTCCCTTTTTCCCCGGAGTCGTCTGCGGCGTGATTTCATAACTTCTGTGTCAAATAAAGGTAAAACCAGGACACTAGTGAGAGGATTCAGAGAGAAATATACCAGAGACTTTGAAATCTGACTTTGAACATGATGTGTTGGTATGTGAAAGTTTGAGATGCAGTTTATTCATTATAAACGCATGACTTTAATATAAAAATATAGTTAACAGTCTAAATATTACGAATGTCGTCTTCTTAATGTTTTTAACAGTTGATCCGATAATTTGGATAAAGAGAAATGTGTTACCACCACCAAGGAGGTTGTGTTCTCATCAACGTTTTTATGATTGTTTGTTTGTTTGTTTGTTTGTGTATTAGCGGCATTACTCAAGAAATACAGGACGGATTACCATGAACTTCAGTTGAAGGATGTGATACGTGTCAAGACAGAACCCGTTACATTTGGGTGTGGATCCATATTAGGAGGCGGCTCCAGGTAAAAAAAACTCGCTATATTCAACATTGCTCCTATTTCCCAGGAAATAATTCATATAAAATAGATTATATTTACTTTATCATTGCTTCATCTCAAAACTGCATGAACATAATATAAAGTCCCTGTTTCTCAGACCCTGAGGTGACCTCTTAATTTGCTGAAAACAGCAAATTAAGTTTGGTTTTAATTCGTTATTTGATGCTATAAAAAATGGGCTGAGACATCTTGAACAGCTGAGACTAACTCGTGATTGGTCGAGTGCACGTCTGGCTCCATCCCCCAATCGCTGCTGCACAGACTCTTCGTTTCCAGGATCATTTTGTTTCATTTCCGGATGGTGGGAGGAAGTGGAGACGCGTCGTCTCTCCTCAATCAGAGAATTCACTTCCTCTTACTAAGTGGTAACTTTGTTTATTTGTAGAATGATGGGAATGACTTGACTTTTTCTGCATTTCTCTGATGTAGGCGCGGCCTCTTGCAGGAACCAGCGTCTCCTCCATCTCTCGTACAAATCAGTGTTTCCTGTTATTTCATCTCCCAGTGACTGTTTGGATCCGTAAACTCCTGCTGACGCCTGTGTTTTCCTGGTGAACTCCACATGTCAGATGCCATCTCGGCTCTCTCCGGCCCAGCACAACGGCAAATCTGAGAGATGTGATGTTTTTGAAACCCCGTGACCTCCGACCCCTGACCCCCACATGTATCTGTTGTGCATATGACTCAGATCTGAACTTTCTCCCTTTGAAACCCAGAGAATAAAAAAAGCAAACAACCCTGAGACCCTCAGGTTTTTCTTACTGAAAGCTGGGTTTTTTCCCCTGTTCGTGTGAGAACCGTCAGACAATGAGGTGTAACATCACACTCCACAGTTTAAACTCTCTTTACCATCTTGCTCGTCCATTTCAAAAGTTAAAGAAAAACCTTTGCAGTGGTAAAGATTTTTTTTATTGACTTTTTTCTCCGTCCAGATGCAGAATTCATGAGCTGTGAGTGGGTTTGCGTGTGAATGAGTGAATGGGAGCAGATCCCCGCTCCCTGACTGACAAGGCATCTCATGTCTTTTATCTTTTCCAGTTGAGTGTTTGAGAGGGCCGCTGGGAGCCGAGGGCTGTAAAGCTGCATCCATCTGAGGCCGGCGGTTCTGTGATAGTACACTGGAGCAGAGCGGAGCGGAGCCGCATACCTTCAGAGGTTTGAGTTATAACCCTGTGGCTGCTCAGACTTCCTGTGTTTCACTGCAGATCGCTCCTGGCCACTGTTCCAGCTCATCGTGTCCAAGGTGACTTTTAATAGTTTCTTATCTCTTCACATCGCGCACAACATATAACAACGCAGCCATGTTTGCATTCATTTTAGCAAAAACTGGAATATGATTCGCCTCCAAATTCTAACGTGACCTCGTAATATCAACTTGCTCAAAAGCCCATGGGAAAGGTTTCACACCTTCCCCCCGGAGACCACAGCAGGGACACATTCTTGTCTGGACAGGATGTTAATGAAAGAAAAACACAGAAAATCCCGGGGCTTTAGCGGTCCACGGTGCACGCGTACACGCCACACAAATGCAGAAATGGTGGAGGTCTCGTTCTCTGTTCGCCAGGGTTGGAATGCATAACAGCAGCCATGACTGGTTTGGATGCAAATCAGGGCCGGGAGGTCACCACAGGGGTTCAGCTGCTGAGGTGCTGTACACCTCGGGCTCGTCCAGCACCTGAACTGAATTCAGCTGGAAAGGCCGTCGATACGATACCAGGGAAACACATCAGAGCCGAACAAGTCTTGTCACATGGTGATGAAAGCCTGCTCCCCTCCGACTGCACATATGAGGCCCAGGCTGCAGCTTGAAACCTCCGCCCCCCCGGGGCCCCCTGGCCTCTGTTAGCTCCCACTCCCCCACTCTCTCCCCACGACTCCCAGATAAATCTCTGGTGTTGTTCTGTGAGTGACGTTATCTCTGCAGAGCTGCAGATGTTGAAGGATCCATGAGGATGTGTTGTTTAAACATTGTTCTGCTGCGATGAAGAACCTTTTTCTTTTACTTATTGATGTGACTGCCATATGGTTTCGTGAAGCTGCGGCAACCATTTCACTTTTAGTGTAAATAGAAAGTTTTCTAATTAACTTCCTTCTGTGATGAAAGATCTGAGATGTTTGATGGTTTGTTTTCTTTCCTCAGAGCAATTTGCTTTTTTAAAACCAATTTAGCTGCACATGAAATGTCCCTCAAACTCTGTTGTTGCTTTACCTGCACACGGGCTTCGGTCAGGTCCGTCCTCAGTGCGAGCTGCTCCCGAGCGTACACGTCAGGGTAGTGTGTCTTCTGGAAAACCTTCTCCAGCTCCTCCAGCTGGTAGCTGGTGAAGGTCGTGCGGTTACGTCTCTTCTTGCCTTTGTTGCTTTCGCCGCCATCGGCTTTGTCCATAGGGCTCGCTAGGTCGGTGCCTGGCAGCCTGTCGGAGGCCGGCTTGACACCTTGATCCTTCAAAGTCAGGTAGCTGGTGTCCATGCCCGGTGGGTCGGAGTCCGGGGCCAACTCGGAGTCGGTCAGACCTGAACCGTCTTTACCTGCAGAGACAGGGAGGAGAGGAAACCGTTAGAATTTCATCAGGATTGAAACGATGGACTCAAACCGGATCTGTCTGGATTTGTTACCCTCTGACCGAAGATGAACGTGACAATAAAGGAAAGTATGAAAGTCTTTACAAGATGTCGAGCAGAAAGTTGTGTAATGACTTGGCCACGAGAGACACAACCTCTCACTCTGAGAGGACACCGTAGATAAATGAGCATCATGATCTACTGCTGTTCTTCTGGTTTTCGGCTGCATGGCACAGTGAAGTGATGTGAGTCATGTGTCTGGATTCTCAAGATGAAAACGACAGTAAAGTACAAGAGGAAATCTGTTAATATTCAGACTTCAAAGCTCTTTAACTCTCTCTCCTTACTGCATTGCTCAAAGTTAGTAGAACTGGATTTTTACTGAACTTTTCTGACATTTGTTCATTTGGAAACCTCTCAAGTCCTCACACACACAAAATGCACACTGCAGTGCTGTTTCTCAGCTCTCTGCGATGATCTTAATCTCAAATCCAACAAGTTCTGCCAATTACAAGACAAATGTGTCAGGACAACACACACACTGGGCAGATTACACTGGAACTGAGTGGAAGGGTGTGAAATGGGCCAGGGAAGGTTCCATTAGGCTGTAGATCAAAAGGCAGATCCAGGAATTTTTTTTAACTTTCTTTAACATTGTGAGATTTCTAAGATTCTCTGAATAATTCATGGATCTCTATGGGGTCGGTATTGATGAATGTAATTGTTTTGGTGCAGATGAAAATACAGATCTAGAGAATTTTAATGTGGTTTCATTAGAGAACTAGGACTGAGTGGTAAATAAACTGTAATAATGTTGATATTGATCCTTTTCCTCTGGCAGTTTATTCCTCTCTGGTGATACATTTGTAGGATCAGTGCCGAGTTTGTGTGTTGATTTGTTTTTTCTAACTCGCTGTGTAATTGATGCCTGACCTGGCTCACTGGCTGCTTCTGGATCCAGCTGCTGTAGTTTGTGATTTGATGGAACAAGACACCCTGCCCTTAATTTTGAGACTGACAAAAAGTTACAGCTTTTTTTATGTTTTACAACAACCATCCCCAACCTCTGCCTCACAATCACACACACACACACACACACACACACACACACACCAACACACACACACACACACACACACACACACACACACACACCAACACACACACACACACACACACACACACACACACACACACACACACCAACACACACACACACACACACACACACACACACACACGCAGACAAACACCATCTTTCCTCCACTCAGACTCTGTTTATCAGTCTTGCATGTGATTGAGGTTAATCGAGTCAGTAAAACACTGCAGAGTCACCTGGCGGCAAGACTGTCACAAGTCATTTGCCGGGGAGTAAATTGTAGCCATGAGAAAATGAGAGCGATCATTGTTCACTTTCTCTGTCGCACACACACGCACACATGCTTGTTTCATGGCTGCAGCTTAACAGTAAAACCTCAGGCAGCTCTCTGATCATAAATTTCCATAGCCGTGTCTCTGCCAGTGTTCTTGTCTAAGCTGGCAGCTCTTTTCTCCCTTCTGCCCTTCACTGCACTCACCAGTTTCTCACACACACCTTTGGATTAATACACATTCCCATCATGTGTACAGGACATGCTTCCACCCTGCCCAGTATGGCCTGTGAGCTTTTTCCATCTGATGACGACAGCGCCGCACCTTCCCGCTCCTCAGCACCATCTGAGGTGAAGTTATTTTCAGGGACGCTCATCTGCCCATCCTGCAATTTGTCAGGTTAGAACCAGGAGGTGTGTGCGCTCATTTGAGCTCGGTGTGCAATTCTCAGCACAAACACACACACACACACAAACACACACACTCACACACACACGTACACCCAGTGACCCTAAACCACAGCCATGTTGGGTAATGTGCTGCAAGGTGAGGTGAATAGATAGAGTGTCTCACAGATACAGGCACAAAATGGCAATAATAACAGCATCAACCAAAACATATTCTACAGAACCATACGTTAGTTTGACATTAAGTTAGAAAAGCTGAACAGAAGCATGAATAATGATTAATTGGGGTCATTTTATATTGACTTTTGTGGCATTGTATTGAGGAGTAAATGTTAAATTATGTCAATGCAAAACTTGGTGTTGATACGTTTAAATCTGACTTTTGTTACTAATTCTTAAAAAAATAATGCTCTATGAACCTTAATTTGAGGAAAAAACTCTTATTTTACTTTACAAAAAGCCCAACTAGACATAAATGTTGTCCAGATACGAACTGAAACATTTTAAACTCAGATAAGCAACTGAGTGAATCTGAAAAATGTTTCTGTGTCTTTGGTATTTGGTTTTGGTTTATGGTTGGCACCAAGAACACTACAGATGTTTTACCGACACATGGTGCTTGTATCTCAGTCAGTTGGGGCCTTGCTGAAATAAGTGATATGCAGGAGCACTGTCCCATATAAAGCTGCTGTTTTATTTTATTCCTCCTTGCAAGGAGAGCATAACCCCCACTGGCTGGAGACCCCGTCCTGCACACAATGTAGATATTATATTGTATCACAGTGATGTATTGTATAACGGTGACCGGACCAGATGCTATTCATCTCTGCAAGATCCAGTGAGCAGCGGCTCTCCGGTTTCTGAGATGTTTACTCAGCAATGCTGGAAGTGGATTTGGGCCGAGGAGCCATGTTTTGGTGGCGGACCTCTTGCTCGGGGTCCCCCCCCCCCCCGCAGCACTGCCTCGCTGTTGGGTTTGAAATGGAGCAAATGGGCTTCACCCGACCAAAACCCTCCCTGGATGTTTCTTCACATTTCCCCAGCGCGGCACCCGCAGCCCCCCCAAGGCGAGAGCTGTCAGACTGTTTGGCATCAGGAGGCCTCTCCCTGATCAAAGAGCGTTGTTTATATCGCATGTCACTAATGTTTTCTTGGCAGGAGTGGAATATTGTGACAGTCTCCTGCTTGTTATCCGTGCGATCGGCTGTAACTGTGCGGCTCCCCAGCGCTGCCCAAGGTGAACAGCACCGGGCCCTCCTGCAGAGAACTCACCCGATGGACCATGAACATAAGAAGGTCTCAATGTAAACAACGCCTGTCACGATATCATCTCTGTGCAGAGAGACTGAGAGAAACGTGCCGCATCAAAAACAATCTCAGTGTTTATGACCGGGATGATTTGCTCTAAATTCAACTACACAAGCGACAGTTTCAGCTCACACCTGCACGTATCCGTCCCGACAAAATTCCAGCAATATTCGCGACTAAAATCCATTTTTGCATTTTCAGATTAATGTGCCAGGCAAAATGTTTTGTGTTGCAACCACGGAACGTTCTATTTCAACTGCAGAGGGTTTAACAGTCAGCATCTGTTCAAATTAGCCTGCACAGTGAAGAGAGCAGGGTCGGCAGCTCTGTGCGGTGAGCTCAGAGAAAGTTCTGCAAAACTTCAATACACAGAAAAGAGCCTCAGAATAACTGATTTATAGTTTATCTCATGTGTAAATTTCCACACACAAGTTTGTAAACAAGTCTAGATTTCCACACGCAGCGTACACAAGAGTGAAATATTTGTCTGGAGTACATCACAGTGTGTCTCTAATGGCGTTGACATCAGAATCAAAATAAGGATTAGCTTCCACCGGGCCTCATTTTAATATCGCGAGGTGGTTCCCTTGTGGATATCGGGACGAAAACAGTTTTCTCCTGGGTCAGACATTCAGCGCGGGCGGCTCTCGACCTAATTCAGAGTTGAAAATGAGGGGGCAACATCAAAGTGTGATTTAACTGGCTGTAAAGTGACAGGGCACCATCCGTGCCTCTTTATTGACTGGGACGACTGGGGTCAGCTCATAGTGTTAAGAGGAAACACTATAAATTACACAGCGCACGGCAACTGTGAGAGACTTGTTTCTCAAACTCAAAAAAAAAAAAAAAAAATCCAAAATCGAGGAGAGAAAAGAGACGGGGAAGAAAAAAGGTTAACGTTGTTTAACTAAATTCAGAGAACGGAAGAAGGGAAATGTCTGAGCAAAGTATTTATTTATACGTGTTTTACAGACTTAAAAATGGATTAGGATGTAGCATGGAGCTCCGAGCTGTGGATTCCTTGCTTAGCTGCAGAGGCAGAGACAGACGGAGATTCTGTGTCGGCTGAACAATCAAGTCAAGACAGTGGAGTCGAGTATGTACAGTATGGTGAACTTACAGTTACTTATTTACACCTCCGGCAGTGATAGAGCACCATCATCATTAATTTAGAGTCGGGCTTCTGGTCATTTGATGAATACATGAGCAATGTTAATTCTATTTTAGCTCTGATTTTGGTCTCCACCGATTCCTGAAGGACTTCTTTGACTTCTTAGCTTCTGAATGCTCCACAATGTTCCCCAACTAGTCAATAAATATGTGTCTTCCTGCCGTTTGATGACTGAAAACTGCTGTCGGACATGCAATTACATTTTCCAGAACCTGCTCCTGACATTAAATATACAGAAATTGTCAGGAAAATTCAGCAGGGAAATGCACAGCAAGTGAGTGAACATGTTGGTAACATTTTAAACACTTGACATACCAACATTTTTTTAAATACAAATATTTCAGGATGAAAAAGAGTCTGACGAAGATGCAAACTTGGAAAGACAATGAGACTCATGAGCTTGAGTGAATATCTGTAAACGGCTCATGACAACAATGGTTGTGAACTCAACAGAACATGTGACCCAGACGGCTCAACACAAACTACTGAAAGTTCTCTACAAGGCAAAGGGGAGCTGCGTTTTCAGATGATCACTCTCTTTTGTATCATTACTTTGAGCTACCACATTCATATTGGGACATTGTTTACACATCGACAAGCTAAATGCTTATTTCATATAATTGTTTAATTATAAAAAGATTGATTAAAATCACATGTTGAGGATCTTAATATTTATTTGACCTCTGCTGAAGATGCACACAAGTCTCTTCTAGAAGTTTAACCTCATCTCAAATAACACATCCATGAACTTGCTTTGTGTGGTGTCAGGTGCATGTGTCAAAAATACACACTCACATACACACACACACACACACACACACACACACACACACACACACACACACACACACACACACACCACCCATAGATATAATGTGTTTTGCACACTACTGCTTTGATTTGGAAACACTTGATGTCTCTTACAGACAGAACCTCTGTGAATAAATCTGAAAATTACCTTTTTTTCTTTTCGTGATTCCGAACCATTAACTTTGAAATTCAACACTGTTGACTGAGCAGAGCGATTAACCATTTCAGCCGGCTGTGCAAAATTCACGTACTAAACAATAAAATCCATAAAGTCTGAGACAGATAAATCACCTCTCACACTCTTTTCCTCTCACTCTTCCCCCCAGTGTCTCCCCCCTCCCCCCCCCCCCCCTCCTCCAGCTCTCTTCCAAATGTTTCCCTCAGACCTTGGAGCAAAACAGAGTTTCCCTCATCTTGTGTTTTTGTTGTCTGATCGGAGGAGAACATTCCGCCTGAGTGGGAAAACGCTCTAAAGACAGTTTTTTTTTGTTGCATAGAAAAATACTTTGCTGGCAAACTGACTTAACAACAGTGTTTATTCCAGGCAAAGGATTCATGGACGGAAAATCTAAATATTCAAACTTTAGTCTGAGGACACAAAATGCAATAGTGCTGCAACAATTCTGTATAGGTCTGAGAAACACAACTCTCTGTGAGGCTCATAAGAAATTAAAACTGTCAGACAAGGAAATCAAATTAAATGGTCAGTATCTTAAGGCCTGTGTACCCATCAAAGTTAATCCCAGGAATTAGAGTTGGTTTGTAAAGTTTTAAGACTGACAATTATCGGCTAAACGTATTGACAGAGCCTTGGAAACTGTTTTCCTGAATTTTTAGACGATGTGTGCTTGGATTCTACTTTTATAACTTTTCCAAAGCCATCAGATTTGGAAAAAAACAATTGTCTTCAATATATAAAACCTCAAATCCTCCTCTTCCTTTGAAATGTAGCTTTTCGATCGGTGAAGCCATGTGACTTTGCACAAGGACCTAACACTGAAAGGAAACCTCCACCATGTTCTCTGAAAAACTGTCGTCCATGCACAAAAAAAAAAAGGAATCTGCATCGGTGTCATTTTACATGACTCGGTGACAAAGAGACCAAAGGAAGTCGTGAGCCGCTCGGTCCTGCTGCTCTCACTCGGCCATGCAAACTGAGCCTGATGTAAATTGCCCTGCCAAACCTCAGGCCTAACGCTGAAATGAACCTGAGTCGGTGTCACCTCCACTCAAGTCCCTGACTGGCTGAAGTGTGCCCCGCTTGTCTGGGCGTCTTGGCTGGTTCCCATTACTCCCTGCTCCAACCAATCAGTGCGGACGGACGCCACAAGAGGCTGAAACGGTCGAGTTGTTGGGGATAAAGACGGCGAAGGAAGAAACGGACACAAGAAGAGATCTTCATTTTGGGGTCGGTCACACAAAGCAATGCAGTCACACCTGAATGTTGGTCACCATGGAGATAATGGAGATAACTGGATCTAACTCCTGCTTATAGCCTGAAAGTAGCTTATGATTTGAGCTGTAGCCTTTCATGTCTTTACATTACACCAGTGCTGTTGCTGTTGCTGTTGCTGCAGCAGCGTCATCACCCTGCACATCTCTGTCTCTGTGAAAGAGCGAAAGTGACAAAAGACACAGCCCCGTTTTCATCAGGCCGACGAGTCGTCACAACATCCTCTGTGTCATCGGAGCAGTGAAATGTTTACTGTGTCAAACTGGACTCCAAATGTTGCAGAAAGCTCGGCTCTGACACCAGAGACGTACAAATGGCTGTTTCGAATGGATTCTCTCTGCTGTATGTGTGTGTGTGTGTGTGTGTGTGTGTGTATGTGTGTGTGTGTGTGTGTGTGTGTGTGTGTGTGTATGCGTGTGTGTGTGTGTGTGTGTGTGTGTGCGTGTGTGTGTGTGTGTGTGTGTGTGTGTGTGTGTGTGTGTGTGTGTGTGTGTGTGTGTGTGTGTGTGTGTGTGTGTGTGTGCAGAGGAACTCGCTCTCCTCTCCAAACAGATGAGGGCAGGGAACTGGAGCTAGAGGTCATCACCCTCAGACACAGGGACATCATCAAAAGAAGAAGGGTTTGGTCTCTGGAGGTTTATGAAGACATGTGATGCTTGACAACTTTCAAACTAATTGAGTGAATCTTGTTCAGTTTTTTATTGTTTAAATTGTTATTGGAGCTCCTTTACCACTTTTATATTGATAAAGTAAATATGTATATATTAATAAATATTTTTCATCATTTTGTCCAGTCTGTTTGTTTCTTCAACTTCAATGTAAATTTTTAGATGTGGTCAGTAAATAAAAAATCTTTGAGGTATGCTTCAACTTTGAAGTACTCCACTTTACTTTACTATACTTTTTTTGCTTATTAAATTTCTACTAAAAAAATTTCTGAAAGATAGCTGTTGTTATTTAAGACATGTAATCATTTCATTTCAGATTAATATTTATGCAATAATAAATTCCTCCCCTGAGACAACATGCAAAGTTGATAAACGACAATATTTAAATGCTGCTTGCAGCTTAATTCATGGGAACGTTCTGCATGAATCATGTGAACTTTATTGACCTATATTCTGGCGAGAATATTATTTTATTTGAATTTAAGTATATCGATGTCACTTATACTCACGCTCTACATTGTAGATATATGTACTTGAGGATATATTATGAGTGTTCCTTCTAGCTGTGTGTTTTATTTGTTATTAAGTCCTTTTTATTAGTGGAGTTGTGTATCGTTGAAAGGCAGCTCGGACTCTTTCCTCTCTGCTCTGTGCGCCTCCTCCATGCTTCCTTCATGTCAGTAACAACAGCAGCGTCGGTGAGTTGAGTGAGAAGAACAATGAACCTGTGTTTTAGAGGCTTTAACGAAGGTAAATGTTTATAAGACACCTTTGTTTCACATCCCAGTCATCACATCTACTCTGACAGAACAAATCAAACCACGAATAACAACGACGAAACAAATACTTGGACAAAAGACACGAGACAGGAAGTAAAATACTGCAGCATTTTCCAATAAAGTCCATAAAGACATCAGGAATCATTTATCATCCCGTCTCCAGTAAACTCAGCAGATTTTACTGCTGCATTCAACTCAGTGAAAATACGCGTAAATACAACTATTTTATCTTCACACGACTGACACATGAAAGTGCAGTTTATTTCAATGCACATAGTGATAATTATTATAATTAATAATTAGTCAAAAACATTTGAGTCATGTTTTTTTTCTACAGTGTGAATCCGGTTTTTATTTATTTAATAAAACAACAAAGCATTGACAAGCTGCACTGACATATTTCAATAAATATACAGATTATACATAATATTAATGTTCTCTTCCTATATGAATAATCAATGTTTTTTTTCCTATTAGGGCAGTAAATTAAATCAAAAGAAGACGGGAGCTCAAATTAAGTTTGAAATCCTTCTTAATAATGTAGGGATTAGAGGGAATTATTTTATATAATTAAAACATTTTCGTTTGGACTAAATATTTTATTTTACTTATTGCTATTATATTATTATGCAACAGAAGTTAAAGCTTTATCTAATCTTGACCGGATCTTTGGCAAAGTTAAAAGGAAATAAAAACTTAACATCCTTTATAAAAACACTTTGGAAAATGTTGATCTCCGTCCTCGACACGTCGGAGCTGTCAAAGTTTTTTTTTTCAAAAGGCTGATTCCCAGAAAGCGTCTAAAAACATCTTTGAACTAAATCTACTAAACATGTCAGAGGACCAGTGACGGACACGCGGCTCTGTGGCTCCAGTCAAATAAAAACACAGTCAAAAAGAAAAGATTCTGTCCATTTACAAAAGGATGTTTTTTATTATTTTTTATGTCATCTAATTTATCTGATGTTATTTTATTGTTGCGGTCGTAACTCATTCTATTCGGGGTTCAATTATTAACTGTGTGTTTGGACGTGATAACGAGGCGTAATGTTTATACAGCAGCTCGAGTTATTCTGAGGAAAAGAAAATGGGTTTGTTTATTTTTTTGTTTGTTTGTCTGACTTGTGATTTCAGTGCCTCTGTTATTTACAAGTTGTTTATTAAGCTGATTGTATGAATACACTTTGGATTAAAATATAGAGGACTCACTGTCAGTAGAGCAAATATTAAGTGAGTGTGTCCACGTTTTATTTTGTAGTTCCTCCGCTTTTTATTGAGTGTTTTTTTTGCAGTCGATATTTCCAGGTGAGTGTGTTGCTGCTGCTTCAAAGTGGCCTCCTGCCTAATGACGTGACCCGTTTATGTACACCCCCATCATTCACCCATTACAGCCGCGTCCCCGCGTAATAACGTCTAATTGGAGCCAATCAGGGCCTCGCAATGAAATTAAAATATTATCAGTTTGGAGCTCGCTATTTGTGCCATCTGAAAACCTGTTAATTCAATTGTCCGACTCAGCTCCGATGTTGAGGATTGTAATGCAGATTATCGCATTAAACGCGCCCTAATTTAATTTTGATGGCCAACGGGACAATTTGATAACCGGGAAGATTATGGCTCTTCTCTCAACTGTGTTACGCACATAAGTCCCGTACGGGCCACGTCGTAACGAGCTGGGATGTAAGTGTGTTTCCCGCTGCTGCTGCTGCTGGAGACACAAGGTTCCTGATGCGCTTTTACGCACCAAGTTTTTCCATCGTGGAGGAGAATTTGAGACCAAACATAGAAGTTGAACCTGTATAAATCATTTTTGGATACTTTCTTTTACCAGACAGACCGTTTTAGAAACAACTAACGTGTAAACTATGTTTGGTTGGTGAACTAAAGGAACCACAAATGGCCTGGTTCTGCGTCATGCGCCATCACCGCGTTGTCAGGCTCCATCTGCGGCGTTTGCGGGAAGAGGTTGAGAAACGAGCGACCACTGACAGGTTACACACTTTTCTGCCCATGTGTGAGATCATCAGACTCATAATTAATGTTTCACAGCAGGGCACGGCTCTGAGAAATCTTTCCCATATAGCAACTATTGGTGCATAGACTATAATTCGTATCATCCATGTCTGCCGCGTACTGAGAGCTTGGCACCTTCTCACCTCTCCATCTCCAGCACACCCCTGCAACTCAGTCATCTTAAAGTCGACTTTTGTATTCTTCTATTTGCACTCACCGTAGCAGGGGATGAGCCCTCCGTTGTGTCCCCTCTCCGGGTGCAGCTTGCCTTCCTCGGAGGACGTTTTGCAAGACGACCTCTGCATAAACAGGTGGTATTTACCGAAAGTGCCTTGCCCAGCTGCGGCGGCATCCAATGACTGGCACTCCTGCTGGAAGGGGCTCCGGGACCTCTCTCCGTACGCCTGACCTTTGTTGGGCAGGAAGGCGGTGGGGCTGTATTTGGTGTCAGTGGCCGGGAATGTCCTAAAGTGGTCCGCCTGGTGATCCCTGCCTGGCGCTGCTGCAGAGGCGCTATAATATGAATCCATGGATGTCATGTCGCAGTATGAAACGCAGGTCTCGGTGTTCATGCCTATAAAAAAGTGAAGGAAAGAAAAATACCAAACTCTCTCTCTCTCTGTTTCTCTCTCTCTCTCTCTCTCTCTCTCTCTGCAGACGCCCCTTCCTCTACCTCTACACACACACACACGAACACGCTCACATGCACGGAGAGAGAGGCTGCGGCGCGCACCAGAGCACAGCTGGGTTTGGTTATAAAACGATTCAGATCTTTTCTAGGAACCACTATCGTTGACCAAACACTCCGAACTCCCCGCAGGTCTGAGGAGAGTTACACAAACGTGTCTGCGCTCAGAGGATGAGACTCTCTGGACCTCTCTCTCCAAAACGGATTAATGCTGATGACATGAACGAGTCGGGCCACTTATTAGCTAGAGGACAAAAAGAGGTTCACAAAACAGGGGCGGGGGGCTTAACACATGACATTAATGTAATTTGGTTATGAATATAGCCCATGAGTGATGGCACTGGGGCGGAGAGGGCACAATTTCACGCTTCATTCGCAATGGTTCATCAAGGGCAGCTCAGCCTCGGTGTTCCTGCTGCTCTGTGGTGAAACAACAGCTAAACATGAAGAATCCATGATTTATTTTACGTATGAGTCTTTTATTACCTTTTCTTCTATTACATATGGGGTAGAATATTTTCTAATGTTGATACTTATATTAAATATGACTTCTGAAAGCTGTAATTATTTATATTTGATCATTTTCCAAAGGACACTTTGTATCATCAATTCTATACTTGTAGTTTTCATTTTATCAAACAGTTTGGGCTGCTTGCAAAGTCTGTCAATATTTTAAAATTGATATAAACATTTTTGCTTAGCCTGTCTATAACTCTTGCTAATAATGTATTATTATTTTACAGGTTTTGTGTCTCAGTGGTGAGCTATTGATGAAAATTATGTTTATGTGCGTGCAAACTGAGAGGCCTCTCTCTACTATTGAAAAAATCATTTAGAGCCTTGACACTCTGCAGACTGGAAAAGTTAAAGACCCCTGAAAGGAAAATCAACATAATTTCTTTGTAGACAAACTGTCTACAAATTTCTTAGGAGACAAAACTCTTCAAACAAATGACGACATTAGAGGTCAATCCATTATTGGCTATAACTGGAAAGTTGTCCACAATAACAAAAAACAGTCTTCTTTGAGGCCCTGTGTATTGTACGGCTCATGATGCTGAAATAACTGTACACTTGTCTAAATTAATAATACAACACATAGCTAGTTCATTTTTGATGTCTTTTTATTTGTCTTGGTTGGAAATCAGATTAAAAAAAATTGAGATTTACACGAAAATCTCACTTTTTGTCTAAATCTATAGCTTCATTTCCCATCCGCCACCTAATACAGTTATTCATATGTTTGTAGGTCCTTAAAATGACACAGACTATGAAATACAATTTTTTCAATATAATTCATGATAGTACAATTTATTTTAGTACAATATATTTAATTCAGTTTTATTTTAAGCAAAAATACATCTCTTTAAATTTAATTGTCTCCTTAAAGTACAATATTTTATGTTCAATAATATTTTGGCATCTTATGCTTACACAGTGGTGATAAACCATTGATTTGAAATGTGAGCTCATGAAATTGACTGAATCAATTAGTTTCATGCACAAATAGTCTACTGCACTTAATTTGCTTTCAAATTTATATCTATAATGTGATTTATAACAGGCATAACATACAGACCTCTGTTTATTTGAAAAATAAAATGTGATGCTCATACAGTATTCCGCCTGAATAATGCATTTAAGTTCATGAGAATATTTCAGATCTGTGTGGAAAAATTGAAGTATTTAATAATTGACATGGACCAATAGGAGATAAACCACACACAGTTGAACCCGGTCAGTTAACGTGTCTGTTCACTGACACTCAAGTCTAACACAAGTTTGTTGTTAAACTAAAAACGTAAGATAAAGTGGCTTCACTCACGAAGATCTTAAAAAGTGACAGACTTACGGCTAAGATGCTACACATTGTGTGCTCATACTGCTATAAACAATACAAATATATTCATACAGTCATGCACACATGGCAGACACATGCATGGTTATGAGTACATGTGTGTGTGTGTGTGTGTGAGTGTGTGAGTGAGAGCAAAAAAGAAAGCAGCTGAGAGACGGAGGAGCAGGAATCCGCTCCATCGTACATGATTGGATTTCAAGTGAAGTCCATCAGGCTGAAAGGTGTCTGCACTCATTCTGCACATCTGAACTCATGTTCATGCTCTGAAAACCTGGCGAACACTCGGCTGTAAACCGTCTCAGGGGGGAAAAGATAAAATGACTTTACAACAGTTTATGTTTCATCTAATATAGTCAGACAAATATCTAATTACTCTGAACTCTCCCTCCATATGTCAGCAGCTCGCTGTATGGCAGTGAACCAGACTTAATGATTACTTAGCCCACTTTCCAACCTGCTGGAACACTACACCTCGGACTGGGCTATTCTTAGCAGTCAGCTTATGAGGTAATGAACCTGTAATGTTAGAGCCTTCATACAGATTTACCAATTTATTGAGAGTATTTGATAATTGCATTGATAAAATGGTTTATTTGTGGCTTTCATCAGGAAGCACAGTGTGTACCTGCAGGCCTCTGAATTGATATATATGTCTGGATGTTGTCTCATGTGTTTTTATCACCGGTGAAGCCCCAGGAAGTCTGCAACTGCTGTAAATAAAGATGGAATATAGTGTGTTTAATTTTTCCATTGGCGTGTTTAGAGGCCGCTGAATCATTCTTTGGCCACAAACAGGGTTTGATCTCCTTTTATTTCACAGGGAAACTGTGTCCCCAGTTTTACTAAGTGTAATTGCTCTATTATGAGAACCATGCAGCGTCCCTTTCATTTGCAGCATGCGATGGTCCGAGTGAGAACGTGAGGAACTGTGTTCCCGACTGTTGAGAAGTTATTTACTTGTCAGTTTTTTGGCACGGCGAGTGAACGCTTCCCTTTAGCTGCAGACCCACCTGCAGTGAATAAGGGAGCGTCGAAACGCACACATGATGCGTGAGTACATTACACACCGACTACATTCATGCATACACACAAAGAAAAGAAAAAAACCTGGCATCATATTTTACTTCCAGAAATACAACCTCCCTTTGTTTTTATTAAGTTACACATTTACAGTCACAGTTGATGACAGAAGATGAATATTTAAATTCACTGACTGTTTTGATTACGAGTCAAATAAAGTCATTTATTTAATTTGTATGTTTTTTTTTCCCCTGTGTGGAGGTTTAAATCTGCTAGTTTATAAGATTCACATGATGACAGTCCCTTGATGATAAAATACTCATGTGATGGAATCTATTATACGTTTAATAGAAGCAGATTATAAAGACAAACATGTTTGCTAGTAGCTAAAATTCAAGCTATTGGTAATTCTATATATTATCCATTGTTCTCTAACTGTCGCTCACAAATTGGCAATTCAGTGGAGAAAGAAATGGGGGTTTATCAGCATGAAATCCTACTTTGTGGTCAATTATATACATTACATGAGCTCCACTACCACCACTACATGAAAAATCTTTTTTAAAATAGATAGGGTTAATAAGTTTAACGGACATTTAATTAAGACCTCTCAGGAAGAGAAAATGTCAGCAGACAGTCGTCAGCTTCTTCTCAAATATTTATCATCGCCGGATACTTCCAAACTAAGACTGTATTGACTTACAGACGTGACTAATTTTTTAGGAAGCCCTGCGTAATTATGTTTTATTTTCTAAATTTTCCGCTCTCTCAGTGACATACATGAAGTCATTGTCCTGATGGCACAATGAGTAAGACTGTTGTCACAGTCAGTGACCCTGAAATGGCTCCTTTAGTGTGGGCTGTCTTCAGATGCCTTGTTCCCTCAGACCAGACTCGCAAGATATTTGTGAATGTGGGGGGTTAAAAGCAAACACAAGGGCCTGGAAGAACCAAGAGCCCACATCCTCGCTGCACTGGCAACATTAAACTACAGCCTCTCCAGTTGGACTTTCGCCTGTGGCAGAGGAACTTGATTGAGGCCTTTGATGGGCATTAATACACCGTGGAGAGACATCTTTGTTTGGGAATGGAAATGAACATAAAACGGAAAGCGGAACAGGAAGGACAGAGGCCCACAAGATGATCTTATTTAATTTCACATAAAAGAGACATTCCATCTCCACTGGGTCTGTTTGGGCATCTCAGCGTACTCCTTTCTTAACATGCTGGGGATCATACGCTGTGTGTGTGTGTGTGTGTGTATGTTTGTGCGCACAGAGGAGAGGTTTGTCAAGCATTGATGAAACCAAAACAGCCTTTTGAAGACCTTGAATGTAGCAGCAAACTGAAATCACAACTCAGTGGCACGGCTCAAATCATCATCAGTGAATGTTCTGAGCCACTACCTGGTCTTGCTCGCAGGAAAAAGATCTGAAATGACTTCTGCCCACATTTTGTCTTTTACAGTGTAAAATATGAGGTAACCTCTGCTCTGTAAATATCTGCAGTGCATCTGACTGAATCAAAGATTACTCACATGTCAGAGCCTATAACAGGGTTTCCAGTGGGGGGGACAACAGTCCTGCAGCAGCAGTCATCCTGGACTCTTTGATGATCACTTGATTCAACCCAGGTCGTATATTTTTAACTTTGGTAATTATAACATTTGGAAAAAACTGCATTTCTTCTTTAATTTACCATCTATGACGTATGTTTTTTACGTTTGTCTATTTTTAACATTCATCCATTTTTATAGAGTTTTTATTAATCTTATGCTGACACATACAACTTTTATTTATTGCTTTATTTCTGCCTATTCTACTATCGTATTTATCAAAACCCATATTTTTCAAATTATTTTTCTTTACCTAAACCATAAAAAGTCAAATTGAGCGCAGTGTATCAACGGGTGAGCTTTTCCAGGAGTCAGCTGAGTCAGTGGAACTGATTTGAGGATTACGACTGAAGGCTTCTGAATCTCAGATTTAATGATACACTCAAACAAACACAAACAAGACATGGACCTCAATATGTTTCACAGACGTCCTTGTGTAGTAAATTAGAAGAAAAGTAAATATCACAGCGCTTATTGTGAGTTACTTTGACTCTCAAATGTAGATAATACACATGAGCTTTATTGGTTTATAGGCTGTAAAGTAAACAGGACTTTTGCAGAATGAACAAATATAAATTACCTTATTTAATTTGGGTTTGATTTTCAGTTCAAATCAGGACGTCTGTCAGGAAATCTTCAACTGAAACAATGAGTTGAATGAATGTATCCCTCAGTGTTCAATTGACTCATCGAACTGTAAGGAAATCCCATTGAAGTCAAGCCGTTGTCTTAGATTTTCCAGGTTTTCCTTCTGCACAGTTTCTTTATGAGTAACAGTAAGTTGGTCATAATGATGATCTGTGTGTATGGATCCCATTAATCTGTTTGCTGGTCTGCTTTTTCCAGTGGCACGCACATATCGTCTAAACGGTTGCTTTGCTCGTGTGTGTGCCAGCCTCCGTGAAAGTGTCGGCCCAGACACTGAATGTGTGAAAAAGCTTCTCCTCCGTCTCGGTGTCGCTGTGGTGAACGGTGGAAACGCACCTGCAGCTTCACACATCTGTGTGTGTGAGGACGAGACTCTGCCAGTTCGGAGCTCTGCACCAGATTCATATGTGCCGCCGAAATTGTTTTCACATGAGTGGAGGACTGCTCTGCGTCAACTGTTTTTCTGAGCAAATTACACGAAGGAAGAGGGGGAAAGCAGAAATGGTTGCACTTATCTGGAATTGTTTTATTTTAAAAAAAGACTCAAGGAGAGGAAGAAGTAAAAAAAAACATTCTGTTCTTTTTTCATTCCAAGTTAGATGTAGAATTTTGATGATCACATTTTGCACACAGTGCCAGTGAAATGTGAAGAGCGCTGGACTTCCTGTGGAGTAGCTTTAAACATTTGGTCCTTATGTCAGGTTCAAAGTAAACAAGTCCAACAGGACCTCAGTGTTTCTGGTTCAAATATACTGCACATGTGATATGAATATAATGCAGAGTCACCAATTAAGTCTGATACAATTTTACATCATTGCTCTAATCATTGTACCTGTCACCTGTCTCCCTCCCTCTCTCTTCTGCTAGATGATCGAACCACCGACCCTTTCGATTGGTGGACAACCCGCTGTACTCCCTGAGCCACAGCTGCCTCTCGCGCCATCAGCGCAGCGTGGATTCAGTTGAGAGTTATTATTTTCCATCTGCCTTCTTTAAAACCCTCCTTGATTTCCAGGCTGTGCAGAACTCGCAGAGGGCCCGGAGATGGTGCCCAGCCCGTCCAGACCCTCAACATACACAACATTCATGGATGAAAGTTTATTAGGATCTGGAAAAATGTGTCCCATATGTGGCTCCCTCCAGAATCTGGTGTTGATCTTGAGATTCCTCCTTTACTGATATGATCAGTCGAGAGAATTATCCTGCTTCATCAAATTCAGAGCACACCCAGCGGACACACATAGCACGCAGCACGGGGGAGGTGTGTGTGTGTGTGTGTGGTGTGTGTGGTGTGTGTGTGTGTGTGTGTGTGTGTGAGTAGAGAGGTTAAAGTTAGAGCTGGCAGGCTGCTATCTGGAAGATATTACTGATCAAACTGAGTAGTTTCATTCAACAGTCAGCGTGCTTCCACAGAGAGAGTGTGTGTGTTACTGTACTGAACATTTCACTGTCCACTGTCCATCCTTTACTGTGTCCGTGTTGTCGTGTTAGTGGATGAGAGATGTTGGTGGTAGTAACATTTTATTATGGACCTCCGTGCTTTAAAGATCAGAGGGGGAAAAAAACATGGCTGCTTATGAGCTGCTGATTTCTGTTCACCAAGCTCTCAGTGTTTCATATTAATGAGATGTCCTTGTTTCTTATTGTCTTATACTGTGAACTGTGTGTAATGTGTGTACAGTGTGGTTCTGTTGTTTGTTTCATGGTTTGGACACGGATTATGGTGGTAAATGTGCTTTTCTGTGAAACTGATAAACCATCCAACCAACTTACCAACTAACCAACTAACCACTCAACCAACCAATTCAAAAACCAACCAACACAAAAACCAACAAACAACCAACCAATCTAACCAACTAAACAACTAATCAACCATCTAACCAAACAAATTAAACAAACCAAACAAACCAAACCAACCAACTAACCCAACTAACCCCATCTAACCCAACAACCAACCAAATAAGTCAACCAACAAACTTACAAACTAACCAAGCCAACCCATCCAACCAGACAACCAACCAACGAGACAACCCAAACCTACCAACCAAACCAACCTGAAGATAAAAATAAGCTGACCTGAGCTATTGCTGCCTTTAAATGATCAGTACCAATAGTTCGGGGGCAGCCCTCATGCTGCTGTACACTCAGCTGAAGTGAATACATATTAAGAAGGAGACAGATTATGATTTATCAGTCACCCACTGGTATTTAACTGGCTAAAGCTCTGTGTATTCGGTAACGTCTCTCGCCTCGTGTGTGCCCTACCTATAATTTAGATCCCAAGAGTAACCGTACTGGCTCTACTGGGCAGGGAGCTTGTAGGGAGGTCTTCAATTGGCTTCACAGTGTCGGGAAACCACAGCCACAAATATGTCCGCAGGGCTCCTCGGAGGATAATGACACTTGAACATGGTGATTGCGCAGCTGACAGCAACAAATGTGATGGCAGTGTTTCAAAATGTGCTACTGTATCATCAGGAAAACTTATTGTATTGTAGGCGGCTGTGGACAACAACAACTTTGAGAGAATAGAGAAAAGACTAAACTGTCATCTGAGGAATAATCTGGAGGCATGGAAATAATAGATTCTTTGTTTAATATTGTTTGTGGGATACCTACAATGAGAAAATGCGTTTAATACTTTCCAGTGTCAAATGCGCTGAAGTGCTGCCAATACAACTGAAGTGAGACACATTGTTAAGTTCCCCAGCATGTTAACTTTAAAAACAAGCAGCAAAGACATGTGATACTAATGTGAACCAGTAAGAAGAAGCTTCAGAGATGCCGCACTGGCACCTCACCGACTCCGACCACTTCTGAGAGATAATGCTGTGCAAATAGGTTGCAGGCAGCAATCTAGAGGGCACCGCACTCTGAATAAATTACACAAATGTCCAGCAATTTGTTATCTCCCTCCCTACCACCCTGTCGTTTTACATGTCCAGATGCTGGAGTGTTGGCTGATGCTTTCAGCTTTTTGGTTCCGTTGGCTCTTTTTTAATTTTGTTGCACATACATCATACATCTTTTTGCTCTTTTAAATATATACTTGGTATAAAAGATAGTTTTGGACTTCCTAGACAAGAAAGATGGAAATTTCAAACCTGAGTTGCTTGCAGCACAGTTACAGTTACAGTCTGGTAAACCACTGACTGATGGAAGCTGCCAAAAAGTAAGTTTGAATTTTTTATGAGCTTCATAAGGTTTCTTACCAGAGAGCTCCCACCTCAAAATAAACCTTGATCTTATTACTAACATTTCAGTGCCCCATCGTGAAACTCAAAAATTGAAATTTGATATCAAACCATAATTTATCTGGCCCGGTTTAATAAGGTTTTCCAACTGACTTGTTTTAATAGCAAATGGCCTAATATATGAGAAAACCTTATTGGTTTATAGCAGTTTAATCATATGAAGTAGTGTTTTCAGATTAACCACTAATTTTCATATTTCCCTGACATCTGCAATAAAACCCTCAATATCTCCTCTTTAAAGTTGTACTGAGAGCATAAAGTAGACAACCTCACTGTTTGGCTCTTTGATGTAAGACAGTACATCAGCCTATGGTATATTTATTAATAATGTGCAAACAATTATACTTCACAAACAAAGGAGCAGGGACCTGGATGCTCTTTTTGAATTCAAGTCCAAATTTATACTTTCACTGCTCAGCCCAGGTCTCTGTTCCTGTACAGATAATGGATGTGATGTCTTGTTTTTCTTTTGAATTTCTCTGTGTTTTCCTGCTCTCCCCATGTTTGTCTCTTTTTCTCTTTGTGTAAACATGTGTCATGGATGCAGCTTTCCAACTCTCGACCTGATAACCATCTCATCAGCTCACTGCTGATGAACCCTGACTGTGGTTCAAGCTACAATTCGGTTGTTTCCTGTGGTTCTTGTGATTGTCTTTTTTCCTGTGCCAAGGATTCCTGTGCCGGTTTACCAGCCACCCACCTGCTCCTACATCGCTTTCAGCTGCACATCCAACCTGATCAACCCCCGAGCTGCATCCATCCTCATTTCCTTCATCACACTCCTACTATGTTCCCATGTCTTCAACATCCGCTTCAATCCCTCTGCCTTGGCCTTCCTCCTCAAAATCTGATTCTACTTTCAGAGGGAAAATAACAACACGTTCCATTCTCATACTTTTCATTCCCTTGGTCGTTGCTGAGGTTTTTGTTTTACATCTATTTTTATTTATATCACACATGGCACCAGTGTGTTTTTAGCCTCCTATCTTCTCTGAATAATTTGTAAATAAAGTTATAGATTTGGTCGATCACTGACTTCATTTGTTTTATGAAAATATTTACAAAAGGGGGAATCTGAAATTCAATGTGTCGTCTAAGACAATGACAGATTTGGATTGTCATGTTCTTCAGTGGAGCTGATACATTTTCAGCTCTTTCACTTGGCAATTCAGTTTTTGACCAATAACCGCTCAAAAGACAGAAGAAAAGAAACTGCTCAACCTAACAGTGTCTGGTGTGTGCACAGGGAAACACAAAGAGGTAGTGGAGAAAAGCTCCTCAAACAGGAGTCCAGCAAAGGAAAACAGTGAAGACTCTCCTTCCTTCCGCCGGAGTAAAGCCACGTTCTCTGGAACAGTGTCGCAAAATAAAAGTTGACTGTGATCTCCCAGCTCGACCTTTGACCCCAACATTATTTATACTGGAGGAGGCAGGATCCTGAGCATCTTTGGTGTTTAATCTCTGAGCCTCAGTCAGAGCTGGACAGGGGGATGCTGTGGGAGGCCTGGAGCGGACCCTCCTGTGTTTATTTTGGTGGGCAGATAGGAGTCTCGCAGCAAGGTGCTCACTGTCATCGCAGTGACCTACGAACCAGGGCCGGAGAGGAGGGCCGCAGCAGCATGTGGGAAGGGGTCAGAGGGCAGGGCTGCTGCTGAACATGTGCACAGATGTCAAGAAATAGTCTCACTGAATTGTCTTTGACTTAGTCTGGCTTTTTCAAGAGGGTTAGAGGAGCCGGCTAATTGAAAAAAATAGCATGACAAGTGGGAAGAGGAAGCTGGGAAATATGATCTAAATAATAATAATCATTATATCTATGATATGTAGATATTTCTTCTGGCTTTTTCCCTTTATTGATTGGACAGTAAGCATGAAATAGGGAAAGAGAGAATGGGGGAAGATATGCAGCAAAGAGACAAGTCAGAACAGAAATAGCATCCGCTGCAGGAGGACTCCAGCCTCCATTTGTAGAAAATGAACACAGTTTGTCTTTATTCTCAAGCTAATCTGTACAAAATATACATTTAGCTGATATCAAATTCTACACATTTTTGTCATGTGGAACATTCTTGAGTTTTTGGAACAAATGCAATCCTCATGTTTATTTACCTTCTCTTTCATCATTGTCGTCTTTCTTGTCCCAGACTGGGTGAGTCAGGGAAAAATGGCAATTTACAAATTGACATATAGTCATATCTACATTGGGATAAAGGGTCTGAGGTTTATATTTCAGAAATCTTAGAGTCACAGAGATTTGCTGCTCTCGTAAACATGTCAATCCAGATACTCTGCTCACAGCCGCTGCAGGAAATCCTTGTGTCAGTTGCACTGTGTACACTTCATCTTGCATTACAGAGACTGAGAGGCATTGGACTCCGGTACTAAACGCTTTAAAGTTAGTGGTGTCAGAGAGATAATAACTTTTTTAGTGTTAAAATAACAGAAAAAAGTTTAAAGGTTTCTTAGTGTTTTTTGACCAAGTTAGAAGAGGGTGTCTTAGATCTGATCTGAAACTAGAAAGAACTTTACTTAATTCACTAAAAACTACAGAAAAATATCAAATTACTAGACTTAAGAAACCAAAATGACGTAAATACTGTTCAAAGTTTTTTTAATGAACAACATTATTATTAATAAAGTAATCATAATAAAACCTTTAATTTTGATCTCAATATACCCGGGTTCGCTTTAGGAAAAACAAAAAATCAAGGTCAGAAAATAAGAAGAGAATAGTAGTAATGGTAAAAATATTCTGAATATTGAGCTAAGCGCATGTGTTCCTCTATAACTAGACCCTATGACAGGGACTGGTGGTTATTGTGCAGCCACTGAGACACTGAGATAGTGAAACAACATTGACGACCAGCATAAAAACCCCACTGACCTTTTTTTAGCAAAGGTCAGCACCAAGCGAAAACAGAGAGCTCACTCACTGGACTAATATCCTGGAATGTCCTGGAAGCTGCGAGGAGAAAGAAAAGTCCTTTCAAACAGGATCTTAATCAGAGTCATGTTCTTTATTTAATTTGAGAGGACGTTCGCACAGACGCAGATGCCCCTTTCTTCAGATGGTCATTTATCCACTTAAGGAATCATGCTAGAATGAATGGTTGCTATTTAAGAAAAGATAAGAAAGGGCTTTATTAATGCCCGGGGGAATATTTTGTGCCGTCAACATGTTCAATTCAACAGATACACTGAGTAGAGAAAGACATTTCTTTGTGAAATTAAAGAAATGTGGACAATAAGTACAAATATTTAACAAATACATTTACACAGAGCAGTTGTATATATGTGGATCAACATATATTGCTCAGTGACAGGTCAAAACTGACCTCTTATATTAATATTGAAATAATAAAATAATTTGATTGCATCACTGTGGTACTTTACTTTACCTTCTACACATAGACTGTCTATCCCAAGTATTTCCTATCAGTGGATCTAAATGTTAAAGAAACGCATAAGAAAAACTTACTGAGTTTGCACTTTCTTCTAATACATAGGTCTGTTTTGTGGTTGATATTGTATATGATAAGAGAAATTATTAGAGGGAAAACTACTACAGTTCAGTAGTTGTAGTTGTTCTGTTTTTCTTATAAACACAATGTTAAATTTACCAGTTTAATTTATAATTTTGTTTTTTCCTGTGTTCATTATAAGTACATGTGCAGGCAGTGTAGTGGAATCTATTCCCCTTCTTCCACATGTTTTTGTGCACGTGTATGTGTGTGTGTTTGTGTGTGTGTGTGTGTGTGTGTGTGTGTGTGTGTGTGTGTGTGTGTGTGTGTGTGTGTGTGTGTGTGTGTGTGTGTGTGTGTGTGTGTCCGCCAACCTACTGCATCTGTTACACTCATCCCTGCAGGTACCACCAGATCACTAAGTCCCTGAGTGTTGTGTGTTGTAACATTACAGGCAAACTCACCTAGTTTCAGACGCATTGTTTGTTTCAGTTATTCATGTTTACTGGTTGTCTCAGGCTCAGCCTCCATTCTGCACCAGTGATTTAGCCTCATCCAGCAATGTCCTCATCTGGCTGCTCAGAACTCCAGCAGGCTCATGACCTCATCTGACAATAAACATCTTAAACCTTATTGAGTCCATCCTAGGTCACTTGAGTCCAGACAAACCAAAGAGCAAAGGAAACAGTAACACAACAAGGTCGGTGGTACTAGTTTTTCAAATTGCTGTTGAATGTGACCCTTCCATGACGATGCATCAGTTCAGAAGAAAAAAACTTTAATCATATTTTCCGTGTATATCACACTGATCCCAACACAATCTTTGTTGTAGCAGTATAAGCACAGCATCAACCACAGTTTTGGGGTTTTAGGAAGCGTGAGAAATTCATACAGTTTCTGCAGTTCAGCCACCTCCTTGGAGTTACGTGTGTCAGGTTGTCTGTGTGTGTGTGTGTGTGTGTGTGTGTGTGTGTGTGTGTGTGTGTGTGTGTGTGTGTGTGTGTGTGTGTGTGTGTGTGTGTGTGTGTGTGTGTCTGTGTGTGTGTGTGTGTGTGTGTGTCAGGTTGTAGGAGCTGCCAGGCCGTCAACAAAGCCCAGTTCATCCTGCTTCAGGGTGACCAAGTGATTCCAATTAAAGCTGCATGTGTTGTTTACTGAGGCTGGGGTCGTGCAAGTCAAACATGAAGGAGTCTGATCAGAGGAGTGGGGATCAGAGCCGTGTTCACTCTGTCCTGAGTCCGTTCACACAAACCCTGAGATGTGCTGTCTTTTACTTTTTTAATCGGGTGATTAAAAAGTCTGTTGGTCTCAAGATGTTTAATCATTTTATGCTTGTACAGTTAAAAATGCAAGTTACTTTCTCATGTTTGCAAACTAGAGCTTATAATAACAGCACCGAATGCATGAAATGCTCTGAAACACAGAAAATGAGACTGAGCGGCTGAACTGAACTTTAACATTGTCAGCAAATTGGTCAGATCCAACTGGAGGCAAGTAGGAAAAAGCAAGACTAATCAATTTGTTGTAGTATGATATTGCATCCGCTGACTGAAAGGGAGAGGTGACTGGTCTGAGAGGGCAGAGGAAGGAAAAGATAAAGAATCTGCAGAGCCCGGGGCCAAAAAACTACACAGCACTGAATGAAGGAGCCAACAGATGCTCCGGCAGAATCTTGTAACCCAAACGTCAAATCATAATGCTCTTCTGTCCGAGACCCTCTTAGACCACTCAGGAAGCTCCGCCGCTCTGACAATGAGCCGAGGGTTAACAAGTTCAAACGTTTAAAACAATTGCAAGAAGAAGAATGAATACAAACAGCCAGAGGTGGTCTTGAAACTCCAGTCGTTGAAATGGAAAACAGATCGCTCAGTGGCAGTGATATGAAATAGAGCTACAGAGAAATTCAGAGATTGTATAAAGTCACTGGACAGAGCAGATTGTTTTATGTTCCGAGACTTTCTCTAAAACAGACTGTGGTTATGTTAAAGCACATGTTGTAAATATTTTATACATAATCCCAAGGGTCTTTTTCTTATGTTGAAAATCTTATCTTAACATATAACCTGAAATATAATTTGTATGGTGGAAAAGCGGTTTACCCAGTTTCCTGAAAATAAAAAAGGTCAAACAAAACAAACTCCCACAAAACTTAGCCTTTCTGTACACAGTTTTTATGGGAAAAAAAACAACATCAGGTAAAACCAGTTAAAAATAAGGCCCATGTGCCAAAATCCTAGATTACCAGTTGCCACAGTCATGATTTAGAAAGTACAGCACATCTATAAAGAATATGCCAACAGTACTTCAACAATTCATTAGGATTGATATTTCACAGTAGGAAAAGCACCGGTGTAAATAATGAAATTAATAATGGCTGAATTCATGCTTCAGTTTCAACATCAAAGTCCTGGTATTGGCTGATTTAATGGAAAAGTTGAACTAAACAGGCCCATTGTTAATTTTATTAGTAAACCTGGTCTTTTCTAACTATAACATTTCATAATGTCTGCTAGAAAAATACATCCATTTACTATTCTGCTCGTCTTTTAAGGATTAAATTAGAACGTGTTTATCATTCCACTGTTGTTTGACAGTTCATTACTGAGTTAGGGTTTTATTAACAAAACATAACATTGTCACATAATGTATAACTAGATTTATTTATTTTGCTAACTTATCATTATATAACTTAAGTTATGGATCCATCCAAACATTAGGTGGATTAGGTTTTTGAAATGTCCAGAATAAAATGGATATGTAAAAACATTTTGTGATATCTTTAATGCGTCAATTCAACAAACTGAGGTTTGACAAAAGGTCAAGGTCATGTCCAAAATATTTTGTGAGTCAAAGACCAGTATGTTTGAAACAAAATCACATGTGTACCGAATGAAAAAAAACTTTTCTTGTGAGAATTAGGAACATGAAAGACAGACATAATAAACTAATTATGCAGACTGAATGGAGGCATGTACAATTTGGCCGGACTTCACTCTTTGCAGAGCAGCAAAGGACACAGTGTTGGCCGCATGTCAGAGTCGGCTTGTGACTGTTGGTCAAAGTTTGGGCCTGTGATTGTGTCGAGAGAAAACTCCCTGAACAAATGTCCTTTTCATTTCATGCTTTACATCCAATACACTGCTGCTCCTCCGCCGCTGCTGATTCAATTGCAGCTAATCATTCAATTGAAATCACATGTATGAGAGAGTAAATAACCTTTTTGAAGGATTGTGCACAAAAATAACTGGTAATTCCTTTGAATGTGGGAAAGAAGCGGTGAATCTTAGCCTCATCATTTAGACATCTGATACTGTCTAATACATATATAAGAAATTCTTGCATTTATTATCAATATTACAGCACATTACCTACAGTACAGTTACAAACCACCTCCCTGAGGAAAAGCCTACGATGCCATTTTGCTTGAGGGAGCTTTTGCTCACAGAGAAAGACATGAAGGAAGGAAATGGCCTTTGGCATGTTGACTCAGGACTAAATTTCCCAGGAGCCCTGAACGGACAGCTATTAAACTTTAATTGCCCCCTCTTGCCAATTGGAGGGGCTGAGAGAACACCGGTAGGGCAAATTTTTAGAGCCGCTGTGGAAAGAAAGCCGTCAAATTACACCTGAGGAGCTCAGTGCTCGACTCCCACCTGTCGCTTAAAATGTTATCGTTACTTCAGAAGTACTCGCGTCAAATGTAAAAGAGGAAAAAGAAATAACACGGCGTGATCCAGAGGAAAACAACACATGACAACAAGACTTAACATTTCCAAACGCAAGCCCAGTTTTCCCCATTATCCCAGTTAAAAAAGCTGAAAAAAAACAGGGAGTATCTGAGCTTTGTTTCTCGATTGTTTGCGTAATGCACTTTGATGGGTGGATACTCGTCCCAATCCCTGGCTCTTTTGTATCTGCAGATTACAAAAGGCCTGTTTCCAGCGCCGTGCAGGCTACCAAGAAGAGACTTTCAAAGGGAAGGAATGGGCTTTCAAGTCAGGACCCTTCGATTGTGTTACAGATTGATTCCAGGTGAGGCAGCTTTGGGAAGTTCAGCCGGAGGAAAATTGCCCCTCCGTGCAGCGCTTGCGAGACGCAGGGAGGCTTCACGGTTGGCATGGTGCTCCGGAATTCCAATACTACTCACGTTTGGTGGGATTTCTGAGGGATGAATGCTGGGCCTCAAAAATCTTGTTGTGGTTGATTGCAGTTACATTAAAAGCTAAGCCCGGGCACGAAAAAAAAATGAGGAGTATAGCGAGTGTCTGACTGTTTGAAAACGCACACTGAAGAGCTGGACAGCACCACAGTCTGCAGACAATAATTGCCAATAGAATGTTCAAAACATCCCTTTGATTCACTCACGAGATAAGTCCTGGATTTATTTTTCAAAACAGACATTTTCCAGTTCCACTCTGGTGTTAACGTGATTTTGAAAATGAGCGGTTTGTGTTCTTCTTTTTCACACATGCTTTTATGGCAGGAAACTATCTCAAGGACTCCTGGCAGAGATGTGCCATACGCACCAGACCAAGCAGGCATCCTACAGGATAACATTGCACAGCATGGCCGCATAACCTTTTGTTCTATTTTGAAATACACAGCACTGATTTATTGTCTTCGTCAGACCACACTCACAGGACAAAACTAGTTTTTGATCATGCGGAGATGAATCAGTACAGACACGACTGCCTGTCCCGTCCACTTAACTGAACTCTGGGCGAGCAGCATTCTTCTCTGAGGATCTTCAGCTTTTCTGGGAGATTTTCAGAGGAATTTGACCGACCATCATCGACTTTATCTTCTTTTGATATACTAGTAGCCTCAAAGCCAGGGGCGACTCAACAGTTACACACTTTTTAAACAAGTCCTGCAGAGACTAAAGTGTTACACATGTACTGAGAGAGCGTTTCTGTGCATTTCACTGCGAACACGTCAGGTCTGATCTGAACCAGGCTATATGTGGGAAGGACAATTAGGTGGAGACAGAGCTGAGTCGTGCGCGGCGGTGCCAAGCCATGGCATTATGCATCACTCACCTGTCTGGCCAAAGAAGCCGAGACAGGGGAACATCTGCTCATGTTTTCAACGTGGATGAAAACATCAGCCGCATTTCATTTTTGGGGATTTTTGAAGCTGTGCAGTCAAAACATGTGATCTAATATAATTACCACAGTTTTGCAAAGACCTCTGCTTCCTCGTATATTTCTAATCAAAGTCATAATATTTTGTCTCTTTGGTTAAATATATATGTAACATATCTTTCTTAAAATGTCTAAAATCAACTAGACCTATGCTGTACATTTTGTTATGAGTACCTACATTATCCAAAATGTTTCCAACAATGTTCAAACCCAGAGACATACACAGGTTTGTTCAAAGCAATGTGACTTCTCATTCTGTAGCCTTTTAATTGCATCGTATCCACTTCACCTCTGGATTTGACCGTCTCTGCTATAACTTCTGTACACAACATATGACAAAGTAAAAACACGCTGTTAGCCAGTTAGGCGCCGGTTAACCAGTGTTGTCTTTTCCTCTCACTGTTTGTATTGGTCACTGGTATTGGTTCACGTTTATTCATTACCTTTAACAGATTGTAATTGATAATGGCGATAAAGACAACAACACCCACGATCCCACATTGTGTTATGATGACATGAAAAGCAAAGTATTTTGTGATTGTTTTGATGGAGAGACCCCTAGTGCCCGAAATTACACATTGTTTGTTTAAAGATACATAAATACTTTAATAATTATATAATTATTTTTTGGGCCATTTTTATACCTTTGTGAAGGTGGACAAGATATGTTTGAAGGAGGTCAGGGGAAAGGCTTCACCCAGCTGGGAGTCACACTAGGGTTGTGCCTATCAGAGCATTTAGGACCATAAGGTATTTGCCATCAAACTTCTCTAATATCCTGTAGCTCCTAGTTATCTAAATTTTCACTAAATTCACTCTTCTAGAATGCACAGTAACGTCCTCCAAACAGTTAAACCACTGAGTGAAAGAATCCAGAGCTTCGAGGGCGAGACTTTTTTTTTTCAGTGATTCACAAGATTGTTTCTACCTTCGCCGAGCCCTGAGCCGAGGATCCGGCCCACCTTCCACCGAGGCCACACAGAGCAAATAAGCTGTTATTCCACTGTTGTTTGGAAGGATTGTGGAGAGATTGGTCTGGTAATGAAAAGAAAATAGAAGTGATGTTCCCATGACGGATATGGAAAACTAAATTGAGAGAGGCTGCTCCGTCAGCTCGGAGTTCACACCTCTGGTCCTACAGCAACCCCCCCCATTCCACCCCCCCCCCCCCCCATTCATCCTCTACCCTCATTGACTCACCTTTTCCGAAGAACCTGATCTGGCCTACAGGCCCGATGCGCTCATGTCCTGTCGAGGATTTGTTGATTTCTCTAATCACTGCTCCAGCTCCGCTTGTCTTTGTTTGTTTTGCAGAGCGAGCAGCAAACACAAGCGTTTAAGATGGTCCCGTGGAACAAAGAGAAGAAAACCGCTGGAGGACACTGAGCTCTTGATTGCATCTGTAAGGTCACTGTAATTACTGTGTCCTGCGTGCTTTTGTCCTGAAGAACACTGCTGCAGAAATATGTCAAGCGTGATTATAGATGAGTTTTTACATGGAAGTGCAGGGGGGGCACATATACATTCACAGACTTTACATCAAATATGTAAAATAAATTCTAGCTTGTTTGAGTCTGTCAACGTGGGACCGAACACTGTTTCTTGTCATTTTACAGTTGTGGTAAGATCTGGGAGATGAGATGCATGGAGCGAAGGGAGGAGTGTGCTGGAGAGAATGAAAGCCAGGAGGAGGAGGGAGAGCTGTATTTACACTGGTCATGGTCTTCTTTCCTCACTGACAGGAGGAAACCAGCCCTGCTGGCTATCTGCACGGCTTGGCCTTATTTCACTGACAGGAGAGTCTGCATTCTCTGAAGCCCTCTCTGTTCCTCCTGTGGCAGTTACAGTGTGTTTAAAACCAGAACCACAGCTCCGCTCTTTTAAGCGAGGAACCCAGATGTGTACCCCCTGACCTCCAGTTTGCTGATATGCACTGAATGGGCATGATAGAGGCTTGCTTATACTTTGACCCCAAAATAGTTATTTTCAGTTGTTGCCCTTGTGACAGACAGAAAACACTTTCACTTAACAAATAATAATCTTAAGGCATTGGATGTAGAAAAGCATTGCTGCAGCCTCCACGTTCCCATGCAGACAGAGAGCAGCAGGAGGGATCAGCCACAGCTTGACATCAGTCAAAGCAAGTGAAGCCAAACAGATGTCATGTTAGACCAAGATACATAGGTGAGTTCATATGGAGGCTGCTGCAGCTCTACAGGCTTATTAGTCTTGTTAGAATGAGGCAACAAGCCAAACAGCCAACAGATTAGCACGTCGTTCCCCAAGTGCACGTCACAGAGTTGGGATGAGGAGATAAGTGGACGGGACAAATAAATAGAAAGTTCTGAGGAAGGTTATATGCTTTACTTTCATTTAATAAGACAACAACTTTAGAAAAGAACAAGCCAACTTGTGTGCCATTAAATAAACTTCAAGAGTGGTTGTGTAAAAACTTGGTAGAGGGTAAGGGAAGAACAAGGGCGGATCCAGGAATATATGTTTTTCCATTTCTTTAACATTGTGAGATTTTAACTGGGTTTTTATGCCATTTCAATTTCCCAAAGAATAATGTTCGGATTTGATGAAAGAATCAGGAACATTCAGGGAACTGATTTCCATGAGTGTGTGCGATTTAGTTCAGCGTCATTGAATTTACCCTTTGATACACAAGCTATGCAAACCCCTTCTAAGGCACAACATGGGTCAAAAATAACCCGTATTGACCTACAATGTTATTTCATGCACGGCTGAGTGTTTCTTTGCTATATTTTTGGAAATCAATTTATTTCATCATTTAATATTCAAAGTATTCATTAAATATCTTGTTTTGATTATCACAAATCATTATTTTCATTTTATCTTTCTCAATTTATGAACTGAAATAGTTAATCAAGTTCAGAAATGACCCAGATATGCAAGTGTGATAAAAAAAGACATACTGTAATAATGATTTTGTTAAAAATTGTTATTTTAGGAATGATTTGGACCAAAGAATTACACATTTAATATTTAAAATGTTTATTTGTCACTTTGTCTCACTTACACATAACATACACCATACAACCGATAAAACTGATGTTGAACTGTAGTGAACTGTGGTGAATGTATAAAATGAATGAATAAAAGAAAAGAAAACTGATTAAATAAACGTATGGGTACAGTGCAAATTGCCATCTCAGTGCAAACATGCCTCACAAATGACGATCACATGTTTGTGCTCCTTGCACACAGGGCCGGTGCACTTGGAACCCCAGCTGCTGGCTGTTCGGTCTTTGGCAGCTGGGAAAATCTTGCACCTCTTCCTCTTCACTTGGCCCTCCTGTCTGATGTCCTCCCATTGCCTCTGTAATATGCATACAAACCTATGACTTTTCTGCCTAAAAAAAGCGGCATTAAAACCTACGACTTTTCTGCCGTTAAAAAGCGGTATAAGAACGGACAACTTTTCTGCCTATAAAAAGCGGCATAAAAACGGACAACTTTTCTTGCGTTAAAAAGCGGCATAAGAACGGACAACTTTTCTTCCGTTAAAAAGCGGCATAAAAACTGACAACTTTTCTTGCGTTAAAAAGCGGCATAAGAACGGACAACTTTTCTGCCGTTAAAAAGCGGCATTAAAACCTATGACTTTTCTGCCGTTAAAAAGCGGCATAAGAACGGACAACTTTTCTGCCATAAAAAGCGGCATTAAAACAGACAACTTTTCTTGCGTTAAAAAGCGGCATAAGAACGGACAACTTTTCTGCCAATAAAAAGCGGCATAAAAACGGACAACTTTTCTTCCGTTAAAAAGCGGCATAAAAACGGACAACTTTTCTGCCGTTAAAAAGCGGCATAAGAACGGACAACTTTTGTGCCATAAAAAGCGGCATTAAAACAGACAACTTTTCTTGCGTTAAAAAGCGGCATAAGAACGGACAACTTTTCTGCCATAAAAAGCGGCATTAAAACAGACAACTTTTCTTGCGTTAAAAAGCGGCATAAGAACGGACAACTTTTCTGCCAATAAAAAGCGGCATAAAAACTGACAACTTTTCTGCCGTTAAAAAGTGGCATTAAAACCTATGACTTTTCTGCCGTTAAAAAGCGGCATAAGAACGGACAACTTTTCTGCCAATAAAAAGCGGCATAAAAACAGACAACTTTTCTTCCGTTAAAAAGCGGCATAAAAACGGACAACTTTTCTGCCGTTAAAAAGCGGCATAAGAACGGACAACTTTTGTGCCATAAAAAGCGGCATTAAAACAGACAACTTTTCTTGCGTTAAAAAGCGGCATAAGAACGGACAACTTTTCTGCCAATAAAAAGCGGCATAAAAACTGACAACTTTTCTGCCGTTAAAAAGCGGCATTAAAACCTATGACTTTTCTGCCGTTAAAAAGCGGCATAAGAACGGACAACTTTTCTGCCATAAAAAGCGGCATTAAAACAGACAACTTTTCTTGCGTTAAAAAGCGGCATAAGAACGGACAACTTTTCTGCCAATAAAAAGCGGCATAAAAACGGACAACTTTTCTGCCATAAAAAGCGGCATTAAAACAGACAACTTTTCTTGCGTTAAAAAGCGGCATAAGAACGGACAACTTTTTTGCCAATAAAAAGCGGCATTCAAACAGACAACTTTTCTTGCGTTAAAAAGCGGCATAAGAACGGACAACTTTTCTGCCAATAAAAAGCGGCATAAAAACGGACAACTTTTCTTCCGTTAAAAAGCGGCATAAAAACTGACAACTTTTCTTCCGTTAAAAAGCGGCATAAAAACAGACAACTTTTCTGCCGTTAAAAAGCGGCATTAAAACCAACGACTTTTCTGCCGTTAAAAAGCGGCATAAGAACGGACAACTTTTCTGCCTATAAAAACGGACAACTTTTCTTCCGTTAAAAAGCGGCATAAAAACGGACAACTTTTCTGCCGTTAAAAAGCGGCATAAAAACTGACAACTTTTCTGCCGTTAAAATGCGGAATCAGGATCAAGAACTGCTTCATCTTCATCCTGTTCTTCATTAAGCATCTCTATGACCTGTTCAGCTGTAAATCTGGAATGACTGTGAAAAGCCATACTTACACTGTGGATAAAGAAAATCAAATTATATTTTCAAATATCAGTTGATAAAGTATACAGTATACAGTATACTGTTCTATTTCAAGTTGTATTTTGTTGACCTAGCTGACATTATCTAACATTAGCTAGCTAGAATAGAATGTCATGTTGACCTAGCTATCGTTAGCTAGAATTGACCTAGCTGACATAAGCTAACATTAGCTAGCTAGAATATAATGTCATGTTAACCTAGCTGACATTAGCTAACATTAGCTAGCTAGAATATAATGTCATGTTGACCTAGCTATGGTTAGGTAGAATTGACCTAGCTTACATAAGCTAACATTAGCTAGCTAAAAGAGAACATGTTAACAGCTAGCTAACAATATTGGACATATTTCTCTTTCCCACCAGTAGAGGGAAGTTATGTTCAAATGTTATGTGCAGTTATCTTTTCACAAGATATCAAATATTTTCTTACGTAAAAAATTTTTAAAATAAGACTTACATGATTCAGATGTGCAAAAGCAGCCCGTTTAGTTCTGACAAGTAGTTCTGACAAGTGTTGCATGTGAAAAGTTGTCCACAGTAAACATCCTAACTACAAACATTTACAAATCAAAGGTTCCTATCAAATTCACACTTGCATACATGGGTCATTTTTGACCCATGTGTGTAATACATGGGTAGTAATACAAAAATGAGTTGGTGTGTACACTTTATTTTAGTGAGCTTAATTAGTCAAGAAATGTCACAGTTTAAAAAACCCACTCTAAACTACTCTCATCAGAATATATTTTCAAGTTTTTTGCTAACTGGCTCAACAAAAGCAGTTCTGGAAATCCTTGCTCATCACCCATCCATCCACCCATCCACCCATCCACCCATCCACCCATCCACCCATCCACCCATCCACCCATCCACCCATCCATCCATCCATCCATTATCTATACAGCTTACCCTTTGAGACCTTGCTCACTCTATACTTTCTGAAGTCAATTTCCAGCTCCAGAGCAAACTGACTCCAAATTGGAGACAGCTTATCCATGTTGGAACATAATTGCAAGTGTATTCACGTCAGAGGTACCACTGTGGTGACTGGGCTGCCCATAGAAAGGTCTGCTCTGTTATCAGTTTTAAAACAAAATGCTCAGCTTTTTTTCCTTTTTAACAGACTTAATAAACCGACTTAATTCATGGTTGACGATGGGAAAGTTGCCAAGCTCAATTTTCCACGGCCTGTTTTTCCGTCTACCTGGTGCAGCATCAGGCTGCCTCACAATGAATGCACAGTCACACCACCACCAATACCACTTGATCTGCAGCTTTAACTACATAATGAACTGGTGTGCTTTATATGTCAGTCACACACTGTCTCCTTCTCTCTGTTCCTCTGCCTGTATCTCTCTACTTCAACCAAACATTTTATTTTTACACAGGAGATTTTCCTTCAAGAGCTTGAAAATAATCATGTATTCCTTCACTTAATATTTTGACACTCACCGGATCTTCATTGTTAGAGTAGAATACTGAAGACAAAATGTGAGGAAGCCAAACTACACTGCAGTATCAACACAAAACAGTTTAACATTAAACACCAATTCAGTCATTTAACAATTTATGAACTTTTTTTGTAAACATTTATTTATATAAACATTGTAGATACTAGTCAGTGGATATGGACAAATCCTTTGAAGATGCACCATGGAAAAAGGGGTGACAAAAATCATGTGTAAACCAACAGCTAATTGTTCTAAGTTGTAAATGACGACGGTCTGTATTTCCAAAACACTTTCAGCATTATCAGCCACTAAAATCTATGTGCACATTTGTTGATTATTCTACACAATCACAGATCTACAGTAGATTTAGCCCGAGCACAGGTTGTATAGTGATGACAATACGCACTTGTAAATACACAAATGCATAAATATTTAGCAACACATAACATAAAGTAAACAGCGACTGGTATATCAATGTGAAAAACACATGAGCTCCTGTGACTGAAATGGAGACTTGGCCGTGGAGCTGTGGATGACTAACCCCGGTCACCAGTGTATTCGCTGTGGTTCTGGCACTCTTCTAACGGGGGTGTCAACCCTTTGCGTGGCAGTGTGTGTTTGTTTGTGATGGAGTCTGAAGGTACTGGTTCCTCTGCATGAATCCGCAGACTGTGACAGATGCCTGGTGCATAATGTCAGTAGCCTGTCTTTCCTTAAAAGCTCTTCAGGCTCAATCTAGACTCTGACCTCAGATCATCCACAGAGCACCTGCCACATCAGCCCTTCGTCACTGTCGCAACGCCCACTCACTCGCTCACTCACCGGCTCTGAAGCTGCTGAGTGAGTTATGAAGCTGGACAGAATTGTACACAGCACTCCGACAGCAATGAGACAGCGAGGGATGGGTGGGAATGACAAAAACACGGCCTCATGCTATTCCCATCATTTGAAATAGCAATCAAGGCTGATCTAATTTAGCCGGCCTGTATAATTGAGGTCTTCGGGGAAATGCTGACAGGGTCCAGATACTCTCTCCTTCTGTGCAAACGTCTCACCAGAAGCATAGGGAATTCTGGGATATGGGGGGTGGGGGGTGTTTCGTTGAGGATGCAAACCAGACGTCAGCCGCCTGTGTGTCCCGATGTTGCATGAATACTTATAGGAAACAAGCATGCATAACATCAGAGCTCTGTCCACACTCGTTTAAAACAGTCGCACATTTGTCATTATCCAGGTCCACACTTGTCTGTTTAGGCTCTGACTTGACATGTCACGTATGTGTATTACATTTCTCATTTGGTTTCTGTGTTTCCAAGCCAGTCATGTGGGCTTTTTCTGCATAGGTCCTTCCATGGTTCGCATATAGACAATGGATCTAAGTGGGAGTTATTTAAGGACAATCAAGTCAAGCTTTTAGTCATATGTTGTGGATCTTTATCTTTAAGTAACTCAAGATTTAATAACTGTAATTTTGCTGTTGCAACACAAACAACAGGATGTATTAAAGGACATTTTTGTGACCAGCCACAGTTGGTGGTTGATACCATCTTCACGGTCGGGCTGCAGCCGAGTATGATTCTAGTTTGTCTCGCTTGGATGAAGCATTATTATCCCCACGTCTCCTTTGTTTTGGTATTTCAGCGGGGATAGATTTCACGTGAGGTAACAGTGGAAGTCTGAAACTCTTCCATAACTTTGAAAAATACACAAATGGACAGTGGAGGTTACTTGGCCCTGAGCTTAGTTATAGATTTTCATCCAAGCTGATCTGAATCCAAACGCAGAGCAAACATGACACATTCCATTTGCTTTTCAGCAAAATGGGTTGAGTTTGAACAAAAAAAACAGAATGTTTCAAAGAAGCGTGCAGTCGTATATTTCAGCCCAAATTATCTCTTGTCATCTGTGATGAGGATTCACTCAATTCTCAAATCCGCCTGTTTTGACTGTGTGTAGCTTCTGGGTGATTTTTTTATTATTCTGAATTGGCATGTGTAAATTCTGATGACATATTTATTTAATCCTTATCCTACTATAAATGACCCAACTTGCAAAAGGTAAATTATGAATTTTAAGCACTTTTTTTATATCAATAATTCAGTCTCATAAAAATTGTTGATAAATATGAAGTAACAATCATGTAGCTTGAAGTGAATAGCTGCTTTAACTAACTCCATGAGTGACGGGTGCTGGTCTGAACCTAGTTTCAGACAAGGTCAAAAAAATCGGAACCTCTGTTGGTGTTTCCTCCCTGAGCCGACTTCTCATGATGCCTTCGTGGACCAGGCTCCGTAGGACAGAGGAGCCCGGGCTACTTTGGTTTCATGCCGTCAGATAACATCAGTTTGTGTGTTGGATTCCTGTGACTGAGCAGACCAGGTCTTTGATGCCCCAGCACTAAGGTTTGGGCTTCAGGAGCCCACACCAGTCATGCAACCCAGGACAGGGAGTCAAAGCTCTTAGTTTACTTTATTCCATTCCTCACAGTGAGATCAGACCCTTAACCAAACAACATCCTCAACTTTACTTTGGGCATATTCAATCTTTCTGTATTATAATATGGGAAAACAAGATTAGTTTTTAAATAAACAAACTTTTCATTTAAACTTATTGTTTGTGATAAGTTAGTAAGTAATATAAGTTTTTTCCCCGGAGATGCTTTGTGTGTTATTTGCAAACAAAAATGCAGGGCAGGAAAAGCAATTGATATAAAACAAGGATGAGTCTGTAGTTGTGAGCACTTGTACCTGACATGTGACAAAGGCTGATAAGCACTGGTACTTAAAAAACATCCAAAAGTGGCATTTACACACTAAGTGAAAGCACAAAATGTTTTGCCATAAAATGTACTTACTATTTTTGAACTGTGTTTTTTAAGCAAAGCAGATGTTCTGTATTGAAGCTCTGTGTTATCACTTTATCTGTTACATGAATCATGTCATGACATCGTTGATTCAATAACTTCTGTGGTGACTTCTGATACAAATCAAGAACTTGTGATGAAAGAAACCCAACACGTGAAAAAAAGCACAAACAACTGGAATTGTAAAAAACACACTCTTCCAGTTTCATGCATTCAAATATTTGTTATATTTCATGTTCTAAATACAAATAGTATAACAAGTAATAACAATATGATAATATTCATCCTAACATGTGATACACTAGCTGTGGACAATAAACAATGGCCAACTATATAGGAAAATACCAACATCCCCAAGTGCATCAATATGGTCTTGTAAATGCTCTCCATGGAGGAAACAATGCATTTGGTTTTCAAATGCAACTGCACTGGAGAGACCAATCATCACGGTTTGTCTCAAAGGCCGAAACCGTAAACAAATCTCCCCCTCGAGCCTCATTCCAAAATCAAACCTCAATCGCATGAATCCCAGACTGCATGATGGTGAATAAAATTCTCCGGCTGTAATAATGATAATGACGGTAGTTACGTGGAGATGCTCGTAATCTGTCTGTAACACATGTGGGCCATGAATTATTAATGTTGCCCAGTTAATTGAAGGGAGGCTGTGTGTGGAAAAAGCCCCTCACCACCAAAGAAAAAAGTCTGGAAACAACCAAGATCCTGGTTTCACGTCTGTGTTTCTGGTGAAGTTTTACAAAACCAAATAAAATTTTAGATAATGGTGGAGAAAGGATAAATAAGAATGTAAATAAAAGGTCAGGAAAATGCATGGTATGAAAGAGAGAGTAGAAAGAGACTCCTTGTGCTTTGCCTGGCCCGCACTACAAGTGGTCTGGGGCCGACGTGTTTGTAGGGCTCTTGTGGTTTTTCAGCCAATAAATCCTCTGCACATATTTAATCCGTTCAGATGTGCTGCAGGAGAGGAGCACTGAGGGATGTACACCCATTACTCAGCAGCCCACATCAGAGAGAGGAGCTGGAGGTCCGTGCACCCCCCACCTCACCATTTACAGTACAGGCATACCTGGCATGGATCGGAAAAACAGGCACAGGGGTCATAAAGGAGGTGTGAAAAGTTAGCGTGAAAGTTCATTGAGAAGTTCCGAAGCTGTGAAGGTTTAATACTCCCGATCTCATGTGCTGTTGTTTTTATCATGCGATTCAAAGCGTGAGAGATCTCAACTTTGACTTTTAGATCTCTTGAAAGATAAATATGCTTCAGAATTCTCTGTTACACGATCAAATAATGATAAACTCATCAGTAGAGTAACAAAAATAAGGCAGATGCAAAAACATCAACTCTTCTGTGAATGTCTCAATGCAAATGTCTGCTGGTTGCACATGGCTGTTGATCTAAAACAGTTACTTTAGTATTAGGTTTCAACATTTGTGTTGATCAAGACATGAGGAATAAACCAGAGCATGTGCTATTAGTATATATGTGTACTGGGTTGTTTTTTGGCCTGGTGATATTTATGTAATACAACATTAAAGTCATTCTGTTACACAACCTAAGAATCCAGAGAAACTTTTGATTAGTCCTTTTTTTCTTCCTCCTAAACTAATTCATCTGTGCACATCACCACATGGCTGTTGATAGATGTTGCCCGAAAGCCACAGACAAGGCAGAGAGAATACAATTTGAAATTTCATCAGCATCACAGTAAACAGACATTAGAGGACTATCTGAGACGGCAGGTTATTTGGCTTGGTTTGGTTTTTGACATTATTTTGTGATGCCATCAAAATGCAGATGGAACACTTGCGCCACCTTCTGTTCAAATTTTGCTATTGCTAAATGTAGTTTTTTCAGTCGTATATAATCATCCTCAATTAAAGGCCTCCTAAGATTTTTACTTTCCCTGTACTGGCTCAGAGTTCTGATCAAGGAGAGATCATGGGCTTTGAGACTAAAGGATCATCTGTCCTTCAAACATTAAATAAAATGTTAGATGAAAAAATCAAAATTCTGAATTGATTTTTGTGTTGGGTGAGGAGTATATAATGATGAGCACAGTATTTCAACCTTTAATTCAGAGCTATACAACACAAAGACCTGCAGATGAGGCACAACGAAAACCCACAGAACAACAACAAATAATCTATAAACAAAAAAATATTTCATGTACAGCAGTATAGTCACATCCAGTTGAGTTTACAACATATATGTACCACCTTGAGTAAAATAATGCCATCCTACAAGATGTGGTCTCCCGTTATTCAGAATATGCATTCAAAACTAAATTAATTACTTAAAGGTTCAGCGTGAACGATTTAGGTGAAAGGGATCTAGTGACAGGAAGTGAATATAAAATCATCTTTGTGGTGTTTTCACTTGTGTGTTTCATCTCAAATGTATGAATTGCTGTTTTCTTTACCTTGGAATTTTCCCCTTTATTTTTAAATACTTTATATTAACATCAGGGGCTGTTCCTCTCTACGGAGGCCATCAGGTTTTTTCCTTTTTACAGTCGTTCAAACTGGACAAACTAATCATCTTTGGAGTTTTTATGAAAATTTGGGCTGCCACAAGATCTCTCTCATGTTTGAAAGGGGAGGCTGAGGTGAGGTGTGACTTAGCTGCAACATGCAACGTTACCACTAGATGTCACTAAATTCTACACACTGAACCTTTAAAGGAAATGTGAAGATGTTTCAGTCAGATCAGTCAGGTTTATAGACACAGTCTATGAGATGGGCTACACATCCTGTCATTACATCTATACCCCACATCTGGAATCATATCCTGATTCCTGCTGAACATCTGCATTTAAAAATCAAAAATCCATCAAAGGGTGAACAAATGTACAGTCGCAACACCGTCCCCCTGTCGTCGTAACAACAGAATGACGTCAGCTGTCTTGGTTTTTTTATACTTACATCAGGAGCTGGTCCTCTATACGGAGGCCACCATGTTGTTTTTTTTACAGTGGTTCAAACTGGACAAACTAAATGTCTTTTGAGTTTTTATGAAAATTTGGGCTGTCACAAGTTCTCTCTCATGTTTGAAAGGGGAGGCTGATGTGAGGGGGCACTCAGCTGCAACATGCAACCTCACCACTAGATGTCAGTAAATTCTACACACTGAACCTTTAAAGGAAATGTAAAGTTGTTTCAGTCAGATCATGGACTGTATGTACATATATATAATACACAGGGTTTATAGACACAGTCCATGAGATGGGCTACACCTCCTGTCATAACATCTATACCCCACATCTGGAATCATATCCTGATTCCTGCTGAACATCTGCATCTAAAAATCGAAAAAATCCATTAAAGGTTGAAAAAATAAATGTCGCAACACCGTCAACCTGTCGTCGTAACAGCAGAATGACGTCACCTGTCTGGGTTTGTTCTCTTCTGGTGATGTGTGTGATTTTCAGTCAGGCAGCTCGGAGACTCGCAGAGAGGCGGGTGGAGGGGTCCTTGTAGCCGCAGCAGCTATCGGCCGGTGTGAGCCTGAGCATCCTTCCAGAAAGAGCCCGGAGCAGCTAGCCGACCCGGACTGCGCTCGCTCAGCTCCCCTCCCTTCAACCCGCCCGCACACCAGCTCTCTGAAGACGAAGAGGATAAAGGTAAAGGAGTCTCACGCCATCGACGACAAATGGCGGCGGAAACAAAAACCGCCTTTAATCACGTTTCTCTGTCCCCCCCCGAGTGAGTTGTCGCAGCGCCCCGTCGAGCTCTTTGTTTTTGACGGCTTGAAAAACGTTCAGTGAAGACTCGACTTCCATATCAACCGAGTACAAAACCCCCCCGAGAATCACACGTTTTAATCGGGTTAGCTTGAAGTGACCTGCGGGGTCGAGTCCGGGCTTTAGCCGCATAACGTTACCGAGCACGCTAGCTCCCCATGCTAACAATAGGATGGGGAGATTAGGAGCAGGGTTCCTCGCCTACTGAGCGGATCTGGTGTAGCTAGCTAACCCTAACCCCGCACCAGTCCAGCACCGGGAACCCAGACTGGTTTATATCGTCACGTTTAACCCGACGGGAAGTGGGTCGGTCGTGTAATGTTAGCATCTCTCAACGTGAGATTAGCCGGTGTCTTCTAATGGGGCTAGGGGGGGTTTTAACTTTGATTAGCAGGCCTAGGTTTCAACTTGTGATAACTTCCAGACTGATTTAGTTCCTGCACACAATTTGCACACATGTGATTCCCCATGATTGACCATCAAATGGTTTTATTCGTTCTTAGCCAAAATAGACGACGGCCTGATTTGCTGGATTATCCATGCTTCACTTTCTCTGGCCCAGCCTCATTTGACTGTCATTGTCTCATCGTTAACCCCAGATGACATGAAAGTCATAAAGCTGTCTGTACCATGGAAGGGTTTCTAACCTTAGTCAAAGTGAATCCTCCTGGGTAACTATTGTAGCCCCAGCTGACTTGTACTTGATAGCCTGTAAAATAATTTTAACTAATCTATATATGTATCAATAGTAAACATCCACTCAAGAGCCTTGTGCAAAATGCCCCCATCTCCTACATCACCTGAAGTTATTCCAGGACAAAAATCAAAGAAACTGAAACCAATGTACCCTTTTCCATTAAAAGTATCAACTTTCTACACTGCGTTGCATAACCCAACTGGGATATCCCTCAGGTGTTGGTTCAGAATTAATCTGTTTCACCTCTTCTCCCCATAGATGCCTTCAGCTATGGTTGGCAACAGTGCTGTCCAGTCTGTGACTCCAGACCTGGGGAATGGAAGTCAGTCTGAGGCCATGAAGCAGGTTCTTGGTGTGATGGACAAGAAGGTTCGCAACATGGAGAAGAAAAAGGTATTTGTAGTTCTGTCACGATTTAAATACATTTGTTTTGTGTAGCCCTAAGCTGGTTGTGTTCCGTTATGAATGTATTGCGGTTATCATAATGATATGGCATAATTATCCCCTTTAATGATTTTAGAAAGATCTATTTGGAATGTGAGATTTTGAGCATATCGACCAACAGCCTGATCAGAAATAGTCTCTTTCATGCAAGCATGTGATTTTTCTGTTGATGTACAATTTATTTCATGTTTTTTTTTCTATTCTTACAGTCCAAACTTGATGATTACCAGGCAAAGAAGAATAAAGGAGAAAGCCTGAATCAAGATCAGTTGGTAAGAAAAGACAAACTGCAGTTTTCTTATACACTTATCAACATTTCTTGACTCAATACAAATGCTCTTTAGTTTTTCTTTTAGTTTATCAGAATCTAATCAGTGTTCTAATTTTTTCTGCAAAACAGTGCATTCTTATCTATTATTGCAACCTTTAATATCATTTCTATAATGGTACATCTGAATTTCTTTTTTTTCCTCACCTGAAGGACGCCTTGACGAAGTACCAAGAGATCACCTACAATCTGGAGTTTGCTCGAGAATTGCAGAAAAACTTCATGGCGTTGGGCCAAGAGGTGAGACCTTTGTTGTTTTGAGTCTCATATGCTGGTGATTGGTTCAAACCCTGTCATCGTTCAATTTTTAATGGTTTTCTCTGTATGATGCATCTCTTTAGTGACATTTATTCACAACTGCAGCCGTAGCAAATGTTTTCTCAGTCTCAAGCAAAGTCAAATCTATAATGAGATCTCAGCCATTGCATTTCATTGATTTGTTAGGGACTCGTGAAACAAAATGCATCTAAACATGCGTGACTTTGTGTGTTCAGATTCAAAAGGCAGTGAAAAAGACTGCAAGACGGGAACAGCTCCAGCGAGAGGAGATGGAGCAGCGGCGGCTGAAGACGGTTTTGGAGCTTCAGTTTTTACTGGACCAGTTGGGGGATGACAGCGTCCGACAGGACCTGAAACGAACTGATGCCACTGGTTCCCCTCTGCTCACTGATGCTGACCTCACCTCCCTGGACGAGTTTTACAAGCTCGTGGGACCTGATAGGAACTACGACGTCAGGTAAGAGGGGGCCTGGGATTTCCAGTACCACAAATATGAAAGTGTGCTTTATTATCACCATTTAAATATGTTGTGTAAATGATTGTTGAACAGAGGATCAGTAGCTTATTACCATCTGTGTTACCCTGTGTGCAGGTTGACTGACCAATATGAAGATGCCTCAATACACTTGTGGGAGCTGCTGGAAGGCCATGACAAGGCTGTGGCAGGGACCACATGTGAGTTTTATGTGTTTTTATCCTCCGCCACAAATACACAATTAATTACTGTTGGAAGTATTCAGTAAGCTCTTTGCATGTTGTACTTTATTGATAATTAACAAAATTACCATTTTCACAATCAATCTTAACATTGACCCATAATGACAAAGTGAAAATATGTTTTCTGACATATTTAAATGTCTAAAATATCTAAAACCTTAATATAAAAACAATTCAGCTCCTTTAGAAGCAGTCACAGCTTTACCTCTTAGTGGGGAGAGTCTTGGACTGCATTTGCACACACTGGGTTTAGATTTTCCTTTCTACATCAAGTTTCATCAAATCAATGGTTTTGATCTTCATGTTCGATCGGGTTTAAGTTCAGGCTTTAGATTGGCCACTCAAGGACAATTATAAATGTGTCCAATAGTCATTACAATTTAGTTTGACTGTATGATTTTGGTTGTTGTCGTGCTGACGCCCCAGTCTCATGTCATATGCAGCCTAGGGCAGGTTCTCTTCAAGGACCTCTCTGCATGTAGCGGCCATCACCATAAAAATGTCCCTGGGGGGGGTACTTTGTGAGTTTATGAGCAGTGGCTGGTGTTGCTCGCCCTTAAAGTTCTTTTAAATGCTCTGGCTGTAATGTGCCTTGTCTCAAAGTGGCTTCCAGCTACTCATTCTCTACCACTAAGACCTGATTGATGCGTGCTGCAGATATTTTCACTTGGTCATTGTGGGTTATTTAATGTAAGTTGTTTTTCCCATAGAAACTCTGGGCTCTGCTTTATTTTTGTCTGACTATTTTCTCCAGGAACTGTATGTATCAATCAATGAGACATTCCTCTGTTTTCTAACTTGTCACTCTTTATTCCAGATAAGTCACTGAAGGACATTCTGGACAAAGTGCTGCTCAGTGGTTACTTTGACCGAGCCCAGACTCATCAGAATGGGACGTGTGAGCAGGAAGAGGAACCAGAGGAGCAGACTGTGGTGGCTGAGTCCAACGCTGGGGAGCAGCTATCAGAACCTGGTAACTAAAAACCCATTCACAGATATGTGTGTGCATTACTTCTTAAAAAAAACCCTGAATTCACATTTGCCTTTTTTTCTCCAGAAGGAACAGCGAGTGAAAAATATACCCCACCAATTAAAGTGGAAACCACAGAGGTGAGATTTCTACAATAATTGCTCCAACGTTGTTTTATAAATCATACAAATAAGATTTCCTCTTTCTGCTGTTTTTCATTTTCAGTTTGTTGTCTTGTGTTTATAGTTTGTAAACAGACAGTTCATTCCAGAAGCTTCGTACAGCAGCACAGACAAAGAACAAGTGGAGGAGTGGACAGTGGAGGCTCAGGTACGCTGCTGAGCTGCAATCACAACAGTGATACCATGCCAACATAATGCCACTGTGCCATGTTTCAACAACATTACTTTGATATACATTTGTCATATGTATCTGTGTTGAATAGATGGTAAATTCCCTCCAGCAGCAGCCCCCTGCCCAGCTGACACCAGAGCCACCTGTTACTATGGACTGTGACAGCCCCCCCCCGAACGCTGACCCAGTGGTCAGAAAGCAGGTTGTGCAAGACCTCATGGCCCAGATGCAAGGGACCTACAACTTCATGCAGGTGAAATACTCTCCCTATATACTGAAGTGTCCAGCATATTGATCGATGTAGTTAAATCTTTGTCTGCTTTCTCATGGAGACAAAGTTAAATGACACAGGTAGCTACAGAGAAGGAATCTGTAGGGTAAGCGTGGAGCTAGTTTTTCATTGGAACATACTTAAGTAAAAATAATCTTCTTTTGTGGAGCACTTTACAAAAATACATGAGTGTCTCATGGAAACAAATGTGCCCACCAATAAGGTATAAAGAGATTTAACACATGATACTGACTCAGCCATAATTTTCTCAGCTGATTTATTGAACGCCTCGTGTAGGGCAAATGCCGGCTGATGTAGGATGCAGGACTTACTTTGTTACATCACTGTCTCTAAATCTGATCCATGACTCAACAATATATTTCCCTTTTTATCCCAGGACTCAGTGTTGGAGTTTGACGGCCAGGCTCTGGACCCAGCCATTGTGTCGGCTCAGCCCATGAAGCCTGCGGACCAGCAGCAGATGAGCTGCCCTTCACGTCAGTGCAACTTGATTTTACTTGAACTCTGAACAAATTCTATTGAGAAATGTCTGGTCACTGTTTTTGGTACTTGGTTTTATTGTCGGGTCTTTTGAGATTTGCCCGTCTGTACATCATCACAATGGATTTAGAATGAAGCCATGAAGATGTGATTGAAGAGAAAACTTCCAGCTTTAGTTACAGACCCACACAGAAGCAGCAACTGGAGGCGCCTGTAGAATTAATTTCCTCTGGGCCTCTGATGTGCCAGTATATAAAATGGCTTTAATTGCTTAACTGTTTTTAATCAAACTTCAATTAAATCGGAAAGTCTGAACTTTAACTTATATTACGTCTGCATGTAATATGCACAAGAGTCCAAATTAGAAAACATCTAAACGGTGTCCACATCCTTTGGATCCACAGAGTAGTTTCTAAAGTCTTAATAACTTTTTATTTTCTTTCAAACAGCCCTTTCAGAGTCCAGACTTCCCCAAACAAGTGTTGTGCCGGGACCGCAAGAATCCTCACAAGTAAGTCAAGAGGAAGCTCAGCAGGAAGGAAGCAGTTGGTGAGATTTGATGTGTTGTAAAGAGCGGTGCATCCTTTTATTAACTAGAGAAGTACAGGTCATTGTATACGTGGGCCTTGCTTTAAAAGTGCTGCTACATGGATTTACCGTGACGCTCTTCAACATATCATGATCTCATCTACTTTATATAACAGGGAGTTATATAAAATGGTGATAAGGGGAAAAGGGGTAGAAGGGGAAAAATCTAAGATCCCTTCTTTCACATTGACCTCTCCACAATCCTTGTTTCCTCGCCATCCCCGTTTCCTCCTTCCTCCCACCTCAGGCCTCGATGTCTCTTTCGTCCGAGCAGTCCCCCGCCCCATGTTCCCTGTCCTCTGCCTTCCCACCTGTCTCCAAGCCCACACACACTGGAGGCATCAATGTCAACGCAGCGCCCTTCCAGTCAGTGCAAGCGGTACGCGTTCTATCTGGATCCAGTGAATATGTTTGGACTTTTTACCCTCAGTCAAAAACATTCTGGTTCTGTACGTGTATGTACACGATAAATTGGCTCATAAGCTGCAGCAAAACACTGGATAGCAAATGCTGCAGCAATTCGAATATTGCCCTTATTTCCCAACCGGAAATAAATCCTTTCTTTCCAGACGCTCTACTGGGACTGTGATATTTTGTTTTTGCAGATTGAAATACAGAAACCTTTTCTTCTTCCTCAGGTATTTAATATGAATGCACCTGTACCTCCAGCCACTGAAGGCCAAGCTGACCCTCTGAAGCAGCCCAGTCAGTTCCCTGGTGGCTATGGACAGGGCTTCAGCAGCCAGTCGGAGACTACTGTCAACCAGCCGGAAATCCCACAGGAAACATTACAGTCAGGTGAGGCTCCAGCTTCAGCTAGTTGCCTGTACACCACAGCAGGCTGCTGAGATAGATTATCACCTCTACGGTCAGCAGATGGCATAAGAAAGTATAGTGAGGAAAATTAAACACTTTATGATTAGGATTCTAGAGGAAATCACATGTTTCTATTTTGCATAAACAGAATTGTTTGCATGAGTTAAAATATTTGTTGGGATTTACAGACCCTTTATGTTTTCTTCGTCCTGAAACATTAAATACCTTTCATCACAGTCAATTTGACTGAGGCAAAAAAACAAGTGAAGATTTTTCAGGATGAATGTTATTTTAAATTTTAATTGTAAAATGTTCGTCTTGTTTGCTGCTGTCCAGTTGTTGGTGGGTTCCAGCCCCAAGAACCAGTCCTGCCTCCAGCAGGAGCCCATGAAGAATCGCCTCCAGGTGCAGGGTTTGCACAGTCGGGACAGTCCTTCTACAACAGCAGGGCCGCGCCCAGGTCCGGACCCAGGAACGCTCGGGGCGTGATGAATGGATACCGGGGCTCTTCTAATGGATTCAGAGGTACAAGCATCAAACTGTGTAAAACAAATATTCAGCTGTAGTGTTTGGTTTGGTTTATTTTATTGACATGATGCATCATTTCAGGGGGATATGAAGGCTACCGCCCTCCTTTCTCAAACGCTCCCAGCGGCGGTTATGGTCAAACCCAATTCAACACATCTCGGGACTATTCTAATACCACCTACCAGCGGGTAAGGCTTCTTTAATTATTCACTACTTAATGTACAAAATATCTTGTGTTATCCAGTTAATACTCTACTATTTTTGAATGTGTAAGATGGCTATTGATGGTAAATGTTTACCAATTCTGTTTCTTCAAGGAGGGATATCAGCAAGGCTACAAGCGGGGAGCCGCCCAAGGACCTCGAGGTTTGTCTCGAGGTAACGCTCAAGCGATGAGGTCCTAGAGGATTCCAAGGACCACCAAGTTGCGCCACGTTGAACATTCAGGATTTTTGAATGTGTTCGCCCCTGTTCACTTTTCTAACAATGTTTTATTTCTCATTGGTAATCTTATTTTTTTAACTCCTGGCCTACTACTATCTGAGTCAGTCTGCTTTGGTCTGTCTAGATCCTCTTAATGTTTTAACACAAAATGCTGAACTTCACCACATGTAGGATTATCAGCATGTCTGTGTGTTGTAAGACAACAAATAGATATTCCTGTAAACTTGAAAGATTTCATTAATTTATTTTTTGTACAAAATAAATGCAAAAAATACCCTGCCACTGTCGATCTAATTCCATGCGGTTGATTTTCTTCTGCCCAGTGTTGCCAGTCACTCTTTCCTTTTTGATCTAATACGTCTCATGAAGGCATTCGATGTTTTGGTTTTCTTTTTTTTTTTAACCCCATTCACCTCTTACGCCATCACCTCTTTGTATGCTGATGTTATTCATTGAGACTGTTTCAATAAAGTTGTGTTCTATTATTTTCTGCTATGTTAATTCCGAACACTTTCACGTCACATTGGATTGGTTCAGTTGGGTCTTGTCACTGAGGCCTTCAAACCTGTGACTTCAAGACAATTCCAGTGGCAAAGTCTTTGTGTTACATTCAGTTTGTTCATTCTCACATGCAGTGTGAAGCCTACAAACAGGTCCAAAGTACATGCCATTTATAATGAATCACTATAAATAAACAAGGTAATTACAAATAACAAAACGTGTATTCCATCATACTGTGAAAGTTTAATACATCATTCACCAGGTGATCAACCTGAAAGATAACTTATGTTGAAGGCAGGTGTACAGTACCATCAAATGACTTTAATCCAGCAGAAAGTAATCGGAAACACCACCTGAAAATTTTGTGCAAATCATGACGCAGTGTTGTTTCCTACGCTCGGCACGCAGAAAACAAACATGGTGAGAAAACAAAAGTATTCCATGTCAAAACTTAGTATGAAGTAAACCACAGTAAGGCAGAGCTGTTTGACTGGATGCAAAAAAGTGGCACTAAGTTAACACACGTCCGCCATGGACACGGTTTGCCAGCGTGACGGACACGCAACACGAGAAGAGGCAGCAAGTTCATCAAACTGCTGGTTTATCAGAAAATCTGCAGTTTGTTATTCAAACTAGGATCAAGCCAGACAAGTTGATGTGAACTGAGTAAAACTACACTGGCCATTCACAACATTAAAACAAGTTACTGGTTTTAATGTGTGTGCGCATACACTGAGTATGTATAAAGTAATTAAAACATTCATGATACTTTGACCTAAACAGGTTAAAATTCTGCTGTATTTTGATTGTGTCACTGGAAAAATCTGCACCCTTTCTCTAATAAAAACTTTCAATCAGCGGAAATAATCAAAAATACGCTGTTTATATACTAAATGATAAACTATCGAAACAGTTTTATCAAGCAAATTAGAAGTCATGATCAATTTGGATCAGATCATCATAAATAAACATGACATACATCCATGTATGAACAAGCCAAAATCAAAAAGCATGTTGTACTGTTAAGTGTAACGGAACAAATTAAATTATTCAGGGATTCAACGGTTCTTTCTGTATGATAAGGTTGTTTCATAAATTATTATTGGTAGAACCAAACTGTAACTGACTGCTTTATTTAATCAACTGCAGCGCAAAGGATTTAGGGGAAAATGTTAGTTATTTGTTGGATGATTAAAATGTTTTCCTTATCTCGACAACCTGGAGACTTTAATTCAACAACAAAGTGGAGTGGAGCTGTAGTGTGGCCCAAAAATATCCTGTTTTGAAAAGTCTTTTAAAAGTTTGTCTTAACCTTTATTTTTCAGTTGAAATTGTTCCTGTTATGGCATCAGATTGCTGTAAACTCGTTAAAATCATAACAGTGCCTCTTCTTCCAAGTCAAATGCAATGATAAAAAAATCTTAAACTCAAATAACAAAAATGGCTGAAAAAGTCCAGTGAAGCATTTCACCACAAGCCACACGTGTAAATTAATCTCTATCTAAAAGGTTTAGGGATGTTTCTATGTAGTAAAGTCAGAAAACAATGAGGACATTTGAGAAGCTCCTGCAACAAAACCATCAGGTAGTGGAGCCAGTGGCATTTTGAGGTTCTGTAGTTTGAACAGCCGACAGCAGGTCGACTAAGTTCAACAAAAATATATATTTTGATTGATTGCATTACCAAACATTCTGGATCATTTCTAACCTCATCAAACACAACTAAGATTGCACATTTTAAGATGCATGCCCTTGGTTGGTCACTATGAATCCAAAGATTACAGTTATTATCAAACACTGGTGTCATTCAACAGGGATTCCGCTTGTGCTGCTTTCCTTCATCTCGAGTTCGCTCCAGACTCCCAAGTCATACTGGTGAAACTCGGGAGGGTTTTCTCCTCTGCACGCTAGAGTGGAGGTGCTGCAAAAGTCTGGTGTTGAAAGTTCTGATAAAGCTATTACGGCAGGTTGTGTTGGCTTTCTGCAGCTTCCTGGTGGCCTGGCGGCAGATCCTGGCGAGTCTGGGGGAGACCGTGCTGACCCAGGTCTTGAAGTTGTTGTGCGTGGAGTTCCTGAGCTGCATCTGGAGCTGCAGGCTGATGCTCTTGTGGTTGAGCCTCTTCTTCATGATGCAACTGATTGTCCACTGGATATATCTCTGGAATAGCATTTCCTTCAACTGTAGCAAAGACTAACATTGTTAGAGCTCAGCCTGTAAAGTCTAAAAACGATCTAATAAACATGAAATAGTGCAGTAGACACTTACCATGAACCTCTGGAGGGGGTTCTACTTTCTGTGATTTCAATCGTTCCATGTGCTCTACTGCCTGTAACCGAGATATTTCATATCAGATTTTGTGACATACAGTGCAGTGGATAGTCACATTTTAATAACTTGGATAAAAATCTAACCTAGCAAAATAAAGCTTTAGAAATCATCACACTTTTTTAGACATGACAAGACTCCAGAAAATGTCCAGACACAATTTCTCCAACATTTAGTTTTAGTTTAATTTAGACACATTCACAGCTCCTCTTTTTCATCCTGAGATATTTGGATTCTTCTAGCATCACGTCCGTTGTGTGAAAGAAATATCAACAACACGTCTACTCGCTCCTAACATTTTACTGCTGTGTTTTCACATTGGCTCGCTCTGACATTTTGTGAACATTTTTCTAAGCCACTGTCAGGAAAATATTCAGAAAACCTTGTAGTAAGAGAAACTGACTCCTTTACTTTCTCGCATACAGTTGGAAAATAACCAGCTTTACATTCCACCTATAAAGATTCAATCCGGTGTCTTGATAGAACATTAAAAGTCACAAACATCTAACATTTGGTTTGGACAGTTTCCTCATTCCTTGTTAAAGTAACCTTCTGTGCTGACCCTTATCGTTTCAGGTAACAGTTTACCTGCTGCAGCTCTATTTTCTGTGCGTTGAGCTGCTCCTGTTGCTGCTCCAGCTCTTCTCTCTGTTTCCGGAGGTCGACAGCCTTCAGGTTCAGGTCCTGTTCCTGCTGAGCAAGATGATCCTCAAACTCCCTCATCTCTTCGTCTGTGTACGCCTGGTTCTGCTCCAGGGTCTGAGCCACACAAAGCAGAGGGGGAAACATTCATTATAGCCCCACATGTTTTAAGAAAAGTTTAAAATTTCTCTGAAATAATGTCAACATGATAAAGTCTGAAATATTGAGTGTATATATCTCACCTCCCAGCTATCGGGCTCCAAGAATTCCTTTTTCTTTGTTGCAACCAGGAACTCCTCTAAAGAGACCAGCCTGTCTTTGTCCGAATCCACCTATTAGGGAGACAAGAGGAGAGATTGTTAGCATAGATTGTGTATATTCAAGTTTATTATTATTCAGTTGCAGAGTCAAAACAACAAATAACAGATGGAAGTCTCTATTATTATGAAGATTTAAAGCCAGCTGTTTATTTGCTGTTTCTCTATGTAAACAACTTAAAAAACAGTGGCTTTTGCCTTGATGGCACCACTGTACATATATGAAAATATGATCATGAAGTTTCAGGTGACGATAAACTTAATGCATTAATATTTCATTAAATTCATTTCTTTAAATAACAGTTACCCGACAAACAGAAAAGCAGCATTATTATACAAAGTTGTGAAAACTGTAGTCTCTTACTGTACCTCGTTCATAACATGCTCTCTCATACGCAGCCTCTCTTCCTCCATCTCCAGCATGTCATCTTCTTCGTTGGTGGGGTCATAGATTTTTTCCAACTAAAATAACAAAGACCAACAGTCAGTGCAAAGACGGTTCCCTGAAACATGACACATTTTCACATGCCGCAGATTTACCTCTTTGGTGAACAACGCTTCCAGCTCCTGTTCGTCAAAGAAGCCATCTCCATTGGAATCTGCATTATAGAGAAAGACACAGGTAAACACATGATTTTCTGTTTTATCTGAAGACGCATAATAGCTATCAAAGTCTTAAACAGTTGACAGGTTAAAGAAAGTTTTACCATGCAGTTTGAAAAAGGTCTTAGGGTCGAAATCTTCAGGGTCCAAGCCGTCAGCATCCTCCCACACCTCCTTCAGTTGATTCTGGCTGCCCTGTAACATGTGAACTTCATAATTAGAAATAGCGGTAGATTAAATAAAAACACATCCACTTTCTACAGTATGGTAGATGTGTTTACATCTGTGGTGTCCGCAGATAACTGTTGATTAAGTCCGACTTACCGGGTGGTTGACTTTAGGGTGATCTGCGTGCTTCTTCTTCATCTCCTCGTAGTGCTCCTCCTCTTTCACTCTTTCTTCCTCGTCCAGTGTTTTCAGGTGCTCCCGTCTGTCGTGCTCTTTCATCATTTCATACTGCTTGAACTCCTCGTGTCTTTCTTTGTCGAAGTTCTCCAGATCATTGGTTGCCTTAAGGCATTAGACAAATGACAAATTCAAATCAGATCAACAGTTTATGTCCTGCAATCAATCTGTATTTTTCATGTTGGAAACCTTACCGATTTGATGAGTCGATCTAAGTCATCCACTTCAAAAGTATGTGGGTTCATGTGGTTCAAATACTCAAACTGTTTCAGCAGAGCCTGGTGATCCACTGCGATGTCTATTCAGGGAGAAAGTGGTTAGGTAATTGAAAAAACATAGAGATTTAGCATTTTCCTTATAATTGATTTACTGTTCAAGTTGTAGCATCTTATTTTATATTTCAATCAGAAGGTAATATACATTTTGTTGCGCAACATACCATTCCCTCCTTCTATGTCCTGTTTGGCCTTGATCAGGGTTCGCAGTCTGTTTACCTCCTGCCTCTTCAGTTCATCCAGTTTTGTTCGGACATGGTGACTGACAAAGTCCAGCTCTTTAGCAAGCTTTCCTGCCTGTTTTGTCAAAGGAGTGATGCAAAGATGTGTTAATTACAGTGTGAGATTACATTTATTGCAAAAAACGATTAAATCCAATGGAGGATTGGAGTCGTTTCTTAAAAACAGGGACATGTGAACGTTTATACTTTAATGCTCAGAATAATGACTCATTTTACAGTTCACTCATGGCTGATAAAAACTTTGCACCATGTTAATAAGACGAAAGAAAATAAACTGCTGATACCTTGATGTCTTCCATGTCTGTATTGTGGAGCTTTTCTCTGAAGTGCTGATCTTTCTCGAGAAAATCAATGACTTCCCTGAGGTAGCGGTCATAGTGAAGTCCAGTGTCCTATGAAATGTAAGAAAATGACAGAGTAAACATACTGGGTAATTCTATAATGATGATCCCTTTTTGATTGTTTATTATGTTTACAAAGTATCATTAGCTAACATGATATGTACATATCATGTTGATACATTTATGCTGACCAACATTAAAGATCTCCTGTCTAGTTAAACGTAGAAATGACAAGCTGTGACCCAAATTCCTCCAAACTGCATTCCTGCATTCTGCTGCCGTATTATCCTGCAGCTGTTCTGAACTGGCTCTCCAGGGGTTGCAGTTGCATTTTAACCTCTACACAGACTCTACATGGTATTTGTTTGAGACTTTGAGTCACTGCGTCAATATTTAACAGGAACAAAGCCTTGCACAGAAATCAGATACTCTAATGTGTGCAGTCATACAGCTAAAACATCTGGAGCTGTTGCACGGATTTGATGGATAATATGTTTTGTGTGGATAGACTGATTCAATTTAAATGAGAGGCTTTTACTAAACTCATTTACTTCTTAAAAGGCAGGTAAAAGAAAAGCGAGTGTCAAGGCTGGAACTCACAGATCATTTCTGAAAATGTATTTGTGATTTAATGTATAAATTAGGGCTGGCCGATAAAACAATATCAAATGTTATCGCAATATAATTTGAATCAATTGCAATATAACCAAAAGTCAAATAAATAAACGGTGTATACAGCTTATACATTGTGTAAGCCCAGTGAGCAGGTATAACACACAACTGATCTACCTCAGATTTATAAAATGTGTGTCGTTCTCTACTCAGAGTTAAAAACTACCACCTTCACTCAGGGGCAAAGATTAGTCTTTACACCTAAAAGAAATAATAATTTGTCATTTGCCAGAATAATCATCGATGTTGACTGATGTGAACCTTTTATCTTGATACAATTTTTGGCCATATCGTAAAAAAGGAAATGTCCGAAAAGCATTACAAGCTCATTAAAAAGGGAAATGAGCTTTTACAAGATAACAAAGCCTGCTTAACTCCATCAATGTTCCCTGTCTGACCTCCTACTCCCCAAAATGAATATGAAACAGAAACCTGTATCATACATTATTATACTGATGTATATATAGAGAGATAGATCTATATCTATAGAGATGATTACCAATGCCAGGTAAATATTCTACTGTGAAGCCACTGAACTAACTGCTCTTCCCACTAATACTACCCGTGTATTGTTGCAGGATCACTACTGACCATGGGTGTAACACTACAGAACATTAGTAATAAGAACAGTTATTTCGCTTCATGGAGATGACTCATGCTGTGTCTCCTCACCACACTGGCTGGAGGCTCCTCAGGTTTGATCTCTGGCTCTTTGATTTTGGTCTTGTCCATGCTGATGGGCACTGCCTCCAAGCCCAGGAGCTGGAGCAGCAGCAGAGCCCAGCTGCTGAGAAGGACCCAACACATCTGGAAACGAGAACAATTGTCATCACATCAAATGTTCATCACAGAGAGATTAATATTATTAAATAGTATTTGATGCTGAACGGACCCACACACAAACAATGAAACTAATTATACAGCAGCACATTCAAATAACCTGTTTAACCTGCTTAGTTTGCATATTAATGGCCAAGTAACTACTAATATCCAGAGGAAGCTTTAGCTCTGACACATTTAGCCAATGAAGCTAGTTGGCTGGTGCAGCTTGTGACGTATCTACCGTGACGTGGTCAGGCTCAGCATCAAAGTGAATGTCCGCGTTAAGTCGAGAGCGTCACAGAAAAGCAGAATAATCACGTGTCACTGAAATACTGACTTTGTTATGCATCCTGGACGTCATCTGTTCCGCTGGAGTCCCGTCGGCAGCTAGCTCGCTCACAGCCGGCCGTGCTAGCTGTGAGACCGGAAGTGACGCCCGCATTGGTCGCCGGAGCCGTCAGTCAAACGGGGCAGCAAGTTGCGTTGCAGCGTATCGTACGTGGCGGCGTGACGGCAGAGAAGGTGGGCGGGCCCTGCGTGTTTCTGGTCGAATCCGCGGTTGCTATTGGACAGAGCGGCGGCGAAGAGGCGTCAGCATGTCAGGTGGATGAGAGGCGTTTAAAGGGAGAGGGCTCTGTAATGGATCCGATCAAAACAACCATGCTACATGATCAAATGTGGCTTTTTATCAGCAAAGTGTTTCCCTCACTTATTGTTTTGACTGACCACAGACTGTTTATAAAGATGGATGACATTACCACTACTCAAAAGTGGAGCCAAAGTGTCTCCATCACCACCTGGTGGCAGCCTGCAGTACAGGTCATAAATCCCACTCCTATGGTAGACTACTTAAGTATAAATGCAAAAAAGTACCACGAGTAAAAAGCACAAGATTAAAATACATTTGCATTATTGCGCCCTTGGCTGGATTAACCCTGTCGGCCAGGTCCTGGGATAAGGATTTGTTGTCGGACCCCTATCGACCCCCAACTCTACTCTGCAGTTTCCTTATTTCCCCAGGCACCAAAAAAACAAGTAGAACTGTAGAGCTGACGTGGTTATTTAATTAATGAAATAGATAACTAGCAGACAATTGATGGGTGCAATAATTGTAATTGATTGGTCATTTGAGTATTTTTAAATAAATCTTTACTGACTCCGGCCTCTTAAATGACATTTTAAAATTGTTGGATTTTTGACTGCTGGTCAGATAAAGCAAGCACTTTATTTTGTTTTACATTTTATAAACCAAACAATGAATTGATTAGAGTTATTTTACCTGAAACAACAGCTTAGTAGTAGCCTGCAGTAGAATTAAAGTATGAAGTAGCAGGAAATTAAATCACACAAGGACCTCAAAGTATATTTGAGCTTAACTCACCTATTTCAAGGTCATGAGGGTATCTTCTGACTTACATTATTTTTCTTCAATCAGGACTTTCTGTCATAAAAGTAAAGGGTTTAAAAAATGCAGGGTGTCAACTCCCCAAACTGCAGTTTTAGTTCCATCTCAGTTTTTACTCAGGAAGCAGCAGTGTGTGATTAATGGGTCCACGTCCACCTCTCACCCCGTCTCTGCTCACCGGCCTCATGGGGAGATCTTACATGGAACCTTGTGGCTGTACTCACAGATAATCACACTCCTCTTCATGACATACACGCTGATGACAACAGGAAATAGTTATATGCAAGTGATGATCTTCCCCACTTGTACAAATAGAGACGCAGGTGATTTGGGCTGCCTACAATGGGCAACACTTCCCTTGTAGATGATCTTCAACTATGCTATGTGCAGAATCATGTGCTGAGCTCTCATCTCTCCACCAGGGAGCGCTGCTCTGATGTAATGGCTGAGTTCATTATTGCCGTCTGTTCAACTTCACACTTTGTTTAACAGGTCAAATATGCCCAGCACAGGAGTCAATGAGTGCATGGATGAATATAAACAACATTAATTATTACAAACAAATAAGTGATTGTGGTAATAAACACTGAAAATGACCGAATCCCAAATCAAATATAATTAAAGAGAAAAGAAGTAACCTGTGTTCATATTATATACTGTTATACCAGCAGCCGTTTTGTGCAGCTTGTATAAAGAGATAAATGTGTCGCCTGTGAGTTGTAAAAGCATTGGCTTACTACAGGAAATGTAAGTGCTAAAGGGAAAATAATAATAGTTTTTATGAGCTTTTTTATAAGCAGGCTCAACAAGACAATACATATCCTCTTTATGTGCATCAATTGGCTTATGATACATATTACATCCCTGCTCTGTAGATGTTAGTTCAATAACTCAGTGGAAAGAGATTCATCATTGTCTCAGGTCATAAACATGGAAACTAAAAGAAAGCTGGGTGGGATCAGCAATTCTGTTTAATCAGCAACTATATGATGATTAAACACTCTGCAAACGAGGAGGCCACAGTCTATCAGATGTGCGTAAGGTGTTTTAATTCAGGCTCTTTAAGAAACCGGTTCACACTGATTTATATGTGTTACTCTGCTGAGATTGAAGTGAGAATTTAAAAGATAAAAGCATTCCAGGAAAGATGTAATTGATTTCCTTTGTGGGCATCTGGCCGGCAGATTAGGATCCAAACTATTCTTGACTAAAGAACTGAAAGTCAGAGGAGCGTGAGATAATCTTTATTACATTTTCTTCTCTTCCCCTCTGTAAGCTGTGATTCAGCAGGAGGAGTCTCTCTCTGAGGAGAAGACAATAACATTGAGTCACCTTGCTGCATTGTGAACCCCTGGCAGCCGAGAGGCAGGACTGAGCAGCAGCAGCAGCAGCAGCAGCAGCAGCAGCAGCAGCAGCAGCAGAGACCGTACTGCAGAGCTTCTCTGGACTGCGCATAAAATATGTGTGTATTCATGTGTATAAATTAGTATGTATAAGAGGATGGGTATGTTGTGGGGATGATAATAAATCATAGCAAGGTCAAATAACAGCAATTGAGTGGGGATACCAGATGATTACACTGCAGTATTTATGGTGCTCCAGCTACTGTGCTTAATTTTGCTGACTGGTTGAGGCAAAAACAAGTTCATCCTGCACCACATATCACCAAACTTAAAGTGTTTGTGTGACAATTGAATAACCCAGGTCGTATTTATGCCTGTTGCCGAGATCGATCAATCCGTGCTTGACCTTACATCACAGGCAGCACCTTGTCTTCTTTAAATCTGCTGCAATCGCCTGCTGCTCATGATTCACTCTCTATTCCTTCAAAATAAAATACAGATGTGGGTTTAGTTACAGGGAAATCCAACATACTTAACAGGTGTCAGGTTTTGGGCCAGAATTAGCAACTGGAATGGATGCTGGTGGAAGGTTTTTAACTGGGATTGGATCAGGTGTAGATCCAAGATTCAAAACGTATCATCCAGTTATGCAGGCATCAATGGATTCTGGCCATTCTCTGACTTCTCTGTCCTTTATGAAGACATGTGCATTTTTTCTTATGTTTTATATTTAGTTGTACGCATGTATTCCTTAATTTGTCACTCTTCTGTAGTCCTGTCATACTTGATGATTCCTTTCTTGTGTCCTTTATGAAGAAAAAGTCGCATGCAAGGTTAGAAACATAAACTTGAGCAGAGGAAATCCATTTCTTCTTTGACTTTTCTGTCAAGTAGATAAGACGTTAAAAGATTTACCACAAAGGGGTTTCTGCACAACAGCTGTACGATAATGGATTTTGAGAGGATGTGTTTTATCTCTCACTATCTTTGAAGTACCGTGCCTTAAACCACGAAAGAAGGTTTCAATGAAGCTCCCCAGAATGGAAATCACAGATCAAATATTTATAACAGATGTTTGCTGCTCCCTGCCAACTGACACAGCTTTTTACTTTCACAAAGGTAATTCTTTAAGCTGCACCTCGTAGGAAACACAAGGGGAATCTCTTCCTAGCTGTGTTGGGATAACTTTTGTTCTCACACAGTTAAAGCACATAAAGTTATATGGACGTAATCATAATAATGGTAATTATGTAAGAGGGCGTGATACGATGACGTCAAACCTTCATGCTTCTCTTTTGGTGTTTGATGATCAGCAAAATAAAAACTCCTGTGCCACCACTACTGTGACTTTGAATGTTTCCTGTCCTCACACAACCCGCGTGAAATTTATGGGCAGCATTGGTAAATTGGGCAGGTCTGTTTGATGCCGTGTAAGCATTATTGTAACCTGTCACGGCCGGGGAGGCTCTCTGTCCTCAGTGTGACTGCAGTCAAGGTGACGGGAGCCTGACAAACTTCAACTGAAACCTCCAGGATAATTTATGCACAGACACACACACCTGCAGATGAGCTCTGCTACAGTGACGGATCTGTATATATATATATATTTCTGCGTCATAAGTTTTCTCTATACAAATGAAAACTTAATGTCTAGGGCCACACTTTTTTAGGGCTTCTTGACAAAGTCTTTATCCATTTTCTGGCTCACAAATGTCACTGTGCATTATATTCAAATTATTGTGTTTTTTATGCATGAACCTAATAAGTATAGTACAGATACATCCCAAAAAGGTTGGATGTTTTAGGATTTTTTATCCACGTGTAACTTTTTCATTGTAAACTTTGCTTTGAGTGAATTACATTAGATTGTATATATCTATACATAAAGTGTATAGAAATTGGTGGTAACACTTTTAAAATTGCCATAATTAAGACACACAGATTCTTCACGTTGGTTTTTCACAGACTTTCATCATGACTAATTAATTAACACTTCACCAGTTTTGTCTGTTGTCTTATTAATCCTGTATCTGTACAGCATTTCCTCTGTTAGCTATTTGGATGACTCTGCTCTTAAACATCCCCAGTCACAAAGGACTGAGAACTAATAGGCTTCTTTTAATTTCCCAGTCCCCCTCGGACATGGCTGTGTCTCGTCTCTTGTAAACCTGTAATGAAACTGTACTTGGAGGATGCTTAGTTAATCAATTTTTCCAACACACACACACACACACACACACACACACACACACACACACACACACACACACACACACACACACACACACACACAGACACTCTCTCTCTCTCTCTCTCCTTCTCTCTCTCTTACTGAACACTGCAGCTCAAACAGAGATAAAACTGCAGGTTCAATTCTTTCACATATTCAGTCCATTAATATCCCTTGTGATTGACCTGTTTTGCTTCAGTGTGGTTACTTCACTGAAATGTTGTGGGATCACATGTCTACAGGCGTGTTTTCCGTGTGTGACTGACAGTGTGTGAGCTTGATGTGTAACCAGCAGCAGCAGCAGCACCGCCTCTCGGGGGAAACAGGTTAGCTCCAGCTCCCAGTACAGCACACTGGGAGCCCCGGTGGAGGTCTGCCGCTGCCCACTGAGGGTTTCTTCCCCTTTAAAACAAACTATGCAGCCCTAGCGGTGGATGTTGCCCGGGCTCCCTGGGAGAAGGTCTGCGGGCTGGAGCGAGGGGGCGACAGGGGGCACCAGCCGAGGCGGAGGCGAGGGATCATGGCGGCCCCTCTCGGACGGGACACCCTACCTGACCACTGGTCCTACGGAGTTTGCAGAGATGGCCGCGTGTTCTTCATCAAGTGAGTGGCCGCCACTCGCCTGCGGACACGCAACGAGTCCTGAGTACCGCGGCGTGGAGGAGGTGTAGCGGATCTATTTCCTTTATTACCGCTCAGTAACAGGTGTCTCTCTCTTGCAGCGATAACACTCGTAGCACCACTTGGCTACATCCGCGCACCGGAGAGCCGGTTAACTCGGGACACATGATCCGCTCAGGTACGACAGGAGGGAAAGGAGGTTTCTGCTGCAGGGGGGGTTTCTTTCTGTCGGTTCTTCTGTGTGTTTTGTTGTTGTGTGTGTGTCTGTTGTGTGTGTGCCACTCGTTTCAACGTGTGTTTGTTCGCCCTGCAGACTTGCCCAGAGGATGGGAGGAGGGCTTCACGGACGAAGGGGCCAGCTACTTCATCAAGTGAGTGGCTCGTGTTGTCAAAAAAAAAAAACTGATCTCATTAAGCTGCTTTACATTGTGTGTGTGTGTGTGTGTGTGAGAGAGAGAGAGAGAGTGAGAAAGTGTGTGTGAGAGAGAGAGAGAGAGAGAGAGAGAGAATGAGAGAGAGAGAGAGAGAGAGAGTGTGAGAGTATGAGAGCATGAGAGTATGAGAGTATGAGAGTGTGAGAGAGAGAGAGTGAGAGAAAGAGAGTATGAGAGTATGAGAGTGGGAGAGAGAAAGAGAGAGAGAAAGAGAGAGTGAGAGAGTGTGTACTTTTACTTTGGCATTTTGACTGGTCCTCATTCTTTCCAACTGTTTGAGGGTTTAAGACTTGGTTTAGGTTTAGGACTAGAACCAGGTTCAGGTTTAGGTTTGTGGTTGTGATGGTTAGAGTAAGGGGCTAGGGAATGCATTATGTCAATGAGAGTCTCACAACTATAGAGAGGCAAGTGTGTGTTTGTTGGTGTGTGTGTTTGTGTGTGTGTTTGTTTGCTTTCCCACTCTCTTCCTCTGCTAACACGCTGGATTTGCTGCCACCGCACACTGAAACGAAACAGTCCCGTGTTGTGAACGCACCGTTTCATCTGGTAGGTGGAACCAATTTTCTCCAGCCGCACTGTGAATGGAGAGTGGCGGTGCCGAGCAGGACAGGAGGAAGGCGGGCTATTAACATTCTCCTCACATCCTCCATGCAGGACCTCTACTCTCTCCATTAGATAGGTGCATAGCCCTGATGTGTGTGTGTGCGTGAGTGTGCGTGGCAGTGAGAGAGAGACTGCAAAGGTTGCAGGAGAGGGGTGGGACCATGTGGTGACAGAGATGTATGGCATGATTGCATTATTGAGGCGGATGGGACACGAATTCCCAAAGTCACGCACCACACTGTGAAGTCTTTTTTGTTTGGTTAGATTTCCACGTTTGTCTTACAATTAAACATAGTGATAATAACAATAGGAACAAGTAGAAGGACACCCTGAGAGCACACCCCTCCACCGCAGCTGATTGGCCACACCATATTGCATATACATATGTTAAGATCAGCTACATCCAGATCATTATTCAAATCCACAACAAGCTACGCCTGTTCATAGATATTATTAATCTACACCTGCCTGATTTTTCTCATATAGATCTTTGCATTATCTCTGGAGAAATCCATAAAAACGTCTGCAAGGTCAAACAAAGTGACAAATAATCCCTAGATCTGACCCATAATCTAAACCACTCCAAAAGTGAATGGGCCCCCATCCAATAAAATGGGTTCAGTTTTTACGTGATCCTGCTCAAAAACAAACAAACAGTCAAACAGCAGTGAAAAAGGAGAAAATCATGAAACAATCACATCTCTAAATCACACACAACATACCTCTGCAGAGGCAGAAAACAATCCTACGTGGGATTATCTAGTTCTTAGAGTAGAAATTTAAATGAAAAACATTCCGGAATCACCCCTTAATCCGCAGTTTGGTGGAAATCCGTTTTGTAGTATTTGAGTAATCCTGCTAACAAACCAGCAAAGACACCTCCCCGGGGGATGTAGTGAAATAGCACAGGAAACAGTAAAGGTAATTGTAAAATAATGAATAAAGTGAACACATAAATGTCACATAAAGTAAATTACAGATAACATAATTAAACAGAAGCCAGACTGTAAAAAATAAGTATCAAATAATGTTTCAAAACCAGACAGTGAATATTGTCGTTGAAGATCCTCAGGTAAAATATTCCAGAAGGGTTGACGCCCTCATAGTTAAAGCCCTGTCACCCCTGGTGTTCAGCCTTCATGAGGATATGACTATCAGGGTCTTGTGTGAAGATCTCCAGCTACGAGATGTGAGGAGTGATTTAGACGCTCAGTGACTCAGTGCCATGCAGGGCCTTAAAAGTCAAGAGTAAAATTTAAAATCCAGTCTAATAGGATCGGCAGCCAGAGAAAGGAGGCTGAAGTAGGCCAGGGCTCAGCATTAAGATTTGTCTCTTTTATACGGGACAAGTGGATTTTTTTATAGGGCAAGTGTAAAACAAATATACTCGTCCCACCAGACAAGTAAAAAGTCATGTGCAAAGAATGTCTTTTCCCTTTATGTGCCTCTCACTCATGGCTGTACGCACCACTGAGGTCACCCAAGGTCTGGACCTCAGTCGTTTTTTTAAATCATAAATAATAAAAGTAATTGCCAAAACGAACCCTACTGTGGAGCAGCAGAGATGTGGTACAACGCCAAGAAGACCAACTTTCTCATCTGATCACTAATGACTTTGTTTCTTTACTCGACACAGTGGTTCTTTGACTATGTCAGCAAACTGGATAGATATAGTTGAAACCACCAAAGGGGGATGCAGTTAACTTGAGAATTTTTCTTGCTGACTACTTGTGGTTCAATATCTTTCATTGATGTGAGTAAGAAACGGGGCCAGGATGAGGAGACTGAGAAAAAGAGAAAGACAGTGATGGAGATGAGAGAGGGAGAGCAGGTACTCTGCGAAATGGGAAAACAAAGTGAGATGAATCTTCTTTTATTAAAGTTAATGCTCTGAATGTCCAAATTTCCGACTATCGATTTGAAACAATCTATTTTTTCCCCAAATGTGCTCAACTCAGAATGGCTTGACCGGCCAGTGAGGAGTTCATCCAAGTCTACTGCAGCGTAGAAACGCTTCAGGCTGTGCAGCCCGGCCGATTGCCAAAGAAAGCACTCAGAAGAATAAGTGTTACCACTGCACCGTAGGATTCAAAGAGAGGAAGAAATGTGTGCAAAGCAAATGTGTACACACACGACAGAAATATGCCTTTCCATCGTTTTTGTTAGATTTGTAAAACCTCCGTGACAATCATTATTACATTTCAGAAGGATGATCAATAAGGAATTTATAGAGCTCATATAGAAAGACTTTAAGTGCTTCACAAATCAGTGGCAAATGAAAAGACAATTAACAGAGAAGTAATAGCTGGAATGTAAATAATAAGAATAATTAAATTCAATGCTAAACAAACAATATAAAATTAAGTATACAGGATGATGCACACTGCTGAATGTCTTAATGGTGTGGGGTATTATTACTAAAACTATATTTTACTGTAACCTCTTTAGTAAAATTCACATTCCTCAAAAGGTCATTGCCGAGATCTGGTAGAGATATGCTCATGCTTTTGTGCTTTGGTTAAAAGTCAAGCTGCCGTGTTTTGCACATCCTGAAGTTATGCAATCAAGTTGTGGTTGCGGGATGTAAACACTGTAAACGCTTCATTACAATAATCCAGATGAGACGTGACAAAAGCATGAATCACTCTTTGAAGATCATTAAAAGAAATAATCGCTCTCTAGTGGATAAGGCAGAACTGTGCCAGTCTTAAACCGTGGGATTGGAGAAATTCCCAACACCAGCTTTCATTTCCATCTGCTTTGTGTTGTATTGGTTTTAAACTGTGGGTATTTGTGTGGTTTCTGGTCTGTTGCTATCACCGTGTATCAGACCGTTAGTGTGAGAGAAACCAGGCCGCGGCAGCCTCTATAAAATCATGCTGAAATCAACTGGATAAGTCAGGCTGACAATGATTTCCAGAACGCTGCAGTAAAACGAAGTGGAGACTTGAATTCCTCTTTGGAGCTGGATCTTTTTGAATTAGTGACTCCTCCTTCAGTAGCTTGTTTAAGATTTTGCACAGTTCCACGAGCCGTAGTCCTGTCATAGCCCTTTTAGTTTGCCCCATTGGTTCCAGACAGAAGGCCTGTATGGGGAGGTTTTAAATCCCCAGAGCTGCCATTTCTCTGCTGTTGATAGTTACTGGCAGTGCCTGGTACACAGAAATAAGTATGAGCAGTCAAATCAAATAGTCCGTAATAGTTATTTAAAAAATCCATCTAGTCAGGGATTTAAAAATTACAAATCATAAATAGAGGTCGCACTTAATCCAACATATGGATGTCGATAGTCACTTGGAAAGACATGCTGGCATCAAAATATGTGTGCTGGAAAACAAACAAACATAAAGTGGTTTCGACTAACACATTTGTTGCTGCTGACACTTATATTGTGTTAAGAATAAAGGTGGCCTTTGTGTGTGCCTTGTTCAATCACTGTCTCTCTCTAAGAAGCCAGGACAATGCAACAGTGAAGTTGTGTGATATATGGTGGCCTAAATGTCAGGGCGATTAAATCAGGCGTCTACTTGTTGCCCAGTTGGATGGTAGAAGGATCCTGTTTTGCTCCGACTCTCTGCGTGACTCTTTGTTGCTGAGGGCTTCTCGGAGTCAAACAGTGAGCAGGAACAAACCAACACTATTCTCCTGTTTCAGGAGGTTTATCTTTCCACATTCTCTTGGTATATTTGCCAGAATAAAACAGGGTCATTATTTTCATTACCTGTTTTCATTGAGGTTTTTGTGTGTGTGTCAGAATGATAACTCTTAAACTACAACAGATTTACATAGAATTGTATGGAGTGGTGAGGCATGAGCTGAGGAAAAGCCCATATAGTTTGGCAGTGGATCTGAGAATTTCCTTTTGCTTTCTTTAAAAATGGCAAGATAACATCAACAGAGTTATGTGCTCTAGTTTGTGATGTAATTGAATCTTGAAAAATACAGCGACATATTAGTTCAAATTAAATGTCTCTGAATAAAAGATGATTCATACAACTTCAACCGAAAATGAACATATTAATATTGAGATAAACATCTTACAATTATCACACTATTATGTTGTTGTCTATGTCAGGCAGGTCAAAGTATGATGCACCTAAATAGCAGTAATACTAAAAACTTTTGTTTATAAAACTTTACGAAATTGCTGTTAGACAAACAGAGAAGTTGGTCGGTGTTCATGGTTCAGGAGAGAAATGGCTGATTGGTGTACAACTTGTAATGGGCACGAACTAGTCATTACAACTCAGTGAGGAACATTTAATGTCATTTTCTCATTGTGGGTGATTTTATCTGTGGAAGTTTATTTGATTTACCGGGCTCAGAGAGGATGCCATGATGATAATGGTGTTTCTGTATGCGTCCCTTGTGTCTGTGAGGTAATTAAAGGACGTGCCGCTTGTGTCGAGGTGTAAGAGTGACACGGACCAGGTTAATGTATTAATACTTTGGTTTTAAAACATGAGTTGGTTTTGATCAAAGGTTTCAAACAGGAATATTTTTACAGCTTCGGTGCCAGACTGAATACATGAAAGATGGCTTCTGGCCAAAACAATTTGTAAAATGACAGGACAACTTGGACTTTGGCCATATTTCAGACGTAACATTTTAGTTAGTTAATGAGTTTTAGTCTTTTTAGTTTTGAACTCAACCACAGACTTGAAGTGAACACTCAGACTTTTAGCATGAAGCATGTAGGTTCTTTCATGTAAACCAGTGTCGTCCAAACCCCTTTTTCTTCTGACCTCTTGTTTGTCCAGGAAACTCGCAGACACAAACTCTAGCAGGAAGTTGTCACGGTGCTGCCGTGTCAACAGTCGGTAGATTTGGTTTTATGTTGATGTTGGAATTCAGTTGGATACAAAGGAGGGATTGTTCAGACCCTGTATTTATTTACACATCGTCCTTTTAGCCACCCTGCACTATCTGAACAGTGTTTGGTTTACAAGAAGTGTAGCGAGTTAAAACCTTTTTCAGTTTCTCAGCTCAAACTAAGTAAGATTTATTCATGATAAAAAAGTGTATGCATTTTATTAACTGTACTTTTGATACATTGGAGGAGGGGATTGTCAGAACTGAGCGGCGAGGTCTGTTGTCATCTGTGGCAGCAGATTGAGATGGAGTGTGTCTGACTATCATACTTCTTGCAAATCTCCGAGGAAGTGACTCAATTTGGAAATAATCTTACACAGTCATTGCACTTTCAATCCCAGAAGATAATATGCTGCAGATGAAACTGTTCTGTGTTGCTGGTCTGTGTGTTGAGGTCCACATGTGTAATTGCTTGTCTATGATCAAGCTATTAGAAAGCAAACAAACATGAAAATTGACACATGTAACAACAAGATGTGTGTAACTAATTGTATTAAATTATCTAAGCTTCTTTATAAACTTAGAGCGATAGACTTCATCTGTTATAAACTTTAATGTGCTCTGATTATGGTCAAATACATCAGTCTGTTAGCTAAATATGAAGAATATGCATATGATTATTATTAAGAAGTTATGTTAAGTAACTTTCTCATAAAAGGAATCCAGTTCAATTAGGTTGACTCAGGAAATGTGACATTCTATAGCTCCCTAAGGGAAAAAATGTCCCAACTGAGGTACAATGGCGTCCTGTTGAGGACAAAGTTCACATTGTTGAGTGGACTTACAATAGCTGTGGGACAGTCCAGGAAAAAGTTTTTGATATCCACCCTAAAACTCGGCTTCCCCTGTTTCTGTCTCAACTCTCAGGAAATGTGATGAGCCCATCGATATTTCGTCGTTAGATCTTTAGTGGTATTTTGAGTGTTCACCCGGTCCCCTGCTGCTTAAACTTTTAGGTTGTGCTTGCATCTTTTTAACTAGCTGACTATATTTGTTGTGGACAGTGTGGATTAATTAGCCAGGGGATGTTTTGGGAGCGTTGAAGCAGGGCATTTTAATAGATAAAAATGAGTCTAGTATCCGTACAGGCCCTTATCTCAAGGCTGACTTAATGAAGGTTATTTTTCAACAAACATAAAATCAATACATCATTGCAGAATTAAAAACATCATTGCGAAAAAGAGCGGACAGAAACTAGCCCCAAGGTCCTAACCATATTGCTAACTGAAGCACAGACTTGGTGACCTTTGTGCTCTGTCAAGAAAAATAATTGAAATTCCGTAAAAAAAGTGGTTCAAAAGCAATTTCTGCCTCCCTTCTGAGCTTTAATATTTTACCCTTGACACTGGACGCTGACCTTTTAGTTTAAAAGTGAAGTAAAACTTCCCTCTGAAGCTGCTTTTCAGAAATGAGCTGAAGTCCAGACACCACTTCAGAGTGAGTCCATGTGAGAATCCAGCAGGAAAATGAAAGGAAAAGTCACAGTGAGCGAATGGACCCGCTGGAGTCATTACACACAGTGGACCCAAAACTGGAAGAATATTAATATCTCAGGATGAAAGAGAGGTTCCATACACATAGAAGATGGTGACGAAGACTTGGAAAGCCAACAAGATTTGAGAGCTTTCGGTAAACAGGCCGACGCTGTAAACTAAAAGACCAGATTTCAGCAGCAGAATTTACACTCCATGTCCTGCCTCCTGCTCACTCTACCCGAGCACCGCCTCTTGACTGTGAACTATTCTGACTCGACAATCTCTTGCTGCATTCTTCATATTTGAAAGGCAAACTCCGACTCCCAAGTTTCACACTGGACATTGACTCAAACTTTTAAAGTGAGATAAAACTTCCTTGTGTTTCTTTGTTCAGGACCACGTCACTTGACTACAATGGATTTAGGATATGAGTTTGATTTGACAGACAACACTTTTCAAGTGTTTTCCCAACTGGTCCAGCTTTGGGCTCAGGCAGGAAGAAGGTGCATTCAGTCGTTTCTTCTTTTTTTCAATTCTTCCAAGAAGTCATTCTTTACTTAAGAAGTTGTCAATGCTCAGAGTAAGACTGAGACTATGACCTCAAACTTCATCGAAGCTTAAAAACACAACTCAAAGATATGAGTATAGATTTCCACTGAGTGTAATAGATGCGACTGATTGCTGTTAGATTTGCTGAGTAGCCTCATGTTTGCACTAAGGACTGTGCTTGTAAAGGAGCGTTGCTTGGTAATCTTTGTCGACTGCCATGGTAATGAAGAAAGACTTAAAAAAAACATCAATGAATACCAATTACTAACTGCCTCACTTCACTCCTCACTGAGAGTCTACTTAAGAAGGACAATCATCTGTGGATAGTGATATAAAAACAGATATGTTTAAATCTGTTGTTTTACTTAGAGAGTGATCATGTGTAAACAGTGTTTGGATGTTACAGACAAGCAGGTACAGATGAAAGTGTGTATGTCATTAGGCTCGTCCAAGTAGAACTTTCTGTCACAGATGTTTGATTTAATCAGATCCCAGAACACCAACAGCTTTCCTACTGTACTTGTGCTCCAGGGAGTGAATACTAATTACATATTTATATAGTGCAGGTGTCAGAGACTCAGACGCTGTTTCTACATTTTCCAAATCATTTCACACTTTTTTACACTTTCCCAGTTCCTGCTTTCTGTGAGAAATGACTTGGGCACATTGCAGACTGTGTTGCATTTGCCCTACAAAGGATTTGCCCTCATAGGGTCCCATGGGGTACTGTGGGTACCATATTTCCTAAAGCTGTGTCTTCAGACTCTTACAGTGTCACTTTATATAGATTGTGTCCCTCTGAATTAATGAGGGGCTGACACTGTGGTAAAGTGGGAGCGTTTACATGTTCCCCTTGTGTTTGTATGGGTTGCTTGTCTCTGTATGTCACCCCTGTGTTTCGCTGGCTGTTCAATAGTGTAATGTCAGTGGGGATTAGCTCCAGTCACCCCATGACCTGCAGTGGAAATGTGGTATGGATGGATGGATAAATTGAAGAGTAACTGACTGTACAGTAGGATGCACTGACACTTGTACTCTGCAGCAACACAAAGCAGACATTGACTTAAGGCGTAAGAGGAAACCACATCTATTATCTTCAGTGTTAATAAAGCAAATATTTATATCGGGGACTTTCTAAATGGATTCATCCGGTTTTTACTGAATCTGCTCTTTGCCTGTAGAATTTGTATAATGTCACTGTCGTTTATTGATTGATTTTTGTTTGACAGGTTTCAGTTTACAGCAGAGGTGGCTGATAATCAGCTTAAGCATGTCGACATTCAAATTAGCCAACAAGCTTTATGATTTCATTCAGCCTCATGAAGCAAATGTACATATTAATCATATGTTAAACATATTTCATAAAGTAATCTACCTGCTAGATGGACCCGGTCTCAAGATCTTCCACTGTGGCGCCACTTAGATGCATTTTGTCATTGGGTGACATTTTCTTACTCATTCATGGTTGGTACAAGGAATGACATTATGTGACACACAAATATATTTGGATGACATCAGATTTGGATGTAATTTGCACGTGTTGCACCACAGTGGGCCCATATTTTGAATTATAGTAATTCCAGAACCCCTGGTATTATCATCTTCATCAATCAGTTTTCCTTTTTCCCATTGTTTTATACCAACATGGGGTCTGGTCATGGTATTCATCTGTTGCCCAAACATTTATCACTTTACTTTTCTATGTGTACAGTCAGTCCCTCTCTTTTCTAGCTTCCCTCGAGCAGTTCGTTGAGACAGTGACCTTCATCTGAAAATAGATTCTACAAAATGGTTGTGTCATTCTTGACAGGCAGAGTCTGATGGATCCGATTACTCCTGTTTTTTCTTTGCAAAAGATGACAGGCGAATAGAAAACACCAAACTCCTGTACCGTGTCGAGGGCTTTGTCAAGTTAGACAGACTTCCTGTCTTTATGCTGAAAAGCACCTGCTGGCTCATCATTGTATTCAGAAGGATAATTCTTATTATTAACATTATACTGTGGTTGAGGCCATTTAACCTTTTCTGCCATTGAAGATCGAAGCTGAAGCTGAATCACAAGAGATGAGCTGTAAACATATGTGCTCTTAAGCCATTTTCACTGCAGCATACAATTCCTGCTGTTTGACAAACACAACCTGCTGCTTGTTGCAATTCTCTTCCCACCATTGCACCATGTTGCAGTGCAGGCAATGAAAATGGTGAATGATCAGGCTGAATGCATTTGAAGGTCAGGAGAAGATCAAATTGCTCTTTTGCGTCATCATAGAAATAATAATAGATGTAATACAGTGGTAATAAAATATAGTGTGAAATATAAATAAGGTGATGATGGAGCAATGAGAGGGCGTGATTGGTCCCCCCCACACACGCACACACACACACACACACACACACACACACACACACACACACACACACACACACACACACACACACACACACACACACACACACACACACACACACACACACACACACACACACACACACACACACACACGCGCGCACACACACACACACACACACACACACACACATACACACACACACACACACACACACACTATATATGTACTATTATTAACACTTCATTCACCTACAACAGACGCATGCAGACACAACCTTGCCTTGAAACATGAGCCATTAATCCCGTGAAGGTGGCAGCAGCGCACATGCTTACAGCATCTTTAACAGCGGATGCGGTAATACTGAATCTGATATAAGGATTCATGGTTATGCAATTGTAAATGGGATGTTGGTGAGGCAGCGAGTCCTGTAGGGTGATTTATGTTGACCATTTGTCATTATCAGTAGGTCCTTGTATCATGTTTAAAGCGTGTACGGCTATTATGTCCCTGCATCTGTCTTGTCTCCCCGCTGGTGAGGTGTCCTGTCCCTTCACTTGAGGCCAAACGATTTATAAACAGAGCTGTGTTGTCAATATCACGTTCGCGGTAACTTATCACGAGGCCTGTGACAGTTAGACAATACAGACTGTTTGCTCCTGTCGGCGGCCTACAAATAGACAGAGGTTAAAGTGGACTGAATAAAAATGATGGAAACAAAGAGCAGATTGAGAGAGCTGTACAGTGGGCAGTTGTGCTGAAAGGAAGCTTTCCATCAGGACTCGGATGGACTTGCAATATTTAACCTGCAATGAATGAATACACAAAGAGCTGCGGACCTGAGGTGTGCTCTGTACGATGATATACATTTTCTAGAACGAGTCAGTCACTGTCCAGACAGCTTTGAGCTGGTTGTCCAGTCAGAGCTGGAGCTGGAGCAGGAGTCAGAGCAGCAACAGAGCAGATGAGATGCCCGGGCTGGGATGGGGACCTGCTGCAGCAGCTGCCGGCCCCTCGGTCAGGGGTCTGACTCAGCTGATCATGAAACAGAACTGGTGTGTGAGCTGGAGCCCTCCAGTTTGGAGGAGGAGGAGATGCAGATTGAGACAAGGTAACACTGGTTTAATGGTATTACACAGTAACATTTAAGTTGCTGCTTTGTGTGAAATAGAGGCTTTTATACACCAGGTTTACTATAATATTGTACAGTCAATGTAGCTGGCTTGAAACAAAGAGTTGAGTTAAGTCCTAACTTTCTAAAACAAAACTTCTTTCATTCAAAACTTTTCATGTTAAATATAGAAGCTCTGCATCCAAGTCATTTTTCACTGCGTCTCTAGAGGAGAGATCGAGTTCGTTTGCCTCCCTATGATTGAATTCAGATGACAGTTTTTTTCTGCCGCATTCTGTCAGAGCCTGAGCTCGACTGGAGCCACTGCAGAGAGGAGCAGGTCCCACACTGTTCTCCTCTCACCACACAGAGACATGGAGAGAACAATTTATTAGTTTAAAGCCGCAAAGGTGGAAGATTGATGTTGCATGGGAAGAGAAAGTCTTTCTAGTGAGCATATCTAAGATCCAGCCGTTTCACATGAAGCACCCATCTCTATTTTGTTCAATAGATTGCAGTGATTGCTCTAAAAGTGATGAGAAATATGAAGGTAATTTAAACGTGAGAAACTCATTTCACCAGTGGAAAATCTAATACAGGATATCGTGTTGCGTTGCTTTTTCTGCAAGCACAGGAAATTTCCATTTAGATAAAAAAACAGTTGGGTTGGGTACTGCATGAAAAGCATCTATCAGACTTATTACCTCCATTGCTGTTGGTCTATCAGGAGGATTACTTAAAAAGTACTGAACTGATTTTCTTAAAACTTGGTAGAAGGAATGGACATGGGCAAAGGAAGAACCCATTAAACCCATCATAGATGCAGACAAAGGGGCAAATCTAGGACTTTTGCAACGTTGTGTATTTTGACATTGTCACAGATTTCCCAGTGGGGGTAATTACTGGATTATTATCAGATTATAATCTGGCATATTTACTGGACTGATATTAAGGTCTAGAGAGATAAAGCTCTGCAGTCCTCTCAGCTCTATTGTGCAGTTAATATTATTCAAGTCGTTGTTAGTGAAGCTACCGAGAAAGTTTATTGGTCTTACATGCATCTAGTTTTCAGAAACACATCTAAATATGTTTTTCCTTGACTTCAGTTTTCTATGAGGTAATATTTCATTGTTTTTGTTCCATTGTGTGGCCAAAAAAAACCCACAATTATAATATGATATATTAGTCACTGCAGTGCATTCATTCAGTAGCTGTGCTTATGTATGCACACAAGAAACTGGGCTATTGTGAGAAATCAGGTTAAGACAGGAAATGAGGGGGAACAAATCTGAGAAAACAACTTTTAAGCACAAGATGACCTTGAACGCTACTGCACTCCACGGTCCTGTGAGAACAGGAAATAGTTTCATGTCCTGACTGTAAAGAAAAAGAGAAATAAGTCTCTCCACTCACAGCTATTTTACAACTTAGCACCTTGAATGGCGATACAGCTTTGTCTTCTTGATCTTACAATGAGGGAATAATCACAAGATTTATGCAATAATAATAATGCTTTGTGGTTTACTCTCCATTTATATTGCTTGTCTGAATAACGCAACACTTCAATAAGTTGCCGATTTTGTGTACAAGCCCTGAAATAATGTCTCACTGTGGATTACTTCATTAAATATTGCTGTTTTTGTTTAATAGAATATTGAGTGAAAAGACGAGTGAAAAGGACCATCTGTCTGCTGCTGGCGAGAGCAGATCTCGGATGTTAGGCCAATTCCACTCACTGCAGCATTTATTGAACACATTGACCACACAGCTGTGTGAGTTCTCGCAAAGCAATCCAATTTAATTTGCTTTAGTGCAGAGAAGCAAGGGTAATTTTTTTTATTCATGATCTGATTTAATCTCATTTTCAAATATTCAAAATCTATGTGATGACTTAAGATCCTCGTGAGCAGTCGTCACCTCTAACCCTAATTTACTTAGTGAGATAAAGATCAGATGCTGCAGCAAAGATTTAGTGGGGATTTTGACAGAGTGTTATATACTGTGGTGTTTTTCTCACAATGATGTCCGCCCCTGTCAGTGAATAATTGAAACGTGGTGGAATGTGTGCATTGTCAAGTGCTGTTCCTAATGTAGCCACTAGATACTGCTGTTGAGTCCTTGACCTTCTGATGCAGTATCACATTTGCTTCTATATTTTATATATTTATTTTTTAACAAGACAGGTAGTGCATGAGTTTCTGTGGTGGTCAAGCTTTCAACCCCACCACATGAGTTTGGTAAACAACAACAAGGATGGCAACAGTCGAAGTAGGCCACAGAGTGAGGTATGAATGCTGACCTGGCCGTCTTCACATCAAGCTAAACCACTGTCATCCAGCCCTCTGCTCTTATCTATATGTCTGTCTGTGGATTATTGAGCGGGCACTGCAGCAGCCAGCGCCTGCCTCTCAGCTACAGTCTGCTCTCCGTCCTCCATCCCCTCTCCCCGGCTGACTGGGACGTGATGTGATAACTTGGGGTAGGAGCTGAGGGCTCTGGTTGCAGTCACACACCAATGTCAGCACTTTGTGTTGACTGTGTGAACACATCTCTCAGCTCGTCTGTGGTCACCACAAAGAGAGGTGGCCTCACAGTTTCTCAACATCTTAAGGTGCTTTTTTCTCTCCACTGTCTAAATTCTCTGCAGGGACAAAAACCTATGTGGTGATATTGTTTGATTCCTCCCTGGAGAAGAGAAGGAGAGCTGTGTACTGTAAGTGCTGCTGGGAGTGTAACAGAGTGATGGAGAGTAGAGGGAGAAGGCTGAAACAGCAGATCTACTCCTATCTGATACTCTTTCTGCTCTGTCTAATGCACACCTCCCACTGTGCACTCAGTAGAAAGAGGCTCAGTTAATACACGTTTGGAGAACAGAGAGGGACACTCCTTATTGGTCGTCTTCAGAATAAGGAGAGTTTTGGACATAGGAGACTTTTGAACGGATTTTCACATCTGGTAAGTAACAAGATAGCAGCATTTACGATTGATAGGATAAATCCCTAATGCTGCCTTTACAGCAACTTCTGTAATTATCGCCTTTCTGCTTTAAATCAATCGTACGTGCTTATGCTCCTTCTGGCATCACTATCCTTGCACACAACACAATCCCAGCACCCAACAGTTTGATAGTTCATACGGTTCCTAATGGTGGAATGAGCAACTTATGTTACCCCAGAAGGGGTATCTCTCTATCTTCAAAAACATTTCTGCCAAATGAGTAAATGTACATTATTGTTTTCTCTTGGAAAACAATTAGAGTGGCCGGTTTAACAAGCAGCCAGTGAAAAAATGACAAAATATTCTATTCAGATTTCTAACTTATTTAAATACTTAAACATCTTTAGTCCAATTAATTCAAAGGAAATCTACACTACATCATACTTTATAGTTTTGTAATTTATAAACTGTTCATATTTTGCATTCTAAACCAAATCTGTAAGTAAAATGTTTATTACGGCTCAATATGGCGGAATCGTGCAAAAGTAGTTCCCTCTGAAATGTGGTACATTATGATTGTACAGAACTGAAAGGCACAATTGAAGTGTAACTATACCTTGTACGTGAAGTACTTGAGTAAAAGTACTTCGGTACTTCCTACCACTAAGGCTAGTTGGGTTTTTAGTAATGATCAAACATTCAATTGAATATTTTGGTAGCCAAAGGTCAAGGTCCCAGTGGCCTTGCCTGTCATTTGTATGATGTTCATGTTGGAGATCTTCCACGCCGTGTGATGAATTACTGCAATACAGGGCTAATGCACAATTTATATGACCATTGGTGGTGGTTAGACCCAGAGACACGTAGGCCTGGAATCATCTCCGCAGCACTGAAGTGGTCTTTACTTGCAGTGCGAGTGCCTGCGACTCCTGGGGTATGCTAATGAGATGGGAAGGAGAGTGGAGATGGATGAGAAGAGCAGCAGAGGATGGAACTCGGGGGACGAGGGCAACAGCAGCTGGATGCATTACCTGCATGTTTGTGTGCGTGTGTACGTATGCAGGTGGTGTCAGTTTAATCAGCAAACTGACTTCCGGAGTCCTTCGCTGCCACAGAAAACATTTTTCACCTGGACCCCCACTCTCTTTATTAGCTGATAGGAGGCATTTGTAGCATGGCACAGTCATCTGTCTCCTTAGCTGCTGGGTAGTAGCCCAGTCATCACTTCCATTTCTCATAACGGCTCCCCAACTCACCCTGTCTCCTCTTCAGCTGATCCGGTTGTTGTCTCAGTGTTTCCTATTTAAACAGTTTACAGTCACCAGCTGCAGTCAAATTACTGAAGGCATATATTTGTCTTTATTATGTAGCTGACAGGTTATGCCTGTGTAAAATAATATAATATCCTTAGAGGTCATCTCTGCACTCATAGGTCCAGCTTCAATTTAGTGATGATAAAAATGTTCCACTTGATACAAAAGCTACCAAATGACTTGCAAATAGAGTATATAATATAGTGCAACCTAGTACAATATAGTACAATTATCAGCAAATATTAAATACAAATATCTATCATAAAGTAATATGTAATGTTTAGGTTTTAGTGCACTTTCTCTCATTTTCCGCCCATCACTCCCTCATCATTTTTCTCCTTACTCACTATTGTATTCCCCTTCCTTCCTTTCTTCCTCCTCATTCTCCTTCTCCCCCTGCCTGCTGTGCATGCTGTGTATTGCCTGCATGACTGCAGAGGGGATGGAGCAGAGAGGGCGTCTAGTTCAGGGAAGAGCTCCGATGGCAGAGCTGTGCTGAGGAATGCATACATAGAAGAGAGCGGCCGAGAGGTGAGGAAAGAGAGAGGGTAGCACCACAGAGAGGAGAGAGAATATGAGGACACGGGTTACGGCTAATGCTTTATAGCTGTGGTTTCACTTTGTGCGTCGGGGCCTCGCCATGATGTAGTGATGTAGTGGTTAGTGGTGGTTAGGTTGGTTGCTTTAATGACTCCCTTCACGAGCCTAACGCCAGTGGAGACGGGACAGTTCAGTGATTGCAGGTATTTTTAGCTCCACCTTAGCAGCCCTGCACCAGAGAGGCGGGAAGGAGGATGTTTTGAATGAATCAACGCCACAGCGCTGGGTGAAGGACGTCAGCGACAGCGGCAATACCAGCTGAGACGAGTACACACACACACATACACACAAACACACACACACACACACACACACACACACACACACACACACCCATACCAACACAGGCACTATTGAGAGGAGCACAGCACAGCACAGCAAATCACAGACCTGCAGCAAACATGCCGGGCCAACCAGGACAGTCGACGGCACACATCCCTTACAAGAGGCAGCCAGTGAATCGGGCGACTCTCAGGTGTGTATCCCGGCCCATCTCTCAACACGTATGTGAGACTCTATCGCTACGTAGCTCGACAGGAGGTGTGTCTGGCAGAGCTCGCCAGCAGCTGCAGGATGTAAAGTGCCTTGGAGACCATGCCGTTAAGTGTTTTAAGTAGATGTGCAGGCAGGTGAATTTACATGCATGCTTAAGTGTCTGGTTTTGTGTCAGAAGAGGCAGCTGGCTGTCTTGCCTTTGGCTTGTCTTTAGGTTTGTATATCTATGCATCGTAATGGATGGAGAGGCATCGGTCCACCTTTTCTGAACTGAAAATAATTTTTATAACCACAGCTCTTTATTCCTGAATATATTATCGTTGTTATTTTTCTGCGCATTATATGACCATTATTTTTGTTGCTGGTAACATTTAAATGTACTCAAAGGAATTAATTTGAACTGTAGGTTAAGTAGACTTCACACACATCCAGGAAGAGGATAATTTTCTACGTCAACTGCTTAAAATACAAATCATGTGCACATTAAGGAATTTTCTACACTTGAGTTAAATATTAAGATAATTGGATTGATGATAATAAACTTTTGGGGTTATGGGATTAGAATTTAATTATTACATATTTATTATTCCAAAAAACATCCGATTATGGAATACGGATCAGTACATGAATCAGTGACATCAACCCAACATCCAATATATACGTTAATATATAGGAGAGAGAGAGTGAGAGAGAGAGAGATAGAGAGAGAGAGAGAGAGAGAGAGAGAGAGAGAGAGAGAGAGAGAGAGAGAGAGAGAGAGAGAGAGAGAGAGAGAGAGAGAGAGAGAGAGAGAGAGACTCACTGCAGTGCCTCATGATCATTGGTCACTGCTTTGTTAATGTCAGCAGATCTGGGATCTCTCAGGCTGTTTATTATATACATGGTTAATGTGGGATGTCTGCCTAGGTTAAGACTGTACAGGCTGTTTGCTGCAGTCCTGCCTCCTCTCAGTGAACCATAGATACATTTCTTTAAGGAATGTACATGTTTACATGAGTTTGTCTCTTAATTCTCAGAACAGCTGCTGTTAGGGCCCAGCCCACACACACACTGACTTTTTTACACAGACGGACTCACACATTGTCACATCTGCTCATAGTAAACTTTTCCATGCACTGGTTTGTTCTCTGTCTGCTGAAAATGTGAGTTGTTTGTATCTCTGACCTTAGCAACGCTGCTTTGAGCTCTTTAGATTGTTATATTAGCGTAGATGTCAACGTTTTACAGCATCAAAGTGAAGTGTCTGCTAAACATTTCATATATTTATTGGGGGAAATCCAGGGATTACGTCTACAACTATGATTCAGCTGGGAACCATTTTTTCGAGCTGTTCTTTGGTTAATTCTGTCAATTTCTATTGATGGAAACCATGCCATAGATCCATCCACTCACAAATCCACACAAAGGATATCAAGCTTATTATCATTCTGTCAGGGTCTCGATGTCAGTCGCAGCGATAAGGTTACTCAGGCTATTTATCATTCGTGCATGTGCTCCCTCAGCGGTCAGCCCACCTGCTGTGCTCTCAGCCAAGAGGCAATGGGGCATACACATTAAACCACAGAAAGATTCACCTATGAACAGTAGATAACTCTGTGGGCCAACTGAAATCAATATTATCGTCATTGCAGGATATAGCAACATGTATAATTCAGGTTTAACCAACATCAATGACCGTCTTGTGAGTTTGACCAATTCTGTGTGTTGGTCTGTTTTTAATGGATTCTGTATGTGACTTTTGCTTGGTAAGGATTTACTCAGGGTGATGGATAACAACTGATTTGATGTTCAGTTCCCTAAGTCAGGTCCAGGAACGTTGAGTACAAACCAGTCACACCCAATCCAGCTCATCCTCCGTTCATCCCTCAACCACAGGCTGAAACGCACCCAAGCACCACAGAATGCCATTTAATGCTTCAATAGAAGTCATGTCTTTTACGTGTTGCTTTCAATGGCTGGACCACCTCAGTCAGAAAAAAATATACTTCTAAATTTGGTGCAGGGGACAGAATACATGGATTGAGGGGAATTGGTATCAGAGAGTGGAGGTGACCTCTCCTTAACTCCAGCCATTCTGCACATTTCCAGGGAGGGCTAATACTTCTAAGAAGAGACATAATGATATCTAACAGAAGGTTGAGGTATTTGAAAAGGGAGTACATTCTCTGTGTATTGAGAGAGTGACCTTTTAAATTCTCCCAGGTTGAGATTTAGATCAGCCTCTGTGAGTGGGATAGACATTCCAGGGAGGGGACTGTTCTGGTGAAATCTCGATCCTGCTGGCCAGTGGAGAGTTTTCGAGCTGTGCACCAGATGTGGCCGACTGTCATCTACTGATGTCTGACTTAATAAGCATACTATGGCTATACGAGGTCTCCCCACCCTCAGCAAACGAGAGCTAAAAATAGCCTTTAAATTCAGTTACCTTCTGCCAGCCGAGTGGAACCTCACCTAATTTATTTAATCCATCTGTTTAATTTCCCTCATGATAAAATGATGTTCATGCGTTAATGTTCATAGGGTCCGGATTAATTAATCAAAAGGGACAGATGGGAGTGGGTTTCGACTTCATTATTGATCAAATTTGATCCATATCGTGTGATGTTAAAGTTACCATTATTTGATATCTTATCATGCAACTGAGTGATCACGCAAATCTTTTCAGCTAATTTCTGAGTCTAATTAAACATTTTTGGTTAATATGGAATTCTTAAAATAGCTCATGCAGGAGACAAAATAGGGGTTTGGCCTTGACTACAAACTTCTAATCTGGTCACTGCGACCTTGACCTTTGACCTTTGTTCACCAAAATCGAATCACTTTATTTTTAAGGCTGATTAAATGTTTGTACCAGATATCAAGAAATTCCCTCAAGATTTTCCTGAGATGTCTTGTTCACAAGACCAAATATATATTTGATAAGGTCACAGTGACCTTGACATTTGACCACCAAAATAAAATCAGTGTCTGCTTTAGATAAACTGAATATTTGTACCTAATTTGGAGAAACTCCCTCAAAGCATTTTTAAGATATCATGTTCACAAGACGGGGATGGACAGTCGTAGGTAATTTCAGACAGACAACCTGAAAACATATCGCCTCCAGCCAGTCTGTAGCTGGTATGGAGGCATAAAAATGACACTCATGTGATCTTAGTTGGGGAATACTAGAGGATAAGAGGGAACAAATTAAAATAAACCACTTATAGCTTGTGTACAACATTAATTCAGAATAGACACAAAGCCATAATCAAACTACATAATGTAACAAGACAATGACAAAAAAAATGTTTTTCCCCGGCCACTGTGGGAGTGTGTGCATGAGGTTCAGTACAGTCATGGAGATGCTGTGTTGTCTTAACCCCGTGTATCACAGAAACGTAACTCCCCTGTGGGAGTGTGTACAGTGGCAGCTTTTACTCTGTGTACTGTGTGTCTGCTCAGATTCTGTAATGAGAACTGCAGGAGAGAGATGGTGCACACTCACACACATACACACACACACACACACACACACACACACACACACACACACACACACACACACACACACACACACACACACACACACACACACACACACACACACACACACACACACACACACATACTCTCTGTTCGGATGTCCTGCAAAGACTGGACTGCATGTGGAGGAGAAGCTATTCACCGGTCTCGATGACAGAAATGTCTTTGTTTACCTTAGCTGACACCGAGGCAAACACTGCTGTAGAGACGGGTCTGCTGCAGTAAAGCATATTGCGCTATGCAAGCTCGGACACCCTCAGGACCAAGATTCTCCGCAGCAAAATCTGTCAGACTAATCAGATTTGTCTCAGACAGTAGCTTCCATTTTTATGTCCAAATATGATGACAGCATCATCTGCCACCGAACAAAATCCATAAGATCATTATTCTTTATGGTTGATTTTTTAGCCCCCTGGCTAATTTGATACATTACTACACTGGCATCTTGCTGATAGCAGTGTGTGTGTGTGTGTGTGTGTGTGTTGGGGGGGTTATAGGAAAAGGGTGTTTAGCAGTGGGATGTCATTGAGGCCTGTGACATGATTGTGTAAGGGCTTTGGACTGAAACTGATTGTTTGAGGATCCAGTGGCTGTTGATCTGCTCCTGTGTTTTTGGACAAAAGCACTGGCAAGTGACACGGCTTCCATGAAATGGCTTTCGGAAAACAGGGATTAGCCTGGTTCAGATCATGTAATCCCTGAAGATACAAGGAAATGCAACCACACCTGTCCCATTTCGCTTATGAAGAGCACATGGTGCATCCGCACATGGTTAAGCGGATCACAATGACCAATATCTTATATAAATGTTTTATGCCAATTTATTATATTAACATAATACTATAACATGTAAATAAGCAATATATGAGAATAATTTGTGTTGAATATGATCAATATTGATTAACATCCGGCTCCTATAGGTGTGTTTTCGAAAAGCATAGTAATGAATCAAACCTATCTCACTTGCTTATCACCAAGCTTTTGAGCTGCCCCCCAACTGGATGTAGATCCTGCTTACCAGACATTATCTTATAGGGTGGACACTAGTTCCATTGCTTTATTCTGTCTCTGTCTTTGCAAGCATAGTACCAGAGCTGCGGTATATTAGTCATTAAGTGATTGCAGAAGTCACTCATTTGATTTCTGTTTATAATTAACAGAATTTATGATTCTCTGCTATTTTTAGCCAAGACCGTCTGTTTCAATTAGACTTTTTTTGTGATGTTTGATTTATTTCCGATGTTTTAGGATTATGAGGATCAGAGATCAGACGGATAATCTGACCACAAACATATGCAATTTGTGTGTGTGTGGTACGACAGATTGTCTTATTTGAGCAGATGCTGACATAGCCGTGCTGCAGATCATTCATTTGGTTCAGTAAAACCTCCGCGAGCAGGCAGCTCCTGTGAGTTTGAAGACAAATGAAAATGCTCGGAGTCAGTTTAGCTAATGAGAACTGCTGCTGTGTGGGTCATGCATTGAGAATCTGCAGGTAGGACTTTGATTGTTTTATTTTAAATACTTAAAACACTCATCATGTGTTATATCTGTTGACACATGTGTTATTTTAGGTATTGATGCTCAGTCTAGGGCTCAGACCTCAGCCATTCTGCTGAAGAGCTTAGACCTCTGATGAAGTGAAGGCCTTTATCTCGATCTGCTTTTTTTGGCCTCATGATTGGTCACGATTGTCTTCAACACCAGAAAAGAAAAGCTGACGTTAAGTTTCTTTGCTTTTCTTACTTTTTATATGTCCACTGGTAGTGATTTATTGCTTTATTCTCAAGCTGTGCTGCAGAATTAATACAGCATTCAGGACAAGCTGCCTCAGTGTAAATTCTCTGTTAAGCGAAAACCTGCAGGATATGTAGGCAGTTCACATGGGTGCACACATGCAGCTCCATTAGGAAGGGAGACTCAGTTTTATCATAGGAAGGATGCTGTGACAGGCCTGACAGTGATGTGAATGAAAATCAATGACACGTGCGGTAAAGGAAATTATGACGTAGAGCCTGTTTTCCCAAAATGTTCTGCTGCTTCCGCTCCGCTCCCTTTTTTCTCATCACCTCTCAATATTTTGACTTCTAAGTTTTGCTATTAACTGATTACCTTGATTGATAACGTGAGAAATCATTTCAGCAGTTGTTTCTACAAGCAGGTTTTTCTCAATTTGAAATAGCCTAGTATATTCCTGTAAAAATGTTTCTATTTTGTTGTATTTTATTCCTCTTGAACCATCGTGTAAAATGTTTCCTCATGAAAGTAATTTTCTTTTTTGAATTTACTTTTGTACATCATCTTCTGCACAAGCTGACAACATAATCAGGCACCAGGCAGTGTCAATGTGATATCTGCTTCACTTGAGTGCTGTGCTGCTCCGTGTTTTGGTTAAAAGTATACAGTGACTGTCTGACCTGGGAGGAAATCAATCATTCTGCCTGGTCAGTCTGCATCCAGGATGACTCATTGCAGCTATTACACACTGTTTAGTATTGTTTTGGTCCAAGAGTTTCTCAGATTGATGCTTGTGGATGAGAACAATGTTTATGTAGAGGGTGTGAGGGACCATCTCATTTGCCTCTATCTTATCTGATCTTATCTTCTTTCCTTGATATTGTTCAGGACCTTAAGCTCTTTAATATTCTTAATTTGTATTCGGCTGACTGTGTGATGATCGTTTTGCTAGTTAAGCCTCCTACACATGGGGTGGAGCTCCCTGAAGGGATTTAAGGGTGAGTCAGTAAAATTCGAATGAATTACTACTGAGGCATCTTTCTGGGGAATGTTGTGAAAGTTTGGTTTTCCGGATGTTCAGTTTTGAGCTATTGGTGAATATTTCTGCCAATTGAACAGATAATCCAACAGCATTTCACTTGTTTTTCTTGATTTTCAGACTTTATTACATTGAAGCCTCTTGGTAGTTTTGATTTGCTCCGTTACAGATAACATGACTGCCTATGATTTTTCAGCTTTAGAAAAGCTGCATTCCACATCCCCTCCTGTCCTACATTGCGCAGCTAAGCAGTTAGCTGTGTTTGGCTCTGCAATGTGGGTTGGACTTAGCCGCTGAGACACAGTATATATAGACGCAGCCCAGTTGCACTCAAGCCCTAACACTCTAGTCCAGTTTTCATTAGACACAGGGAATAGTGTGTGCAGTCTCAGGTTGTATAAGAAGGAATGAGTGGAATTGAAAGGTTCGTTCTGTTTGATGATTCATTTTTGTCAAGTCTCACTTCATCAAACTGCCAAACAAAGACTCCTTCAGCTCATCTGAATAACTGACTGAAGTGGATTCCAGCATCATATCAAATAATGAAGATGCAGTGGAATGAGCTTGGTTGCCTGTCTACGTTCCCATTATCACATAATGTCACTTAGTGAAGAGCTCAGTGTGTCAGTGCTGGACAGGCGAGGCCAGAAATTGTTTTTGGACAAGGTGGTAAATAATTGCATGGATTTGATTGGATTCCTTCTAATGAGGGTTCACTGCAGACTGATCATCCAGCCGGCTGTGTCAGCTGGCAGTTGCTGTCCATGCTTCATTACCTCAAGGAGGTAATGTTTTCGTCCCTATCCATTGGTTTGTTTGTCCGTCAGCACGATTACGCAGAAACTACTCAACAGATTTCGATGTGACTTGGTTGAAAGATGGGATAAGAAAGAAGGCATTCACTTTGACATGGATCTAGGACTTTTCTTCCACTTTTAACATTGTCAGAATTTGTCAATCTTGAAAAGAATCAGGCATATGAAAGGGACTGATATCCATGAGTGTGTGTAATTTTTGGTTGGCATTGTAGTTCTCATCTGTTCACCTCAGTATGTGTTTACATTTAAGAGATGATCTTTTACCTGACCTAACTCTGCTTTCCCTGGACTGATTATATATCTACATGTATAACTTTTCTGTTGATATACATCTGCCTCAAAGATCAGACATAGTAGAGACAGATTAGTCGTCTGTTCATTGGTTGAGTGCACACATAGATTTCTTTGAGAAACTTGATACTCCATGCACGACACAATTAGGATAATCTTCACAGGCACTGTAAGAAAAAAAAATGCTAAACCTACTTTTCCCTAAATGTTCTGATTAGACAGTGTTCTTGAAGAGCATTTAGCATATTTTAGGCATATTTTTTAAGCAGAGTAGCATTTTTATCATGCAGCATACTAAATTTATGGCTGTATCCTCGTCATGCTGTGTAGTGCAGTGCTGACGCCTGACAGACCCAGTGTGGACAGAACAAGAGGACGTGCAGCTGAACCTCTTGTCCTGCTGAGTGCTGACGCTTTGTTTTCACTTTGTAGTCATGCATACGTTGTGATGACCTACCTGTGCTTCTCTCATGGCCAAATTCCTCCTTGTAGTGTGTGTCACTTATCTACAGCTCCCTCTGACCTGCAGTGGCTCAATGCTATGTATAGCACTCATGGCGCCTCAGGGGAACAGTGGTCAGAGGTCATCATGTTGCTTCTCATTAACCTGTGATTTCCTGTGGCAAAGATTGACTCAGTACTGTGGGAGGGGGGGGGGGGTGGGGGGTGTAGGTGTGTTTGTGTCTGTGTTGCAGAATGTCGTTAAACATTGAGAACAACTGGGGCAGGACAGGGATCCGCTATTGTCATTGTTTTGGGCTCTTTTTAGGAAATTATTCTTCATCAGTAGACAAGCACCATTGATGACATGTAAAAGTAAATGCTGCAGTTCAGACAAGCAGCATACATTGTGCACTACCTATCATCTCCTTAACATTGTCAGGTATGTGGTGCTTTTGCTGATTGTCTGTTTTTCTCTTGGTGAGAGATAATTGCTTCGCAAAAACTTGTCTACTGCAGCTTTTCAGTCCCACAAGAAGAAATTTGCAGAGGTAGATCGAACCAGCTATGCTGCTGTGATGTTTTGATATAAACAAGGTAGGGTGTCTATGTTTAGAATACAATCTGTTTATCTGATATATTCTAAATGTAGTGCTGCAACAGAGAGGCTCATCCCACTCCCTCTTACTGAGAACAGTTACATTGACCTTTTTCTAAAATGTAATCAGGTGTATAGACATCCACTGTGGATTATAACAAGCTATTCTCTCGACTTGGTTTTTCTAATCTTATTTCGTTTTGGCCAAAGCAGACACAGGACATAATTCAGCTCTAAGTAAATACATTTTTAGAGAGGGAACAGTGAATATAACATAAAAGAAGGTTTGAAGGTGACTTTTATTCGATTTTTACATTTTCTAAAATTAGATTTTACACAATCTTTGAGGGATTATTGATTAACCTTGTTTGAGCTCAGGGAGAAGTTCCTTCAAATGGTTGGTTTCTCAAAACTATAGGCATTGATAGACTGGATATACACAATAATTAATTTTAGGAATACCTGCGTAGAAAATACTAGTTCTGATATAAAGTTACAGTGTAAGAGTATCAGACATCTGACATCCCTTTTTCCCTGCTCGTATTCCCCATAACACACACTCACACATTCACACACCTCAGGCTGATGATCTCTTAAAGCACAAATGAAGAGATGAAACATAGATGACCAATGGTTTCCCTGGTTCATTATTATTCAGAGAGTAAGATGCAGAGTAACTCTGTGCTATTAGATATTGACTCTTATGCTGCAGGGTCCCTTCATTGATTCATTCCACAGAGTACTGCTCGCTCCACAAAACTTCCTAACTTTTTCGTTTGTTGCAGCATATCCCTGTCGTCTATTGATCCCTTAGTTAAGTACTTTTGGAAGTCATTTTGTCGTCATGGTTGGAGGCGTTATAAAACCACAATTTCTTTGATGAATTACTTCTAATCACCCTTTATAAATATTTATCAGTCAGCTATATTTGTGCCAATAGAGCCAAAGAATTGCTGACATGTATGTATCTTTTGCTGAAGCTATTCACTCTCTTGCTGCAGGCTGTTGCTGGAAGAATTTCAGGTTATTACAAGTTTATAAACCAATACTAAACCTTTTCATGTACAGAACAGTTTTACAGGCTTTTGGCTATTTGTAATAGCTTTTTTGTCCTTTTCTGCGATTTCATTGGAGTTTGAGAAATAGAAATTCCAATTGAGCAGGCAAGAAATGATGGCAACAACTCTTTTTGGCAGAAGATTAGTAAATCCGCAGCAGAAAAAGAGATAATCAGTGTTTTCCCTCATAGCAGTGGTTCTGTTTTAAAGCTAGATTGGAGCGTTGGAAGTGTTTTCTTGCATCCTAATTCTTTATTATTGGCCCACAACAGGCCTTTCTCGTATTCACTAAGACGTATTCAGCGGTTGCCTTGCTTATGTTTTGGAACAGCATGGCCTAAAGGACCATTGTGACTGTACTGAAATGTGCTGTGTCAGAAATGTGTGTGTGTTGAATGTTAATAATGTGACAGCTCTTTCACTTTCTGCCAAACCCTCTCTCTGATTGGTTCAGACCCTGGCAAACATTTTGCACTTGTCTCTGCTTTGCATTGGGCCTGTTTGAGCCTGTCTGTGCTTCTCTCTGGTTCTGCTCGAGTGGCTTGCTGGAGGACTGGCGAGCTCCATATAAGCACAGCACAGAGCAGGTGTTTTCCTGTTTTATCGATGCTGTTTCAGAGTCATGTACACGCATGCACAGTCCTAGCTGCTGTAGAGTTGTAATCACTGTGCAATAGTGTCAAATCGGCTTTGAGTTTCTGCAGCTGTAGACAATGACGATGATGGTGATAGTAGTAAGTGAGTGCAATACCAGGGAGAGGCCAGTGTGAAGTGAATGACAGTGAAATCTCCCGATAACTCCATGCAGAGGCTGACGAGATCATTCTGAGTAAATGTCAGGGAGAAGACGCATGCAAGCGAGGCTGCTGCAGTGCTCTGCACTGAAACTGATAAAGGTCAGTCAACATGTGCAAATCCTGCTGCAGAATGCTTATCTCCTTAATGGCTCCCTGGGCCTGGATGTACTATGCACAAACCACTGTTATTGAGGCTCGGTTAATTTTGCCTGCTCGGCTCGGGATGCTGCAGGGTGTGTCTGGGAGTCAGTAATATCTCCCTCTCTCTACTTAATGTCCTGTCACACTCCACCACACAGGAACACTGCCTGTGCAGGCTGCCTTACTCACAGACATGGCTGCAATCACTGCACTTCAGTGTGTTGGTTCAGGGGGATTTCATTTAACCAGACACTTTGATTATACAGAAGAACATCTTCATCCCACTAACAATGTGCTGATGTTCGTCATAGCTAATTGAATTGTTCTGGAAATTCATTCAGCCGTCAGACTAAATGAAATGGTTGTTGTTGTTGTGTGCTCTCCGGTGATTAGTGGAATTGATTTGTATTTTATTATCAAAGCTACAATGTACTTTAGGCATCGTTGACTCTTACACCACACTGGTTTTAGAGATGTGTTTCTGTTCCTCTGCTGTGATGATCACAGATTCATCTTTATTGATCAGTGGATCTCATAATTAGGTTTTATTTTGCACACATGCAAATCTTACAAAACAAATGTAATGTGGTCAATAAAATGGGTGATGCCTTCAGTTTTGAAATAACAATTAGCAGATGACTCATTCATACTCGTTCTACTATTTCAAACCACATTTGTCTTTTTGTTGTTTCTCCTTGGAGTCGAACCAGAGACAGACAGAGACCTTTTCTGCCCATAGTCCAAGTTTCTGCCACTTGTCCACTGCCTCTCCTCAACATATAACATTGAACAAACAATAACCATAATTAAATGTTATTATTGCCAATTCAAATGTATTCTTCTTGAGTAAATAATAAGATTTTAATAATAAGTTTTAAATGGACATGCAAAACAAATATAATCTCTTGGTATAGGAGCTCTTGTTCTCAGTGGGCTGGCTCTTATTTTAGTCTGAAAATACAGTACTTAAAGTTAGGAGAGGTGTCATTGCATTAAACTTCCAAATTTAAAAAAGACAGAAACTAGAGTCCAAAGAGAAAACACAAAGAACTGAAGCGGCTGCTCCTTTAGCTTGGAATATTTACCACTGGCCTTGAGTATGTTGGTACCACCTGCTCCCGCCTGCATTCCTCAGGATTAGTTTCAATTCCCTCTTAGCTCAGAGCAGTGCATCAAAAAGTAGACACCGATGACCCTGAGGTGCCCTTGAAGAGGTGATCTATTTTTAAAGTTTTTAGTATTTTAATCCTGAATTGTTGTATATCTGTCCCACTCAACACTCAGTTTGACATGTGTTTAATATGAATTTTGTTTTAAGTAGAGGTTTAACAATCCACTGACAACATAGCAGGCATTTAGATAAAGCTGTTGTAAATGCTGCAGGTGTTTGAGGGACTCCTGTACCTCTTGCTTTTATGTTAAGTCAAAAAGTGAACATGGAGCAACAAAGTGGTGAAAGGAGGTTCTTAATTGAAAAAAAGCTAAATTTGCCAACTCGCCGCCTTCTTTATCTCTGTAGTTGCAATGCTGCCACTCAGAGGATACCAGTGGCATACCCCTGTTACAAACGCCAACCAAGATACTTCTAAACAATGGCAGCTTCGTTATTGTAGGAATTCTGTCAGTGAAGCAAAAAAGGTTCAAGGAATTGGCAATTATCCAACCAATAAAAAAAGACCCCTAATTTTTCTCGTGGCTGCATCATCCATGCCAGTTTATCTTGAACAGCAGCTCCATAACTTGTTATTTCCTAGAAAGAGGTGATTCTGTACCGAGGAAAAGGGAGTAAGAGGTGGAGAGAGGGAAGTAGAAAATGGAAAGGGAGGAGGATCTGGTTAGCGACAGAGGTATTCCCCTGATGGGAGGGAGTTAGATCTCGACCATCCACTCTGCTGGTGCGGGATGAAACTCTCACACATCACGAAGGATAAAAAACGGAGAAACTCCTGTCCTCATCCTGCCGGTTCCTCTTTTTACTCTGCTCCTCGCGGGCATCCAGCTGCTACGAGAGACCCTCTCTGTCCCTCCCACCTCTCCCGATAATGCAGAGGAGAGGATTTCCATGACCTGCGGCACCACAGCGAGTCCTAACAGCTGATTCACGATGATTCACTTTCTCTCAGCAGGTGAGACTGGCTCCACTGTGCGAGTGTGACAGAGCGGAGCAGGAGAACTGTGCCGGTAGTGAGTGCTCAGGTTTACAGGAGTTTTCTGTTTCCCCTGATGGGAGATTCTCTCTCAGGGACAGCGGTGTAAACAGATAGAGGGGTTGATACTGTAAGCGGATGGTGTGATTCCTGTCTGTGATGGATGGTGTGCAGCAGTTTGGAGCCTCAGTGTGTTGCTATGGTTGTGGAAAAAAGAGGGAGGAAAGGAGGTGGTCAAGCTACAGAGCCTTATTGCCCCAGGGGCCTCTGCTGCCTTGATTATGTCCCCGTGTCGGACAGGGATTACACCGGGCCTCTTGTTTGTTTTAAAATAACAGTGGTATGGTATGCCTGGTGTTGCAGCGTAAAAAGAGAGGTAGAGGTAGCGAGAGGTAGAGGTGTAGAGCGAGAGAGAGAGAGGGAGAGAGAGAGCATGTACACATTGTTTGAGCTGCAGTGCTGCTGTTTCTATATTTCTTGTGAGAAGCTTTGGCTGAAATCAAAACCATGTTATCATTTCATTATCAGGTTCATCCCTGGTCACAGCTGAGTTTTCCTACTTTACATCACATCAGCGTTGTTTATGGAAAATCCTCAAGTTGCTGCGGTAGTTTTTCTGCATCGGAATAACAATTGTGTCACAAAAATCTTTGTTTTTGCTTAATAGCCTGAGAGTCCCCTCTTTACTCGTTAGGACTGATCTCTTGTTTACGTTGATGTGACACCACTTCTGCCTTACATGTTAACATTGAGAGATGCCCTCTTGAGCCTCTCTGCAAGGAGAGATGCCGATCATTCTTTCTTTCCTAATGGAGGCAGGAACTCCACTTGACCCGATGTCTTGTTTTTCAGAGAGCATTCTAGTGATGTGAGACAATGTCTGCTTTTGGAAATCAATGATTCTTGAATTTTAAACTGAGCAACATAGAACTGAGATGTTTTTTTAATTGTTTCATCTTTAGGAAGATTTCAGATGACTAACTGATGAATCACTAAATTTGGCTACTTGAGATTCAAGTGGCTCTGAGTCACACACATTTAACTATTTTGCAAGTGAAGAAAATCTTGACCTTACTATGATCACACTTAATGTAAAGATAAAACAGAAACTGTTTTTTTTTTCTGTAGAGGTTGAACTCAAGTAATACATTTTTACTGCATATGTATTTTACACCATAAACAAGTTATTGATAAGAGCAGAGTTTGTGTTAAAGATCAACTACATTTAAATCAATGTGCAAAACAAAGCTTAAATTGAAGCTGAATGGATCTGACCACAAAGAATATAAATTACATGATGACTATACAAAATTAATCTTCACCTCACAGAATCTGATTTGTTCAATTCTGGCAACTTCTTCTGACTTTCTGTTTCTCCATGACACAATCCAGAATGCAGAGTGCTAACTCATCTCAACTAGAGTTCATTTCCCACTTTGGGACACTGTTGTCACAAGCGCTGATGGAAGGAAGTGTTCTGCAAACAAGTAGACCCACTGTGCTGCAGTGTTCTTACACTAACTGGGGATGCTGCAAATTCCGTGACAAATAGTTCAGAAGTAATGCGGCTAAAACAAAAGCCTAAAGAATGCACATTCCTAATTAACAGGGGGAGGCTGGTGCAGTGCTGACTTTGTTCAGTGCAGCTCAGCAAATTATGAATCACTAACAGGAACCATCCTGGACAAACCCGTGTATATCTTCATGTATGTGTGCATGTGGGATCAAAACACTCATGAGTAGATGTAATGTTTTGTTTATAGTTGATGACAGACAGTTGTGTGTGCACGATTGCTCAGCATCATTCCTGCTCAATACGCCCCTGAACTTTCCTGAAATGTCAAATCATTAATCTTTCCTGTCGGCTCAGTTTGTCCCCCCCCCCCCCTCCCCCTGCTGCATGGTGATGCAACTGGGCACCACGTTCAGCTTGTATATGTTTCTGCACCTTTATACTCCTGAAACTGTGCAGCTGTCATCAGCCGCTTCACCCCTATAACTGCTATGTACCCTTGGAATGCTTTAAGTGAGGGTTGTGTAAACATGTTAATCTCAGCTATTTCCCAATAATGGATAAACCGCCCATCTCTACGAATCTATTGCTGCAGTGGGCTTTTGTGTAAAAGGGGAGAAAATCTAAATGAAATGGATTAAACCAAAGACAGTGAGTGACTGGAGCTCCACTTTCTATGACAGATGATTCAACATTGGATAAATAAATCAGTGATTAAAATTAGAATTTCTTTTCATATATAAAACATAATCCAAGTGAAGTATGAGAAAGAAAGTTTTCCAGTTTGATGTGTTTGAATGTGTGCATCAGTGTGTTTGACAACAAATATTGGTACAACAAGACAGAGTTGGACAATATTTCAAAAGAATATCAGTGGTATGATATTAGACTAAATATTTTCTGGGATATTTTCTGACTGATTTTTATATCTTGGGCACTAATATCGGCCGATATGAGCCTTAATAAATGCAATAATTAATGCATTTATGTTTTTATATTGTCTTTAAAAATAGATTTATTTTCTTAATCTATGTTCTATATATTTGGTTGTATTTGTGTTTTCTTTTGGGAATAGGTTGAATTGTAAAATATCAACACTAAAGTATATTTCTTTATCATAAGGGTTTGATAACAACAACTTGGGAATCATTGCCATTTGTTTTAATATATGTATCAACTGATATATTTATTGGAATTTACACCAAAATCCATATCATATGTAAATATACAATAGACAACAACAAATACAAACCAGTCATGGCACAATATATCAGCCCGCTCAACACCAGCACCATGAGCCACTTGTCTGTTTTGTATTGTGTGCTTGATAGTAACATGCGTTTATGCTCTAGTTAAAGCAATAAATGGCCCCATCTAATTGAAATCAATAAAGCCTGGTGGGCTGGCGGACGCAGAGTGCTGAGCTCTACATTTTGTGTCAAAGAAAATGAGCTGTGCTTCCTGACCTGGCTGTAGAGCTACCATAGATTTCTGTTTACTATTGACTGAGGCATCATTGGGAGCTTTCTTTGTATGTAACTTCAATCAGTAGCCAAATTCAAAAAACATAAAAAAACATGATGGGAGCAGGACTATGATAAATGATGTGATACTCCATTTCATTTTCTCCCCTTGCGCTGTTTTCTCTCCGTCTCCCTGTCGCCTGCAGCCACAACCTGAGGATGACATCGTTCCGGCATCCTGTCACCGGACAGATTTCCCCCGAAAACACAGAATACACTCTACAAGACAGGTGAGTGGCTCTTTTCTCTTCATGTGCCTGAGACGTTTGCCACATGCTCAGATGAACAGAGGGGTCACTTCAAGGTCATACAGTGGCAGCCCAGAAAACAGACTCACTGATATTGTGGGGGTGGAAATTGCAGGAAGAAGAAGAAGAAAAACTTGACTTCCAATTAGCACATCTGGAGTCATGAAACTGCCGCATCAATCATTGGGTTTATGTTAATGTTGGCTTCATTACGGATGTGATGTAAGTTTATTTAGGTCCATCGGAGCTGTTTCTCTGTGTTGATGAAGTCATAAAAGCAGAAAGCTGAATGTTCTTGAGACTTGATCATTGATAGAGTTTCCCAGAGAATAGCAATATTGTCTTTTCCTTTACTACAGTATGTACTTGCTATGACATGGGAGTCGGATTTATTGTCATTCTTTTATATTGGCGGGTAAATCTCATCATGCCGAGCCATCAAAGCTGTATGGCAGATTTAGAGCACAATATAAAGCAGCAGGTGTCGGATCGTATTTAAGCTGCCGCTTGTAAGACGACCACACATAGCAAAGATTCCACTGAGGCAGGAGCGTGTTGAGTGACCTCTGCATTCTCACTAATTGAAAGCTGTTTTGTTAAGGCAATGCAAAACTGATTGTGATTCATCTGCTCCCTCCTTCTGTCAGTCATTTCCTCAAACCCCACATTATCCCTGGTTCGGAGCTGCTCAGCGAGGGATTTGTAAACCATCAAGCGGCTTTAAAGTTATGGTTGCCTCACGCATGTTTTCATCAATAACAAAATGACTCTGTTACTCTGACATGCTAGTCCTAAGCTCTTAAACGTGTTATAGTAAAAATAGCATCAGTTGAATGCCCCTGTCACAACAACATGACAAGGATGTCAAGTAGCGGGCGAGACAAGGTTAAGAAACCCAGTCATAGCATATTCAGTGAGCATATTAAAATGTCTTCTTACAGTATTTCATGCATACTCCAGCTTCGTTCTGTGTTGTACACACAGCAACAATATTGCAACCAAAATCAATAAAGAGTTCTGAACAACATCCATGACAGATACGCACAAACATATTCAACTAGTTTCACCTCCGGGGCCTGAGCCAATATTTGAAATACAGTGAGGTCAGGATTGTGGTGAGTGACACATGGAATACACTGGCATGTGCAGCAGAAGCAGAGCCAGGGCAGGTGGGATAGTGTCTGCTTAGAGATGAGATGCACACAGGGAAGGAGATATCTAGTGAGTTAATGCTGAATCCTGCCTAGTGCAGAGGGCTATAAAAACTTTATGGATTTCTTTTATTTTTTATCGAGGTGTATTTAACTTCAAATTACCAAGCTCTCTTCCAACCTGTCTTCTGGACACACCCCCACTCGATGTGTTAATCAGAGAACTTGTGTAACATTGGAACGAGCTCTGCAATCACCACTTTAAAACACCACTTAAACACTTATTCAGCATTTTCATTGAAATCTACAGTGACAGATTTTTGGAGGATTTGTTGGTTGCACTAGTTTAATACCACTAATTAAATAAGGGATTCCCATTTATTCCAAACCCCATTGTGTTGTAGCTCACTCAAACTCTGCTAACTCCAGAAATGTTAAAGCAGCAGAGTTATGCAGACTATTTTCCAAACTGTGGCTCAAGCTCCAAAAACACTAAATCCCAAATTACCCATAAATCCAACTATCACAGCTGAGTAGGGCTCCTTGTGATAAGTAAACCTATCCTTGTTTGAAATCGGGGCATTACCCTTTAAGGCTGTGTCTGTTTTTCGTCTTCTTCTATTTTATTCATCTCCTCATCTCCAGTCTTTTTTCCTTCTGGGTAAAATCCTGTTGAGGAATTGAGTGTAGAGCGTGTGACAGTTTTAGTATTGAATGTGTGTGGCCAAGGGGTGACCTCACCTCAACTGCAAAACATTTCTGTTCTCTGACATGGTGATGTTAGTGGTGCCACTCTGTGTATAATGCTGTCTGAAAGGGAAGTGGCGTGCATGAATCCCAGACTCACTTCCAAGTGAAGGGAACCACAGTGTGTTCCCTGGAGACCTGTATCGGATTGAGGGCAGAGCATGAAACAGATCCTCAGGAAGCCCCTCACCACGGAGAGGTCGATCAGCCGATGCTCTGCTGGTCCGAGGGCTTTGACTTTGGTATAGATTATCACACATGATCAATTTGTCAAATCTCTTTATAAGCGCTGGCCGCCTGAAAGGATTTTTAAAAAACGTCACATTCGCCCTCATTTCCATCATAGCGGGAGAAGCAGGAATAGATGAGGCTTAGTGTCGTTTCCCGTTCTTCGCTGTGTGATGTGAAATATCGCCGCTCTCAACCACACGCCACAACAAATCTCCTGGGGACCTGCTCCAGTGACAGAGATGGTAAACAGTAAGAAATTGTCACATAAAACAGCGGAGTCCCCTTCATGTGAGAGGAACATCCCTTGATAATGTTATTTGCAGTCCACGCTGTGAGTGCAGATACTGTACGTCTTGCTCCACTGTGCTCTCTCTCTTTTTTTACCCTTGTTCTACCTGCTTTTTGCTTTAGTCTCTGACACCCATCTTGAGATTATCTCCTTCTCCTCAGCCTCAGTGTTGTACATCACACAAAGCAGGAAAAAATAAGATTAGTGCCGCTTTTAAACCCTTTGCATAACAATGCAGGAGGCAAGTGCTGCCAGAGGGATGTGGCACATATTCATTATGCTCAGACCTGGAACTAACATCAATACTGAATGACCTTGTGATCAGATCCTACTTACTAAGTCTATATGGAAATACACACATACCGTGTGTCACCTGTTTACAAAGAAGATATGATGTTGTTTTCAGCTGTTGCAACTACACAAACGTGTAGTAGATGTGTTGAGAATGTGTGTGTAGGTGTGAGAAGGAGAGGTATAGAGGGGGAAAGAGTGGAGCTGGAAGGGGCTGAGGGATTCAAAGCACGGAGCCTTACAATGAAACAAGATTTTACTCATTTGAAAAAATTGAAAATCAATATGAAGCGGGCCTTTGTGGTGATGGCTACAAATAATAAAAAATATGGACACAGAGAAGTGTAACAATACTTTGGGCTCATCATGGAACTAGCCGGTTAGAGGATGTCACCTGTACCTGACCAGGATGGATGTAAAGACCAGGTCTGCTCGGGGGTCTTGTTCCTGTCAGTTGCGTGTCAGTTACACTGACTGTATTGAAGTTCTGTTTCAGCAGTTTTCCTTTTCTTCGGTCAATGCTGTCAAATAAATTATTTTTCTTGTTTAGGAGATGGTTATGGTAAATAGTTTTGTATTTATATAGCACTTTTCTAGTCTTGATGACCACTCAAAGCTCTTTACAGTACAGTTTTACATTCACCCATTTCACACACACATTCATACAGTGCATCTATTAGCAGCACTTTGTTGTTCTATGGGGGGGCAGTTCGGGGCTCAGAGTCTTGCCCAACGACACTTCGGCATGGGGAAGACTGGGGATTGAACTCCCGACCTCCAGGTCGGAGGACGACCACTCTACCCCTCAACCACAGCCAAAGAGATGAGAGGCAACACTTTGAAAAGTCAAGGCGGAATATTTTGTAAATCATGTTTTCATTATAACAGAATCATTTCAAGTGATGTTGGCTCTAAGCTGTAACAGTTCTGTTTATTTTATTTTAATGTCCACATTTATTGAAAATAATTTTAACTATAAATATCATTTCTTACCTATGTAAGAAATAATATTCTTTGTTAGTTATGGATTTAGATATAAATGTACCATAAAGGAAAAGTATAGAATCTTTCATCTGTAAAACCACTTACTAACTTGAATGTCCAGGGTTTTGTTTCTCCTACCACAATGTGGTCAGTTGTAACGTTATGCTTTTTTTGTTGTTGTTGTTTTGTTTGGGCCTCTTATTTCGGCGTGTATAAGAAGCCTGCCCTAGGGTGAGTGTCAGACCAAGTCTCACTGACGTATTTGGATCACAAAGCTTCCACTGTTAACACGTCCCCTGCAAAGCCATTGGCTATGTGACATGTCGCATGGCGTTGTCAGGAAATAGCCATATCCTTTCCATCTGAAGGCTCGGCACGGGGCTGCACTGTTTCACTGCTTGTCTGGACTTTGTCAGAGGAGGCGTCACTGTCCGATGCTTCTCATCCTGTCTGTTAGTGATCTCCCTCTATACGCTGCCTTCTCAACTGCAGGATAGATGCCCGTATGTCCAGGTCAGCGGCCATCCACAGATCCCCCAGCATGGTCACAGAGTCCTCCAAGGGTGGGACCCCGGCTGCTTTGGATGCCTCAGGGTCAAAGGTGAGCAGAGTTCCACATTTTATAAATATGTTTTACTGTAAAACCGGAAATATGTAATGATCATTAATGAGTTTTTTTTGCTGAATTGCTTTTGGAGCTCTCGACTGTTAATGCTCATGTTGATAAATTGGTTCAATCAACTCAGAGACATTATCTCATTCTGATTAATGATTCAGTCATTGTTCAAGCTTAATAAGAGTCATTTACTCATCCCCTGGGATTGAAGAGGGTTGTGTGCATCCTTGCTTTTGTTTCCACAATTACCATGTAAATTATTGGTGAATATGTGACACACAACAGAAGCACAAGACAGTAATCACATAGAAATCCTAAATTGTACCTCGCAAAGACATTGAACTTGAAGGTAGATCATTTTTTGGGGGATTTTGTCTATTTAAATAATTATGTTACGTGTATCTATAAACATTTGACAAAGGAATTTTTATCCCCTCAACATTTGTGTCATTGTCTAATTTCAAGTTGGACAACGTGACAGCCAAAGTTATTTATATGTAGCAGAACACCTGAGAAAAGTATGATTTCATTTCCTCTGATAATTTGTGGTCTGAAATGACCTTGTCTAAAAATAAGCCTGATTATAAATGGACGCCTCCCCAGGAACAGTCACTTGGTATTTCCTCTTCTCATTGTGGTTGTTAAAAGAAGGAAGTTCCTGGAAAAAAACATTTTACTCTTTAGAACGACTAGATTTGTATTTGTATTCTTTGCACTAACATTGTCCCGGACACTAATATTACTACCAATTAGCCCATGTTTCCTCAGGTAATCAAAGTAAATAGACTCACAGTTCTTCAGCAGAGCCAACTCTGTATTTTTGTATTTTCTGCAGGGCTCCAGAGGTTCGGGGAAAGTTCACAGTTTTGGCAAGAGGGATCATGCTATAAAAAGAAATCTCAACATCCCAGTGGTGGTGAGAGGCTGGCTCTACAAACAGGTGAGCTGCGGGTCCTCTGCTCCTGGTGAAAACCCCACCTGTCACTTATCTATCAGCAAATTTAACAGTTAGAGAACTTGAATTTGTTTCATTTATTTTTGTTAATAAATAAATCTGTATCTGTATGTGATGTGACCTTGTCCACAAAGGATAAACAGTTGATATCAATATTCTCGGTCTTAAAGTTTGTATCAGGACTGTATTATTTTATTTACAGCACTTTATTCCCAAACTACTCTTTTGAATTACAATGTGAATTTGAGTGTGTTTCCTGGGAGGAGGGTTTCTAAGTACACTCTGCTGTGTTTCTCCCTTCACCTCCAGGACAGCTCTGGAATGCGACTGTGGAAAAGGAAGTGGTTTGTTTTGTCAGACTTCTGCTTGTTTTACTACAAAGGTGAGTGTGTGGAAAGTGCACTTGGCTCTGGATTAAGGGGAAATAAATAAAGTGATTTTGGTTATGAAATCACTAATAACAACATTTAGAGATCTCCTCAGTGGGAAGATACATTTCTTGATTGATGACACCCTCTAATTAGACGTATGACACCCACTGCTATCACTGACTCTCCCTGGCTTTCTCCTCCCCTCACTTCTCCCTCCACATTAACTTGAGTGTTTTATTATGGGATGTGATCTCCTCTTGTGTTGCCATAGCATCTACCCCCACTCCTCCATTAATCATACTGAATAATAGATAAGCCACATGCCACCTCGTGCCACACGTTGCCACAACATAGCCCTGTCCAGAAAAGAGTCACCCGTGAATTATGCATCATTGATCCTCCTGCTGTTCATTAACCTGCCATCAGCCATTCACATTGTAAAATAACCCTTGGCAAATGTAAAGACTGTTGTTTTGGATTGCCAGTAGTAACAATAGTTCATGTGTGTGTTGTTGGTTCACAGACAGCCGAGAGGAGGCCGTGCTCGGGAGCATCCCTCTGCCCAGTTATGTTATTGCACCTGTTGAGCCTGATGACCACGTAAACCGCAAATATGCTTTCAAGGTAACAGTGAAGTGTCACTGAGTCAGACACATGAAACGATGTGTGTGTGTGTGTGTAAAATGTGTTCACTGTTCTTGTTCAGTCTTGGAGATAAAATGCAGTGGTTCACCTGAGTAGTATCTAAGTACTTTTGCATGAAGAAGTGTTACATTTATGTCTAAAATAGTTGGGATCAGGTCATCATCATTATTATTACATCAGATATTTTCAGATTTTACTGAAATTACAACGTTTTTTTTTAAAGTTTCTTCTATTAATGCAAACCTTTACTGCTGTTAGTATAACAGCATGGAAGCATTAACACCGATATGTTTGAAAAGATGGCTTGCCTTGTTTTTTTTTAATTAAAAAACATATTCTACTACAAACATTTTTACTTATATCCACATTTCTGTGCAAGAGGGATTTCCATGCAACTCACGTTTTGAATTCTATGAACATCATGAGGACCTTTTGACCAAATGATCTTTTCTGACACAAACCTTTTGCTGAGGGTTAAAGTGGACGGCTGCAGCACAAGGCTTTACGTATTTTAGTCACACCTTCTTAATGAGGTGATCTGCCTATATTAGCATATGCATTTCAAGTACAGCAGACTTATGCATGGTCTCATTTTATTCCTCTGCTGTGAGCAGGGGTAGAAACAAATTGTTTTCAGTAGCTCCAGTGCGCTGCAGAGGCTGCAGTAGTGCAGTCTTCACCACGGTGAGCACAGTGCAGGAGCTTTGTTTTCCCATCTAACCTTGAATGGCACATTGTTTATTGCACATAAAACAGCCAGAAAGCATTTTGGTAATAATGTCATTTTTACTTGAAAGTCTTTTGTGTGTTGTGCCAGAGGACAATAGAGGGATTATGTCTCTTTCTTATGGCGAGAGGGCGATTGTTCTCCAGCTCCTCCTCTGTGGAAGCAGAGCTTGTTGCAGAGAACAATGATACCTGAATGTTTGATGCATCACTGCAGCTTCAGGGCACTCTGTTGCAATCCTTTTCAGCTCCTTTGTAGTGGGGCTCTCTGTTCTCCCAGTCTGTGTGTACATGTGTGTGAATGTGGGTGCTACTGTGGGACATACCGCCCGTGCATTAAAGATCATATTACGCACAATGGAATTTGTACAATAATTGCTCTGCAGGGGGTATTAATTATACATTCAGCCTCTTCACCGTCTCCTCCCACCGCTTGCCAGGGAGTATATGTAAGGTTAGGTGAAATGAGCCTAGGCTGTGCTTTCCCACCCTGTATTTAAGAGATCCTTATCCCCTCCTTCCCTCGCTCCCTCTTTCCCCCGAGCCATCATGCATTAAAGAGCAGGAGATTACATTACGTGCATCGGAGGTGCTTTGGAATATTTCAGTTACTGCTAAGCAAGCGTGACAGCTGCTCAGTGGATGTCTGCTGTTGTTCAACAGAGGAATGTCAGAGTCACTGACATGTACAGTGCATTACAGACTACAGCCTGTGCTGGCCTGGAATAATGAGATAAAATAATGTGCTATCGTTGGTGACTCAAATTACTCTCAAAACTAATTTGTTTAGAGGCAGTTGAGTGGAGATATAAGAGGTCACAACAGGCTGTGTAAGTCAGTGCGGTACTTATCTGAAATATTTACATGTTAGAGTAGATTTTCTTTTCCTTCCTGAAAGAACTATGGGCTGTGCTCTGATGTCAGATTGTCATTTATCATAACACTGTATGATTTTGCCACTGTTACTCAGTCTTGTGATGACCACAACATTTTGAAGAGTCAGCACTGATCTGCTTATGTTGTTTTTTTTGATTGGTTCTCGTATCTATGCTCATGTCACCGTGTTTCTCTCATTCCCTGGTGGTCTATTGCCTTCCATTGTGACCTGGTGTGTGTGCACGGGCGGAGTGAGTACTTTTATCTGCAGGCAGCCATCCTGACTTCCTGTCTTGCATGAATAGGTATTTGATTTCACTTTAGCCTCATCAGCAGCCCGCCACTCTCAGCTCATTTTATTCCATATCATCCTATCAGCAGCTGAATGCACATTACTATCAATGTGCAGCGAAGTAGTATCATTGGCGGACATGACGACAGCGGCAATCTACGGACAATGCCAGAGCCTGAAGGGGTGCTGTTAGTTTTAGTGAATCATTTCAGTGTGTATTTATTCGGGAATATCGAGATAGTTAGTTAGTTTTTTTTATGTAATGCTGGTATTATGGCAGTAACACCTTTGTACCACAGTAAATTGGATTTTAATTGAAAAATATATATTTTTTCACATGAGAACTTATCATAGTTTCATAGCTATGATAACTTCCAGGTCGTAATGAATTAATAATAGCTAATTTGTAATTTAAAAAATGTGGTCAGCAGGTACAGCATGACACTCATATTGCCAGTGGCTCACTCTCATGCACATTTAAACACATATATGGCTCTGGTGTTTGTCTTGTCAAGCTGCACATCACTTAACACATCATCATAATCATGGGAGATGTGGGACGACAGCATCTGAGCCACTTTTTTCACACTCTCTGATTTAAGTTTCTTTGAATATTTGCCCCCTGCTGTACATATACATATATGTACCATATAAGCTGCTTACTTGTTTCACTACATTTGTTTTGAAACAGGATTCTTGTTGAATTTACTTTGCAGTGTTTGGCTTGTTACATGTAAAAATTAAGTATTTTAATTGGGATGAATTAATTCATTTTACAGTCTTCATAACAAATAAATTGTGGTTGTTAATAAAATGGTGTTTTTTGGTTCTCAGGTGCCTAAGCTAGTGAAGAGGTCAAAGGTCAAAACCCCAGCTCCTGTGTGCAGTTGTTATACGAGCTGTGACATAATGTAACAAGTCAACTACAGTATTTTATTTGTGAGGGAGGATACATGCGATACTTCAGGATTACAAATGAAAGACGCTTTTATGTTATTGTGGATAGTGTTTTTGCAGATTTTGATTCTGCTTATTTAGCATATTGTGGTATTTGATTCAGTAAAGATCACAATCTTTTTAAGATGTGCAGCATATAATGAAGTTCTTCCTGTGACACAGATGCAGTGTCAGAAGTTATACGTGAATTTTACAGTTAGGTTACAAGAAAAGAAAAGAATGGCATCATACACAAAAATTATGATTATGGAGAAACACAGAATGATAGAAAGTATTACTAACTATTCCTTTTTGCTTTATTTGCATACTGGATAGATGAGACCAGCAACATATTGTGTGTGTTCATGTGTGTGTGTGTGTGTAAAGCAATGACAGGTGCCCATAATTGCGTTTTCTTTGTTACTCTATGGCTGTTTACTTAGTTGCTGTCTAATCCTCTGTGCTGAAGAGACTGCACAGAGCTTTCTTCAGTGGAAAATATAACCTGATGCTTTTATTTTCTTACCAGAAACAGCACAATGTCAGTGTTGTTTCTGCTGCAGCTCTTTGCCTTCTCCCTTTTCTTTTAGTTTCAGTAGAGTGTTGCTGTAAACTTTGTTCTGACTAAGTTGACAGCTGTCTGTCTAAATAAATGAAACGGCAAGTGCTTCACTCATCACTCACAGGTTTGTCTAATCTTTGATAAAAAAAAGTTGTCATGTCCCTCCTCTCTCTCTCTCTGGACCTCTCTCTGTTTGACAGGCGAGCCACACAGGAATGCGCTCCTACATTTACAATAAGAACTCTGTGATTGGCTCACAGGCGGAACACTGCGGGATGAGGACATATTTCTTCAGTGCGGACACACAGGAGGACATGAATGGCTGGATCCGCGCCATGAACCAGGCTGCGCTGATGCAGCAGAGTCACACTATGAAGAGGTTGGTCTCGCACTACAGAGCAGGATTCACTTTATCGGTTGGTACTCTAGTACCATCATCTTTGAAATCCATAAAGCAAAGCAGTCTCTGTGATGTGGATTTGTCTTGATACATCATTGGAGAACTTGGGCATCACTGGGACCGTGGTGTTAAACTGGTCACTGCTTTAACTTAGGTCTCATTTCTGAATTTGCTCGCTTTCTCTCCTTTATGTGTTTTATAATAACAGTAGATTCAGTATTGTGTGTTTCCTATGGGGCAGTGTTGTGTCTGCAGTGTGTAGATGTCGATCTGAGGCTGATATAAACAAGGCTCACTGGAACCACTGATCACACATAATACATTTGACAGCAGAATTTGATTCTACAGCATTAATCACAATGTACAAAGGAGATTTGTGCACTGAAATGGTTTTTAGAAAATATTAACAGTCATTAACAGAAATAATCTGCAATACATACTCTGTGACAGCTGTGTCTGTGGTAAATGTACTGTGAACTGTAATTAGATTAGCTGGATGCTCTGCATGGTTTCCATAATCTGTGCAATAATGCCACTTAGAGGCCAATGTAAGTCAATACTCCTGAAATGTTTATGTCAGAAAGCGCTCATGTTCATGATAATCTCAGTTTGGGCCTTTGAAATGAAACTAACTACATGAAATGCTTTGCACTAATGAAGATATAATAACCATTAATGATCACTCAGCTGCCATGAACTCATATACCTCAATCAAACAAAGTATATAACTTTACACCACAGTATATTTAATTACTGGCCTTCCTCTATATTTACCTTTACCTCATCAGTTATTTCAGGAATAAGAAGTATGAAGTATACCATTTAAAAATATGTTTTATTAATTTTAGGAGTAATGATACATGGATTTTCAAATGAAACCTGATGCGTCTTATAATTTGAGCACACTGAGAAGTGCAGCACATTACATAGAGCAATTAAATGAAGACAAAACAACTGTCATTTCTCCCTGAGGATTCACTGTATATGGATTCTCTAAGAAAGTGCAGATGGAAACTCACTGAGTAATCCCCTGTGGTGTCTGATATTGAAACTCAGTAATGAATCTGACCGTATGAAAACAAATGGATTGGGAAATGACTATGGCTGTGTAATCTGAGTGTGGTTTTTATTCACCTCTTTTTAATTGCTTTTGTGAAGAACCGACCTTCAATTCATTATAATTTACATTGAAGAGGGAAATTAGATTTGAGTAAATAAGTGTGAAAGTGTAATCATGTACAATAGTCGAAGGTGAAGTACCTCAACTCTTCAGTGTCTACTCTAGAATGTGGGATAGGCTGTATAAAGATATTGTATTTCAACTAAATGAACTTGATAAACACTTGTATATCCACCATGGTGTTGACAGGTTATATTGCGTCTTTTTAATATCCCTTATAGTTTTTATCTGACTATTCCACAGTGAGGTGGAGAAGCCAGAGAAGGCCTTCCCACAAGCGAACCACGTCCACGTCGTCCAGAACTCACCTCAGCCAGAAATCCTTCACAGGGCCGACAGAAAGGAGTCTTGTGATAACGGCATCAGACTGGCTCCCGGAGATGAAGAGAGGTATGGAATAGAGATCCAAGTGAGGCCCGGCCCGTCAACCTCAGAGGAACGAGCGGAGAGACTCTCTCCTGACCCTGTCAATGGTGCCGCCCACAAGAACGGACAGCCGACCGTAATCCAATTGGCTCTGCCGCCGGAACAAAATGGAAATCTTGTCTATCAGCGGGGCTTTGTTCCGCAGAAAGGAACTGAGAAACATGTGCAGAGGAAGAACACACGGGCTCAGGTGGAGCAGTGGGTCCAGGTTCAGAAGGGGGACCCACCAAAGAGGTCAGTGTGACTCCGTTCCTTTAAATACAGTCTGTGGACTCCAACAGCATTTCTCTCTACAGCAGCATGAACAAGGATGGAAAAATAAAACTCAAGTAAATGCTTCCCTCTAGTGGCTTATATGTGTATTTGAACTGTCCAGTGGTTTCATTTATTTTCATTTCATTTTATGTAGAATAAAAATCATAATTGTGGTCAGATAATATGAAACTCTTTGTATTAAAGTGTGTTTCTCTGTCTCAGTGCTCCCTCTACTGAGTACAACCTCCCCCGGCGGACTCCCCCGTTAAAGCCCAAAGGCAGCACAGTGGAGGCCACCTATCAGTCGTTGCCAAAGTCTCCCCGTCTTCCATCAGGCAGCAACTCTCCTCCAGCAACGTCCAACCTGCCCAGTGACTACAAGTACGCTCATGACCGACTCAGCCACTTCCGCATGTCCACCGACGAGCGAATGGCCGCCAAGGAGGGGATGGTGTGGCAGCTGTACGAGTGGCAGCAGCGGCATCAGTTCCGTCACGGCAGCCCCACTGCTCCTGTTTACAGTGGGCCGAACTTCACGGACTCGTCCTCCTTCAGAGTCACTGTGGAGATGCCCCGGTCCATGTCTGTCCCTCCGTCCCCGTGTGAGGTCCCACCGTCCGTCCCCTCCTCATTCTCACCGCTGTCCCCTCGCAGGCCACACACTCCCTCAGACAGACGCAATGTCAGGCCCCTGAATGAGGTAACATCCGGGGACAACACCAGATCCAGCTCCCCCGGCCATATTTGTGCACATCTTACCCAGGTAAGATTCCTGCTAAGTGTGGAGAGGATGAAGAAGTTACTCCTGCAGATTAAAAAATCTGCATATTCATTAGATTATTGTATTGATTTGCGTAATCTAAAGTTATGTTTCAGAGAAGTATAAAGGATGATCTGATTTGGTCTTATTGCAAATTATATCAATATTGGCAAATTATGAAAAGGTAAAAACCACCAACAACAAGTATTGTAATTTGTACTTATGTAGCTTAAACTTCTTGTACTATATTTAAAATGCTGAGGGCTTTGTAGGGTGGGCTGTCTTGGTTGGCCTAAAAATAATTTATTGCTTAATCAGATAAGATTTATACTTTATAGATCAGTTTATAGACAATAATAAAATTGGGGAGCTAATTTGCTATTAACTACTTTTTCTTAGTTTGGGATCTGTATAAACTATCTTTGTAGATGTATCATCTTTGCATTTTGGACTGTTGGCCGGAAAAGCAGGGAATTTCAATATGTGACTTTTGTCCATGAGAAATTTTGGTAAACATTTTTCTTCAGCGTGTGATTTTTCTGTAGACAAAATTACTTTTTGGGTAGTTAACATGTCTCTTGTGCCACAGTGCCCTTAAAGTGGCAGAGAGGAGTGATGGTTCACATGGGTGCTAGTAGGTGTGTTCCCACACTTATAGTAAAAGTTGTCGTTGTGAAGGACCTCATGGGAATCAGTTTGAAAAATATTATTATTATTTTACTGAAGTTAGATGATGCTCAGATGGATAGATGGAGTCCCAGCCCACATCAATGTGTGTTCTCACTCGTTGTTGCTTTTACCCGTAAGACTGGCACACTGTAAATGTCAGTAGTCTCTCATTGGCTTGTGATTAAAGTAAAATGTGTAAAATCACATGATGTGAACCAAAGGGACAAAGGTCTCATTCTCACAGAAGAGGATGTGAGGTATCTGTTGAAGGACACCATGGGAACGATCCGCCTGAGAAGGCTCTGATTTCTCAGCGCGCACACTTTGATGCTCATGTGAATCATTTGCAGATTCACACAGTCCACACCCAGGCCTCCTCCACAGGTGGTGCAAGCGTGTGTGAGTACGAGCTCGCGACTCCACCGCTCCCCCAAACCAATCGCAGCGCTCCGACAGCAGCGCCGCCACCGCAGGAGACGGAGCGAGGGGACGTCCCGTCATCCACACCCTGCGCTGTCTCCCCACCACTCCCTCCACATGTGAACAGATCTCCCTCCAAACCATCACCACATTTGCCAGCACACACAAGCCTCACGACCAACCCGTCAGCCTCGCACAAGTAAACAAAGTGTCGCAGATGCTGTGTTTCCTCCATCACTCACCCCAGTGTTAGGACACTAATTATAACCATAAACAGTGACGCACAATTACGGAAAACCCTTTTGATAGAAGATACATTTTCAACAAAGGGAGCCACAGCCCGTGTGCAAGATGATCCGAGTGAGCCATGTGTATGGGAACCAAATTGAAGCGCCACAAACTTAGTTTTGGTGCACCCAGCATCTTTGAGGCTGCTGGTGCTTTCTGGCTGTGGTGCACTTAAGTAATAGCGATCTGTGTTCCTCTGTGGAATATCCCTAAGAAGTATGTTTTATTAGCCGCTAATACAATCTGCCCAGGGCTCCTCAGCACCCAATAAACATCTCTACTGTATCTCAAACATCAGCAGCGGTCTCTTTCTTCTGATCTCGCATTTAAATAAAAAACCTATTATACAGCAAAAAAATAGTGGCATGGGAATCTCGGAGGGAATGGCTTACAGTGCTTCTCTTGCTGGTAGCAAACAAATGTTATTTTAAGAAAGCAGGTTTAGTATAATTTATGTGTAGTTAATTAAATCTCTTGTTGTTTGTGTCCTTTTAAGGCTCGATAGTGGGCCTGGTTTTCGCTTATTCTGTGTGTTAAGCAAAAACGTCAAATTTTCCGAGCCCTGTAGCGTCTCGAACTCGGGGCACACCTTGTTCCGAGAAAGAGATGAGGAGCGATGAAAGGGAGAAAGGGATAGATGAAAAAATAAATCTGCCGTGTAGACAAATTTGTTTGCAGACTTGGAGGCGATGGTTTAACTTGATGGAGGGTTTTGTATCTTACTTTCAACACTGAGGAGTAAATTAGACATTCTGTTTGATTTGACTGCATAAGATCTGTAATAACAAGTTGATTCAATTTGTCTGTCCACAGACTTCCCAGATAGAGAGAAGGTCCATGCCAAACATGGGCTACATCACACACACCGTCAGTGCACCGAGCTTACACGGCAAAACGGTACGATCCTCTCCAGTACATGCACCACATACCTTGGGTTCATCGGTAGTGTTGTGGTAGTTTTACTGTAGTCGAACACAGACAATCCTGGTATGAACACTGTATTTCTTATGCTTATCTCTGTGACAGCAACAAGATGTAGAATCTAGAGCTGACTGAACCATTGTAAAGTCACACATTTGTTGAGTGTTATCAGACCTGATAACCTCTGTCCTCAAAGCCCTTGTAGCACAATATATCACATCTCCACACAGCAGCTGTAGCTTTTACTTTCCCACCATTATGAGGACATGAGCAGGAAGTCACTTCTCTCTGCTGCTGTAGCTCAGCCACTGTACTACCACAGATGGGTCTCAAATATGTTTCTCTCATTCCTCTGTGCTTGCACTGGCCCTCTGGTCCTTAAACCCCGGGGCTTGGCCACAGCCAGAGGAGCTGACTCTGCTCCTCATTCAGCTTCGGAGGCACCAGGCCAAGATGGTTGGTGTGCATAGCCCCAACTATGCGTTCGCTCACCTGCAGCACCACCAGCACAACGGCCTTCTAGGCCCCGGCATGCAGGTCAGGGGTCCTCGCATATTCCCTAACCACCTTAACTGCAACCACTGCCAGTGCATTGTGGTGCCCATCACCCCAGCCAATCCCATACATTACTTCCCTGTCATGCTTCAAAGACTGTGAGTCCATTGGCACTGCTTGGTTGTCTTGTTTACTCAATCATGTTGGCATGGGTTGTGTAGTACCTCAGACTGTCCAGTTTGCCTTTTAGCATCGCATTAGTCTTAATAATGAGTGTCGCTCGTCCACCTTGTTCAAAAAGAGCCAATAAAGCCTTGTGTTATTCTGTTTAAAATAAGTAATGTGCCATATTTCCAGCATGTTGCTTGTTGACTGTGCTTGCGTTTTAAACTTTTCACATTTCCATCTACATTTCTGTAAATCTCTGCTCTTGGTGTTATAACTCTAAAGCAGCCATCAGGCCACAGTTTCTCTTCTGAGAGCAGAGCTGTAAGAAAAGCCGACCACAGTGAAGCTGTACTGGTGCTCAGTAATGACACCAACACCCAGTTGCTCACATCCAACCATTCTCTGGTCATTCTCTGTGCTTATGAAGGAGTGTAAACTAGGGATGGGGGAAAAAATCGATTCAGTTACAAATCGCGATTCTTGTGAATGACGATTTTAAATCGCCATGCTGCCTCCCAAATCGATTTTTTAAAACATATTTATTGGTTTATACGGGGGGGGGGGGATATATGGGGGGAGCAACATCACCCCAGAGCATGTTGACCAGCTCTTGTATTTGCACAAGAATCTAAACATACCCAAGCTAGCTTTGTATCGCCTACATGCAAACAACGACAGCCTTCTTTTTGTTTATTTCAAAGTTTATATTTTAAGTAAACTTTTATTCATTCTATTTAATTTACCTTTTATTTATTGTTGAAAAGTAGCCTAGGTGGCATAAATTTCTTAATCTGTCAGTTTGTGTGCAGTTGACAGAGAATATACAATAATAGGGCACATTTTTTTATTTATTTTCTCTATTGGCTGCCCAGCGGTCATTAAGTTAATGTTAATATTTGAAATAAAACTTGTAAAGCTATAAGTGAATTTGACTGTGTTATATTTGAAGGTATGATTCAACATTTTTCCATGGTCACGTACTTAAAAAATAAAAATAACCAAAAGAAATCCCAGGAAATCGTAATATCGAATCACAATACTTACAAAATCGCAATACCCACAGAATCGTAATACATTTCGTATCCCCACCTAAGTATCGTGATAGTATCATATCGGGAGGTCCCTGCCGATTCCCGTCCCTAGTGTAAACACTCACTTTGACCTCATGGCATGCACAAGACCTGTGTTGCTCATTTGTGTTCAAGGTCAGTCATGAGACATACAACCAGTTCAATTCCTCCATTATCAAGTTACAGTTTGGCTTTTACTCACTGTGGATAAAAAGCAGATTGAGATCAAGGTAATTCGAGTTCTGTTTACGAAGCCTGAACAGCTAATAAAGGCCTCAGGAGTCATCTGGACACCCATTATCCTTTGCAGCTTCATATCAAATGATTTATCTCTCCGCTGCTCATTTAAAGGCTGATGATACTTACATACAACTGAAGAAGGACCTGGAGTATCTAGATCTGAAGGTGGGCCCCAACAAAGTAAATGCCACTTTATCCTTTTCATCCTCTACTTCACTCCCTGTCTCTGGACTGCAGTGCTGTTTTCCTGCTGCTGCCTCCAACATCTGCCTCGCTGTTTCCCCCTTGATCTCTCCTCTGTTCTGCACTGTTCTGTCTACTTTCTACTTCTAATGTCTTGTCTTCTTATTATGTAAATTACACATTTGAGGATTAATGCTCATTTTCACATTAATAAGAGAGTAAATCGAATGTGAGCATCGTAAACTTACAGAACCATTTGGCTTCTCACTCAAAGTGGAAGTTCTCATGTTCGTCACAATGTTTTCCAGTAGATGAAACTACTGGATGATGCAGTGTGTTTACGTAGTTTTGTCACTGTAACACATGTTGATGTCAATTGTACTTTTTATAAGCACATGGTTGCATTTCTAAAATGTCTGAGTCGTGTAAACTCCCATTCCCATTTCAGTGTTGCTCAAATGCAAAGCCCCACTTCTGCTGTATTTTAACAATATGCCTCATTTTATTATCCGCTGACACAGATTCAATTTACTCCTGTGCAAAGCATTTTCCTCATCGATTTGTATGTGTTACACCACTATGCAATAATTGGAAATGTGGGTTGTGTTTTGGAACGACGGGAGGTCCTCTAACGGACAGTACGTCCTGTAATGCCTCTCCATTTCCATTTCCTGTTTCAAAACAGATCCAAAGTATTGACCCGATGATCGTTTCAGTACACAATGTGTTTGCAAACTCCTCCCCGAGTTGTGGGTACTGTTACAATGTAAGGATGGTGTGCATACAAAGTTCAATCAGACCATTCCTCCGCTTCCTGAATGGAATGTGATGCATCCCTCTGGATTTTGCACATGAATCCCTTAATCTGATCCCTCACTGTGTGACTCTCTAACGCTGCTATGAGACTTGAGATGATGGAGAGGAAGTTGTAATGACTCCTTGCATGCTAGAATGCATTTCTGAATGTGCTGTTGAACGTGCCTTTGTTATCATTACTTTGATTTTGTTTTGCTTGTGAGAGCAGAGAAGATCACCCAATGGAGCTCTTTAGGAAAATGACAATGTGATCTTGATATCACAGCTATTTGGGCCTCTGGTTTCATTCGGTGGTGTCCACACATCCTTTTTAGAGTCTTGGTCTTCAATACTATAGAAACTTAATGATGCAGTTATATAAAGCTGGAAAACATAAAGATCACAAAACACTTTCTGACCTGTGACTTTCAACTTAGTATTGTTTTTCATAATGCTAAAAACCCATGTCTGTCAAACTCAATATAGTGATCACTTGAGTAAAAAAACAAGACCAGACTTCCTCAAGAACCAGAGAATACATTTTAATACAGGCCTGGTGTTACCTTACATTATAGTAGAAGTCACAGTAATTTACTTTAACATGTAAAATATGGAAAATGCACCTTTAACCGACACTCCCATTGGATTTGGCTGTATTCCTATATGATATTTTTAATTAGGGATATTATCAATAAAGAGCATAAGAAGAAAGTGTATTTATTATCACAGTTCAAGATACAAACAATAAGTGGTAATGAACAAGCAATTTATTAAATTCGATGGCTCGACTCATATAAAAATCAGTTTGTTATTTTTTAATTATTGTCTTTTGCACATGCTGTCATTATTCTCACCAGCATTTACAGATAATGCAGCCTAACCACACCATGAAACTAGAGGCCGTGTTAACTTACAGTTCAACATTCACCCAAATTACATTAAAAAATATCTCAAACTTAAATATACCCAGTAGTAAAAATGATGTTTCTGATAAAGGACCTGGTTGTTTTTGTATGAAGCTGCTAAGAAAGAGCAGCCTTGTGATTTTTAGGGTCCCCCCCCCCCCCAATTCAAAGACACAGAAACTCTCTCTGCCTCGTTTCAGATTTTTCCAGCTTGTGCTTTTGGCTTCTTTGGTTGCGTTTTATTTTCGTCATTATTTTTTGTAGTTCCATCAATTTGACTTGTCCAAAAATCTCATTGTATGATGACTATTCTTGTGGTTGTTGTTAACTGTGACCTGGAAGTATTAGTCGTAAGATATCTTAAACAATGCCTTTCGATTACTGATGTTAAACACTTTACTTGTGGCTGTTGGTAATTTCAGGTTACTGGACGAGAGAGTTTAAAAAAAGAAAGACCTTCCAGGCCTGTGAAAATAGCAGAAAGTGATGCTGATGTAAGTGAATCGTTACGGTCTCAGGATTTGAAGATGAGCACGTTGTTTATCCGTCTCTTTCTTTTCTGTAAGATCTATTTTTTCTCAACTTCTTGTAATCCACTACAGAGAAGCATCTGACTTTACTGTGTGTTTTGGTGTGGTTTTTGTGTGTGCATGATTCTAAGCTGTGGTAAACAGAGGCGGCTAAGGGAAGGGAACGTATGTGCATTGCAACACTGTGGGGACATCCACGCACGCTGCACAGTGAGGGCCTGAAAGTATCGACCACAGCTTTTATTTTCCTCCCTGCAATTTAAAGAGAAAAATACATGTAATGGGAGTTTTAGATGTTGAGCTGTTAAATTTTTCAGTTTGATTTGCCTGATGCGGCTTCTCTGGTTCTTTGTTTTCTGCTGAATGGAGGTAAATAAGATGGATGTCCTGGCTTTTCATCATTAGCATTGTTCCATTTTAACAATTTATAAGAAATTGCCAGTAAATTTGTCTGAACAATGAATATTTCATGCAATTAAAAACAACAATATACGGCAGCAAAAATAAAAACAGCTTAATTATTAATTGAACAGAATGATAAATAGATCTGAGGGAAGAAATGCACTGTGTGAGAAAGGCTGTGAAGTAGGCAGACTTATGCTGTTTTCATAAACACATAACCCATTTCTGGGAAAACAAATCTGTCACTCTCAATTAAGGCGGTTTTTGCCAAAAGTGAATGTGAAAATATGGATTTTTGATTATGATTACTTATAATGGGTATTACCAGTTCTCGCCCCCAAAGTAGACAGTCTGGAGCCTTTTGATATTTCTCACTGCGCTGATGAGAGGAATTCCTCTGGGGTTTTCATACAGTTGAGCCTTATTGACATATTCCCAGACAGCGGAGACTGCGGGAGACGATCAATCCATCTTATCTGGCTGTGCTGTTAAACTAAAGCTTCACAAAGACAAGAAATGAACAGTCTGTTGTTAACAGATACTGTACTTCATCAGTCCAGTTATTGTTTTATCTCTTTTCAGTTTTTATTGTTGCATTATCTCCACACTGTTGAATTATTACAGCTTAACAGAGACTAATAAGAAGGAGAAGTGTACGTATAGTTTCTATCTTCTTATTTCTATTTGTTTTTCCTTTAGGTGAAATTAAGTCGACTGTGTGAACAAGACAAGATTCTCCAGGAGCTCGAGGCCACGATACGAACTTTGAAGGAGGACAAGGTTTTTGTTTCATACGCATATTTATTTTTCTCAATATACAGTATAACTCTTTGTGTGTGTGTGTTTGTGCGTGTGTGTATGTGTGTGTGTGTGTTGGCCTGTGTTGGTGTATTAGCGTGGCTCATGAGTGCTTCTTGCATCATGACACTGTCTTTCATGTCCCTATCTAGGACAAGTTAGAGTCTGTGCTAGATGTTTCCCACCAGCAGATGGAGCAGTACAGAGATCAGCCGTCTCACGTTGAGAAGATCGCCTATCAGCAGAAACTACTACAAGAGGATGTGGTGCACATCAGGGCGGAAATATCCCAAGTTTCCACGGTGAGATCCAAGCAGCACTCGCATGTTCTGTTTGCTTTTAGTGGAAAATACAGATTCTTCGTTTAAGTTCAAATATGAAGTGCAGCTCCCTCACACTTAGTTCTGACAGGGAAGGTTTACTCTGATTCCAACCACTCACACTGTCTCCTCCACTTAGATCATACACATACCTCTTGCATCACGTTTTTTTTTGGTTGGACTGTCTTCAGTATCAGCATCATGTTCGCCTCTATTTTTAGTTGTTCCCTTTTTGATGGTTTCTGCAAATGGCACAATGTTTCAGCTCGACAATGACAGTGTGAGAATGCGTGCTCGGGGATGAGCCTGAGGCCACAGGGAAGCTCAGGAGTGCATGTCTCCACTTCACAGAAAAATGCTTCAGTCAAAAAAACCTCTGTGATATTCAAAATATTCAGTGTTTGAGTATAAAGGGGAATTTTAAATGGAAATTACAGGATTACACAACAGTTAAAAGGTATTTTCCAACCACTTTGTCTGTAGTCAAACGTATAGGACCCTCCCAGTGGACAGTAGGTGATGCACATGACTGACTGAACGACTGAAACAAACTCAGATCCTGAGTGATTCAGATATAAACACTGGATTTCAATGAGGAGGCACAAAACAGGAGTAACTCAAGATACCTGCAATCCCGTAACCTGAGCCTATGTGTAAAGTGTGACTGTAAATCTCTGGGTTAAAACATTTTTAAGTAGCACTGGCTCGTGTAATGACTCCTCTCACTGGAGGCTGCTTCTTGTCTCATTAAAGCATGAAGTGCGTTCTGTCTTTGTTCTGCAGGAGATGGAGAACGCGTGGAATGAATACAGCCGGCTGGAGAGAGATGTGGACTGGCTGAAGTCCGCCCTGCAGGGACACATGAACCGCACGGATCTCTCTCAGGTCTGTGGAGCAGTGATCTCACTTTACAAATTAGTGCATATATGCAATACGTACATAAGTGCGTGGGTGAGTGTGATCATTAATGAATATTTTGGTACACGGGTAATTTACCGTGTATGTTATGGAAAATGTGTCCATGTTGAGGTCCATGTTTCTGTATGAACAGCAGGAGAAAGTCCAGATCAGAAAGGAGCTGTGGAGGATTGAGGACGTTATCGCAGGTCTCAGCAGCAGTAAAGCCAACTACAAAGTCACTATCTCCTCTGTCACCAACCCAGGTAAGACAAGAGCCACCTGGAGGTTTGGAAGAAAGATTCTGGTAGTTTTCAACCTGGGCCCAATGTCTTTAACTGTGTACATTGTAATCAGTCCAGGAGATCACCTCTGCCTGCAGCAGTGACACGACATTAGTGGCTACAACAAAATCTAATGGGGCAACTGGGACAGTCTACAAAATATCCACTAAAATGGCTTTTTTTTTACAATGAAAGGTGGATTTTTTTATCCTTGGTCTTTGCTGAGAATCTGCAACTCCATTGTGCAGCAGCTAAAAAAAATGATTATGCCATTAAGTTTATCTGATTAAAATCCAAACTCCTCTCTCCACCTTGTGTCTTCCTGCAACAACCAAAGTCTAACAAGACCTGAGAGTAAGTCTTCTCTTTGAATGAGATCGAGTACCTTTAGAAGACTTTCCATGGAGCGTCGCAGTTGCCCCCAAAAGATTACATTGTAGCCAGTGCTGCTGTGACACTGCTAACGGTGGTGGCAATCTATAATATCTATAATAAGTAGGGCTGGGCAAGTTAACTCGTTTAATCGAGTTAACTTAAGTGATGAGTTAACTCGATTGTTTATCTGCCAATTATTTTCTTTTTTCCTGTTCTGCAGCAGTCAGCAACAGACTTTCACAAAATAAAAGCCTGACTTTCACAATAAAACAATAAATAATCAAACCTGAGTTAATGCGAGATAAAATAATTAATCGAGTTAACTCATCACTCGATTAAAACGAGTTAACTTGCCCAGCCCTAATAATAAGCTTTTGTAAGTACCATTAATTTAAGCACCTGTTTATTCATATAAATTATAAACATTGGGCCCGTTTAAAAAACAGCTTAATTCAATTTAAACGTGAACTAAGCAAATTGTATTTGCAGTACATGCCATGTGCTCATGTTTCTGTGTGTTGTCCTTAAGCCTATTAATCCTTTTCTCTGTAATGATGCCTCGAACATTTACCATGGGAAAAGAAAACACAGTCTTTACAGTGTGTGTTCATGTTACATGTTCATATACGTCCCATTCCCCAGAGAGGAAATTTGTGCCTTCAGTGTCGGCATCATCAGTGCCTTCTGTGTCTGGGAGCCCGTCTGCTATGGAGATGAAACTGTCCCAGCATCAGCAGCAGCACAGCCCCCACCTCAGCCCGAGTGGCCACACCCCCACCCTCTCCTCCAGCCCCATCCAGCAGCTCTTGCACCACTCCTCCACGTTCACCAGTGGGCTCAAATGGGTGAGGGACCTTCGCCACAGAAGTAACTTCAGCTGGTTGTTAGAAACTAAAGACATACAAGAAAAATCACATCAAGTCTATTTACTTTGCTCACTCAGCTTTTCACATTTCATTCACTATCTCACATTGTTTAACAGATTTTCTGTGTGCAGGGTGAGGAAGATGTGCCTCCGAGACCTCCTCTACCTCAAGTCTACAGTCCAGATGAGCACCCCCCTACTGTGCCCCCGTTGCCCCGGGAGACGACGGTCATCAGACACACGTCTGTGAGGGGCCTCAAGCGACAGTCAGATGAGCGTAAACGGGACAGGGAGATCGGCCAGTACACTAATGGAGACAGTAAGGTACAAACCCTCTCTCTGTGTAACTGTGTGTGCTGCTTCCATCTCTATATGTAAGTTTCTTATCGGTCTCTGATGTCTGTCTGCTTGTCTCAGGTGGAACTCAGGCCTTTTCTGAGCGACCCGGAGCTCATGGGAGCTGGGGACGGCTCCAGTCACATCAGTGTAGTAACATCTGGACATGATGGAGGTTACCAGACGTTACCTAGCAGAGGTGCGTGGGTGAAAGAGCCTGTAGGATTCAGATGACCTCATTTCCACTAACCAAGATTCTTGTGTATATATAAATATATTTCGTATTACCATGTACATATTGCCAAGTGTCTTGATGTTGGCTCTGCCTCAGGAGTTGCTGGCTCCTCACTCAGACTAAATCAGTCTTCAAGCATCTCGTCGTATGTGACCATCCGAAGATCAGCCTCAGCTGCCGGCATGAAGGTGAGCCACAGACTAATTTATGAAGAATCAAATCCAACATCAAATAAAAAATCTGATTTCAAAGTGAAGACACAAATAAACAGAACGACAGCACAGATATACATGAAGTAGCATGTAACTCTCAATTCTGGAGCATATCAATGATGTTCATTAAAAGATTAATTTAGAGTTAAGTTCTTTAATATTAAGAGCTTTAGTTCATCTTGCTCCATTAGAACCAGCTGGAAGTTCACAGGTGGAGTGAAGGATGCTGTTATTTCTGCACCATGGGCTTTTGCAAAAATAATAACCACCAACACTGTCAGATGTAGATTTTAATATGTCAGTTTTTAAAAAATCACCAGGTACAAAATATTAATAATCATTTTCAAGAAGGATTTGAAGATCAAAAGATCTCAGATTTTAGTGTCTAGTATTCTAAGCTCTCTGCATCTGATTCTGTCTGTTCGCTCCAGATATCTCCTGTGTTCCTTTTGCATTTCCTATTTACATCAGCTGCTGTCTGCTTCTACCTTCTTGTTTGGCTTGTTGTTTTTTTTTCATTCCACTTCTTTACCTTCATCTGCACCTTTTGCTCTTGTTATCAACTCTCTTCTTCCTCCCACTCCTCTCAGGAGAGACCAAAAAGTGCCTTGGAGCGTCTGTACTCCGGGGAGCCGGCGCAGCAGCAGCAGCAGCAGCAGAGGGGGAAGATGAGTGCCGACGAGCAGCTGGAGAGGATGAAGAGGCACCAGAAGGCCCTCGTCCGCCAGCGCAAACGCACCCTGAGTCACGGAGACCGCCGCGCCGCAGCCTCGCGTCCGCTCTCTGCAGACTTTGGATCAGTATGTTACTAGAACAGAATCACACATAACACTCTCATGCTTGACGACAACCAAACCGAGAATGGCGATCTACGGTAGTGGTGCATGCCTTTCTTCGGAGTAGCTTGTAATACATTCAATTAATGCAGTATGATAATTCACTACTATTTCATGCACGTTGTTTCATGCTTGAATTGATCTTTTTCCCAGCAGACGTTTTGACTTGTTGATGAAGGGAACGCACAGGGTTTAAGCCCCCGTGTCTGAGTCAGCCTGTGGCCAGAGGCATTATGCTTCAGGGTTTGAATTTGTTGGTCAAAGGTAAAGGTTGCGGTCACCTTACAGAACTCATTTGTGGTGTTGTGAACGCAACATCTCAGGGACACCTGGAGAGGATTTCCTCAAATTTGGTACAAACGTTCCCTTGGACTCAATAGATAAACTGAATAGATTTCAGTGGACAAAGGTCATCGTGATCTCATATGAGTCTGGAACAAAATATATGTTCACTAAATCTGCACTGATTGGTGCAGGGTGGTACTTCCACTACCTTAGACGTAGTAGAATTACTAGCTTAAATATTGGCTCTGTTTTGTGCTGCTTTTAAAGCCACTGTGACAGTGGCCAATAAGCAGATGACAGGACCTGAAACTGAAGCAGCTAAATGGAATCCATCTATCAATACTTTTATAATTTACATCTGTGCATTTCTTTCTCTGACAAGTCAAAACGTCTTCAGGTGAAAGAGGCTGACAAAGATAGGTAACACTCTCTGCTTTACAATCCGTAGCACAAAAGTGTTTAAAATATAGAACTTTTGAAACGTGTTTATTATGAGGAGGAAATTATAACTTTTGAATAGGGATGCTAATCTTGCTAATATCTTAGAGTGTCTTGCCTATCAAACATGTAACACACTAATTACCTCAGACATCGGACCTTAATAACATCTACTCCCCAGATTCATTGATCATTTATGGTTATTTTCCCCTCTGTTGTATCCATCCCTTCTCTCCTCTGTTCACTGATAATTTCTTGACCGTGGCTGATTTCACTCTGTGTACTTTAACCATTCTACCACCCTGTTTCCTACCTGATGTCTGTCCTGTGTCTCTTCATGTAGATATCAATGTTCTTCAGTTAAGCAAATTGCTGTCTTAAAGCAGTCCATTTATTTGTGTCCATGTATGTGTGTGTATGTGTGTGAGAGAGAGAAAATTAAATAAAGTGCCTTCTTATTTTTCTACTGACCAAAACACTGCCATCCACTGAGCAATTTCTATTTAAACCGACTCAACCCAAGCTCCTCACAGTATTTTTCTAACTGGATTTACTTTAACTTGAATGAAGATGGAGATGATCTGAGTGTTGATGGGTTATTGGACCTGCTGTCCCCCCCCCCCCAGGTAATGTGAGAGGAGGTCTTTCATTTAGACAAACTAATGTGTCTGAAAACAAAGGTTAATTTGACTGTTTGCTCGGTGTCTTTATCTGCTAATTACTTGTTAGGTATAAGAATCCTTCATTTTGCATGTGAATGTTTGCAAATAAATAAACAATATTTTCTGATGAATATAAATTGCCATGTTTTTTATTCATTATTAGTGTTATGTTAATATGAATGGAACCTCATCGGTGTGAGTGAAGTGATGTTTCCTGTTTCTCTCAGTGGCATTGTGGCGTCTTCCTTATTTCTGTTGTGGAGAATTCACAGAATTCTCTAATGTCAGAGCCTTTCATTCCATTTACACATGCATACTCATCTATGCATGCTCCCCTTTTCTGTTTCACACCTGTACACACACACTCACCCTCTCTTCTATCACCAGTGATAACAGGTGCAAGGTACGAGTTTCATGACATTGAGCATGAAGGCAAGTGAAACGCGTCAGTTTCACCTTGACTTCGAGACATCTTGATGGCAGCATCCTGTCGTTTGTTTCACAGTTTATATATATTTTGTCCCCTGTGTGCGTATTCCAGTGGAAGAGAGAGCAAGAGTTTGACCTGCAGCTGCTCGAGAGGGCTGTTCAGGGCGAGGAGGCGCAGGGCGTTAGGAGCGTCCAGGGGGAGGAGAGACCCCCCGAGCACAAGGAGAGACCCCGGTCGCAGTCGGACGAATGGCTGACCTACCGCTCCACGGCCATGACTCCTCCTGCACAGGAAGTTGACCTGGAGCCACTAGATTATGACGTGGACCTTAACAAAGAGGTGAGTTCTCTTTGGCTCAGTGACGAAATACAGCTGATGAGTTCAATGTCAATACTTAGGTCAACTACAATGTCACCCAGTAGAGTGCATCAGCTGTCGAGGCCCAACATTCCCCTTATGAGACCATATTTGATCCAAAAGATCCAGATTTTTATTTTGATCTGCACCAAATTGCACACACTATTAAATATCAATACGATTTTTTGTATTGTGTATTATGTCTTGAGAAATTCACAGAAAAGTGGAGAAACAATGTGAAAGAAATTGAATTGAATCTGTATGAGAATACATCCTCCATGCAGCAGTGATAATAAATAAAGGTAGAAGAAGGAACATCACATTCTCTCAGAGACAGAAAAAGGGGCTGGAGTTTGAATGACCCCAGTCCAAACTGTACAAGAAGTTTCTGCAGACTGAGATTGTTACTTGTTTTTCAACTCACTGAACTTAGATCCTGAGAACTGAATAAAAAGACCAAGCCAACTGATTTGGTGTTTGGAAGCTTTTTTTATCCTCAAAAAATAAATACAAAAATAACTTTGAATCCATACAAAACTTTGAGCTGATCCCCTTTGCCTCAGCTGTAGTGGGGAACATTTTCTCTACCTCAGCATCCTGAAGCAACGTTGTGGGATAATTGGAAGACAACTGTGTTAATTAAATGTAAGTGAATGTTGAATTTGTGAATAGTAGAAGCATTGACCGCTATTCGCCAAATTGAGTTGTCATGTAACTGTGAGTGCTGCCAAACTCTCTAAGTGAGACATCAGGTTCCTCTTACGGTAAAGTGTGAAAACAGTATTTATACACACTACTGTTCAAACTATTTTTGGACTGAGTTGATGGGACGGCTTGTTTTGTTCTACCCTGGATATTGATATTGTCACATGAACACCCTCTTTCAGTGTTAAATAAATAAATTAAATGTTGGAACAGCAAAAGTAACATCGAGTGCTGATTGTATGAGGCTGACAAATGAGGCAGAAGAAGAAAGCAGATATACATCTGTAATGCTGTGTTGATGAATCACCAGCACCAGCCACTAATGTTGGATTATATCTGTTTTCTTCCAGCTCATTTCTCTGCCTCTGTCTCACACAGTCACAGTCTCTCTGTGCAGCTGCGTTCTTCCTCCACCAGCCACGTGTGAGGTTGTTTTTCATGCATGAACCAACATTAAACCACACACTGCAGCCAGAAACGTTTAGTAGTCAAGAGTGTAATTACTTCTCAACTCCTAAAATTAAAATTAAACTTTTGAACTCTGCTGTGTTTAAAGGGCGACATCTCCCACACAGCTCTTTCTTCATTCGTGTAAACCTCAAATTAAAGCTGAGACTTGGCACTTAACTTTTGTTGTGTCCATTATTTTTATTTCAAATTGAAGGAGCGGAAGCTCAGAGGCTGCTGAACAAAAAATGTTTTTTTATAACTGTCCCAATTATTTGCAGGCCTGACTGCGTGTGCTGCTTTCAGTTTTAAACAAACGGCTAAATTACCAGCTTGTTTCAGGTTTAGCTTCAGGAGAGCTACAGCTCATCCCTGAGCTCATCCTTACCTCTCACTCTACTTATCATTAATTATATGTGTAAATAATTTTACTGTCAATGTATTCAATATCTTGACTCAGAAAAATCTGTTGAATCCTAAAACCGGAGCTTAAACACTGTCTCTTCAGCCTGGCTTTTAATTAAATATGGTTTATAGACATACCTTTATTTTATTTTATTCTATGTTGTACATGTTATTCCACTTTACATAACTGTTAATATTATTATCATTTCTTTAATCTCCCTTTATTGATTAACTCTTCTAGTTATTTTATCTTTTTTAATTGTTATTCTACCTTATAAATTTATTTTAATGTTTAATTTCATTGTGATTTGTTTTTTCTTATTTTTTGGCTCATCGGCCAATTATGCAGCTCTTTAGACTGCACTTATCTGTATGAAAGGTGCTGTACAAATACAGTTTGATGAATTGATGAGACTTGTGTAAGTGGTAGAGTTGTTCTGTGTCACACCTCATAGCAAAGGATGCTGACGAAGCACTTTGGGTCCTAACACACATCATATATCTCTGTTGTAGCTGTCGAAGCCTCAGAAAGTGCTCATCCCAGAGCGCTACGTGGACTCGGAGCCCGAGGAGCCGCTGAGTCCTCAGGAGGAGGAGGAGCGGCATCGTAAGGTGGAGCGCATCAAGAGCATCCTGGCAAAGTCAAGGTAAATCAAGTCTTACTGTTAGTGCATCAACGCAATATCAAGTATGACAGAACTGCATTTCTATTTGAGTGCGGCCCTTTCAAATATGATTCCGGTTAGACCAAGATGAAAGATAATACCCCCACTGCGCTGTCATATCAATAACAAACACGTATCTGTGTACATGGGGTGTAGCGTGCAGAACCTGGCACCTACAGTGTGTGTGGACAAGCCGGAGGGGGGGCTGCTGGCCCTGGACTCGGCTCTGCAGGAGCAGGAGAGGATCATCACCATGTCCTACGCTCTGGCTTCCGAGGCCTCACTCAAGAGCAAACTCGTCGCAGGTTGGTCATTCATTTCTTTTCATGGTTTCTTTGCTTTATAAACGGAGAGTTTTAGTGAATTTTCTCCCAGTAACAAATTAACATCTTTTGGCGGAAGAAGCAGCAGGGATAGAGAGACAGGGACGCAGCCTTTCAAGAAGGCTGGATTGATGAAGTGGAGATGAGAAGGGCGTAAGGTGCAGAGCCGGGCAGAAAGGCCGTTCATTTCTTAATAACCGAACATTATTCCTTGTTAGCGGCTCAGATAGCTTATAATTGCGATCCGTGTAGAATCTTTCAGACGGGGGAGGAATCGCTTGATGAGGCCATTTTGTGAGCTGATCAATGACCCAGTCAAACTCTCCTTCTGCACACCAGCGCTGCTGCTTTGAACACAGCTCTGAACCCGCATAAAAGACACTGCACTCACTTTTCATCTCTTTCATACTCTACAGCAGGCAGGCAAGTTCATTTTCACTGGAGCTGCAGCAGATTGTCAGTCTGCCAGGCACGCACACACACACACACACACAGGCACGCACACACACACACACACACACACAACCCCACACAGTATATCTGTCACACACAGTAACACTCAAGCTGTCAGCATGTGTGGAAGCTTAATATGCACAGTGAGGCAAAGTCAACAATTATAACATTATTTCCAGCATAGAGAAATGTCAGAGAATATAACTGGTGGCATCTTGTCAGTGGAGACTGAATCAATGACTTTCTCTCCCTTTGGTGTTAAAGGCAGGTGTGGTGGTGGAGGTGGAGGTGGAGGTGGTGGGGGGGTGCACTTTCAAATCAAGAAGAGTCTGTATTATACATCCAGCATGAAAGCAGGAATATTCAGCACTACAATTAAATACAGTTGGCCTTTATATATTAAAATAGGTGGTATGCTGATCAGTTACATTTGTAATTAGTTGTCAGAAATGTTGAAAAGAATCTCAACAAAAAATATCTACAAAATATTAATGACTTACAAAGTACATTGTGTAGTTCCTCCTTTTTTTTTTATTCTGGTGAAATGTTCAGATGATGAAAAATGAAACTGCACAGATCACAATAAGCTTCAAACGCTTAACGCTGGTGTTGATGTTAAAATATTTTCCAACCTAATGACTTTTGTCTAATCGATATCTCTCAGTGTTTCACGTTCACCTGAATTCGTCAACATTTTATAAAATCTGCATTGAACTATTTATACTACGAAACACTTGAAAGCTGGTCAAAGCAAACGCACATGCAGTACATGTAATTCTGCAAACGTGTGTGAAGATGCTGTTGAAGAAACCATCTGTATCTCCCTTCATGAGTCAGGGTGGGGCTCCTTCACACACACAACATCCACCAGCAGCTGCTTTTGTCAAGTTGAGCAAAATGTCAAATCTTTCACTCTGATTGAACCTTTTCACATGAAAGGATAAAATTATTTTTCTTTGTCATGTGTGATGGGTAACTTCATATTTTTATATTTTTGGATTCTTCTGGACGAGTCTGACAAAGCACGATATTTGAAAACACCATCTTGGGCTCTGAGAATCCTTATTTTCTAAGATTTCAATGACAAATATATTTTCAAACACAAAAGGTGGCATCTTTAGATTTAACATTTTCCTTTTGTTCAAATATCAGCCCTAAAAAGTACAAAAGATATTTAAGGGTACAATGATATAAAAATGAAACACAGTAGCAGAGAATAATTTGTGTTTTTTTCTGATTATTGATTCTAACAATTATCAAACCCAGATATTCTCATTGGGTTATTTCGACTGAAAAAACGATTCTATTGAACAATATTGAAAAAAGTATAAAAAAATAAAAATGACATTAGGTTTGGTTCCTGCAGAGTCAGCAGTAGTTGACAGAGCGTCATCACTGTCACAGATTTCTTTCCTTTAATTGTTTTGCTCTCAACCATTTTTCAACCTTCAACCTGTCACAGGATTAACATCACATGTCGTTTCTCTCCCTCTGTCTTTTCCTCTCCTTTCTCCTCTTCCTGCTCATAGTTCCTCCACAGGCTAACCTCCCCGCTCCTCCTCCCCCGCCCCCTCTCCCTCTTCCTCGTCCGCCTCCACCTCCTCCTCTCCCCCCCGTGTCTCTGGCTCCTTCGCCCCTGTCCCTGGCTACTTCGTCTCTGGCTCCGTCGTCTCCTCTAAGCAACGGAATTCACTACACTTTTGTCTAACCTGAGAAACGAAGTAAGGCCTGAGTTGCATGTTTCCCGGTGCTCATGTTCCCAGGGGCCGCCGCACTGATTCTCTCTATCATGGGGGGGGGCTGCGACGGGCCCTAGCACCTCGCGCTGCTCTGTTGTGATCGTGGGAAACACGTCTCGTCTGGATCGTGGGGGGGGAAGCCCTGCCTCCGCTCTCCCATTACAATCAAAACAAACATCTGCAGGCAGTCTGCTCGTCCCACTGTGATAACTGTGTGTAAATTGTTTTGTTTTTTGCCTCTTTTTGTACCACTGCCAAAATATTTATGGCTGATTGAGGAAAGAAAAGGCAGCGCGGAGCGGGACTGTTTGTAGCATTGTGTGTAATTAACAAAAGAGACACCTTCGGATTTAGCGCCTTGACAGTTCACCAGTCAGCACAGCTGCATTCCTCCGCACCAATTAGCTCCCCATCTGTAGCCTGGCAGTGAGAAGCCGGAGGAAACACACACACTGGAAATCAGCGTCACTGTGAACGCAGGAGGAAGTGTCATTTTACACCGTATTAAAAATAGACTCACCTCCATCAGACAGACCTGACAACCACCTGATTACTCCATTTGATTTCTGAATTGGTGGTGGTTCACTTAGGAGGCAAAAGGATCCACGTGGACAAATAAGTCTGAAATGAAAAGCTGGAGGAGATTAAAGAATAACATGTCCACACATATGTAGAATAATTACATGAACACACACAGTAGGAAAGTGTCCATCCAGCTGCATTTCACCTTTGACCTTTATGTATAATGCATGTCACAAGAGGTCAAAGCATGAAATGACCCGGTGTCAGTGTGGCATGATGTGATCATGAACTGTATAAGAAGGCTTTATTCCTTAAAAACTTGTGTGGCTGCATGTTTTTCCGCTTATTATTGTTGTTGTTTTTGTTGTGTGATTCTTCTTTTCCCCAAACTGTTTCTCCTGAGTCGTCTCACCTCACGTTCAGGTCGGCTGTTAGTGGGGATGTGATGTGTCCTTGGTTTTTGTGGTCAGTTTTTGTGAGTTCTGCGATCAGATATTCAGGATCATATCGTCAGATTCTGTGTCGGTATAAAAATACTAGAACCAGAGCAGAGATCACTGAACTGTTCACCAACCACTGGTCCTGCAACCTTGTTTTACAGTTACTGAGAATTTGCAATTTTTGTGAGTGTAGTTATTCACATGTTTACTGATCATACAGGTTTCATATTTGTGTGGCAGCTATTTCTGCCTTCAACCTCCTGATAATATCATTAACGATTGTCCCCTGATGTGACTTTTAGTAAATTCAGTAAAGTTAGTACATTACTAAATGTAGGTGTACGTTTAGGGGACAGGCTCACCAGACTAATACATATTTACATCTAGGAAAAAATACAATTTGGTTAGTTTAAGGATTAAAAGCAAAAATGTACTTCTGATCGATATCAGGACAGAAAGAGTCTGGCCTTTTATTTCTGTGACGAACATAAAAACTTTGTGTTGTGACGTCTTCTTCTCTGACTTCAGAATGTTTGTGTCCTCACTCTGTGTTTCTCCCTCCTCTCTTCTCAGCTCAAGCCATCTCTGGACACTGAGGTGCTCGTCCACATCGACAGCCACTGGATTCTGCAGGAAAAGAGGATCTAGTTTGGTTTTGGACATTTTCACGTCTCCATAAAGCAGCAGAGGAACCGTAGTAAAGATTTACAAGACAAAACATTTCTCTCCGAGGCTCAAACAGCGTCGACTCTCCGAAGCACTAGGAAAAAACTTCCTTAGGAAAACTGTGGGAGCTGCTGTGCTTATTAACTATGAGTGTCTAACAAATGTTAATCTCATAATAATAAAAAAGAAATATTTTCTACATGTTATTGCACTTTGAATTGTACACTGTATAGCGTTTTCAAGGTATGACTGACTGGCTTGTACTTGCAGTGGGATCTCAACTGGGAACATTTACCAGTTTCTTTCTTGTTTTTTTCTGGTACAAAATGTTACGAACAAGCTGAAAGTAAATGTGTCATGACAGTCACTATTTTTATCAAGACTCAGATAATTTTCTTACACCAAACCCCTTGAGATATCATGTGTATGTATCGGTAGCACTGCCAGTCTCCTTGTAGCTTGCCAAAATGAATTTTATTTTTGCTTACATCAGGACAAAAATAACCCTAAACATATTTTCTGTGTGACTGGGGGGGGTGGGGAGGTTGCACAATGGAAATTTATAAAAATGTGAATATTAAAGATATTAACACAGCATCTGGTTCATCATATACAAATGTGTTTATTTCCTGATATTTCTCATATTTCTACATGAATGAGTTGAGCACCACGCTGTCAGACGAGTGTATTTAATCAACCAAAGATATGAAGTTCGGTAACTGTGAGAGGAACGAAGCTAAATGTTTACTTAGCCTTTGATGCCAAACTGAGCCGATTTAAAAACAGTTTTAAAAGAAGGAAGAATTTCCAACAAATTATAAGGGTCTAAATGGTTTAGGTGGGAGTCATCGAGTTCAACAGCAACAAGTAAAGTGTGTTTGCAGGAGCAGGACAGGGTTGCCTTCCACAGATTGGTGTTGTTCTTTTCCTGCTGTCCACTTCTAGACATTTAAATCCACATGGTTTTGTTATTCTTCAATCTGATTAAGAAAATTAACCCTAAAATCGATTTAATCATTAACATTTAACCCAAAAGAGCCTTTGTTCTTCATCATATTTCGCCGATGCATTTATTGAACGAATCTTTATTCCAATCATGTACAAAGGAAACATACAAAATGTGCACTCATCACAGCTCCAGGATTCTCTTTGAACCTCCACATTGATTGCCATGACCTATTAAACTTCCTTCTATTATTTGAAAAAGGAACCAAACTATGGCGGGCTCACAGGAGGTGAAGTTTCAATACAAAAAAAAAACTGAGCGGCTTCTTGAAGTGTTTCTTAAGTTCAAAGCTTTCTCCATCTCAAAAGAGCATTTTTAATTCCGTGTATTTTCACCCAAGAAGGTGGATACTAATAACTCTGGATTCTGAAGTACAGAATTCATATCTTTAAATGATGAACCCTACCTCCTTTGCAATTGTAAAAAGAAATTTCTAAGAACATGCGATTCAAAAAGAAAGGAATAGTGAGAATAAGTTTTAAATAAAAAAGTGAGACATTGCCTTTATGCCCAAATCTTGCAGTTTTCAATACGAATATTTATTACATTTATCATAAATCACTGCAGTACATATGCATAAGCAGGATGTTAATGGATGCAGAACCCTCGCCTTGGTTTGTCTCTCTCTCAGCGAGCTGTTGTGTAGTTCCCTCCCAAGTGACATCTTTATCTCTGATTGGAGAGTAATTACTTTCACTCTTCTGCACCGCGGCCGTGCTTTGAAAACACCTGAGAGAGAGAGAGAGAGAGAGAGAGAGAGAGAGAGAGAGAGAGAGAGAGAGAGAGAGAGAGGGAGGATGCACCTCCCACAGCAGCCACAGCCTCCCTGCCTCCATCTCTCCTCCAGGATCGGTGGCCCACAGCACCAGCCGGCCCTGGTGGCTAGAAGACCCATCGCATCCTCCGTTCTGCTTATTCCGCAGTAAAAATGGGATGTTTTTCCCTCCTCCTGCAGAAAAATTCACCCGAGACCCTCCGCCGAGAATTGTGGCATCTCCATGTATTGACGTCTGGCTGCTGGTTCATATACATTTGTTATTCTATGCTCTGGACTTCAAAGAGAATGAAAGAGGGCCTATTATGATAATTGGGTCCTGTTCTGTTAAACGCAATCACGGCCTCCCGCATTAATCCTTTACTAAATACTTACTGGCTTCAGAAATGCTTCTTCACATGGGGAGAGACTTAAACACATGCGGCTCAGTCTCCTGACAGGAGTCTTAGTCAGAGTGGGGTTTTCTACACGTACATAAAAGCTAATAAACAAGCAGCAGTAAATAAAAGAGCTCACGCTGAATAAAGCTCTGGTGTTTACAGTGAGCTGCAGAGACACAGATCAGGCTGAGGCTTTGACTTGTGTTGCTTCTCTTTTTTTTTCTTTCTGGCAGGTCTGCGGTTGAAAGGAGGAAACCTATTGAGACCCTGCTGAGGAGTCCGACCTTGTTCTCAGGTCTATATTGTTCACTACACTGCACCCTGCATTTGTAACATATTCACTCTTTTCCCCCGACAGCCGCAGAGAAGGGAGAAATCCTACAGCGATTCCCAGTGATACCTATATCTCCATCACATAAAGATGATTGTTACTCGCCGACAGTGTCTGAGGATTAGACTACAGTGGGAAACACAGTGGGGATCCGGATTGTAGTGCAATTGTACAAATACAAAAGCAAGGAAGCCGATGCAATAGGTGCTTTGATTTCAAAAGAGTATTTTATGCTGTTTTATCATTCTCCAGCTCCACATACGGTACATTTTTTAATATGTAAGAAATAGAATGGAGATTTGCTGAATAATTGAAGAGTTAAGAATCACTGAATATTTTTCCCAACGTGTGTGCGCGCTATAAAAAGAATAGAGGGAAAGCTGGATTAAAGTCACGCTGCACCACAGTGGCTCTATTTGCAGAAATTAAAACAATAGCTTCTGTGGAAATCTTTGATTCCAGAGCCACAGTGTTTATGTAATAAAGCCGCGGCATCATTTGGGAGCAAGTGTTGAAATAATAAATATTGAATAATGCGTTTACTGGCGTAATATAACAGAAAGAGAACACAATCCCTCCGACATAAATGATTAAGTGCGTTTTGAGAATGTGCTGTGTTACATTAAACAATGAATTCATCTCATGTTCCTTAAACGCTCGGCTTTTACAATACCTACAGTGAATTGGGCTTTTTGTACATAAAAGCAATTGCTTTGTAAATGAAGCAAATGCCTCTGGGCCTCCTCTTTAATCTAGCTGTTCCACACACACACACACATACACACACGCACACACACACACACACACACACACATACACACACACTGAGCTAAGGGAAATTTACATACAGTCAGCAAAGCCACATAGAGCTGTGCAATAAAACAATAATCCTCCCAATATAAATTTAATCAACAGCCATTTAATAAAAGTCCAATATATATATATATCAATAAAATGCTTTGTATAAGCACAGTGAAGAGCTGTAACATCTAGTTGTTCCACCGCAGATTTGTAAAATAAAGTCATTTTCAATGCCCAGTAAAGTAGACTTTAAACCACAACCTTTACTCAGGAGTGAAAATCAGTCTTTAAACTTAAAAGAAACAATAATGTGACGTTTATCACAATGATCATATTGATATCGACTGATAAGAACATTTTCATCGCAATCTGATTTCAGCCGTATGGTCCAGTCCTAAAGCTACATGAATATCCGATATCCAATAAATCCAATAAATATAAGAACCTTTTCATCTCAAAGCCTCCATTTGAAAACGTTTTGGTGAAACACAAACGACAACAGTTGCAGAAGGAGAATTCACTCGTCTCATACGTTCACTGATTGAGCCTCAGATATAATGTGCTGACAACATAGGTCACATAAAGTCTAGTACTGGTCAACGTGTATCCACGACTCGAGTACAGACTGGTATCTGGTATATTTGTAGTATTGTTGGCACGGTCCGTGTGGTGGTGTCCCTGATAGCTATATAATTAGAAATGGCATGTTGCACTCCTTATTTCAACATGATTAATCAGTGGTTCTCTGTTAACTTGAAAGGAAATATTAGATCCTAACTAAACTTTGATGAAATCCAGAGTTACAAGTAAGAGATTTGGGTCAACTAATGAGAACAGAGCGTCCCACTTTGCAAGTCCAATGGAGGGAGAGAGAGGATTTGCATGTATGCAGATAGTGTTTGAATTAATTGTGTAACTTGGCATCGGGTAATGACTAAGTTGTGTTGTTGTTTTCTTTTTGTTGTTGTGGAAGTTGGTCTTTTTACAACTGGACCACGTCTCACTCACTCGACGGCAGAGTGTGTGTCGGGTTGCGTCATTTCTCTCCTCTTACTGTACGTTACATTTTTACACTCCGTATAAAGCAAATCACAATGAAGTCATTACCATGCTTTTTCATGAGCTTTTGACAGAGCAACATGTTCTCAGAAACAACACGTTCTAAATACAGATGTAACGTCTCCAATCCTCCAGCTTGTATTGAGATAAATGTTGGAGGTGGCAAAATGTTTTAATTTTTAAACACTGGCTCATAACAATTTTACTTTGTGTTCAGAGCTCGTATTTACCGTGTGTGTGTTCGACGGGTTTACAACTCTATAAACATATATCTGAAAACACTGAGCACAAGACTATTCATACAAAGAGAACTGTTATTCTGTGACATTGGATATTCATAATCTGTTCATAGCAGACGCTGGCAGAGCCATGAATAAACACTTAAAAATACCCTCATAACAGATATAAATACAATATCAATGTTTTTTAAAGCTCTGGACACATGATTATTTACATGACTATTATTGTGTTATTCTGAAATTCAAAACTTATATGAACTGTTTATAGTTGATGTTAACAAAGCCATTAATAAACACTCCTACCTGTTAATAACTGTCTCATAGTGAGTGATAAATATGTATTAATTGTTTACATGTTGCTACTAAAAGCTAAATAGAGGGTTAGGACAAACTGTGACTGGTGAATGGAGGAGGTGAACTCACACCACACGTTATCCTTCCTTCTTCCTCTTTCATAATGCAGGTAATTATGAATCCTCATTGTGAATACTAATCACCATGGTCCTGAGCATGAATCAGCTGCACACCTTTGAAACCTGCTCCGCGTGCACTGTAATCAAAGACCCCCCCCCCCCCACACACACACACACACACACACACACCTCACCGACTGACTGACTGAATGGTGTTCTCTAATTAACCATGCAGAACAGGAGAAGAACACATGTTAATTTAATGTAACAAAAATGTTGATTTTCATGCACTCTCCTTTTCAAATATTTATGGGCTAGACTTGAATTTTTCCGAGATGCATCAAAGACTCACAGGGTATGCAAATGTGTCTGCCTTATCCCCCCCAACAAGTTGGACTGTCTTTTCTTTCGCTCCTCATGCGGGCTGCCAGCTCTGCCAGCCGAGCCGGAGAGAAGAAGCCATCACCTCTGTTTAAAAAAGAAGAAGAAGAAGAAGAAGAAGAAGCGAAGCCTAAATTCTAGTTTTTATAAATGTGGTGGACCCCTGCTGGGATGAACCCACCAGGGATCGTCTGTCACAGGTTAAAGCAAAGTAAACATAATGAGTCATAAATCATTTATTTTACTTCTGATGGAGATCAGCTTGTCATTTTGAAATGTGGTCTAAAAAACACAGCAAGCTCGCCTGGTTGAATGGATAATGACTCATTTTACTATGAGTCGTTATTAGAGTCCAATATTACGGAATACATGTTAGAATAATTTAAAGCAAAATTTAAAATTCACCTTAAAAACAGCAGGAGTCTGTGGTTCCCATCTTCTGGTTTGTCTCATCTGATGCTGCGGGACACAGGATACACAGGCATGTGCATTTCCCGCAGTGTCCAAAAGGTGGCGCATGAGACACGTCAAACTCAGGTTTCAGTGCGGGTGGCGAGAGGAGAGTCCGCAGCTTCAGACTCGCAGCAGCCATCACATGTGAAGCATCATGCGAGGATCTGGATAAATACAGAGTGAGACTCGTGAGGGAGCATTTATAATTACTTACAATTACATTAGTACAAGAGGAGGCGAGAATTAGATTCTTATCGTTTCAGATCGTTCAATGTCAGGAGGAGCTCAAGTTCAGAAGTAAAGATAGACAGTTTTTTATTCTCAAGGTAAGTTATTTCTTTCTTTAATATTTATTTCACAAACACACACACACACACACACACACACTGCAGACGTTGCAGCTTCGTGAACAAGAGGAATCAAGGAGACTTTAAACTTAGAGGAAATAATAAGTTGTTGCTGCGTCTATATTGGAACATTGCGATGCTCCTGGAGTCTGATGGGGTGATGTAGTGGATGAGTCTCTCTCTCTCTCTCTCCTCCTCTCTCTCTCTCTGTCTCTCTCTCTCCTCCTCTCTCTCTGTCACTCACTTTCTCCCTCTCTCTCGGTGCCTCTCCTCCCTCTTTCAGCTCTATGTGACTCTGCAGTTAACAATCAGAATTTCGTGGTGCTGTCTGAAGCTCTCTCTGTGTGAGTAACTTTCTTATTTCTATTGTGTGATGCATGTAAATCTGCTGCTGTGACACTTGTGACATGTAGAATCATGTAGAATCATGTAGAATAAGTGACTGGTGGAGAATCAGTGCTGTGGGACGTGTTCATTTATTAGGTTTATGTCCCTGTCACCCAAATGCTGCGATTGATTTTTAGATTACAACTTTTCCTTCGGCTTATTTTTTCTTTTTTTTACTTCTTCTTTGATCTGTGTACGGTTCTTACAATTGCTATTTCCGTGCGTGTGTGTGTGTTTGTGTGTGCGTGTGTGTGTGGCCTCCTCTGAGCTCAGCTGATCATTTCAAACATCTGGATCATGTCAAAAAAGAGAAGTGTTTTTAATTGTAAAAAGAAAAAGAAAGAAAGCTTCTGTTTGGATCTGTGGCTCCTGGCTTCTTTAGCTTTTTATTTTTTTTTAAATAACATAGGATTCATTTACTGTTCTAACATAATATTAACTGAATAACATACATTAACAAACTGATGCATAATATTGATTATTTTAGTTACAGCTTCAGTAACTTCAAAATAATTGTATGCATACAAAATACATGTAGCCATTGAATCTGTGAAATTCGGTTTTAAATTTATCTGAAGTCATTACCAACAATAAAACAATTACACATTAATCGTTTTATTTGTTAAATCTGTCTCTTAATTTAGATCGTGTGATTATCCGAATTAATAACGTCTCTGCGGTAAGTCTTTTATTTTTAGCCTGTTCTTTAAATGTTGTAATTTAATTATCTCATGATAAAATTAAGAACAACAACGCAGTGTTAAAACAATAGGACAATTATAAAACGCTCGACATGACGAGATGAATATATATTTTGGACGGGATGACGTTTACAAATAATTATCTTTAATATCCAGAAAAGCTGCGGTGGATAATGTGACAAGAAATTTGCAAATATCTGAATGGAGATCCGGAGATGTGCGAGTGAATCAAAACCTGCAGTGATATCATCAGGTTTCACTTCGTATTAATGAAAGACCAAGGAGCTTCACGGTGGAGGTATTTTTAGTTGCCGATTGATTTTTATGCAAATATGACAGAAGTCTAAACCGGTCCCTGAACTCTTCCTCCTCCTCCTCCTCCTCCTCTCGCCGTGTTGGTCTCCTCAGCTCACATCACACATTTTTCTCTGTTCCTGCAAAACTCTGAAAACTCTTTCACTTTAGCTCCGGAGAGGTCAGCGCGTCATTTCTCTGATCAGGTTTATTCTAAAGGAAACGTGTCACTTAAAGGGAAAAAGTGAACTAAGGAGAGAAGTCCCGCTGAGGTGGGCAGTGAATGCGTGTGTGTGTGTGTGTGTGTGTGTGTGTGTGTGTGTGTGTGTGTGTGTGTGTGTGTGTGTGTGTGTGTGTGCGTGTAGCCTGTGCAGTGATGATCATTTAAGTAAAGCTTATTAAAGTGAATAAAGTGCGGCCAGTAACCATCCTCCCTGACTCCACTTTTCCTCCACCACACATCCGTCTCTCTCTCTCTCTCTTTCGCTCTCGCATCTCTTGTCTGAGAGGAGGAGGGGTGGGGAGGAGGAGGAGGAGGAGTGGGGGCTGGGGGGTGGGTGGGGGGGTAGTCCTGCCTCTTTGCCTTCCTCAGATCAATGCCCTGGCCACTCACTTTCTGATGTTGCACGACGGGAAATGCTTTGAATACTTGCGACATGGCTGCGCGCATTGATTGCCAAAGATTGACAGCATCAGCTCCGTCTCCTCTTGTCTGAGCGAGAGAGAGAGAGAGAAAAGGGGGGGAGACAGAAATAGAGAGAGAGAGAGACAGAGAGAAACAGAGAGAGAGAGAGAGAGAGAGAGACAGAACAGGTAGGCGAACTACAACAGCCACTTGTTTTTCCTCAGTGAGTGGGACAGCTGAAGTTTCTCGCAGAGAGAGAGAGAGAGAGAGAGAGAGAGAGAGAGAGAGAGAGAGAGAGCAGACCCGGGGATCCCTCTCTTCCTCACGCACGGCCGCGTGTTAGTGCCGCAGATCCCGAGACTCAGAGACGGTCTTCACGCGCACGGGCACGACAGAGGACAGGACGCACGCACGGTTCCTCCACGCCACGGCCCCGGACCCTCAAGGTAAACAACACGACTTTTGTCAACACGCAGCACCGCTGCTGGGGGGGGGGGGGGGGGGGGGGCGACGCGTTCATCTCCTGCGTGGTTTTGTTGCCGATTGCCCCCCCACCCAACCCAGGACCACCAGCACCAGGGAAGAGAAGCAGCGGTGGTCCTCTGTCAGCGGAGCGGAGTGGACACACGCACGGTGCGCGCGGTTCAGATGGAAAACCACTTCCATAAAGTAAAGTGCACGCGTCGGGTCCACGAGGCGCGCGTGCGTGTGTGTGTGTGAAACTGAGTGCGCGAGAGTGTGCGTGATCGTTACAAACTTTAATCACCGCGAGGATCTGACGCGCCGAAGTGAGAGGAGGCGGAGGCGCGTGCGTGTACGAGCCGGATTCACCGCGGAAACCAGCGGAAGCTCATCCTCACGCGCCGCCGCGGGGCTCGAACCCACGGCTGTTTGTGTGTTTGTGTGTTTCCTCTTTGTTGATCCACGCAGTTCAGCCTGTTGATCTCACTTTAACCAAACACCGTGAAACCCGTGGTTGTCACTGTTGTGTTAAACGTGTAGATGTTGACAGTGGTCTTGGTGTGTGTTGTTTACACGTCCCGTCACTTTCCTCTGGGGCCCGGGGTTTGACTCCACGACGCGGGACCGTTCATTGACCGGGACAGTGACGCGCGTCCCGGCTGCTCTGCTCGTCCCGGCTGCTCTGCTCGTCCCTGGTCTGGGTTCTACCTTTCCCCCCCCACACGTTCCCCGGCTCTTCTCCCACAAACTGCTTCATGTCGTCCGCACATTTTCTATCTGTGGTCCACTTGTCCCCCCCCCCCCGGCCCGGGGTCAGGTTCAGGCTGCTGACTGGGATCAGCTCTGCCCAACAACTTTCTCTGGAGGTCACGGGGAATTGACCCGTATAGAATTCATGCGCCATAAATGAAAAGCAGCGATGTGCATGTAGAGGAGATGCACCTCTACGGACTCTTTCTCCTCCAGTTACGCAGGAGTGTGTGTGGAGCTCGGCGGACTCAGAAACAAGTTCGGTGTGAAAAGTGCCAGCGTGCGTGATACAGCTGCTTTCTCTCCCCTTTTATTCCGCCGCTGTTACGAGACAATTAAAAAACAATTAATCCGCAGGTCTGTAAATAAAATCATTATTGTTTTGATATTTTTTAGATGAAAATGTAAACTCTAATAATTTTGTGATTATTTGGAAATCACTTCCAATATTTTTAATACAATATTTATGCTGCACAAAGTTAGGGATTAATTAAGTTTATTATAAAGGGAATAAAAGTTAAATACAGCCGATGGAGGGATGATATTGTCAGCGTATTACGCAGACGTCATGATTTAAAGACGTTTTCCTAAAACAAATGCAGGAATTATGGTATTATTTAATTAGAATAGAAAAATATCTGAAGGACAACACTGTAAACCATTTTAAATACAATCAAATTAATGCGCATTTGTTGTGTTTATTAAAAACGGATCACCTGCGTTATTAACCACGAAAAAACACCTGTGGATAACGGCTTATAAATACACACCCTGCTCTTAAAACGCCTCTAATATAAAAACACATTTCCAGGGTTCTCTCAGAAATAAAATAAAAACCTGGAGTTGTTTGTGCTGAGGTAAAGTTCTGACCCTATGGAGGAGTCGCTCTCTGTGGGTGGGGGGGGGGGGGGGGGGGGAGACACAGGTCTCCTCATAAGGTAAGGCGGTTGTGGGACCAAACGCGAGCCTAAATGGCACGTTTATAATTAGACTGCCCATTCAGCACATTGTCCTGATTGCTATACAGGGACACTCGGCTCTGTCTGTGTGTCTGTGCGAGTTGCTGTGTGTGACGGCTGCTGCACAGAGTTGAGGAGGGGAGAGAGGGAGAGAGAGAGAGAGAGAGAGAGGGAGACGCGGACTCGCAGACCCTCTCACGCACGGACCCCGCACTTTGCTCCCATTTAACATCTCGCACTTATTATTTTGCGCACAGGAAGAACAGTCTTAATGAAGCACCTCGCTCCTTTGTGCACTTCTTGGCGATTATTACGCACAACTCGGATCGTAATAACCGAGGAAACGTTGTGTGTGTGTGTGTGTGTGTGTGTTGATATGATTTTTGGCTGATCCCCTCACATCACTTCTGCTGCTTTATGTTTTGGGAACATATGTGTTTTGCACGATTAAAAACCCTAATTGACAAAAAAGAGTGCCCGTTTTGTTTGGTGCGTGGTGGTGGACCGAGCAGTGCTATCACACTCATCATGATCACCGACATGGCCTCTTGTGTTTTCAAGGACTTCATCTGCGGGTGGATCTCGGGTTTGACTTTAAGCGTTTTTTTATTTGCGAGACGGAGAAAAGGCAGCGAGCCTCGCTCCACCTGGTGAAACCTTTCCATGTGCCTGTGAGTTCAGAGGTTTTTTTTAGGACTTTTATTTTGACACGCAGGGTCTAGAGGAGAAGCCACCCGGCTCGTCTAAACAGATCCTGCTGCAGTCTGTCCCAAGTTCAATGTCTCCCGTGTTAAAGAGCAACTCTGCTGCAGACACATTCATTTTTTTGCGTTATTGCACATCGCAGAGCCGGAGAGGGAGAGTGGTGTGAATGAACTCCCGTCTTTAAAATGGGTTTTAGACCAAATGCCAAGAGCTGAATGATATTTGTGGGTCTCCTTTTTTCTTTAAATCCGTCCTCCTCATCCACAGGTAGGATGTGTTTATACTGAGCTCTTGTGCCAGCAATTAGTCGGATCAAAGAAAAAGGGAAAGAGGAAAAAAAGAAGAGAGAAAGAGGGAGGAAGGGAGAGAAGGAGGAGAAGGGGAAGGGTTGCAGACAGAAATGTGCCTTATGTGGCATTTGGATATTTTTCTATGTTTCACTCCACATGTGTGTGTGTTCGCCTGATGCCATGAAGTTAAGAGCACCTGCTGTTTTCTGGGGATTTTATTGTAAAGTTTAATCTCGACTCGATGAAAAATAAATCCCTGCATCAGTGCTGATCTATACATTAGTTTTTTTCCAACGTGTTACAATAAAACCCAGGTGTTATTTATCTGAAAGAAACAGGGATAAAAAAGAAAGTGTAGGTTTAATTTTTACGGCCTTGCTCCTCTGCTTTATCAAAGTGTATTCCTCTGCAGGGGGGAAAAATGAACTCTTAAATGATATTACAACCAATTTCAACTCGTGATAAACTGATTTCACAGTTAGAGGATGAAAAAAACCTTCTTCTATTGGCATAAGTTTGCAACAGGGATAAAAAATGATAAGGATTTGTTGTCATTTTCAGCAGTAATAAAAGTGTGATGCTGACTGTATGTGGATTATTTTATACAAAGTCAAAGTTGTTAGGAGCCTGCACCCGGTTCTCTCCGACCCTTTGTATGTTAGGTGTAGACGGCTCACTGCTGCATGTGTGTGTGTGTGTGTGTGTGTGTGTGTGTGTGTGTGTGTGTGTGTGTGTGTGTGTGTGTGTGTGTGTGATTTAGTGACATCTCCCTTCTCCCAGATATTCTGCAAGGATTCAGTCTTGACACGTGTAATCATTCGATAAACATTTTGATTGGAAACGTCAAAAAACCCAAAACGCCACTGCAGTGTGGCGCCCGCCGACCAGATGTCATTTAGACCACACATCATTACTGGGACTTTACACGTTGCATCTTCCCGTACACTGAACACGTGTGGGTTTTTTTGTAGAGAGAGACACCTATTTTGTTCCTAGTGACAGGACGCTGTCAGGGCGAAAATGTACAGATGGGGGGGTGGTGGTGGGGTTGGCAGTGGGTACCAGTCTCCGTCCGTCTCCGAGTGGTGTGAGAGGTGGCGGCGGAGTGTCTGCGAGACTCGATGATAAACAAGATGAGAGGAGGTAAACAACAGCAGGCCTGGTAAAGGTAGAGGAGGGGGGCGACAGAAGGGTGGAGGACGGCAGGAGATAATAAATGTGGCAGCACATGTTGTGACATCTGTCTTTCTAAGTGTTATCTAATTTGCGGTAGAATATTTCAACAATGATGAAAACCTAACAGGGATGTGCCAGATGAGAGGGTTTTTTTTTCGGAGTTGTTGCTTCCACGATGAAGTTTGTGAGAAGGCAGTGACGTGTCCCTCCTGTCGTGGCGCTTGGCTCTCTGTCTCGGGACCCTGTGGTTTTGGCTTTGCTCAGTGTTCTGTATAATGCATGCATGCGGCGACAGAGTGTCCTCTGTGCACCGATGCCACATTCGGTGAGGTAGACCGGCTTCCTGACGACAGTGGGATTCGTGCAGTTCAGTGCATCGGTCTTGTATTTGAATGAGATGGATTTGTGCTCATGCAGGAGAAAACTCGTGGCCTTTCTCCGTCTCTCATAGAGGAGAAATATAGAAAATCGGTGCTGAGCTGAGTCATCAGGAGCCGACAGTGGGGCATCACCTCCAGCGGGTTCCCGTCCTGAATGAAAACGCTGTTTGGATGTGCGGAGCCGGGCAGTTTAACGCGAGCCAGTGGAAAACACTGATGTGACACACCAACTGGTTGAAAAAAATATATAAAAAAGAAGCCTCTCAAGCTTTTACATTTTGAATCGCATTTGCCACCATCTAATTTAGAGTTTTCTATAAAGCCGGCACAGGTTTGTCTAATGTCAAAGATTAAACTTGAGCACACGCAGGATTTTGTTCAGGAACAAATAGATCCTACGTGTTCCGACATTTACTGAACATGGACAAGGGCAGGGGCTGTTTTCTTCTCTCCCTCCTCCATTAGATCCCCGTGTCCCTCTGGCTGCTGTAAGTGAACAGTATTGCTAACATTAAAGGATTACAGATGAAAAAAAGTCTAAATATGTGTATCTTCACAGGAGCTGTATAATTGCACAAGTAACCTAAGTGGCTCATTTTGATCTGTATCATTCACTCTCCCACCAAATATGTTTTCGTCAAAATAATTGGACTTTTTTTTTTGTCCATAGCATAGTTGTGCATAATTAACTTTCATTTCCAAATGCAACAGCTATGGTAAGTAGCCTGTGTTGATATATCTTTTTTTAAATTGCACATTAATATGTAGATTTAATTGGACTGGCCTTGGTGGCCACGTGTTTGTGACACAGGTCTGGGACTGTAATCAGGTGGAGGAATTAGTGGAGCTCATTGTTTTTTATGAATCAAATGAAGATTTGCACAGTGGCTGTTTGAAGACGGTTGCCTTTATTTCCATATCAAAGAGACACACAGTGCAGCCGGGCAGTAATTAAAATGTGGTGGATTTTGGAGTCCCCCTGCGCATGAACACACACACACACACACACACACACACACACACACACACACACACACACACACACAAACACACACATGCACGCAGGCACACATTTTCCCGCTCACACACAAGCACAGCGACACATGCATACTCTTTCTCTCACTCAAACACACACACACACACACACACACACACACACACACATTTTCCCGCTCACACAGAAGCACAGCGAAACATGCATACACACATACTCTCTTTCTCTCACTCAAACACACACACACACACACACACACACGCAGCATATGGACCTAGGCTGAGAACATCAGGTTGTGTGAAAAGAGTGCAGGTGTTAGAAACTGAATTTTAAACAAACACTCGTGTCGCTTCATGTTCCCTTTGCAGACGTTTGGATACGGAATCCAAAGCCAGTTGAAGAAAAACACACAAACACACACAAGTTAGTTTTCTCACCCTTTCTTCTGGCAACCATTTTGTTTGAGAGAGTCATACATTAATTATGTTTTTTTTCCCTTTGACTCAGTAACAGAGTTTTCACTCACTGAAGTCACACTAGCCTTATAATATAATCACACAGCACAGAAATTATCCTTATTTATCAAACTGTCAGCATTTTATATAAACTGCATATATACATATATGTTTTTATATAAATGTATATATATGTTCACACACACACACACACACACACACACACACACACACACACACACACACACACACACACACACACACACACACACACACACATATTAACGTTCTTCATACTGTGTGTATTTGTGACCTTGCTGCATAATAGTGGGATTATTAAAAAAAGAAGCCCCCAGTGATTCCTGCCCTCCTAGACTTAGAGAAGCTCTGAAGACACAAGATTGTGTCTTGTGAATGAACAAGGGAAAAGAGATTAGTGTAATGTGGGGTTTTGTGCTGCTCACGCACAAAAGCATCACAACAAGCCTTTTCCTCGTGATCCGCAATATTGTGTGTGTGTGTGTGTGTGTGTGTGTGTGTGTGTGTGTGTGTGTGTGTGTGTGTGTGTGTGTGTGTGTGTGTGTGTGTGTGTGTGTGTCAGGCCGTTCCTCTGGGCAAACCGCTGCCTGGGAGGAAGTGTTAGAAGACTGTATGAAAATATAACTGCAGCCAGCAAAGGCAGCTGTGACACTGGAAGTTTTTATGTAAATATAATGTGGACCTTAAAAAAACCTCACCATGTTCGTCACAAAGCTCATTTGAAAGTCTTTTTTTTTGTTATGAATAACACTCATTACTCATTAATAATTTCACCGTTCAGGGTTGAGCATGAGTCACAAGGTTGTGACTCACTCATTTACCCTTTGTGAGTAGAATATTCAATTGATCTCCAGCTTGTGAAAGTTTACGCATTTTCTTAGAAGGTCTCCTCTGTCAGTATGAAGCGGAACAATTAGACGTTCTCCAGCTGGTGGAGGTTGACAGCCGGCCTGGTCTCTGCCAGCTTGATCTGACATGAGATGTAAAATATGCTCCGTAGTTATGGTTAAGCCGACCGATCTGGCTCCTGTGCTCTGCAGTCCAGCCTCCAGGATGCTGGGCGCTGTTTAGCTGGCACACAACTGTTTTTAGATCAGACTGGCATTTTAGTGTTTTTGCAAATACATAGTGTGTTTGTGTGCATGTATACAAGCCATGTGTGGTCTGAATACGTGACTTGGGTTGGGTATTGATGGTACTATGGGCAGACGTAGTACACACATGTATGGTTACATATGGCCCATGGGGGTGTCCCAAAACCGAAACACAAAATCCGAGTTGACGATAAGAACGGTTTATTTGTTGCTTAGGCAATTTTCAAGTTGAAATTTAATATATTAACTGTTAACATTCTTGGTGTTGTGAGGTAGCTACTAGCTAGCTGCAGGCTAATGTTACGTGCTGCCAGAGCCGCGTAGAGAACAGTTTCTCTAACTCTGCACCTATTGCAGATCTCAGATCAGGCTCTAAACGGAGGCAGTGAAACCTGTGTTGTGATTCGCTGCGGTAGGTATCGGCCGTGTAGGTTCGCCCATAATGACCACATTTACCACAGTGTAGCACTTGGATCCATGATGCAGAAGGCTGGTCCAGATAATTGGCTTAATATGACTTCATCAAGAAAACCTCCCCCGCATAATTAAATAAATGCTAAAATGATCCGAGACACCTCATCTTGCGTATTAATTCTCATTCAAAATGTGGATTAAAACCATAGTTGGTTCTTTACATGTTTGACAATAAACTTCACAACAAAAACAGAATTTGTTTGTTGTTGCCGCTGGAATTCAACTTCTCGCAGATAGCGGGTGTCAGCCGTGCTGGATGGAAACAAACACCGACGGACCGTTTGCATCACGGAGCAGCTACTGTGACATCTGAAACAGGCGGGGAAGTTATGGAAAAGAAAGGACATATTGGGCCAGAAATCAGATTCCCAACAGTTTTTCCTGTGGAAAATGCTAATGCACTGTGCCAAAAATAAATCAAAGTGACAAAGAAGGAGGGCGGGGGAATAGATGGAAAGGGTCTTGTGGCTAAAGTTCTGATGAAGTTAACCATAGCATCTCTCCTTACCCAGGTCTTTTGTTTCCTTTCTCAATAATTCCTTTTTACACCGACTTGGACGTGTTACAAGGCTTTGCCCTTAATGTGCATTATGAGCAAATGGCTTCAGCAGACCCAACCACAAGCTTTCTCTTGAGTTCTGTCTTTCTCTCGCTCTCTGTCTGGCTTTGTTATCCTCGCTCTCTCTCACCCTGTTGGTGAAAAGACGGGCTGAGAGCAGATTTTACAGCGGCTGTCTGAGGCTGAAGACTCCACACAAATAATGATGTTAGTGTTGGTGTTGCCTCAGACCTCTCTGATGATGAGTAAGTACATCACTCAGTCCCATTTTGCCTAAGAAATAGATTTTTCTTCTCATCGTTCGCATGGTGAATAAATCACAAGGGAAATCTTCGCTGTTTTCAAGGTGGTCGAGGAGACTTTCTGTATTAGGTGGGAGCTGACATTCACATTTCATTTGTTTCCAATTGGCTCAGTTTCTCAACCTCAGCCGCACAAGTGACTGCAGGACAGACTTTATCCATTACTCTGTCTACTTGCGCCATAATGTGACCATAAGCAAAGCAAAGACACTAATGTTCGGGAAAATAAAAAAATCAACTTTCATCTTAAACCAACAAGAAAAAATCTCATTTTAGCCATTTGGACGTTTTTTTTGGAGGGTTGATGAAATAATATACACACATATTAGAAACAACTGTTGAGCACAGTGGAAACATCTCACCCAGTCGGTACTTGCACCTATAAGCAACTTATGATTGGCTCAGCTGCACTTTTAGGCAAAGTGCATCTACAGCGAGAGAAACGGACTCACAGCTCGAAGAATAAAGCCAAAGAAGGAACCGACTGCGATAATCACTTTCTTGAATGGGACTAAAAAAGAGAAATCTGCTGAAATGATAGAGAAAGCCTGTGGTTTGGCCAATGCAGTAAATTTCCCATGAGCCTCTTTGACAATCTGAGGGGATAGCCACTCTGGCACACGCCGCACGCCCGCCCACACACACACACACACACACACAGAGGCAGCACAGTGTAGAAACCTCCAGGAGAGGGCTGGTCCGAAGGAGGATGATAGACAGGAGGTGGGAGAGGAGTCCCAGATGAAGATGATGGGAGGGGTTGTCCTGTTTGAGGAACAGTAACACTCACTCTTTTTTTCCATTTCACAGAACAGTCTGTAAAATCTACAAAAACTTTGCTTCAGCGAGTGGAAAGAAAGTGTGGAACAAGTATTAAAGTACAAACGTTCAGTGTATTTGTAGAAAAAGATGAATCCTTTGCTTTGGGTGGGATACGACCACAATTAATGACCCGACAGACTGCGAACAAATATATACAAATGACTTCAAACTTTCCCTCCTATGCATCTTCACATGCAACTAATTTGCTGCAGTTTTACGTTCTTATACTGCAGAGTAAAGTCAACGGGAGAAGGTCAGGCATCACGTCATAAGTTTTCTTTTTTTAAGTATTTACCACGCTCACCATGTTTCTTCCAACCTTAACAAATTGTTTTAGTTTCCCAACCTAAACCATAATGTGCTTAGCATAACCACAGCGTCTCCATAACTCTAACCAAGTGCTGCGAGTTGCCTAAACACAACCCTGAAAAAAATGTAATCATGCTTTGGTTGCGATGAGACTCATTTGTAGCGACAACACACCAAAGCTTTTTTTGCTGCAGCGTTCAACATAAAGATTTTTAAAAAAAAAACACTTTCAAAAGGACACGAGAAAAAATGACAAATTAGACAGGAATCTGATGGCCTTGTATTTGTATGAAAAAGTTATTGCCAATTGCAAATTTGTCGTATACGAAAGCTAACAGTAGAAGACCCTGTTGGACTGAACCATCAGTCAGATGCTTGCTCCTATCGGTGCATGCAGGAGGCTACGGTTGCTCTGTGTCAGCGAGGAGAAAGGTTTTACGTCCTCGGTTCGGGGTGGGGTGGGGTGGGGTGGGGTTGAGGGTAAACTGGGGAGGTACAATGTTCCTCCTTATCCTCAGCAAAGCTAAATTTATTGGTTACCATCTGCAGGGTGGAGGAGTTTGGGTTGTGGCCAGGCCAAAGAAAGGCTTCTAATTAAACAGTCATCATTATCAACTTGTGGTCAGTGATCATCGTCCCCAACACTGGTTCCCCGAGATGAACATGGAATCATTGAGGCTTTCCTTCAAGCCCTATGTTGGACTGAATTAGAACAGAAGAAACGGAGGAGAAAAGTGCGCGCGAGGAACATTTTTTTTTCCTCTCTTGGCAGAACAGGCAGCATGAGGCCCTGTGCCATATCCACTCAGGTTTAAACAATTACCCAACATCAGAGAAACCAGTAGAGCCTCAGCGCTGGCACGGCCGTCGTGCGTTTGACTGCTGTACTTCAGTCCACGGTTTCAGACATGGCCAAGTGTCACATGTAAGCGGAGCTTTCGATAATTTCAATTAGTGTAAGAGGGTGTGCCTGCAGTATCTGTATCACTGCTGTTGGAGGAGCGTTCCTTTGAGGTTGACAGCCCCTTAATATAGTATTTCATGGTTTGATGTGTGAGTGACACAGAGGCTCTCCGAGAGGATGGCAAAATGGTTTATTAGGACCTAATTAGAGCCCTGTGATTAAAGGGGAAGTGACTGTGATTAGGAGACCTGCGGATGATGTGGAAACATGGATGAATATTCAGAGGAGTAAAGCACAGTATGTTTTAGCCTGCCTGCGTGTGTGTGTCTTTGTACACTATGTGAGTCCAAGTTGCCTCGGAGCAGTTGTGTTATAATATCATCTTAACAGTGGATCCATGCATACGACTGTTACAAGTTTTTACAACAATCTGGCACAAAATGCACAGAAATACTTGTGTAGTCGATGATTTTGTGTCAGTTGATTCATGCAGGAATTCAGAAGTCCGACCAGCAGCTCTTGTTTTCACTCTTTTTTTATAGTTTCAGTCCAGCATGTAAGAGTAATGCATCACTGACCTTCACAGCCAATCGAACGTGAAACTATGAGGAATGCTCTGCAAAGCCAGGTCTACTTTGGGAAGCTTAGGGCACTTGCAAAGAGTCGCACATTCATGTGAACTTCGGAGTATGTGCTGTTTAATCAAAGTGATAAATGGTTTTATTATTATTATTTGTCCCCATCGATGGAGGGTTAGCTTTGGATTTTCTTTCTTTTCACTGCACAAACTTCAAACTTTTTCAGATATGTGATAGCCGCTGCCATTAGAAATCATTTATGGGAGTGTTCTGAAGGCAGGAGATTGTCAGCGGGGGCCGAGGCGATTTTACAATTTCACAACTGACTTCCTCCTTAAAATGACACTGGCTTACCTGCCTATTACTCCCTTTGATTTCTACAGTGCATGCTTCTGCGCTCTGAGAGGTATTCATAATAAGCTTAAACTCTGCTGGCTTCATTGCTAAAGGGTGCTTATCTCTTGGCTATTCAAGAGAAAGAAGGGTAATATTTTTTCCAATTTCAACATTTCACTGTTAGGCCACACTCGGGCCCAGAACGTTCAGAGGTCTGTTGTGGAGAGCAGGGAACACACGATACACAGACACATACTGTACGTCCACACGTGCACTGACACAAGGACATGCACTTAACACACATACACACACTTTGTCCATGGCTTTTCTTAAATATATCCTTTTTTTTCCATTTAAAATTGAAATGGTACAGCTTTGGATTATTATTTTTTTTCACGGGTTGGAAGTCACATGTTCCTACACATCAGTTATATTCGGAGAAAAGGAACCCTGAAAAGTGTTTTTCTTTTATTACATCGATCATGCTTACCTTGCAGCACTTATTACATATTTGGACATGCAATTTAATCTATTTACGTTTTCATTTTGTCCCCGTGGAGTGTTCAAAGCGCACTCAGCTTCACAATGTATACTCATATGTAACGTAAGATATACCTGAGAACTAGTTTGTGGTGAGCAGCAGTGGCCATGGAGGGCCCTCTCTCTTTAGCTTGGAGCTATGTCAGTTTTTTCTTCGTGTAGAATAATGAGAAGCATGTGTTTGGCATGTGGAGAAAAAAAAACAAGAAAACATGGTGATCTTTCATGTGACCCACCTGTTGTGCTTTAAATGCAGTTAACACCAACCTCATGTGTCCTTTATCTCACAGGAGCCTCTTCCTCCTCCTGCTCGTTCTGTTGCATTCTCTTCCTAATTATTTTTCTCTGGGCTCGGCAAAGACTCACGGCTGGTGCTTGGCCGAACACAAATGGTAGCACACAGGAGCAAAACTAAACACTTGAGCAAGAACAACTAAACATTAATGACTATAAGAATTTAAATACACCTAATCTGTAGGTGCAAAGTGTTTGTTTTGAACGACATCTCTCTCCAGCAGTTAACAGTGTGCAGCGGGTCGGCCCCGATCCTCAGCTCCCCAGCCTTTGCTCCGCGGCCTCGGCCTGCCGGGCTTCTCAGTTTTTACAGTTTGCCATGCTGTAATGGGCTCTCAGGACATGATGGGAATATAATAACTGCTTGACAATGTTGTTCTTACCCCCCTCTCATTCTCCACCAAATGTAAAATGTGCCCAGAAACATGGCATATATATGGTACAGGTTGTGATGTCAGTTGTTATTGCTGGACATGTGAACCAGTAAAATTTGGATTATTTTCCACAAACTGCTGTGGGGAGTGCATTATGTCACAAAGGCCACATTGTAGCTGGTTGGGTGTAGAGCAGCGTTCTCTCTCTCTCTCTCTCTCTCTCTCTCTCTCTCTCTCTCTCTCTCTCTCTCTCTCTCTCTCTCTCTCTCTCTCTCTCTCTCTCTCTCTCTCTCTCTCTCTCTCTCTCTCTCTCCCTCTCTCTCTTTCCCTTGTTCTGTGCATTGCCCGGGCCACCTTCTGTGCTTCCAGTCCAGACTGCTGCCTGACTTTATGCCTATTTCCTTTCCTTGTGCTGCAATCAATGGACAATGGGCCTATAGGATACACTGCATAATGGGGAAAAAAAATCATGAATAAAAAAAAAAAGTGTGTCCAGACTGACTGCCAAGAATGTTATAAAGACATTTTTTTTTTTTCAGCATGCGAATTGATTATGTGTAATACTTATTATAATATTATGGGGTGTTCATACATTTGATACAGCTCTGTGAAACACGTAGAGTTAAATTAATAGAGGATGGGTATGATTTGAATTCCTTTGCTTTCCTTCCTTGCTTTCCTTTTGTCCTGTGCAGTATGGAATGGAAGAGCCTCCTGTTTTTCCACTAATTAAATTTGCCACTTACATACACTGGCAGGAACCTCTTACCTTGTTTGACTTATTTATTGCCTGACTGCAGAGGTAATTTGACCTTTCATTTCAAAGGCTCTTGTTTTAATCCAGAAAAGGAGTGTTAAACTCAATTATACCAGTGATCAGTGGCTCAAACACTACATTTGTTTCCTGTGAGGGGGACAAGCCAACTGGAGTCCTCCATGCTCCCAGCTCCGTGTCCCTTACTCCTGCCTGGTCCCTCCAACCCTAAAGGGTAACAAGAGCATGAGAGGGAGGGGAGGAGGGGGTAAATTAGGAGGAAGGAGATGGGGATGGGGGGGGCGGTGGGAAGGAGGCAGACATGAGTGAGATGAGAAAGGAAGAATGGAGAGAGAGCGAGAGAAAGAGAGAGGGAGAGAGATGGAGGCAGAGAGGAAAGTGCCCCACAGTTCCTGCCATGTCACTGGAGATTTGTGTTCTCCTTTTAAATCATTTCCCTCTTTAGCAGATTAAGAAGCAGAAATATTCTCAAACTGATCATTTTCCCTCCCCCCCCTAAACGCACTCATTTGCATTTGCATACGCTGCTATTAATTGAGGGTTTCAAAAAGAAAAAGACAGATGACCTGTGCAACTGTAAATAAAAAGGAAAACAGAGGTTATAATGTTAATTGTTCAAGTGGCTGCACAGGCATGTGCCCCCCCCCCCCCCCCCCCCCAACGATCAAATTTACACCAGTGACACATGCATACGCTGCATTACAGACTTTTTCCTCCAATTTTTGTATTCAGGATTTCAGCTATTATTTTATTTACATGTAAATACACTTGTCCTCTCTTGTGTTTTTGTTAATTTGGTTTAGTTTTTCTAATGAGACCCAAATAGATGATGGCATGTGAGATATCAGCTTTAGGCAGGACGCAGAGGAACCCATTGAAATGCTGCTGTGGTCACTGCAGCGTTGTTGTGTTATGTGAATAGAAGATGAAGACTTATTTTCCAAAATGGAATATGAACGTTCATTTTCTTCTCCGAACACTGCAGCCCATTTAGGACTTCCTTTACTCCGTGACATGCAACAAATGTTTCCCATGTCCACAGTTAAAGTTGTCTGCCCGCATTGTGCCGGGCGTGCTCGCCGCTAAAATAATTATGTGTCAACTTAAGCTTGCCTTTGCAAATCGAAAAATGTGCGACAGTAATACAAGTCATTTGTGGGAAAGGCGCACTATCAAATAGCGCGTCTCCGCTTCTTCCCACAAACAAGGAAAACGCAGAATAATTTGCGGACACCAATGCCTTGTTGTAACCTGATCATTTATGGATCAGTTGTTTCCTTTCTGGTTTAATTCACCATGTGATTGATTTTCAGTGGCATACTGTTGGAAAGTATCCACACTAAACTGTGCCTGAAATGGGGAATCATTTGAATACAGATGCTTACAGCTAAAGCCTTGTCACTGGAAACCACTCGGAGCCAGGAGACAATTGCAGGTTGATTATGTTGCTTCTGACAGAAGTTGCAAGTCCTTTGTACCAGGCAGGGATATTTGCATCTAAATGCTTATTGTAGAAATCTAAACAGCATAAAGACTGATTGTAAATGCCAGCTGTTGGGCTGCACTCGGGAATAAAAAAATAATTTCAATAAAGGGAAATTGGGATGGAAATGAGGGAATTATTTTCAAACATTGGAGATGAAATCAATAAGTAGGAAACAACGCAGTTTGTTGTGCTGGTTGCTTTTATCATTATTATTGAGCGTGTTTGTAATCACATATGAATCTATTTAAAGATTTTCATTGTATGTTGTAACTGGTGGAAACACAGTGTTTATATCCAGCTCGTCCTATTCTTTGCTTCCTGTTACAGGCTGTAACTAGTTTGCACCGCGGGTATGAGAAGAATTACAGTAAATTGAAACATATTTAACACATCTGCTCCTTTTCGATATTATTGTGTTTACAGGTATTTTGAGATCGGTGAAATGTGCTAGTTTATGCTTTGCGATGTTTGTTTGTGCGTGCATGTATCTGTTTGTGCACTGTGTGAAAGTGCAGCTCTAAACGTGGGTGTACATGTGTGTGTCCGCCCGGCGCCCAAAGCAGAGTGATGCCCCTGCTGATTGTCCTCCTCTAAGCTCTTTGTCCTGCAGCACTCAGTGTGTCTGCCTCCTCGGGAGACTGACAGGCTTCTCTAGTGTGGCTCCACAAAGGCCCAGCCTCCTTTGAGGTGTTAAAAACTTCCATTTATGCATCTCCCTGGACAAAAAAAAAAAAAAAAAAGAAGCGCCCGAGCCCATTTGAGTCCAGTAGCAACAGAGGCAGACATTGTGGCCACGCTTCTCTAGCACTCATTTCACAGATTCTGAAACGAGTATATGGTGAACAGGGTTTGAAGGGCTAAAGTGCCCCGCGAGGACCAGGCGATAAGAGGGGAGGAACGCCAGCACACAGTAAACTAGAAGATGGGTCGAGGAAAAATAAACACATTACCTGGAGAAGAGGGGGAGAGGAGAGGACCCCTCAATGCACAGAGAGAAAGAAAAGGGGGAAAGAAAGAAGGAAAGAAAGAAAGAGCATATCTTGTAAGTTATAAGAGAAGAGGTCTCGTCAGCGTGTGAACAGACGAGCCTATTCTGTGTTCTCTGTCTTAACCGTCTTTGAAGTGCGGACTATATGAGGGGGAATCAAAGAGAATTGAGAGGTTGCTCGGCCGCCAGTGAGCAGCGCTGGGGACTGAGCGCCGTCCATCGCCGAGGAAAACATTCTATTTGCTGCCTTCGCTCCCCGCACGCTGCCGCTCAGCCCGGCTGCTCAGTAAACAGACTTTTTATTCTTGTTATTTCGACGCAGAGGAAATGACAGATAATGTGTTTGCCAAGCAGCACATGAAAGCCGCGCTCAGCCACAGCACTGTATCCATATCAGGCTGCTGCTTGTAACAACCTCCGAGGAGATCTTTTTTTTTTCCCTTCTGCTTTATCTGACACTGCTGCTTTTGACATAACACTGACCAGTGTATTATATATATATTTTTTTACTCTCAACAAAGATATTTGAACAGCAGTGATGCTTTGGTGGTCATTCCTAACACATTGGTGCGAGACATTTTGTGAATGTCTGGTCCGCCGGATCGGCCTCAGACAGGAAAAGAAAAGGCAGTTTGAGGGAGACAGAGGGTAAAGATGAAAAAGAGAAGAAGAGAGAGATCTGTCTGGCCGTGACGGGTGCTGGAGAAAGAAACAGCTGTTTGCACGTGACCGACCTGATTCCATCGCCAAATCACTCGATGACATAGTGGATCTCTGGTAGAAATAATGCTTTACATCACAGGACTGACCTTCTGAAGTTTATCACACCAGTAGGAAGTGATTAAATATACGAGGTGAGGTGACAAAAAACTCCACAAATTCTACCTCCATAAAATGATCCGTGCCAGAGTGCCTCCAGTTTACCTGAACTCGGGCTGCTTGCTGCCCACTGCTGTCTTCTTCTCATTCCCGGCTATGGTGATTACTCCCTGCATGGAAGCTGTCGTTTCATATTTCACAGATGATGCCACTGCTGAGAGGATTGACTTGATGGAACTGGATATTTAACATACAATCACACGTGTTCAATTACTATGTCAGACATTTCTGTGCCAGAATGTCCTGCGCTTCACGCCTGTAGCCCCCCCCCCTGCCTCCCTCTTCCACCCATTTCCCTATTTCCCCTGAGACCGGCGTTATAGCCCCCCCCCACGCCGTCCCCGGCCACACTGGCTGTGCAGCTGCTGCTTGGGCAGAGATAACCACACTGTATCCAGGTAGGGAGCAGTGGGCTGATGGCAGAGATTACCTCTATTGTCCAAATAACTAACTCGGCAGAATTCCTACTTTAGCTTGTTTGGACGCAGGGGAAAGTGAGGATTTGGAGAGGAGGATTGGGAGGAGGTTGCAGATCTGGATGAATTCCAAACAGAAGTTGAAGTACAAGTTTTGGCTTGCCTAACGCAGACCCACTAAACTACTGGGGCTAAAAGGAACATATGCATACGTGCAGAAATGTGCGCAGCAGAAACACAGACACATGTAATGCAATTGAAACGTGTCTCACATACTATATAGAAGAAGTAATGCAATATAGAGTTAACTACAGTACATGGAACATAAAACCTGGATTTGGTCCGGACAGTTCTGTTGAGGTCGCTCTCTTCTGTGTGGTTTACAGCTGTGGTGATGTCGTCTATTGATCCTGAGCCATTGTCAGGCGATGGTTGGAAAACACGACCTTCTGTTATGGTCAGGGAAAATTAAATCAAGTGTAGCCCACACTGGACGTGAGCACATGTGGGGGATTTGACGGTTCAGTTGATTTGAAAGTGATTCTGTGCTTTGGCAGCTTCAGCTCGAGGAGCAGGTCCAGCAGGCTCACAGTGTGTGTGATGTGTCGTGTAAAGATGCATGGGAAGTTTCTACATGGGGGGGGGGGGGGGGTTTGGCTTTAGCTACTGGTTCATTGCAGAAATGCAGAATTTGAATTTAGTCCTTTGTCCCAAAAAAATGTGTTCATACGTGTAAAGTGTGTTTGTCGACACTACAACACATTTAAGGTTTGTGTAAGTGTGGTCAAGGTACTACACAAATATTGTAGGGACCTAGATCTGATCACACATTCTGAGTTTGGTAAAAAACAAGATTCATAATGTAAATCAATTGAGGTGTGTGTGTGTGCAAGGCATGGCGTTTGAAAGACCAAACACTATTGCCGAGCTCCTGGTTAAGGTGAGGATTAAAATACGAATTGTGGTTAGGTTAGGCACGAATTGGTCACTGTTAAGTTTGGGGCTCAGGTTTGAGTTAGGCCAAGCAAAATGAATGGAAGTCAATGCAGTGTCCTAACAAGTGACGCTCTGTGAACACGTGTGTGTGTGAGCTAGCGATGCCTAGCCCAGGCTAAAGAAAAGGCCGCTCTTTGACAGAAATGCCACAGGTGGATGTGAGCTCTCTGTCTCTGCGGCTTTGATGTCGGCTCCATCCGTCTGTTTGGATTCAGTGTGGGAGCGGCCAAAGCTCCAGTGTTTCCAACGCGCTTACTTTATTTTTTAAAAGAAAAATCGTCTTTGTGCCCGGTTCCGACTGTTCACTCGTGGCCTAATGGGGCCAAATTCACTTGGCAACAATTCCTCTCCACTCCAAAGAAAAATAATGGGAATCCCATTATATTGGTTAAGTGTGTTGACAATGTATTAATAAAAATGTGGTGGAAATAATAATTTGGGTTTTGGGTTGACTGGAATTGTGTTTAATAAGTTCCCGTTCGTCTAATTAGGAATGGGGGGGGGAGTGCCTGTTTTATGTTTCCTGCCTGTAGGGCTAATTCACAGCAGGAAAAGAGCTGTTACATGCAGCTACAATGGGCTGGTTGACACTGACTCTTATTACACCACAGGGATTACTACGTTTGCTTCATTATAATATCGTTTGGGGTCGCTCATTATTTGTAATTATAAATTCTTTTGTTTCCCCCCCCCCCACATCAGACAAATAATTAACTTAAATAACCATTGAATACGAATTACATTCCCCAATGTATTATTTACCCCATTGTTCTCAATCAGCATCAGATTATGGATTCAAAGCTTTTTTAATATCTACTCTCTGTAATTATAAGAGTTCTCGTTTTTTTTTTGCACACCAGGAATCCAGCCTATAGTCAGATATTTGACAAAGACTGGTTTATTGAATTACTCTCCATGTAATATGTGGTTTATCCAGCAGGCTTGGATTGTCGTGCAGACTGAATAGCTTCTCATATAAGTTAATCGTGTGTGTGCGTGTGTGTGTGCGTGTGTGTGTGTGTGTGTGTGTGTGTGTGTGTGTGAACACAGGGAGGGTGGGTGGTTGCAGCTGGAGCACAGTTCATAACAGTGGAAGAGTCTGTGTTTAGCATCATTTGAGAGGCAGGAGTAGACTTTAAACTCCGAGGTGCTATTCATGTAACAGCGTTCCATTCAGCTGGGGTCACCTGGGTCCCCTCTCCCCCATTGTTACCTCCAGCCTCAAGGCTACTGCATTCAGACCCGTCTGCAACTCTTGCCTTTATCTGGCTCATTCTGTGAGCCCTCCAGCCTCCCACGCAGCAGACTCCGTGCTGCGCTCCGACAACAATACGCCGGTAGTCGGTACATTTATCTGGTCTTGTTATTGGTGGCTTATTTGCCCCAGCGATAGGGAGACGGAGGTGCCGTGGTGCAAATTAGTGACAGATCAGTTAAGCATGACCTTAAAAAACCCTTGGCTTTGTTTAATTGGCAGTGCTGAGGCGGACTAATTGCATAAATCAGCTGGTAATGAGATCTTGGCTTATTGTGAAAAACAAGATAATGTGAGAAAATGAACATGAATGATCTTAGAGCATTTCCCTCCCTCTGAGCCACACGGCCCCCGTCAGCTGATTATTGTCTCTCTGTTGTCATATGAATTTGGTTCAGATGATGCCTGTATTGACTGATACAGTATATTTGGTTATTTGTGCGTTCTCTAACAAACGTCATGCGCTGCAGCTCTTCAACACACACGCTGAGCCCAGCAGAGCACGGCCCCCTAAATAAATCATTAGCAGGCCAGTGCTTGGAGAGGGACAGTGAAATGTATTAAAACAACCACTTTATAGGAAAGCTGTTTATTAGTAGAATCCAGCGGCGGGTAGACAGATTAATGAGGTAGTGGATAAGACGATTTTAAAACATTGTTTCGGACGGATTCCCGTCGGTGACAGCTGTGAGGACTGGAGGTCAAACACTAACAAAGCTGTTTTGCTCAGCTGTGCAGACTCTGACCCTCAGCCAACAGCACTCTGGCCCCAATTCTCTTCCTCCTGTTCTGTCTCTGTTTGCTCTGATGTAGGTAAATACACATCTCTGAGACCTTTGTTGATTCTAACTATGTTCCAGTGTTCGTTTTTAATTAAATGGAAGCTTTGCTACTCATGAATGATGTTCGAATGTCGCATTTTGGGTGGAAATTGTAAGATAATTTTACGATATTAATTAAGAATAACATTGAATTCAAATAGATGATTAAAATATCTTGTTTTTGTCTTATTTGCTTTCGTTTCAGGTTATTTACATGAATTCAAAATCAACTGACCAGTGATCGCTGGAAGCTGGGGATTGAGTCTTTCACTTTTTGTAAGTATCTCTTTGCCTCTTCAGCTGTTTGTGTCTCTCCACGTGTCTCACCACCCCTGCTGTCTTTCACCCACACTGAACACCTGCATCAAATGAGGTGGACAATCGGATAGGCACACAATGTATGCACAATTAGACAGTTACATAGGCACACAGTCACAAACAGACCTTTTCAACATCAGGTCCTCCAACTTCTTCCAGTTTGCTTTGCTTTAATTATTTTTTATATATCTTTCAAATTATTTTAAGAGTTAAATTAGGCTTTCTAGTATCTTTTATTTGTAAGTATCTCAATGGCTTTTAAATCCTTACAGAAAAGAAATCCTGTTAGAACGTTTTTTTATGTGGTCAAAAATGTCATAAGCCTTGAACATATTGGAAGTTCAGTCTTTTTTGACAAATATGGCTAAAAACTCAGGATAAAAGTCAACTACTTGTAAATGTTAGAAATACATATGAATCCTTTTAAAAGCAGAATGACACCTACAGTTGACACAGGGCAGAGTCAAAGAGCAAGTTTTTCTGGTTGTCACCAACAGATCAGTTTAAAATCAGTTTAAGTAATTCTTTCAAAGCAATGCAGCCAACACAGGAAGACAGTTGCAATGAAATGTGGCATTTTGCTCTTTAAAAAAAGAAGAGGGTAAAGAAAAGTACAGTCCCCTCTGCATCAATATAATATGACTTTAACAACCTTTACTCAGCCGCTGCTCTTGCAGGCTATCTAATAAAGAAACTTAGATATTAATCAAATAAAGGTGAAGAACTTAGTTGATATTATTCTTTTCTTCCAAATGTCAGTTGGAGGTATCATGGGAGTCATATTAATGTGGTTGAGAAGCTCTCCAATAACAGCCGGGAAATGTCTCTCTCAATTCAAAGTTCATGGCCATTTACCATTGTGTATTTATGCCATTTCACATCGCTCTCCGTCTTCTGCTCTGATGAACACGCACCTGTCTACCAGCGAGCTGCCACAGCGGCCGCATGTCAGGGGTGTTGAGTTTTCTTGGGAATGGCTCAAACTCATAAAATGGTCTTACTCTGCATTCTCCAATTAATCAAACATAATAAAAGCAGTGCAGACCCATAAATAAAAGAGATAGCGATCCTTTCTGGATAGATATCATATTTCAGGCAGAATACATGCTCTTCTGATTGGCCGACTGCCAAGACAACCACAGATAAGGAATGCTAGCCTGCTACGCTAGCTTGGTCACCAGTAAAAACAAATGGTGGCTTACTGTTGTATTTGCACATATAAGCCGAACAGATGTCGAACTCAGACTAAAATGGATCGACAGTACGGGAGTTTTAAGTATTGCTGTCTCAATTGTCAAAACTAGCTTGTCTACAGCATGAAGACACACATAAGCATGCAAGAAACAAAGCAACTCCTCAAGCTGCTATCAACCATAAGTTTGCTTAAAAATTTTAAACACAATGTGCAAATAGTTAACAAGATATGAAAAATGATTTAATAGTTGGTCCTCTGGTAGTTAATCAAACTGACCCCTGAAGTTTTAATAGTAAGGACTCAGTGCGGAAGTGTTAATGGTTGTGTTATCAAGTCACTGTAATGTTATCAGGCATCTGTCAGTATTTGTTAGAAAATAAAACACTACACGAAGCCTTAGAGGGCGATTCACTGGCACATCACTCCTCGGAGACACTGACTTGGATCCTTGTACAATTTGAAATCTAGATCCATTGACCCACAGGTTTAATTAATCTCCAAACATGACAGAAAGTAATTTAGTGTGTGTCTGGACCGCTCACAGAACAAGTTTAATTACAGTCGCGCAATCTCATTTGGAAACACCTGAGGATATGTGAGATCATCTGAATAGCGACACACTGCACACGCTTTGTTACTACGTGCCATCCATGGAACAAGTAACAGCAACATGCTCTCCCGGCTCTCAGCCGTCTATCGATGGCCCCGCTGAAGGGAAGGATGCGGAGGAGCCTTTTCGACAGAAATTAAATAAACAGCACTTCAGGATTAAATGAAAATGAATAACCTTTGGATGGTTATTCTTCATCTATTATTTATCAAATGGGGCCTCTTCAGTCTACTGACCCTGCAGTGATTATGGTCAATATGTTTCTGAACAGAGACCGCTCGATCGCCTTACAAAGATTTTAATTTCATAAGCCTCAATTACTTCATTGGATCCCAGTTTGAATTCGGAAAACTAATTGTTGCATATTTCATTACCTGGCAAGAATGTGGGGAGCCCTCCTGAACTTTATCCATTTCCCTAAACTCTGCATTCAATTAATAGCTTGCTCTTTGTGTTATGAATGAATGACCTCATTTGGAGTGCTTAAACTCAAATATGCTTTAACCGTTGGTAATTTGTTGAGGTGGGATGTCGTCTGAGTTCTCTTACACTGAGCCAAGTGAAAAGGACCTAACCGCTGAATTCATTAGTATTCATCTTTTTATTATTGTTAGCAGTATTGGATTTTTAGTGGACATTATTTCATTCTAATAAGCATAAAAATAACCTAATATGGATTTGGCTGCTGTCCTGGTTCTCAATGTATATTCCCTTTTGCTGTAGGACACCTAGTAGCTATATATCCGACAGAAAACAGGAGCAAAGAACACGCCATTAATCTTCTCGCTACCCCAGCTGTGGAAAGTAATGCATAACTAAAAGTCCGGTTAAATGAATTAATGATTTCAACCATGAACTTTTCTCCCAAAACGCCATGAATCGTCTCCAGCTGATAATGCACCACGACCCTGGAGTGTGAAATCCCTGTTGCGTCGAGAGTAGCCAGTTAATTGATTCGCAAATTATTTAAAGTTTGTGGTGCCCAGGGGAGTGCTAGGCTCTAATGACAGGCCATTTTGAAAGAGTTGAAAAATTCTTCCCAGGCAAGTATTAAATTGTGATGGTAAGCTAACAAGTCGAATCTACGCCCCATGGAAAAGGGATGGTGTTGGATTGGGCCAGTTGATTCTGCTCATTTAACAGGAATCTATCTCATCCAAAATAAAAGATGGAATTAAAAAAAATGTTTATTCTTGTTTTAAGATTTCATTGTCGTTCAAATTGGGATAAATTCATCCTCCAGTATACACAAATACAAAGCTTCAATTTTTATATCGAGTCAAATGAGCAAATGTTATTGTGCTTTAAATGTGGCATCGATGTCATTCGTCCATCAGAATGAAACTCTCCGAAAAAAATTCAGCCCGAAACCGTCGACTGACTTGAGCATGAATCCATCTGAGGAATGTGGGGTTTTGAATAAAAAAGAATCTGGATTTATACAAAGTAAAAACCAGACAGTTCAAAAATCTTTTGTAGTGTAAAACCCAGATGGAACACTAGCTGCTCATTCAGTGCAGAATTGTCTGATCGAAGCATCCGTGCGTCCTTTTGCGTTTTAGCTGAAGTTGTTGGATCCCTGTGTTAATATCAAGGAGCCTCTAATCTCAACCCATTAGCAACTGCTGTCATTCAGACACACGGTGTCGGCCTGATTTAAATAAAATGAAATGAAGATAGTTGTTTCTGGTCCCTTGGCTTCACTCATTGCCATAAACATATGCTCTGTGCCCTGCTTCTTTCCATCTTATTTATGACTTTAATTTGTTGTGTGGGCTGCGCAAGAAATCAAATTTAATCCAATCCTCCCAGGGACCCTGTCATATAATAACATGGTAATTTCTGTGTATCCTTTTGAAAAATGAGGAAATTAATTCTTCCTGACATGTTCTAATTATTCCAGTGTGAACGGCGGATGGGCTCCCCTCCCCTCCGCCCCATCCCCCCCACCCCCTAAGTGTCAGTTGCCGACGGGTGGCGAGGTGCTAATGCTGACCAGCAGCGCGTTTAATTTGAAACATGAGCAGACACCTTTCAACACACCTTCCTAATGTTGGAGTGGCTCACACAAATTAATTCACTACTCATCTGGCAGCTCTGACTGAGGTGTGTGTGTGTGCGTGCGCTTGTGTGTGTCTGTGTGCATGTGTGTGTGACTGTGTAAAGTGATGAGGGAAGGGGTCATACGGACACAATTGCCATTAGTAAAGGTAACATAATGTGTTTCTGTGTGTGTGTGCACACTCTAGGTGTGTGTGGACACTTGGACCAGGTATCACCACACGTTATGTGATTGGGTGTTGAGTTGGCGTAAAAGGTGTCTGCTGGGATGTGGGGATTCTCTCCTGGATCCCCCCCCCCCTCTCGAACCAACAGTCAGTACCTGTTCACACGTCCCACTGCTCCACTGAGAGCACGGGAAGGCTTATTTAATTAGCCTGTCATCAGACAGTCTTTAGCTTATCGCTTCAATTTGCATAGGGACACGATACTTGCACAGATGCTGTGACAATGATCTTGTCTTTCATGTGTTTTATATTTAAGCTTTAAAACTTTTTTTTAAACATAATGACACTTTAAATCAAGCTGCAGTCCAGCATTATCAATAATAATAATAATGTAAAATAAATATTAGGAAAATTAGGGAAATAATCTATATATTTCCAAACTGAATGTAAAAAATACCAATATATCTTCGACTCTGATAATTAATGTATTAGTCTGTTTAGACAAATTGTCATGGAAAAAAATATGATATACAAATAAACAGTATTCAGACTTTTACTAAGTTTTGGTAAATGCTGTAAATCCCCAGCACTGTATACATTCAGGCTTCAGAGAGCAGAAATGTGTTTCCACTCTAATTATGTACAGTATCTAAGCAGCTGAGACAGGAGGAGAAAAAATAAACAAACAAAATTTACTTTACTTTGGAGTCGGGTTAAAACCACAAAACTGTAATTGATTTGGTGTGTGTGTGTGTGTGTGTGTGGGTGTGTGTGTGGGTGTATGTTGTCTCTGGGTCGTAGAACAGAGGGCTCATAGCCGTGGCGTCATGGTTGAGAAGAGAGCGTTGCTTTGTGAGCGGAGGGTGGATCCACCCATGACTCAGAGAGAGCAGAGGCGTCAACATGGCCGTCCGGCCCGCAGGGATTAAAGTGTCCCCCCCCCCTCGCACCCTGAGGGGTTAATCACTGCCATTTTGGATCCACACGAAGGGAGCAAACACACTCTCCATCACTGTGGAAGAACTGAGACATATGAGCCACCGGTTAGGCTGCCACTGCAGCAGCGCTGTGGGTAGATCTACTTCATAAGCTTGTTTCCACTCAGTACATCAGAGAGTTCTGAGCCCTGGTTCACTCGTCCTAAGAAAGTTGGACTTCCTGGATCAGCACAGACTGTTGCTCTCTGTATCCTCCTCTGTGGATATGGCTATTTTCTCATATGGGTTTGTTTAAGGGATCCACAGAGTAACCTGGGATGTAGTTACTGGTTGGATCTGTGTTGCTAACTTCTGTGTCTCGCTGTGTGCTGCGCACTATGTGAGCCTGTTAATGACTGAAGGCTGAGAGCTCTGTCTCGTGCCAAGACCCACATGGCTGCTGGCGGTGCATTAAATCAGCAGTCAATTTGACTGGAAGTTTGAAATCTGGGCTAGGTTAAGGGGATGTGCTGAAGCCGTGTTAATAGCTAGCTTGTTGTCCATATGGTACTGCTTTAATAGAGCACATTTGTTGCAGATGGTGGGAGACTTGGTTAGGCAGAGGCAGGTTTTGGCAGAGGCTCATTCTTCGAAAGGGCTGCCGTGCTGCCGTGCTGCTCCGACTGGTCCAGGCCAACTTAGTGATGTCTATCCTCCCTGCTTCCCTTTCGCTGAAAAAACGCCTGCCCTTGAATTGTGGCTTAACCTTAATTTAAAGACATTCTTGTATTTTTGTGTTCAGAGACGAGCAACTACAATGTGGCTCAGTCACATTTTCCTGAGCTTGGTCATTTGCTCTCCAAACCGCACCTTTGCTTCCATAGGCTAAGTTCAGTTGTTTCTGACCACAATGGGACCGTAGACAGCAGGCACAGCTGAGGAAACACCAGCACACACAGAGAGAAAGAACAAGGGTTGTGGAATTCGACCAAAGACAAAGATAGAAGCCGAGCACGGCCTCATCTATGTCATTTTCTCTACTGCTGCTTAGCTGTTGGTAAAACTGCTGAAGGAAGCAGGTGTCAGTGAATGAACACACATTTAGAAAATAAAAAAGAGTGCTCTGTCTGGCTACACATACATTTGTATCTGCATCAAACTAAATACTGCTTCTATTCTTATTCTATTGGTAGAATGTCAATGTGTTTGCTTGTGTTATAAGTTCAGGGTGAACTGACATTAGTGTGGGTATTGTTTTAGTTTGTGTGCGCCTGACCACACCATGTGTGCTTTTTGCACTCAGAGAAGTGAGGAGACACGCTTGATCTGCTCTGCACTGTTTGACGGTTGTTTTCTCACGTTGTCACTGGCTCGGTGTGCTGTGGCATGGGGATGGTATTATGTGCACCGGGCCAAGCTGAGTGGAGAAAAGAGCAGGGCCGCAGCGCCCCTGGCTATGCCACTCCCGCCTCCCCAGACACCTTATTGTGAGAAAAGTCTCGGCTGAGCCCTCTGGGCCTTGTGGATTCACTGCCTCGCTAAGTGCTGGCCAGACTGAAAGGCACAGTGTCCTTGGGCCCGGCTCATTCTTTCCATTCTCTCAGAGGCTTTGTCTCATAAGCCAAGAGAGCAAGGGGAGAAAACGCCAAATTACACCCATGTCACTAAAACTTAAGGTGTTTAAGGGCTGAGATGTAATTTGCTGTTGTGTTTGGTGTTATTTCATGATGATGTGCATGAGGGAAAGTTCAGAGAAGGGTATTTTTTCTTCCAGTGGTGTTAAAGGGGACTTTGTAGGTCTTGAAATTCAAAATGATGAAATTGTAACAAAATCCGGCAAAGTGATGAACTGTCGCGGTGACCTTATTTCTTCTTTTGTTGAACATATTTTTGTAAGATATCCATATATCAGACGCTGATTATCTGGTTAGTTTTGAATTCTGAGATATTTAAATTTCAACCACTGACAAATGTGGAGTTGCTGCTCATTTCTGCCTCTTAAAACAAAGCACATGGAAATCCTAATCAATCTCCAACCAGTCTTAACAGAATAAAAGTGTACGGCACACAGACCAATAACAGAGGCTAATGGAAACCTGTTGTAAGTAATTTTTAGCCATGTGTCTCCAGTATTCTGTGGCTAAGGCTTCTGAACGACCCCTGCAAGCAGTGACATCATGACCACATCCTTTTGCCTCACTGGCGCTGAGTCCCAGCTTGGGTCCCCTGCGGCCGGGCTCCCAGAAGCCACAGCACCCTCGCTACACATGGGCTGCAGCTGGACCACCGTTGGCTACTCTGAACAGACTTGGGGTTGCTCTGGGATCTGTGGTCACAGTGCTGGATGTACATGTATATATCTGCACACAGCCGTGGAAAAAGACTGTATGGAGATCAGTAGGCAGAGTTTATTTGATGCAAACATATCATCAGGCTCTCAGTGCAAACCGACGTTGTATGCAAATCCACTCCCTCGATGGAAAGAGGTATAATTAATGATGTCAGTTCATAAAAAAAAAAATAGAAAAAAGAGGATGGGTTCATAGCCATATTTCTGCTTTAATTAAAGACATGCCTTATTACAGGACGAAGATGTATGCTCTATGTGTTTTTCTTTCTTTCCTTTTCTCTTTCCCTCCTTTCCTCCCTGTGCCTTCCTTGTTCTGATTCTTGATTACCACTCGTTTCATTGTGAAAATGGTTCTCTGTGATTTCTCCTGCCAGAACCCCGCACGCTGACATGGAGGGCTTTCTACGTAGCAGCTTTTTACTGAGGTTAGTTTCATTTCCGTTGTTGCCATTTAGGACCACAGATCGGGCAGGGGTGGTATATGATGGGTTAACTTTTTTTTTTGGGGGGGGGGGGGGGGGGGGTACTTTCTGATGCATTGTCAGCTGTAGACTTTGTCCTGTGTGTGTGCGTCTGTGTATTTGAACACTGTCAAAACATGGATTCGAACATATTTACCCAAGCTGTGTGTTACAGTTGTGTTCACGTAGTTTGACTGGCAAGCTCACCCTGAAATCCTCCAGTCAGACTGAAAGCACAAACACATGCAGATGAGCTTTCCACACACACACACACACACACACGCACACACGCACACACACACACGCACACACACACACACACACACGCACACACACACACACAGCGCTTTAAGAACCTGCAGATGAGGCTTTCTGTGTCTTTACACTGCTGCATGCTTTTGTCTGACCACTCTCCCCCATCTGCCCCCCCCCCCCCCCCCCCACTAACCACCCTAATCAGGGATGTCGGGGTGAGGCAGTCGCTGGTATATTGGTCTTGTGATGTGCTGTTGCTTCCTGTTGTGCTCTGTGTTTGTATTCACCCCAACATAAAGATTTACATTTTTTTGTCTTTACCCTTCCTGTGATTCTAATTAAAAATGTGTGCTGTCATTACACACAGAGGAAGTAAATAAGAGAGCGTATTTACCATTGGCTCCTTTCCTAGTCAACCACCTTCTCTAGGCTACAGTGTTGCTCCCTAATTAGGGGTTGGCTCATTAGAAGCCACAGCAGCAGCATCTGCTTTTCAAAGCTGCTGTCAGCCAAACTTTACTAAAGCTAATGAATCCTCTTTGATTTCTTTTTCAAAAGGTCACTTATTTGATTAAATTAACAGCGTTTTTTTCTTCTCTCAGAACTGTTGGGGGCATTTTAAAAAGAAAGGACAATTTGATGCAATTACTCCCTCACGAGTCGAAGTGTAACAGTGGAATTCAATGGGAAAATCTCCCATGGATTTACATTTATTTAGTCAGTAATTTAACTTGAACTTAATCCTGCAGAATAATACTGTTTGAATGAGCTATCTCTCTCTCAATCTCTCTCTCTCTCTCTCTCTCTCTCTCTCTCTATCTATCTATCTATCTATCTATCTATCTATCTATCTATCTATCTATCTATCTATCTATCTATCTATCTATCTATCTATCTATCTATCTATCTATCTATCTATCTATCTATCTATCTATCTATCTATCTATCTATCTATCTATCTATCTATCTATCTATCTATCTATCTATCTATCTATCTTATATCTATGTATTTATGTATCTATCTATCTATCTATCTATCTATCTATCTATCTATCTATCTATCTATCTATCTATCTATCTATCTATCTATCTATCTATCTATCTATCTATCTATCTATCTATCTATCTATCTATCTATCTATCTATCTATCTATCTATCTATCTATCTATCTATCTATCTATCTATCTATCTATCTATCTATCTATCTATCTATCTATCTATCTATCTATCTATCTATCTATCTATCTATCTATCTATCTATCTATCTATCTATCTATCTATCTATCTATCTATCTATCTATCTATCTATCTATCTATCTATCTATCTATCTATCTATCTATCTATCTATCTATATGACATTTTCACATAGGAATATGTGACTGATATTTGTTTATTTTAATATCAAATTAATTAAGGTGCCATCTCTTAAATATGAATTCACAGATATATCTATTCAGTATTTATTAACATATAATTTTTATTTTTACTGTCTGCTGCAGTAAACAAATCAAGTAAATAATGCAAAAATGTACAGCCGCTGTTTTATCTTTGACACAGATCTATTTGGTGTGGTGTGTGTGCTATGTTTTGACAGGACTTATCCAGCTATAGAACATGTTACATGTTAGGGAACGCACTGCCTAAGCTCATTTCCACAATCTTTGGAGTAAGGCTACAAAGTGGATGACAGTGTTTAACTCTCACCACCTGTCAGAACCAGTTTGGTGGATAATTCACTGTGCTGAAGATGTGTGATCGGGGTCCTGTATGTGTTGCGGTGGGATCTTAAATTCACCAGCAGATATTTGTGCATTCAATCCCACATCTACAACAGAAGTAGGAGAGGGAAAGAGAGAGAGACAGAGAGAGAGACAGAGAGAGAGCAAAAAAAAGAAGAAATATGACCTTTGACCGTGGCAATTTCTCAACAATTTCCTTTTGTTCTCATAGCTGTGAGAAAACACTGTGATTATTCTGAGTAAACACATTATTGCACCGCTAATCCACATCCTTCTGTCAATGTCTGTTTTAATTAAAGGAGAAGTGCCAGTAGAAAGATATCACGCACGCTGGCTGGAGATTGGAGGCCTCAACAATCAGGCTGAGATTAAAGGCAGGCTTTGGTTGAGGGTTAGCCCTTTTGCTTGGATAAGACTTGTGTCCTGGAGTGGGCTGAGGAGTGGGGGTGGGGGTGAAAGTGGAGAAAAGGATCGAAACACGGCCTGGATGGATGTGGCAGTTAAACATTCTTCCACCGAAGAATTCCAGTGTCTTTTCTCAAGCAGCTGAAATAGGTCAAAGGGGGATTTCTGAACATGCTCCTACATTTCTGCCCCGATGAGCAGATGTTATTGACTTTTTATCCTGTATGTCATATCTCAGTAGCACACAGGATGGGCTTTTCATTATTGTAATGAGTCATGAGTTTGGTTTTGAGTCATGCATACAGCGAGTGGTAATTGGTTATTGGAGTGTAAACCTCATATTTTATGCACAAGATTGTGTCTCATAAAAATAATGCAAGTCTGTAAAAGTTCTGAGTGCTTCTGAAAGTAAAGCAAAACTTGTCTGTAATAGACAATTATTTATGCCCATGCTGCCGTGAGCGTCTTTGTTGGAGAGAAGAAGCGTTTTAAGTTGAGATCAATTTTTCATGTGTTTATACGGAAGACGTTTAACGGGTTTTTGTTTATGCAGTCGAAGAGACAGAGCAAATTTGCGCGCGAGTGAGAGAGAGAGAGAAAGAAACAAGGGGAGAGAAAGGGCAAGATAGTGAGAGAGAGAAAGGGGAAGGAAGAGAGACAGAATACAGAGAGCGATATGCAGAGAGAGAGAGAGAGAGAGAGAGAGAGAGAGAGAGAGAGAGAGAGAGATGTCTTCAGTCTCTGTCTACTCCCAGTGGGCAGGACCTCCCCCTCCATTTCTGCCATTATTTGATGTAATGAAAGGAGAAAGTGTGTAACATTGAGATTGTTAATTAATTTAGTCTAACAAGATGAAGATAAATGAAACCCACTGAAGGTTGACTAGGCTAAGGGGCCCACTTAGCATTCCTCCTGCCCTCGAGCTCTGTCTCTCTCGCTCTTTTACAATGAGCACAGCTAAGAGGTGTTTGCACAATCCCGCTGAGCTCTCACCCACCAAGTTTAGACCTGAAACTTAAAACAAAATATTTCATTTTCAACCCCTATTTATAAGGATCTACTCTCAGGGATCAGGGATGTTTTAATTTATCAACTAAACTGACTTTTTTAGATATGTATATTGAAGCACTGGTAAAATATTACATTATTCACTAACACCTTGTTGTCTTCTTATAGAGGACAAACACACATTGTATTACTTTCTGAGATCAGTTATACTTGAAGTTATGTAAATGGCTGTTCTGGACCTTTCACACGAGCCTGTGTGACGCTCAGCCTTTCTCCATATGAATGCTTCTCCTCCAATTTGTCTTCGGGGTTATTTGAGCGGCAAAAAACAAACCAAAAGCAAGACAGTTGTCTCCATCCGCAGCCCTTACTAACACATCAGTAGTCTATCGAGGTCCTTCCTCTGTGGACACTTTGTACAAGATCTTCAAGGCAGCACAGACCGATCTTTATGGCGCCCATTCTTTGCTCCCTTAGTTCTCAAGTCATCAACAATGGGTTGTTGATTGTATGGAAAGAGCCAGAACAATTATGTCCTCTGTTGTGGTGGCAGGACAGTGTTTTAACGTGCAATCCCCGATAATGGCCTCATTATTGTTATTCTTGGAGCGGGACTCGGGAGAAAGAAGGAGCTGCTTGCGGTACATCATTATTTCGTAAATTTCGATTAGCTCATCATTCTGTCTCCTGGCAAACAGAATCACAGCTAATTAAAAGTGGGTGAGCACTCCTGCCTGTGACTTTAAAGGTAGCACTTGATAGGCTGTTAATATGAAAAAAGTGGTAAAAAAAAGAAAAGAGAAGGATTAGAGCTGTTACCCTGGTAACTCCAACTTCCATTTGCAAGGGAACAATGAACTTGTGTTCCTCCACCACCTATGCTTGAAAAACAGAAAGCAAGGAAGTGAGTGTTCTGGAAGGACAAGACCCTTTTTAACAACAAAATGGGCTCCAGGCCTAATAGACTCTGGCATGAATTGTTAGGCGAGATCACTGGCGAAATCAGTAGTTTTAAAACTTAAAACTACTGTAATAATCAAGCAGTTCACTCTTGACTTTCATTAACATCCTTTCTCGGCTTCTTTTTATTTCAATTAAACGCTCAATGATGTTATAGCCTCCGTGTTTTAGTTTAAGCATTGACATCTGTGAGGTGACAAGTGGTGATGAAAGTAATGGCCGTCATGAGTAATGCATTTCCATAATATTGTTTTTATTTCAACCAGCACTAAAACAAGTTTCCGAGGCGTGACTACAGAGCGCGTTTGATAGGCTGATAGTTAAGTGCTGTAAAGAGCTGCGAGTCTGAAAAAGAAAGCTCCCGCTCTAAAAACCTTGGTGAGTTATAATGATCCATGACTGTGATCCATGGAGGAACAGTATGTGTTTCTCTCTGAGTTTTATGTCCCTTATTACAGCTGCAATACGTCTGCTCACATTAAGCTAATTTATGGCTGAGGCCAGCGTAACAGCAGTACAGGTTAATGAATTTGGCATTACTAATTAAACGTTATTGAGGGATGAATATGAATCCTGTGGTCGGGAGGAGGGGAGGAGGGGAGGAGGGGAGGAGGGGAGGAATCCGACAAGGACTTGTCTGCGTCTCATTTCCTGAGTTCCTCTGCTGGCTAGAGTAAAACATGAGAACTGAATGTAAAGACAGCACAGGATTCAGCTTCAACACAATACGTCCTCTTATAAGATTAAAAGGACATTTTGTCTATGATTATGTACAACTCATTCAGATGTGTTTCTTTACACGCGTTTCTGTATTTGTTAAGACGTATTGGAGGTTAAAAGGATAAATGGACATCTAAGGCGTGTAAACACTTCCTGCTTGAGCTGAGGAGTTTTCTCTTCTTCTCTTCAATGCACATAAACTGTCCTTTCACACACAATTGTTGCCGAGCAGTAATTACAGTCACCTTTTGAAAACAGGAATTTAAAGACTAAAGTAAAGTCTATTCAAGCAAAGAGGGATGATGGTGTGGAATATTGAGCAATTATTGAAATGCCCTTTGAGTCACATGCTCCATGACCAGGCCATGACTGTGTTGAGGAAAAACAGAGGCACATTTTCCCTGGATTATTCTTTTTAATACCTTATTTTATTTACCTTATTTATTTGTTAGTGACGCGTTATGACAGAAAACTGAGGAGCTCATTTTCTTGTTGGATACAACATGAAAAGGTAAAGGTTTCGATCTAAATCACTTTTCAGTAATGCATGACTTAAAAGATATAAAATGTCAATATATATGTTATACATTATATTGACTTGTTTCAAACTATCTTCAAACCCAGAGAAACGGGATGTCTGAGTCCACAAAACACTTTTGGAGTTTCATGGGTAAACAGCATTGCAGCCAAATCCCCAAAAAAATTAGTAAATGGCGACCACGTCTTCAAACAGAGAAAAACATTAAATGTCTCCTTCTAGTTTCTGAGTATCGCAGGAAAATGTTCATTTTGGGTGAACTATCCCTTTAAGCTTTATGTTATAATGCTCATGTGGAACACTTGTTGTTAAAATCCTATTCTTCCCGCCGCTCTTTCACTCGCTCTCACTAGCGCCGCCACACTCCACGTCTGACACACTCTGCCTGAAAGCTAAGCCTTTCAATTTAGATTTCAATTATCATGTTAGCTTTGTGATTAGACTTTAGTCCTCCAGGAATCAGACCTCTCTGCTCCTCTCTCTTCCACTTCCCCTGCAATCACATCCCATCTGATGAATTGCGCATGTAATTACGGAAGTTATTGAATATGCAGATCGCTGCTGACTCTCGGTGTGCGGTTCATGATGCATCAACTCCAACTGTATCCAGCGAGGGTCTCTGATAAAGACCCGCTCTGATGACAGAGGGCCAATGTGTCCTCCTAGTCAGACACAACAGAACACACACCACAAAGGCTGAGACTCGATTAAAACAGAGCCACGCTGTAATCCCTGTTACTGGGAGTGTGAGCGCGTGTTCACAATGTGTGTTTGTGTGTGTGTACTTGCCTCTGAACGACTCTCAGACCAGTGACAGGACTTGGCACTGGGCAAACTCAGCTCAAGCATTACAGCCGGTGCAGCGCAGACCAGTCTGAGTGTCCAGCCAGCCCAGGACACAAGGTGCTTATGAATCCACCAATATGAGGTATTTCCCTCATGTTACAGTATGTTGCTACCATCATCTTACACCCCCGTGCCATGATGCAATCCCTTGGAGCTTTTCAAGCGAGGGGAGTGAAGCACTTTACAGGCACACCCACAGGAGGGGGATGTGGGAAATTCTGAAACTTTTGATAGTTTTTAGAGAGCTTTCTTAAAACCTGGCTTGCATGCAAAAAGAAAAAACAAATGTCTCTCATGGTAAACTTTTTTTGCATTTTGCTGTCAGAATGCTGGAGGATTTCTGACTTGCTTTTCATCAGGTCCAAAACCAATACAGATTCCTTTTTTCCACATAAAGCTGGTCGTACAGGGTTTCTCTGCTAAGGTTTCACACACAATTGAGAATACAGGGAAATGGCAGAAAGCAGGGTCCTGTATTTTTAGCCTGCGCTCTAGTGATGTATCTGCCATTTATAGCTGATATGCCTGGCTGACGCTGGACGGCTGCCCTGCTGACACCAGAGGACGGTTTATAGACGGCACAAGCTCTGTCCAACACGATCCCCAGTACACAGACCTGCAGACAATATAGATACAAAGGCTTTTTAAAACATCACGTCATGACGCATGTGTAATGTTCACCTTGTGGCCGCAATTACTTCTGAGGTCTTGTTATGAGTGGTAATCGGGCTCCTTTATGCAAACAAATACTGCATACACATAGATATTAATGTACATATGTTGATTCACACATGTCTGCATTATAACGTATTTCTGGGGTCTTTTTGACCACACCCAAGTAGTTGATGAGCTCATGCTAAACAAGTTCTGACTCTTTTGTCCAGAGTGGCCCCTTCTGTTTACCTGGTCGTTCATTTAAGTCTCTAGTGAAAATATTCGGAATGTTCTTTACCTTTATTTCATTCTCTCCACCTTACGTTTGTTATTCAATAAAAAAAATGTTTAAACCCCTTTTTTTAGATTTTAGTTTTTTGTAAAATTTAAGAATTTGCAACACTTTCAAGAGCAAATTTAATTTTAAGCACATTATTTAAATGATACCTTTAAATGTGTTAAATGCCAACAAACCAAAAATCCTTAAACTAGCTGTAAACATAAATTAAACGAAAGCATCATTGATCTGGTTGTGATGTGTAATTACTTCACACTCTGTCACAGTGGCAGGTATTAGAGGCAGGACCGGTGCTGGATCTTTTTCCACTGTCATGGGTGTCCGTTGTAATTAAGACTCAGAGCGAGCTTTTAACACGGGGCACTGTGGCACTTTACCCGCTTCCTTGTATATTATTAGGTTAATAGGATTGAACATGTTTACACCAACTGTTAGCTTAACAGGAGGTCAAAAAGGTGACTTCAACTTTGTTAAGGGGCTTACACAGAAGCTCAAATGGCATTATAATGGCTGACTAATGGGCCTTGACACTCACAGAGAGTACACAAGTTATGGACTGTGTTTATATTCAAAGTCTTATTGGTTTATAAAGTAAAACAAAAAAAAGCTAAAGGGCATGGCTTACCAAAGTAACCAATGGGATTTGACTGCCCTTTACTGTAAGCAGTGTGTTGCAAGTGCATCGACCTTTGTCAAGTTCCAGCTATTGTTTGCAGATTGGTTACACACTCTACAGGCTGTGAAAGACACATCTGCTACCTTCAGCTCAGACGAGAGCAGATAGACTGTTGGCAGTGAGGGTTAGGTGGACAGTTGTGTGAGTTGGTGAGTGCGTGTGTGTGTGTGTGTGTAGGTGGGGTCCTCAGCTACCCTGTCAGGCAGCTTCGGTCCGTATCGTCTTAGCAAATATTTGTCTGGCCTTCAGTCCCTGTTTGCCTTCCTTTCTGTTTGCTTTGTTTACTGAAGTCTGCCTTGGGCAGATTGATAAAGTTTCCCAAAAAGTTGCTTTCAATTTTTTTTTTATTCTGTTTGTTTGTGTTGTTACATAATGTCTGAGTGCATTTATCTAGAAGTGTTACTTTGAGCAGGTTTCACAAGTGTATTTCTTTATTAATGCATTTCAAATCACTTTTCATGGACATTTGCAGATCATGGATATTTCCCCCTAAATTAGTTAGTAAGCATTTTGAAATGTCACAAAGAGAATATATTGGTTGATACCATAGTTGTATGAAATCATACGTTAGCTCTGCAGAAAATTCCCTTCAAGTATAAATATAAAACCATATTTGTTTAAAGTGTTTTTGATTGATTCTCTGATTGAGATCCAAAGGGAGGTCATAAATGATCCGGGACAAAGGTTCTCTTTGTGTGAATGGGGCCCCGGTTGAAATGGAGGAGTAGTTTGAGATTACCAGATTATTTCCTACCAGCCCAGTGAGTGAGGCGAGGCGAGCCGCAGCCCTGCGCCGTGCTGTGCTGAGGCTGAGCATAATGAGTGCGGTGGCAGGGAACCACAACAGAGCCGGGGCAGAGGCTGCCTGGGAACCAGAGGCCCATGGCCCACAGCCAAACACACACACACACAGACCCACACAAATCCTGCTGCACACTTGTGGCTTTTTAAGAAAGCAATTTAGTTAATGATTTCATTTTGAAGCACTGTCATGCTGCATGTGTCTTCCCTCCTGTCCCCCAGACAACCACAGAGGAAAATAACACACAACCGAGCATAATGTGGCATTTGTTGTGAGCGCTGCACAAAAATCACTCAGATATTTAGATAGCGGTGGTTATATCAACTTGTGGCTTTTTTTTAGTGCATTGCTTTGGACAAATGCAGAGACGAGTGGAAGCACAGTGTGAGTGGTCGGACACGTGGTTCTCAAAAGACAGCTGAAGCATTTTGTGTTTCAGTCAGCATCTAATCCACTACAGTACCTGCTTCCTCCGGAGTGGAAAAACAGCACGTTTCCCTGTTCAACCGTGTCTGTCAGCTCTCTGCTTTTATTAGCGCTATGTTTCACATTCATTTACTCCGCTTCTCTCAGTGCCGGGCCCATGAATGAAACCATCTTAGCATTGCTAAAACAGCAGCTTGTACATGTCTACTGTGAATCCCATTTTTGGGCAATTATTCAGATCAGTGGCCTGGGGTTTCGGGTTTTGCTCCTCAGATCTCATTTTTCCGCTCGTTCTCTTTCTTTTTTTTGGTATCAGCTGTCAATCACTCATGGTAACTTTTAACCACCTCCAAACAGAGCTGGCTGCCAGCCATTCATTTAGTCCTTCACTTTTGCTCGGCTTCTTCCCGTCTAACCTGTCAGAATGACACACACTGTTGACCATGCTTTCTATTCAGCACTGGCAAATTAATTGGTTTCAGTGGTTTAAATCAGCAATCAATGTCAGTTTCCCAACATAATAAGCCTTAATCATAAATCTTTGAGGTGTGGCTTGCCTGACCCCTATTCATCATGGCTCTGCTAGATAGCCTCATCTGGGTGGAGCAAATGAACTACCCCTGTTTTGATTTTCCAATTGACGTGTCACATAAAACGTGGCTACTCTCTCTCTCTCTCTCTCTCCCCTCCCCTGTTCTATCCCAGCCCTTCTTCTCACAGTCTTTTAAAAAAAGACACGAGGGCCCAAAGACAAAGAGGGAAAAGGAGTCTGGTTGTCACACAGGGAGACACGTTTGTGCGCCTTCCCTTGTGTGAGAGTGCTCAGTGAATACCTTTAATTTATTCAGAAGGAGAAAAAGAATAGACGCGAGAGGGGGAAAAACACTTATGAATTAGAGGTGGGTCTAACTGTAGCTAATGCGCTGTTGTCCTTTCAGCCTGTAGAATAAGAATAGAGCAGCTTAATTACAACAGGGTAGAAGGTAATTCCCTTATTTCTCCCCCCTGAGCTACAGAAATCCATTTATGAGACGCGAGTGAAAGGAGAACAAACTGCTTTTCTTTTCTGTGGACATTTCAAATTTGCCAATTTGGTGAGCGGGACTTGTGAAGCGTTTTACATTAGCGGAAAAAAATTAAATAAAACCAACAAGGACAGTGACGGAGAAAGTGGGCAACCGTGTGTCGACATTCCAGATGTCCAAAGTGACAGCAGTTGTAGCAAACTTCAGTTCTGCCGGGCACTGAAGTTGCCAATGATGACCTCATGGTGGCAAGACCAAAGACTGAGGCCCATAGTTCCCCTGCCATGCAGTACAATGCCCCACACCCACCCCTTCATAAACCATTCAGACCATTACCCATGCTTTTCCTGCTCTCTGCAAAATTGCTCCTTCAAATGCTATTTCCCTTGAGTATTTGGACAAAAGTCTGACATTGTGTTGCTTCTTAATTTTTTTTTTTGCTCGGAGACCTTGCTTTCTCCTTTTTAAATTCCCTTCTCTTTTGAGACGTCTGTGCTCCCTACAGACGTATTGTGCGTCTCTTTGGTAACTTGGGATGTGTCCCTTCACTTCTGTTTGGCACCCCGACGCTAGCTCCTCAGCTCACTTTTCTGGCAACTGTGAGAGATGTTACACTCGATTTGTTGAAGTGCAGCCATTTGCAAATTCTCCAGTGCACAGAAGAAGTTATCTTTATAAATGACAGAATGGGCCGGGCCTGAATAGCGCTTTGTTTACCGTTTTACAAGAAAAAAAAAGAAAGGGGGCCCCACTCTATATTTCATCTGTCACCGTTGCTTTTCTTTCCTTCAACAATGCTCAATTGTTTCCATGAAAATTTCGGGGTTCCACGAACAGGAGAATTCTGTATTATTATGTTCCTGCCAAATTCCGATCTCTGTTTTCCTTCTCCTGCTCACAAAGGGCTCATAACTTACTGTCAACTACGAGTCGAGCCACAAAGCTCTACTGTTGCTCAGCAGACTGTGTTGGGTGATGGCTTGACTCGCATTGAGGTTTGCTTAAGTGCAGCAGCAGCAGCAACAGCAACAGCAGCAACAGAGGGGTCTTCCACGATCCCACAGCAGGCCAAGAGAAAAAGAGAAAGTAAAAGGAAGAAAGATGCAAAAACCAACAAGTAGCTTTTCTCGTCTCAGATTCTCTCTCTCCCCCCTGATGTAGGAAACCGCTGAAGTCATTGACCCACTGTGTGTGTCTGACTCACACCATCCAGTACCCTCCTCTTCTGGAGGCTCATTTCTGTTCAAAAGTGATGCAAGTCCACAAAAAAGGGCCAGTACTAAATCTCTTTTTTTTGGGATGTCCATCGTTCATTTGTGAAAGCATTACGCATGAGTGAACTTGTGTATGTCCTGGGGAACTGAGAGGCTGTTATGCCATCCAGCTCTGCTGCTTGTGTCCTGGGATCAGGAAAAAGGGCCAATGGTGCAAGGGGACCACAGAAGTAGAAGGAGGAGGAGGAGAGGGAGGCACAGGGGGAGGAGGTGGGCAGGGGGGGTTGGGGGGGGGGGGTGAGGGATTCAGTGTGTGAGTGCTCATCGACCCTTCCTGAGTAGACAGACAGGGACACTTAAGCACTCTCACACCTGCATCTGCCTTTGCCTTGCATGGGGGGCAAGGACACCAACCACGCTGTCATAGCAGCTGCACAAGTGTTTAAAGTGAGATACAAGACACTTCCTCTAGTAGCATATTATTGCAAATAATTTACCCTGCAAAGTAATTATCAATGCTCTGCTCAATATGTAAAGTGTGCTCTTCAGGTGGCTCGCTTAATTTGCTGCGGGTGGCGACCATTTGAGTGTGGATTTTAGCTGTGGTAACTGTGGCGGCTTCTAATAGAGAAGGCACAAGGAGAGAGTGTGAAGTGAGGATGAAGTGCCGCCATAATTGAGTTGACTTTTTGCAGGGGAAGGTCAACAATAATGGAGGAACAATTTAAACAAATTAATTTAGTCAACTCTCCACTCGCTGCACAGTCTGCTACCTTGTGGGAGAATCTCTATTTTCTCGACCATTTACGATATTTTAATATCATTATCTGTAATTATTTTTGGAGCTGAGGTTTAAGAGATTTAAATCAATTTGTTTTATTTTTTCATTCCAACTGACTGGTAAAAAAGAAAAAAGACAAATAGCTCTAGGAACCTGTTTTGAAATCTGCAGGAATTATACAATAGAAAAATATGAACTATGTATATGTATATGTATGTGTGTGTGTGTGTGCGAGTGCACCCTCTGTGTCTAAGTGTGCGCGCCTGTGTGTGTGTGACAGAGTCTAACTGTGTGCAGTATACAGCCCGTATTACGAGTTGATTATGTATCCAGGAACCTGGCTGCTGCACAGCATGGCACAATCACAATGGAGGGTGATAATTTAATTGTGCTAAACGGTGGATTCCGTGTCAATGCTCCTCCAGCTGGGAGCTGTCAGGTAGTAATATCTCATTATGGCAGGTGAAGAACCCAGAGGAACCCTACCACGACACCTGTTAGAACAGGAGGAACCCCTGAAGGGAAACACACAGATGATTTTCTCTCTCTCTCTTTCGCCGACAAACACACACACACACACCCACACACACCCACACGCACACATGGTTTAAAGCCCCCAAACTATTTTCTTTATACGTCCACCTCAAGTTAATAGATTATTACCCAAGACACCATTTATTTCCAAGGTTAGTCCCATTGTTTGGAAATTGATTTAATTACGCAAACTCTCAGTAGAACAGAACATTCTTAGCACCTTTCCTAATTGCCTCTACAAGTGTTTTGGCAACTGTTCTTTTTTTTACCCTGGCACATGCCTGGAGTCAAAAGCTAAACTTGTCTTTATTACTAAGAATTTAATCATTTTTGCATCTCCTATTGCCTTTTTATCTTTTGACTTGCTCTCCTTTTCCTGTGAAGGAGGAGGGTGTCAAGTTCTCCCCTGTTAAAACGTCAGATCAAAACTTGAAGTTGCACGACTTCAGCATTGAAACAAGCAGGCATGTGGGTGGGATTGGGTGGTGGTGGTGGTGGTGGTGGTGGGGGGAAAGACGGTGTGGAGTTACACATCACCATTGTCTATAAAAGGTAAACAGTGTGACAGAGCGAAAGTCAGTCAGACCCTTTTTTATGGAGGAGGAGGAAACGGGATAGCCCAGGACACATGGTCCCGCAGTCACAAGACCCCCGAAGATGAGCAGTGAACACTCCTCTAATACGCACCAATTAAGCGGAGGTTGTTTTGCACGATGATGAAACATTATCGGGGGGGAACAATTCATGACTCAAAGCATTCCAGGCCATATGAGCCCACGGGCCAGAGAACTTAAGTCTTAATCCTTCAAATGTGTGCAATATTGTCAGCTATAAATAGAGCGGTTCTGTTTCCTGACCGACCGCTCCTCGGTCCCTGTCTGAAGTCTTCAAAGTCACCGAGGGCTTTTGTCTGTAAGTAGAGAGGAAGCAGCGTTTCATGCACTTATTGATTAGCCTGGTTTGTTAGTCGCCCATTGTTATTGTGTAATCCAGCGTGAAGGAGTGCGTCTTGCCAGGGATTTACGAGCCACTTCTTCACTTCAAAAATATTTTCACTTTTTAGTATGTAGCAGCACGTTTTGGACTCATCTCATCTAGAGAAACTGATTCAATTATTAATGCGAGTAAAGTTAGAAGACACTGCAGCTGTACAAACAGGGCTGTGTTGCTGAGTTTGTTTTGCGAGCACGGAGGCCAAGGCTTGAAACAGAGTTCTTCTATGAGAAAATACAATTCGATTCTACAGGCGTCGGTGGTACCCCCCCCCCCCCCGCTCAACTGAATTTCTGCTTTTAAAAAAAAAAAAATATTCTGCTCCTCATCAAAGGTCTTTGTTGTGTCTATGCAGATCACATCGCCCTTTAGATCTCAGCGCTGTGAGATCCCTGCTCGGAATATGAGGATTAAAATGCCGTACGGTTGCCCTCAGATATTTTCAGAGAATTATTGCTGCACTTCTCCCTTTCCCTTTCAATAATATGGGGTAGTATTGTATGGGGCTTGTCAGAGGTGGGGGTGGAGCAGGGGGGGGGGGCACTCTGCACTCTTTAGCTGCCTGAGCGCAGCCCTCCCAGCCCTGCTAATAAATTATTAACTCCTGCTGACAAATACTGTTATGGAGCCTGCCGCAGATCTGTTGCATTCTTTAACAAGATTGCTGTAGACACATGTTACAGGAGGATGGAGTCTCCATCGCTCCCTCGCTCCTTTTCCTCTCTCCCTCTATCCCCTTCTCTCACTCACGCCTCAGCAGTTTGACTGATGGCTGGAGACCGAAGTAAAAGTGCCTGAGAGACTGAATATTTTAGTGGTAAAATAATACCACTTGACTTACTGTGTAATACAAAAGCAGTGCTTTGTATTACACAAGTGCTTTGTTTCACTTTCACACTCCACTGAGGACGAGGTGCTTGTCTTGTTGAGCTCCAGGCTCGGGCTTTTTGGGTGCATGAATAAAAAATACGTCAGAATCTACATGCTCGAGCCGCGCACACTCGCTCTCTCACACACACACACACACACACACACACACACACACACACACACACACACACACACACACACACACACACACACACACACATGCACACACACACCTCCAACCTCCCTTCTGTCCCCTCTACTTACCTTCACATGCATCCTCTGAACTCTCGCTCTGACTTTTGATTTTCAATTAACAGTGCCCAATTTTGAGATCACTTTCTATTTCCCGTAATTACAGGAAACATTTTGATGGCTGATTAAAATTGAGGGCTGAGTCCCACTAAAGAGCCATTTGGCAACACATCCAGACACAGAGGCTAAAAGACAGAGGGACTGACTGACAGACAGACAGAGGCAGGCACGACGGGTCTCATAGTCCTGCTCTGCCATCTACCTGACTCACCGGGTCTGTTTGTACAGCTGCTGAAACACAGGAGATTAACTCCTGCTGCCATTGTTAGGTCAGCCTTCAGTGCCCCGACTGAGCTGTAACCACGGGCCAGAGTGTCAGAGAGAGAGAGTCAGAGACAGTGTGCCGGGGCATAGACTATTGTATTTGGATATAACAGTGCATGTGAATAATAACTCTTTAGAAATATGCCTCTTCCGCTTCAGCATTTATTTTCGGGGGCTGCTGCTTACTGTTTCTTAAGTTAAAAATCATATGCTCCAGCTAAAATCTATTCCAAATAGATTTAGAGACTAGAATCCTTCCTGTTATCTTTTATCCAATAACTACATGGCAACTTTTGCACTTTATTTCACTGCAGTTCCCTTGATGTTTTTATCCTTTTCTAATTTGCTGTATTTCAGTTGTTACTTACATGTTGCCTTTTGTAAAGCACTCAGTGTTGACTTTGTGTATGAAAGGAGTCCTGAAATGTTCTGGAACATCCGCAGCCACCAACAATTCAGCAGTGTGTGCACACGGACAATACGCCACACTTGACAGATTTCCTTGAGTAAGACCAAGAATTATTAGACCCAAAAGACCTTGTTCACAAAACCCTTTTTTCTTATTTTTTTTTTAAATGGAAGATATCTTTGCCTGTCTCTCGGTGCTCGGCTCTCAGCAGAAAAGTGCAAGGACACGATCGCACCATAGCCCGGCTGAACCTTGAAAGCACACTCCTCTCAACCCCCAACCCACCCTACTCCACCCACCCCCCCCCCCCCCAAGGCAAGCTGAGGGTGCAACTATAAAGTGCTGTCACACTGACCCCTGCGGATCGAGCAGGAGAACGGGGCAGATGGTGATCGGCGATGAACTGCACCACGACAAGCACCCAGTGCGTCGTGTCACATAGAAACTGAGCCATACCTTCACACCCCCAATTTGTCTTTCTTCCACCCACACAGGGAGAGAGAGAAAAAGACACACAGTCATCCTCAAGAAAAGATTGAGCACTAAGCAGTCACGCTGCTGGTAAACGTAGTTGAGAAAAATAAGCAGAACAACAGCTCGGGGAAAAGCGGATTAGGGGTCAAAAATGCTCAATCTCTTTCTCTCCACTCCACATCGGAGGGAAGGCCACGTTATCCCTCTCTGAATTTAATACCAAATGCATAGTTTGCGGCCTCATTAATTGAGAGGGAAAAAGGGGAATTGTTTGAAATAAATTCTGCACCAAAGAGTTGGCTTGTGAAAAGGGAACAAAGTCGAGTTTTCTTTGCACCTAATATGTCAAGTACACTCTCCACTGTAATATTCCTGAAAGCATGTGACCGATTTGTGAATTTTGTCCTCCACTGTTAGCTTTAGATATTTTTCCTCTTCAAGTAGGTTTTGTTAGCCTGGTGGGAGCAGTGTCACACATAATTTTTTTTACTAATTTGACAAGTGGAAATGGGGCTTTTGTTTGCATATGATTTGCTTTGGAGTGGAATCAACTCACATTTTTCTCACACATAAAAAGTGAATAGAAGTTTGAAGGACAAAATCAAGTTAAACCAATATGAAAGATAAGGAGAATTATTCAGGTGGCTTTGAAATAATTATAAAAAAAAGAATACTATCGCAGGATAAAGCAACCTTGTTTCTCATCTATGTGTATGAGAGGTTAACTTATTTGTGAGTGTTTTTGTTTAAACTTTTAGATAGAATCCTTTATTAGTCCCACAGTGGGGAAATTTGAGGGTTTTACATCAGCAGCGCAGGCACAGTGCAACAAGAACAAACGAAAGAGCAAAACAACAAAGTAAGAAACAAAAAACAACAATGAGCAAAAAGAAAAAGTAAACAGTCAAATAAGCAAATAAATAGTAAGTAGTAGAACAACTGACCAATACAATTAAATAATTAGATAATTAAATTAAATAATTAAATAAATTAAATTGCAAATATTGTGTTGTGTGTTAATGGGGTCACAGCTGGTTATACAGTCTGACAGCAGCGGGAAGGAAGGACCTGCGATACCTCTCCCTCACACACCGGGGGTGAATCAGCCGGTGGCTGAAGGAGCTGTTTAGGGCTGCCAGGGTGTCCCGCATGGGGTGGGAGGAGTTGGCCATCAGGGAGGATAGCTTAGCAACTATCCTCCTGAATATCTTATATCTGAATGGTAGTCCCACTGCCTGGCTGACCTACTGCCTGAGTAACTGTCCTGGGGTTTGGGCCAGGACCCAAGCAGGCACAGTTCCAGCCCTAGATCAAGCCATCCATCTGCATTAAACAAGGGATTAGAGACCCCTCGGCCTGCTCCAGACTCAGGCCAGAGCAAGTATAGACAACATTCAGGTGGAGCATTCAGTCCATTCAGCATTATCGACTCAGATGCAACACTTATAATCCCAGTTACAACCCTGCACCGTCACCTGAATGGAACTGCCAGTCGTTCATAAAATACTCAAAGGACACAGCGTTCCTTTTCCTGTGTTGTTCATGATCCTCGTAAGATATTCATTTATTTTTTCCTAACTTCATCCTTCTTTTTTTCTCCCTCCACAGCAGAGTCATGTCTTCCAAGCAGGCCACATCTCCTTTCGCCTCCGTGGTCGACGGGGAAGACGCCATGAATCAAGAACACTTGTCTTGGGAGAAAGAGGAGAGTGCCGAGGCCCACGGTACGCCCCAGCTGCCCCTGCACAGTCTGCTCCATGGGAAAGCCCACCCGGATGAAGTGCAGCCCCTTAGCAGCATACCGCCAGAGAGCGACTGGGACACCCTGGTGTCCGCCCAGCAGCGCATGGTGAGACATGGCATTGATCACATAGTGCACAACTTCAAAACTGATCCCAGGCTGATGCTGGATTACCACTAATACCAAACATTTCAACTCTGGTAAATTTGCACAAACATTCTACAGTGCAGGTAGAAAACAAAAAATAACAACTATATTAATGTTTCTGCACATTTTAGCTTATTTCCTACAGACTGTGTGTAGGACCGACATTTCACTAAAGTTACTATTGTGCTTCAGATTTTGTATTATTTTATCTTGTAGGCAGCTGTTTCAGCATAGCATTGAATGCAGTGCTGCTGAGGGCAAATAACACACTATACTTTACTAAATCAATATGACAAACCAAACATTTTAAGTCAATTTCCATTTAGCAGAACATACTGAGATGATTCCCTGGGTTGAGTTGAATTTACCAACCAGTCATAGAGAGAAGTTTTCAGGCACCTGTGGGGAGTCAGTGAAAGCCCTCAAAGGAAAGTTTACTTTATTTTGCCAGAGGTTTTTACTCTAAACCTTTTCCATACTTGCTTGATGCCTCTGTGGTATTAATGGAATAAAAGAAAACTGTGAATAGCTGTGGTGGGAGAAGCATAAATGATGAATGAAGTAACAGTTTATTTATACAGAAAACCTCACGAGGAAGGAGAGTGTGCAGTGATGTCTCATTGTCCTCCCTCGGGTGTTCAGGCTCAGCAGGTGCTCATTGTTCCTGAGTGGAACAAAGACGCTCTGCAAATACTCCATCCTTAGCTCAGATCCCACAGCTTCATATTGCTGTAAAACCTCGGGGTCTTTAATCGTTTCTGCAAAACCCTAACCCATCAGCTGTTATTACGTTGAACAGATGACTCTTCCTCTCTAATTGTCCCTTCAATAATCTGACATAAAATTGCTTTATGAGCGAGGGAAGGGAGCGGAGCCTTATCTGCTCCCTTTAGCTTAGATTTTTGCTGCTATTAAAGAAACATGTCTTGTCCTTGGTGCACGTGTGTTGTTTTTATTGTTGTGTATAAGCCACATCTGCAGCCCGGCCCCAGACGCTGTACATTCAAAGTGCGGAGCTGCTTTGATGTGAGCAGGGCAAAGAAGAGCACAGGCACTTGTGGGCAATAGACACGGGAGGCAGGTGGTTGTCTGTGACAGACGGGTCGGAGGTAAAGAGACCCAGAGGGCCTCTGAAGTAGCTCTGCAGTCGGCCACTGAGACCCTTAACACCTCGGCACTGCAGCACAACACACACGCTAGCAGGCACATGAATGAGCTCTGTAGCAGACTGCTCCTCATGATGCTGGGGTGTGACAGCGGAGGTAATTGGCAAGAAAAGGATTGCTCAGGTGTCGTCTTCATCTGTGGCACAGCAGGATGTCAGGGACGGGATTTTAGCAAGTTTTAAAAACACTGAAAAGTTTAAAAATGCCCACCAACACAACCAGTATTAGTCGAAATTATACATATAAAACAATAATTATTATCTGTAAAACTCCATAGTAAAGAAGTGTTTCATTAAAAAAAGCACCAAAAAAAATCAACCACAAGACGTTAGGTCATATCAGCTCTAAATGATGGGAAAATATTAAAGAACAAACTAAAATAGCACTCACTGGAGCACATTCCTCCACCAAGACCCAACTGCACCACACTACACTCACATAGATATCAGTTCCCTGAAAATATTCTTTCAACAAGATCTATGAATTATTACCTGGAAAAATGTGGACAAAAATATCTTATAATTGCACTTGATACAATCACGATATTAAATGAAATTATATTCATAAATGCTGTTGTATCTTTTTTGTCCTTTTGTCTTTTTATCCTTTTAAAATCTTAAGAAAGTGAATAAGAATATCACCGGCTAAGATTCAATATTTATTAAGTATATCATTTGAAAAGAAAGAAATTGTGATAGATGAGTTCAGGGAAGCCGTGTTAACTACATCCTCATAGAAAGTAGAGAACAACACTTTTAAGTGTTGTTCTCTACTGTCAAGAAAACAAAAGTAAAACTGAGCTGAGATCTTGATGGCTGCCAACACTAAACCAACGTCTGAAAACAGTTAAAGGAGTTTGACTTAATTACTTCATATAAATGGATGAATGACGGCAATTCAACATGTCAGCAAGTGAATATATGAGCATCTCTGCGTTTTCTTCTCCTGCACTGCGGCCTTGATCTGGTGTCATAAGGAGCGTCTCTCCTGATTTACTGTGCTTCGAGGAGCGTAAATCTTTCGGCTAAAGATTTACACGCAGAAAAAAAAATAGGTTGAAAGAGAGTAAATAGACAAAATGAGTGGAGGTAGAAAAAAAGAAGAGAGAGGATAGGTAAAATGGAGGAGGATAGGGAGAGACGCAGAAGAAAAGAAGAAGGCATGAGGCGAAAGGAATGAAGAGTGTTGTCTTTGCTGATTACCTGACTCCACTGCTGTGCCATGCGTCTGTGTGGGCTGTGCCCTGAACCTGCGCCAGCTGATTAACCCAGCACTGCTACACTCCCCTCAAGCACTCTCCACCGGCTCTGCCACACTGCATAATCATCCAGCGCAGGGCGGGGGGGGTGCGGAGTAGGCCGGTCGGTCGTGCCACCCTGGCGCTTGGTACCAGACCGCCCTACACACACACACACACACACACACACGGCAACTGTGCCTGGGGCTCGACATGCCACGCAGGGATGAGAAATTGGCACTGTCCACATTCCTGCCCAGTTTGCTGCATTCCTGACTTTTAATTCAGGATAGTCAGTGGCTCCAGACATGGCTATATCACTTCACCCTGCTGTATTACACTCTGTTATCACACCTCTGTTGATTAAAGCTCGTTTTTTCCATGATGGGTGTGTGCACTCTACAGATGTGTCATGTTTATTCCCTCCAGCAACGAGGGCCAAAGTTTAGATCCACGCTGTTCCTCCGTTAAGGCCTACACAACTCCTGGCTGCTCAGCTACCTCCTGCATTCTCCGACCCCAAAAACCATAATTAACACCACCTTCTGTCAGACGCAACCCTTCGCCATGGTCTCTGCGCTGACTCCCGTGTGCAGAGTTTAGTCTCCCCCGCCTCTCTCTCTCCCATTCTTCTCTGTTTGTGCACAGGGAGCACTCAGCCAGTCAGCCACAGACAGGACCCTCAGTTAAATACTAAACCATACACAGGTGGGACTGAAAAACAACAACAGCTTGAGACAGGACACAGATTTACGACGGCTCGAGGCACTCAGCTGAGAATAGGTCTCCACTAGAAAATGAACAAATTACACAGCAGTCACCCGAACACAAATGCACACTCAAAAGCAATTTGAGAAATTACAGTTGGGAGGTTTTCTCTGTGTAGTCTATGCAGATGAAAAGTACTGTGACGCCTGAACACATTATGGATATGCCCGATGAAAGTGTACCTCATCATTTCATCTCAATTTTTCACTTGTCATATCTCATTTGCCCGCACAGCGAGCTCTGTCGGAGACACAGACGCCGCCGTGTGAAAGCCACAGAGGAACCATTTGATACGGACAAATCGCCCCTGAGCTGCAAACACCTAGCAATCACTGCATTTGAATGGAGAACTGTCAAAAAGCTTAATGGAGCCCCGACAGAACGCAGCAGCACCCTCATCATTTAACAAAAAAAATCCCATCCCTTGTTGCCACCCACCCCACCCCCCACCCCACCCCAACCCCCTCCCAACTTTTTGTTTGTCTTGCAGGAATCTGACAGCAATAAAGTATGTTCTCTGTACTCCTTCCGGAACAACTCTACTTCCCCACACAAGCCCGAGGAGGGGGCCCGGGAGCGCAGCGACCTGCTGAGCGGATCAGCGTTCGGGACTCCGGAGCGCCGCAAAGGAAGCCTGGCAGATGTAGTGGACACGCTGAAGCAGAAGAAGCTGGAGGAGATGACAAAGACAGAGCAAGACGGTATGACTCCCTATTTGTGTGTGTGTGTGTGTGTGTGTGTGTGTGTGTGTAGAGTGCGGGACTAGGAATACATTTTCCCTCCTAAGTGCGCCTGATTGTCCTAATTCTCCCTCTTTCTTTGTGTAATTTTCTGGTTTCCTGAGTACCCACCCTTTTCTCTCTCTCTCTCTCTCTTGAATCTCGCCCGCCTCTTGCACTCACGCGGGATCACACAAGCTGGGAATATTGACGATACAGTGTTTCCAGTTTGTTCTGAACCTCCTCCAATGTGACAAAGACTGTGTGGCAGTGCACCTCAGCACAAGTGTGGTCTCCCTCCGTGCCAAGTCAAACTCTTTAACTATAAAACTCACAGTGCTGACCCGACGCCAGGAACATTACCTCTTCTTTATTTTGCTACACAGAACATTTTTCTCTCGGCACGGTTGTTCATCAAAGTTCGCTGCACACAAACAACCCGAGCCCTGCGCGTGGTTTAATGTGTCTGATTAATTCAACACATACCGTGAAGTTTTCAGAGTTATTTTTCTCACTGTTCCTTCCAGAGGGAGAAAAAAAAAATCCTTTCCTACGATAAGAGCGTTGGGTCTCTGTCATATCTGCACCCGGTTTCACCCTGCTCGGCTCTCCCTCCCACAGCCTGCAGTCTATCAAGAGTGTGGCGGAAAAACAAATATTTGAAAGTGCTGCTGAAACACATCCCCCTTCTTAATTAGGGCTGTAGTAATATAACTACATCCAATCAAATGTTAAACCCCCTTGGGAATGCATGTGTCTCATTTAGTGTCTGGGGAGCTCTTAGCTTAAGCACTTCATCAGACGAATAAATTAGACCTCTGTTAGCCTAAAAATAATTTGCCACTTCTTTTTCAAGTGTTCGTTCGGTGATCTTTGTATCAGAGGCTCACGGGCCTCTCACCGGACGATCGTTTAGCCACACCATGACACGTGGTTACATTTGTTTGTGGTTTAGGAAACCAAAGAAGAAGAAGATAAAGACAGAAACATTCAGTCCTTATTATTTACAGTGATCAATTGGAGATCAATAAGAAAACAACATTTTTTGGATAATTTCAATGGATCCAAAATTATCAGCAAATGTCAAAACTGAGCATTTAACACACAAAAATGCTCATAAGCAAGCCACCCTTTTTAAAAAATGTATATTTCAACTGAGGCTTTTTATACTGTAATCAATACCGTTATTTATTTAATAAATAAACAGTATAATTAAACAAAACTACAGCAGATACATTTCTGCTGTCTTTTTCACACCACAGCACCAACTGACATGAATATTTGGGATAAGCAGTTTTCTTGCTCTTGAGCTCAGATCTGGCCGCCCTGCAGCACCTTAGAGGCCCAATTCTGATTAGGTAAATAATGTTAAGCGAAGGAACATATTTCACGTATGTCTCGTTTCTTGCGGCGTCGATTTTCAGGGCAAGATTGTCAGTGCTCTTTGTAGCGGCAGAGGGTATTATGGTAATGAGCCCCAGCTGGTGAAGGCTGGTTGTTGCAGTAATTTAAATGGTCAAGTGCAGCTTGTAATCCAGGGCCGTATGTTAGCGCAGGGAGGAGAGGGTGCTTTAGAGTGCCATACAGCTGTTTTAATCTCCTGTTAATAATAGAGACTTGGTCTGCCTCATGCACCTTGTATCATCACCACCGAAATAAACTCCCTTGTTGCAGGAAATTAGTTTCCGAGCAGAGTACAGAGCCGAAGACAAGAGGCTCACAAAGTTCAGCGCGCTGTCCCTGAGCTGCAGGAACTGAGAGATACTCTGTTCTTGAGAGTGCTCGACGAAGCTTCAGGGTTGATGAACAGTGATTACTGTAAAAAATAGGGAGTTCAACTCTTGGAAACTGCCAAAGGAAAACCTTGGAGAAACCATCTGACAAATCTCAATCTCCTCGTCTTTGTTTATGTGGCGAGACACGGCTGGAAATTGAACAGGGCCGGATTATCCTATTAAAGAGCAGACAAGAAGGTTGGAGAAGCCATTTGTTGCCTTAATGATGTTGCTAATGTGGCGCAAGCAACAGATGAGCTAAATATAAGCATGACAACTGTTGTGTCTAATTCTGCTGCTTTGGTGCCTGGCTGGTCGGGATCATGGAGCTCCTCAGAGACTCTTCCACCATCTGCTGCCATTCTTCTCTGGGCTCTTTCTTCCCCTTGTCTGGTCAAGAAAGTTCACTAACCTGATGCACTGAGAGTAAAAGTGTTGACCTCCAGTGTCAAGGGAAACTAATGGTCTGTGGTACAGTTTTTACACATATGATCACTTAGGTTGTGCTCATCTGTTGCATGTATAGTATTGGTTATAGTATTGGCCAGAAAAGAAACGATTACATTTTTGGAGCAGCTTCCATTAAAAAAGTAGATCGAGTATTTAATTTTTCACTTTCTTTAACAATACAAGTTGGGTCGTTTTTCTACATTTTGAAACATTTCTCAAGAAATAATGACATTTTAATGGAAAAAATAGGCATAGGTAGAGTGTAAATATCTATGAAAAGGTGAAATTATAAGTAGTTTGCAGATCATTTCAGTGTACATGTGTTTGACTGAGTGTCCTTCTAGTTAGAAGATCACCGCTATTCTGTTGTTATGGTGACAGAAGTCTCCATTGCATATATTTCCCCTCCACAGTTAAACAAAGCTCTAGTTATAGTTTCTAAATCGTAAGTATGTTCTACTAATATTGTACTAATATGAATCAGTATACTAATGCTATTGCTCCCCCTACTATGTCTCCATTCAGAGAACACGATAAGCCATTGACCATGATGTTTTATATATACTCTAACAATAGAGGCGGTGCTCAGTATTTTAAATATCACTCCTCCATCCCTTCATCTCCATATATTTGTACCCTTTCACCCTCTCTATCCTTCCATCCTTCCTCTCCATTTCTGCTCCTTAAAGTGCTTTAAGTGCTTGTGACTGTGCTAATGAATGAAAATGTTCTCCCAGCAGCGAGCACCGCATTTAGCTGAATAGTCACCTTTGCTGTAAAAGCTCTATTAGGCCCAGTTGCCAGCAGGGCTAACGATTATGCCCCATGTTTATTTACTAGGTATTGTAAATGCATTATTTATGGATAAGTCTCCAGACAGCACTTGTCAAGAGTTAAAAATGTCAGTATAAAGTATTGGGAGGAAAAAGAAAAATAGCCACCATTATAAAAAGCCAAGGTGACCTTGATTTGATTCACATGCAATTAGATCAGTTTTATATAATGCACTAAAGTATGAATCAATACCGCGCAAGTCAACACAGAAATACTTTGTGTGTTCAGTCTTTATGATCGTCCCCAAGACAAGGACGAGTAATTGGGTTTCAGCCTCCTGTATTAGCTTTTAGGGATTTTCTTGGGCTCAGTGTCCACTGAGTCTTTGCCAGGACAAGCAGCAGTGAATTGGATTATGTATCTTTTGTCATCCATGTGTTATTGAGGGTCAAGGGGCAGTCTCATGCTTTCTTTTTAGTCTGATGAATGAAGTTATTGTCTAAATAAGAAATATAGACCCAAAACAAATGAAAAGTCTTCCATTAAATGCTGATCCGCCCACCCCCCTTCTAATTAGTCGAGTGATTCTTTCTCATGACTGCAGCAGCTATCCAGATTCACAGCTCAGTTCCCAGGATGCTGTTGAGAAAACAGAGCTGCATGTGATCCGGGGTCGTCCGGCCGGAGAACAGGTGTGGTCTAAGGACATTTGAAACAGCTGTTAAACTGAAAGTGGACACTATATCCAGGTATAATCTATAGATATAGAATAACACAACATTTCCCGGGCAGTCAGACACAACCAGGGTCAAAACCAACAGTCGAATACAGAAAAACAGAAAGACGATGCCCTTCCTTTTTCTTAAGACCCGTTGGAGGGGATACAGCGGCTGCTCAAGCAGAATATTCAACACCTGGAGCCCTTTGACAGAGTCATGGCTAATTAGGTCAACAAAGGGGAGCCATACCACTATTCAGACAAACTGCAACCCCCCCCCCCCTCCCCCCCTCTTCATCTCAGGTGGAAGGATATATAATGAGAGAAAATAATTCTATACAGTGGCAGGAAATCAAACCGTTCCTTGTGACCTCTAATAGTCCCTGTGAATGGTATGTTACTGTATGTTACCACTCAGACATCTCTTCTTCTAGATCTGCTGCCATCTCCTCTCCTCTGTTTGTAAGTGTCACCCCCCACGGCAAGGTTGTGTATTATCACTGTATAATGACTGCAGTAGGTTGAGTGCGGAGGAGTGATCAGCATTGTGTGCGTGGCCCCTGGTCATTATCCTCTATTACAACAGGCCATGTAATGAGATTCAGGGATGGGTGAAAGCTTGGAAGAGAATAGGATCAGCTCTAAGCCTTTGGTCTGATTAGCACTGATGAACTCTTGACTCTGTTGTAACACCGTCGCCTATCAGTGTCGCAGCCCTCTGCTGACTGCACACTGGAAATTGGATGCAGGTGCCTAATAGCAATAATAGATTAATTTTTTTGGAGCTATTTGGTTTAAATTTAGCAATACATTTTTTTAAATTTTCTGAAGTTAAAATACATATATTGCAATATTCTTTATGCATATATATATATATATAAAAAAATATACCCCCCTCCCCCAAACAGACTGATGCACTTTCTCCCCTCCTCTTTGAGTTCCCTCCCGTCTCCCCTCTCCTCTCATCCCAGCTGCCGTGTCATCTGGTTCTGCTTTATCCCACCTAATTAATAGGAATCTTTGTTATAATGATCTGAGCATGAGCCTCTGACTCTATGCATATGCAATGAGGGCTGGAGATCCAGTTGCCTTGATTGCAGATTTTGAGGCATTCTTCACACATAGCTCTGTGCTGCCTCCGAATGCAGCATCCTACAAGGCAGCGTAGGGCCCGGGACCCTCCTGGCAGGACACACACACACACACACATACACACACACACACGCACACGCACACACACACACACAGACACGCACAAACAAAAACCCACTGGCCAGACATCAGTCAAGAAGGATATCTCGTGTGCACAATGTTCCCATTTCCTTTAATAATCTGTTGTTTATTCTGTCAACATGATTTGAGCAAGCTACTTGCAAGGAATCTATTTGATCAAATAGCCGATATAGTTTTATGTGTGTGTGACCATGTGTGTGTGTGTGTGTGTGTGTGTGTGTGTGTGTGTGTGTGTGTGTGTGTGTTCTGTATGTTTCAGTGGGGGCCTTCGTGTGTGTGTGTGTGTGTGTGTGTGTGTGTGTGTTCTGTCTTAGCCTGTGGAGTGGTGCACCAGCCCAGCGGAGCAGTGCTCTGGTCTGTCACTTTTGTTTGAATAGGTAATGTAGATCTGTTCAGGCTGAATAGACATGAGCTGGAATCGCTTGTTAAGACACATGATCAAAAGCGGCTCTCTGCTCTCTGCCAATCAACCCTCTTGTCACCCTGTGAAGCAGACGTTAAATAGATTTTTCGGCTGTATGCCGCGGGCAGCCTGCCAGCCTGACATGTGAACTTTCACAAAAAAGATACCCTGCCCCTCACTCCTCCCCGATCTCCCTTTCCCACCCTTTTCCTTGTTCTCCAATTTTTGCTCTTTCCCCCTTTTTTTAAACTCTTTTCCTCTTTTTCCTTTCCACTTTCCTGTGTTTCCCCGACCATCTTGTGGCCTAACCTGTTACACAAAACATTTCCCTTCCACCTCTGTTTTTTTTCTCTCCCCTATCATAAGGCTAGTTCACACTTTACAATTTTTAGCCAGATTTTCCAGTTGCAGAAGAGTTTTGGAACTCACAGACTTAGCCCCAAATTGGAGTGAAATCAGCTTCCATCTGAAGTCTGCAATTACTGTTTTTGAACTGTTCAAACCGGATTTGATGGGCCCACCGATGTGTCGACATGATTTCTAGTAGGCAAAATATCAAGATGAATTTTGACAGCCAATCAGAGTTGCCGATATCAAAGTTGTTCCTCTGGCATGCTGAGATCAGACCCAGAGGCTAAACTAAGTCGCTGGTCCACTATGGAATTATCTATTTACTATCTGTTCCAAAACAGACCCCTAATGAAACACAGACACGTCCCCAAAGGACGACGGAGGCCAACACAGGTTTCACTTTACACAAGCTAAGATACAGATTTTGTTGCCCCCTTTCAAAACGAGAACCCTTTCTGCTGTCTTGGTCATTCAGATGACAAAACAAGCAGCTGCCTCTTCAATGTGCAATTCTTTGCATTCAAGATCACCTTCCCCAGTTCTCATATTCCGATTAGTCAACAGTAGCAACTGCTGTAGAGCATTCCAGGGGCCATCTTCCTGGGTTTCAGCTGTTGAGCGTGTCCCCCTGCACCGATGCAGCACAAAACTCCCATTGTGATCGTGGCTTACTGGCTGCACAGGAACCCCTTGATAGGAGGAAACGGGTGTCTCTGAGAGACAAATCACGGCCAGGGATACACAGAGGCTTGTTTGTCTTAACACACTCACATACACCCACATGCCGGTTGTAGGTACGTCTCGTCAAATGAACAGCGTTTAAACGCAGTCAGTGACATCACTGATTGTGCAATAGCAATTTTAGGAAAATTGTAAAATAGTGTTTTAGGCTGTTCAAATGAAGAAAAAAACAATAGACTTTCCCCTGTGTTATATGTGAATGACTAGGTGATTAAATCAGCAGTGGTTTTAGTGGCTCGACTGTTTTATGTGACAGCGCAGCATTTAGAGGGGCACAGAGATGGTGAAACGCTGACACATAAGAAGAAAGAAGCCGTTAATGCTACTATATTTGACATTGGGCCGTGAAGCCTACAATTGGGTAAAATATCAGACTGGGTTTCAGTGAAAAAAGCAACAAGAAGAGGGACACGTACAGACAATCTTCTTAGGGTCAGGAGGATCTTCTGAGGCAGTGAGAAATGTGAAGAAGAGGGGCTATTTCACAATGGGACGGGGGGTAGAGGGAGGGCACATGTGTCCTGCTGTTTGTGTGTGTGAGTGTGTGTGTGTGTGTGTGTGTGTGTGTGTGTGTGTGTGTGTGTGTGTGTGTGTGTGTGTGTGTGTGTGTGTGTGTGTGTGTGTGTGTGCTTGAAAGCCTGCAGTAGGGTTACACTGGGAGACTTGTGTGCCAGCTCAGTATCACTGTCCTAGCTGTGGCATTTAGCTCTTAAGCATTCTCCACACATAACTTGACAAAAGAGCCGGTGTCATCTGACCAAGGATCAAAATAGTGGGAGTGTAACTCACACCCTGGGCACAGACAACTTCTGTGGCCTGCTAATGATTTCAGAGCACATTGCAGGCTTGTTCTGTAAGTCAGAGGTACGTCAGCCATCCAACCCGGGAGATCCGCCTCGACACGAGCAAAACATGACAGCTTGCGTAGATGCAGCCGTATTAACATATTTGCATTGTTTGTTTTTTTGCTAACAGCGAACATGAACATCTTACTCCAAACTTTGATGTGTTGCCTCTTGAACAAAGAGACTCTTTAATCAGTCGTGATGAAGCAGATGTTTCCTCCCACTCGATGCTTTCTCTTTCTCCTCGTTCAATTACATTACACGAGCCAGACGTGTCGAGGATTTCGGAGGAGACAAATAGAAATGTGTTTTATTGAACAGCAAAGCCTGAGAGCCAATGATGATAATCATTTTACAAATGTCATCTCTTTATTATCAAGTCTGCACCCGGTGAAGGAGTTAATTTGCTTTTTGATTATATCGTCAATTTCATTTCACAAAGTTCAATATCATTTGAAATCAGGATTTGTTGGGGCTGTTTTTGGTATTCTTGTCCAAATTAGCATAAAACTGGAAAAAGAAAAGTGAGTCATTAGAATTTATACAACCACCACAACCATACTTCCTATAACATTTGCTGCACAGCTTTACTTCCTCTCTCCTCCTCTTTTGTCATTTTCTTTTCTTTTTTCTGGGCGGGTGGCACTCTGACTCAACAAGGCAAATACTGTACGCCTGTTGATAGCTTCCCCGTCGTGAGCTGGACCAATGAGCTTGGTCGCTCATGAGAAGCAAATTTCTCCATCTTTGCCCAGCAGGTCTTAGTCCGTAATGCTTTCTGTCCTACAGAAAGGGAAAGGGCCGACTGAATAGAAACTACGGCCCCTATTGTTGCTGAACCAAGTTAAACAACAGCACATTGAGACACTTAGCTGTGAGCAAATGAATTGGGATTTCTGGGAGTTGGAATTCTGAACCTTTAGAAGTGCCATGGTTAGGTCATTATTTCTTTACCCAGTGGCAACTCAAGAGTCAGAGGAGTTGAGTGCAAATTAGTGATTAAGTTAGTTTTAATTGATAAAGTTGTGAAAATAGTGACCTTTGCTCCCCTTGTCCAGTGAGCAGTCATACATTCTGAACCATGGCAGCTTGGTAAACAAAGTTGGCTGTGAGATTCCATAAATTACTTTTGAAAATTAAGAAACCAAACTGCAGAGCGATTCATAATTCCCTTGCTGGGATTTAGGATTTTATTCTCTTTTTTTCTTTAAAATGTATCATACTTAAACCATAAAATAATGCGGTAAGAGCCCAGACACACACTGCAGATGTTTAGTGAACCTGACTGCTCCAGGCCATCAAATGCTGTCAAAGCCAGTCTTCCATAAGGGCAAGAAAGCGTCAAGATACTACCGTGCTTTGATGGACAGGCGAGCAGGACAAATGGTCTCAAACAGACATGGCTGGCAGACCTCAACAAATCACTTAGAGATGAGGAAGGCAGAGCCAATCTGCAAAACACAGGAACAGAATCCTCTGACAAGATCAGGACTAGATAAGGACTATTTAAAATTGTAAATAGGATCGATTGGACCCCCGCAAATGTGCATAAGGCAAAGAGAGGATAGGCTACATCATGTTGGAGAGATGTGGAGGCACTGGACAGCCTTGTTCATTTGTTATGGTCCTGCACCTATAGCTTCAGAGATGGTGGACAGAATTCATGAGAATATTAAACTGATCATGGGTCAGGTCATCCCATTTCTGCCTTGCCTAGACGAGTTGAAGGGTACTGGTCTGTTTAAAGGGGATCTCTGAACCCAAGGCAAGGTGCATCCATACAGTCACGATGCGGCACCTTATTAGTGAATGGAAATCAGTGAATCTTCCTCCATCCTGTTTATGGTTTACTCAATTAAGTATAGTGGCAGCCTATGAAGAATTGACATATAGGATGGTAAACCAGCTGGACCTGTACCATGTCCAAAGGGAGAAATGTATCAGACTTATTACAGGGCTATGATGCTCACTAAGGCAAGCCCCATTTATGATGATTTAAGAATGAACCTCAGGGTGTGATGGTGAAAAGCGGATACCATCATTCAAGTATTTAAAACCTACCAAGGAGTGACAATGTAGACGTCCAAATCCTTTAGTCTGACTTTGACACTTATATGTGTTAAATACAGTATGTTTTTATCCATATTCTTTCCCTCTTGGTGAATATCTGAGTTTTCTGTCTCTTATTCTGGAATAACAGAAACAGAAAAAGAAACCTTGACAGCAAAATCCAACATATTTACAGTTTGGTGCATTATCAAATGTATAGTATATTAACCAGCTTCGTCTTCTCGCAATTTGCGCTTTTTTAATATCTCATCTTATGGTTCAATCTCTGAAGCGTGTCGCCATGGTCCAGGGTTTATGATGAAATAAAGTTTCGATGTCTGCACCAGACACTTGGCTTCACTGCAAATTGTAATGCATTCATGTGGATCCTATTAGTCTCTTTTTGTCCAAGTAGAGTCAGACACCCATTAATTTACTAAATCACACTGAACAGCCATGATCACAGTGCTCTACGTTTTCTTCACACGTCTATTAATTTAACATAGATGAATAAATGTGAATGTTTTCGAGCATTGATTAGCAGGGGAGTTTATATCTGACAGATAAATTGCTGGGTACCCAAAAAAAAATCTCTCCAATGCAAGGTACCCAGTAATTACATTTTTGTATGAAATTATTATGATTTATTACAGTGTGAGGACCCTAATGATTACCAACATCAAATGGAAATCATGAATTGAAATCAGGTCCACATATTTCTCCTCGTAATGTTCATCTCCACAAGTGCTGATCCCCTCATCAGCATTGCTGAGACTCCAGATGTAATGTCTATTCTTTAATAAACCAAAAGCAGGCATGCTTTCGATGAAAAATACATTTATGAACATTGTAAGGCACTTTTCTTATTCAAATGCTTTATTAGGCTGATTATTATTAATCTCCGTTTTAATAAAATCCTCAACTGCTCTTTGACCTTGTGTGGTCCTTTTTAAATGTACAATTTAGCCTTCTTTAATTTAATCAAAGTAGCAATAGTTGCTTTTCCTGATGAATGTTGAAGTACATTGTATAAATAGCGATGCTCAATACGCTCTCTCTGCCTCCCTCTTAAAGCATAAGAGGGGAGAAAAGCGGGAGTGAAAAGTTCGTTGTGCTATCCAAGCATTTAATGGTCCTAGTTCTTAAAAGTGACCTTGTGGGGTAGACAGCGGAGCAGCACAGCAGCTCCTTCCAGCTGCACACATGGCATCCATCGGGGGCACAATCACGCACAGTCCCAACACCTCAGGCTCGGACATATGTTGAGTTTTATTTCATTCTTCTGACATTAATCCTATTCACCAGCTGTTCTGCCAGCTGCCACTCTCCAGCTTAAGGGGAGATTGCAGTTTTGGGGGCTCTGAGTACTGGTTTATCTTGGCTCCTCATCTCCTCCTCACAAAGTTTTGATTGGGTTTTTTCTTTCCCCTCGTCCTCCTCCTACTTCCAGGTTCCTTGAGTTGCATACTCCCCTGCAATCTTTCTTTCTCTTTCAACTTCCTTGCTTTTGTTTTTTTCCCTCTCTAATTTGTGTAGATAAAAGATGGTTAAAGGCTGGAATTTGATTTTGAAGATTTTATGTTTTGGGCATTTTTCCCTCTACAAGTCTTATAATGTTCCTGCAAGATATGTTAAAAATATGCACAGAACATTTATTATCTACATTTATCCCAGGAACTAAGGTAAATAAGTTAAAGAGGTTAGTATTGATTAGGATGTAGCACATCTCAAATTCACTTTCCTAAGAAAACATTTGGGTAAATCATAGCACTGAAACCCCCTCTGTCCACAGTCATCTAACCGCATTTCTGTAGGATTAGCCTGGACATGGCTTACGCCTGTACAGTTATGATTATTGACATATTGGGTCTGACATATTTCACATTTATGTGCATTGTCTAGAAGCATACTCAAGTGTTCTCAATGTCATTTCTGCTGAAGTACGGCCGTGGGCTCTGTGAGCAAGGGCCGCAATGAATTGATCATTGCTCACTGCTCACTTTAATAATTCAAGCCTGATTGCCACAGAGTGCCGCAGTAAAATGGATTGGGAGAGGTCACATGCTGCTCAGCTCAAGAGGTGAAGCCTCTTGGGGATGGTTAATTCATATATGCTTGATAGACACATGTCCTATTTAGAGAGGTCATGATGCTGTGTGTGTATACGGCTTCTCAGAATGGCTAGGTCAACACGGTGGGATTAACACGCTGGTCAGTGCAGATAAAGGGGAAGGATAGGGGAGAGGTGCCTGGTCACACAAGACAGCGCGTTGAGCCGTGTGAGGAAAAAACTAAAACACTGAGAAAAGTTACCTGCACATTGCATCTGTTTCTCCATTTTTTAATTATCAGAGACATGTGCTTCTTTGTGTTGAGATCCTTTAGTCCACTTAACGCTACAACCTCATGAGATAGATATAAAAGAAAAAACAGAATTTATTTAAGGTGCTCTGTGGTTATTCATTTGTATTACACTGCTGATCTAGCATTACCTCTCAGTTTAGCTTTTAGGAATCTATCTTAAAAGAAAAGACTTGTCTCACCCCTTCGAGAGACTGACACCGGCTGGTGACACACAACCTCCGATGAAGCACACCTCATCTTGGTTACCTAGAGTGTATTTATAGCAAAAGTTTTTTACATGACCAAACAGGATAGACTAACGGTGACTAACAGAGATGTTCACCAAGTGGAATAATGATAAGGTGTCAGCCCACCACGAGGTGCAGGTGCTCCACAATACACCGACATGTCTCAAGGAGCTGGACCTCTTTATTTATGCATGCCAGCACTAGCAATTACATTTTTTAAAAAGCTGGATTTATTTAAGTGTACGAAAAAGCCTTCTGGAAACGCTGTAGGTTATTAAAACTGTTGACAACGAGGAAAAGGCAATTGCCTGAAAATGAGCGACAATGCACTGTTGTGCTTGGAATGTTTTTTTTCCCCCCTCAGCTCCCTCTTTAGCGTTTGCATTGTGCAGCATCACCCGGGTGTGTAACCTATTGCGTTCCGATTGCTCCCTTGCAATTAGTGCCCTTTTTGTCCTCACTTCAATAACGCCATGATTATGGAGACTTCAGGAGTATTTGCCGCATCCAACAGCTGTTGTCTCAGGGACTACCGGCTGAATGACAAAAACATGTTTTCTCTCTGCATTTCACTTCCCTGCCTGCCTCTTGTAATTATTATGTTTTATTTGCTGTGATGATGGGGTCTTGTTTTTAGTGTGTCTGTGATTAAGATATTCAAAGGATTCTTTGGAGTGTGTCACAGTCATTTTCTTTTTTATCAATCTCGACTTTTGATTTGTTTCCCGTGCAGTGCAGACGGGATGGGAAATTAGACATCAGCCTGTCGTTGTCTGCCTGAGATCCTGAGTTTTATCTCTGAGATAGACATTTACGCCTGAATCAAAGAAATATACACTCACACTGAAAGCTTGTGAGACGTGATCTTTTTCAAAGCTATTAAATACATTGTAGTTTGCTTTAGGTTTTAGAATTTACATTTCACATGTGCAATCACATCGTTTTTAAAATAAAATCACTAATATTAAAAGTAAAGTGTCATTCAAATAATTTATAATTACGAATTATCAAAAATAATAGTCATTTGTCTAATCTTCAAACTAAATAACTGGTTATTTCTCATCCAGTTGCTTTCATTGTAGAACAGTGTGTCCAGATTACACACTCAATTTTATTTTTATTCCCAAATGGGAAAAGGTTTTGTACATATTTGTTGTTAAATATGCAGGAAACATATAGGCTAAGCATTTTTTTTACCCAACATTTTCCAACAAATTGTGTATATAATATTGGCTCATTTCATACCCTTGATTCCGGTTCACAACACAAGACCGTGGTGCACTCTAGTCTATAGTGTTTAAGGAATTGATTATTACTGGTGGTTCATGTCTAATACAATTCATGCAGAGTTTTGTACAAATGTAGTTTTTATACAGTATTTTCTGTTCTGGATTAAGCAGCGCGTCAGGTTTAAATTGCAAAACAAAAGTCAACAGACTGCTTATTTATCTATGTATTAAAACGACACATTCTGTAGTTTTGTTGCAGATCCTCCTCATACATCGAATCATCTGTATAGGTTTTGGTTCTGGTTGACAAAAAGTTTTAAAATATGTGCTGCACTCAAGCTGAAGCTTTGTTAGACACATCCCATTTATTTTATTCTTCAGCCCCTCTCTGAAAACAGTATTGTTTCACTAAATAGGCATGTGTGTTCTGAGGAGGATGTTTTGTATATGGTCAGTGTCAGTTGATCATTGATTTGGTAATTACATGTTTCCCCTTGAGGCTGAGATAACTGACATGCAAGGCCAATGCTAAAGGGGAGGTCTTTTAGTGTGTTATCCATGACTGATGGCTAATTTGACTCTTCTAGATGGCTCTCTTTTCCCTGCCAACGGCTTTTCAACACAACAAACACTCAAACACAAGTATCATCTTTCTCCCGGGAGAATAGTGCACACAGGGAATCTCAGAATGTGGTGGCAGACAGTTGAAACATTTTCATTGCTGACAACACAGGGGTAATAAATCACCCACTGCTGCATGTTGTAACAAACCATGTTTGCGCTTTGCAGCGGTCACGGCCTTTTGAAACATGATGGGTGTTTTCTGGCATCAACAAATCTGATAGATGAATCCTTTTAGAGATTAAACAACATTGATCTGTAAAAGTAAAGATTACCTATTGTTTGCTTAAGCAGTGGTGGTGTTATTTGTGAGATTTAATATACACGCCGGACTTAATATCTCCATGCAGAGCCATTTGGAAATTAGTGTCATGAAAGTTTAAGATCTGCTTTATAAACGCCCCAATCAAATTCCAAAGTGACAGGATTTGATTTGTTTGTAATTGTGTTTATTTGTCTATTGACTCTGCAATTTGAGCTTTTCTACAGTTTGCAATGATCGCCTGAACGACCTGCTCTGTTTAGAGCAGCAATGAAAAAATGAAATTTGCAAACGACTTCTCCCCTTGTTCACAGGCATTTACGGCCAACAAGCACTAAATATAAATAAAGAAAAAGTATTTTTTTTTACAGTGCCAGCACTAAAGATCAAATTTAGATGTTTCGTTTCTTTTTTAAACGTCAAAGATATGTTTGATTGTGGGAGCGAACCTTGTGAGAGAAACAGACAAAGAGCAGAAATCATAACAAATCCATATATTTTCTTCAGGACTGTCAGCGAGTCAGTCGGTGCAGATAGGACGGATAGTTTGTGGCAACCTGCCTCTAAGCTTCACTACTGTGGTTTATAGTGAACATGATATTCTGGCAGCCCTGACTGCCAGGTGCTGAAAGCTTTGTTTATGTCACAGATCAAGCTAGAAACATTCTTTTGTTGAGATTTATGAGGATCATTAGCTTTGTTTTTAATACGGTATAAAAAAAAAAACAGCTGTAGCCTAATCTAGCCAACTAATCTGGGCTTCAGGTGTCTCAATCCCTCAGCCTGTTCGCCCACATTAATACGATCACAGAATACCTGCATAGGAAAGCTGTATACCACAGATGACAGCCCTGATAGGATAAACACATTAAATCTGGCAGTATTGAATCAGCAATGACTATTCAGTTTCTTCTGAGTGCCACGTTAAAACTGTGAAAAAAATCCCGGGACAGGGTTCAGCGCATTTTTGCAGCTGTATAGCAGCAGCAGCACCAGAGAAGAGACAATGAGACCCAGACAGGCTTAGTAGTCCAGAGACCATTCCTGTCTCAATGGGAACACATCTTGGACACACACTCCAGTAGTTTTGTCTTGTATGTTGCTATCTGTGCTAGCTGCAGAGCGGAGGGGGTCTGTGCCAGGCTAGGGTCCATAGGGACCATTGGAATCGCTGAGGCTGGAGGAAGTTGGTCTGGGTCCAGTGGGGCGATCTGGGCTTGGTGACAAGCCAAGCTGTCTACTGCAGGGACGCTGGGAAAATGTAAATAAGAGCCTGATAAGGGCTATTGTTTTCATTCCATTCTCATCCCAGCTGAATGGCCTGCTCCCCAGCCACACAGCATTTTATCTCGAGAGGGGGAGGGAACGCAGTGGGAGGGGTAGGGGTGCGAGAGATTTAAGAGCCCCCATAGGAACATAAAAATAAACTCACTGGACTCTTCTCTTGTTTAAGCTAATTCCCCAGTAAATGTGATGTCCTACTTTGAGAAGACGAGCGTGTAACTTTTTCTTTACGCTACAAACTCAAAACTTCCACATTAAACGTCTTAAATAATTATGATTTCCTCTCACTTTCAAATCTACCAGGACTGGATATCCGGTGGAATTGGTGTGAATATTCTTTTTAGATAATAAATAATTTGTTATTTTATGGTGAACACAGTGTGCATCAACCTGATGTTCTGTGTGTCAGAACCTGACAGTAATTATAATGTTGATACTAACCAGTGTTTCCATTGGCATCTATAATTTCTCCAGAGAAAACAGACAGGCATTTTAGAAACTGAAATAGCATTCCTCCTATTAATCTAAATTCTTCAGAAAAAGAAGCTGTGGAAGGGCGCTTTGAAAAAAGCCAGACATCTGACTCATTTACTGCTCGCCGCCAATGCGCCTGCGCCAAACTTGCTCCGCTTTCACCAAATCCATGTTTGGTTGCGTGTTTTGTCCACGATGTTTGAACACTGAAAGGTGTTTGAGAGTTATTTTATAGACTAATCCAGGTCATTACTCACCTCTCCCAGGTGGAAGGCAGGGAGGACAGCGGTGCATTCCAGCTGTAGTCTCTCCTGGTGGAGGACTTGGCAGGTCGTGTCTGGCCCAGCGGAGGGGATGGAGAATCGAGGGAGCGGCGGCTCTCCTGGGAGGGAGGTGGAAGGGAGGGGGAGGACTGGAGTAGAATGGAAGCTGGCACCATATTATCTCCAACAGTTGGTGCATTCCTTAATGATCAAGTGCTGGAGCAGCATCTGTGATGAAAGTGTGTGTGTGTGTGTGTGGATGTGTGTGGGAGCATATGTGTACATATCAACATATGTTAACTGTGTTTGTTTAATTCCCCTTTACACCACTTTAAAAATAAGCCGTTTCTCTGTGCTTTAGGGGAGAAAATGTCATGCACTGATGTTGCTCTGTCTCTCTGAGGATTATGATGTGAAAGGAGTTTGTTGTTCCGGGAGAGGAAGCTGTCTCACCCAGGGGTGAGGCGCAGGGAAGAAGAGCTGAGCTCCGCTACTCCCCCTTAGCCTAAACCCCCAGTTTTAAAATCTGTGATCTTTGTGTCATGGAGGGAGTTAACACACACAAACACACACACACACACAAACACACACACACACAGCCTTTTCTCTCTCCCTCGCTTCGGGTCAAGGGGACAAACTGTGAGTTGGGAATTGGAAAGTCAATAAAGCAGAAGTAATGTTATAATGACCCCGAGCAGAAGATGTCCTGTCGACCCCCATCACATTGGAGGAAGTGGACAATCAAACAAAACGGTCACTCTGCTTGATCCCTCTGAAAGCCATCCTTAAACAAGGCCACAAGAACTACTGACCCCGAGTTCCTCCCAGTTCCTCTGAAGTCAGTGTGTTTGTCAGCGAGAGCAACAGTGTTTGGTTTGTGGAAGCAGAGGGCAGGAGATGTTACAGCAGGATAAAAAAGAATCAATGCTTGTATACATTCTACACTGTATAAATCTCCTCTGTGTTTAGTGTCAAGGATGATTATAGTGAAAATGGAAAGGTCGAGAATATTGCGTCATGTGACATTTCTCTGTGTTCATGTCAAACACACACGGCAGCTGAGCAGAAAAGTTGCACCATCGGAAAATATTAGTATGCTTATTAACTGTGTCCTCTTGTTTTAAGGACTATGTTTATAAATGATTCACTATTAAAATAATCATGATTGTGCCCTGTGGCCTCGCGGTGATAATTGTCTGTTCCGGTTTTGCATTTATCATTTAAATCTAGAGAAACACTGATATCATCCTCAGGCAATACACAAAGCCTGAGGACAATTTCTATAGGAAACAGAAAATAGGCGTTTTGTATTCATCAAATAGAAAAGAATGCTAAATGTTCACCCACAGCACGAGTGGACAGCTCACGTCTTGATCTGGTTCAGATTGGAGGCAGCTTGTGGAGACAGTGTCTCAAGGTGGACGGGTGGAGGTTTTCTTCAGCCGGTGTTTGATGGGAACATGCTGACCCCTGAGCGGCGCAGGGACAGAGGAGGCCTCGGCCGGCCGGCCCGGCCCGTTCTTTATCAGCTAGCTCAGCGACAGCATGGCAGATTGCAGCCATTCCTCCTCTGATTCATTGTCTGCTGGACAAATGTTAATTGTTTTCATCATTGCCAGCTATGTGAACGCTTGGACGTACCCAGTCTCACTGTTTTGCCTCCCACTTAATGTGTGTCTCTGCCCTTATACGCAATCCCCACAATGTCCGCTCCCCTCCTCACTCCACCCTTAGCTCATCGCTCAACAGCCAGACTGAGTCTCCTTCAATGATTGCCTTGCAATGCCTTCAAATGAATGACCTCTCTTTCATATTTCATTTTCATTTAGTAATTCATAACATTAACAATAAAAAAAAAATCTTAAATCAAATTCCATGAAAAATTTTTCAACATTTTAAAAGGCATCTCAAATAATTAAATATTTCTTTTTTCTTTTTTTGTAGAATCCTCATGCATGGAGACACTCCTTTCTAAAGAATGGAAAGAGAAGATGGAGAGGCTCAACACCAGTGAACTTTTAGCAGATGTAAAAGGTATTACTACAATGACTGCATCAGACAGAGCAGATTTACCACACAAACACTACTTTAAGCCATGTTAACAAGTCCCTCATTCCTATCTGACATACATAAGCTATGTACTGTATAATCTCAGAAACAGCCTTGTACTCTGAAATAGAACAAAGGCCTTTGGCTGCCCTCCTCATTCATTTCTCTCCCCCCTTATCTTTTGTTGGAATGCCAAACTCTGTCCAAAGTGCTGTCTTCAAAAATTCCAGCTCGTTTAGCCCCATTCGGAGGTGGTCTGTGCTTGTCAGCAGTTTATTGTTGTTGTCCCTCCGGACGGCCATGAGCCCGGCTCCTCTGCTCCGGCCCATGCGGAGCGTTCCTGCCGCTCTGGTAACTGTTGTAGCCAAAGTGTGCTCGATGTGAACAGAGCACGGCTGAGCTGAGAGGAGAGAAGCCGCTCTGAGACGGAGCAGGGACGCACGGACCCGTCTCCTCCCGCTGAGCCTGTGTTTGAGTGAAATGTCTCGACTCTGACAGTGAACGCCCTGTGCAGCCTATCAAGTGCAGCACAGCACAGCGCAACTCAGCACTCCCCCAAAAAGTCTGTGTTCCTGACAGTGCGAAGGTGGGCCGAGGATGGGCAGGGCTGCTGCTCAGTCCTCAGCACTGACTGTTACTGAGAGCTGCTGTGTTTACACAGCTCAGGGAAGCACAATACCAGCTGGCTGATACCACCAGGCTGTCACTGGATCCTGCACCCTCTCCTTACACATTCTCCTCATCCCATAACTTCTTAAGTCGTCCACAAGGGTTTTCAGATTTCTTAGAAAAACCGTCCAGACAATATGAACTCAGTTTAATCTGGATATAAAACATATTCTATTCAACCTTTAATTAACAAAGCCGCAAAAGAAGCGAATTTCTGCGGCTGTGCAGGTGATTTTTATCATTTGCTTAATTGTTTCTCTTTTTATTAAACATGCACAACATTCATAAATAAACCTAGTGTTTAGTTTTAATTATTGAATTACGCTTTCCCCACTTGCAGAGGAGCAGAAAAAAAGGCAGTTGAATGTTCTAATAAGTATATTCATTGGCAATAACCTTAATGAACCCAAGGATAAATCATTGCTCGGTAGACTAGATTCATTGTACCTGCCCTGGTATACTGTATGCCACTGTAGATCAAAGTGCACTGGGTAAAATGTTGAAAATGATTTAGCCTTTTGAAAGCTGGTCTGTTAAATTACAGGCAGGGCATTTCTTCTGATGAATGGGAATGGGAAGGTTACTAGGTGGTTTGTAAACAGGTAGGGAGTCTGATAATAAACACTATGGCCTCTATGTGTTGATGAGTTATGGAGACAGTCTATACACCACAGTTACCTCCTTCTCCTATCATAGTGGCAGCCTTAGATTTTTAATTAGCATGCCATTCCATATGACTGTAGTCATTTCAAAGGGCTTCTTTGTGCGCCCCCTTACGAATGTCTCTCTCCCTGCGTTTGATGTCTGCCTGATGTAAATACGGGCAATTAAAAAGATGCCCAGGGTTGGAGACGCACAAGGTCCACTTAATTAAAGCACAAACAAAGGTACCGAGCAGAAAACACCTGATGATTAAGATCTAAAGTGTTATGATGAATCAGAGGTCCCATTAATTGTTTGGTGAAAATAGGCACAAAAGGCAAACATGCCTGTAGTTTCTAGACCAATAAAAAGAAAGTAGAGAATAAAGACCGACATTCAGATAAACACGACGGCACCTATTGGCAGAGGGGCCTTGTAGATCCTGTCCCGATCCCTCACCGATTCCTTAACTAATTATCCCGATCACCTCGTAGGCTACGTTTTGACTATGATCAGTCAAAACCTTGAAAGACGAGTAATTGTGTTACTGCGGAGGGAAGTGCTGGAATCTGACTGGTGAGGAAGTCATTTTGTCTTGTGCTTAGAAATCAAATCAAAATGCAAAACAATAGGTGTGACAGAGTTTGACCCGAGGCTCTACCCATGAAAGGGAAGACATTCTTCTGCTGCCGCTGTGTTGAAACATGCCCTCAATACTTTATCCTGTTGAAGTGAACACGCACGTACAGTAAACAAACAAAACAAAACAATAGTATCAGCCACATCAGGGATTTGCTTTTCAAGGTCTGCGAACCCAACCGACCATTTACCCCTTACAGATGGTTCGTCCATAATTATAGCTCATTGTCATGTGGGTGTTTGGCTAAATAACATGCTGTTTCCGAGGTGAAGACATGTTTTTAGGTTTTAAGAGTCAGTAGAAACAAGAGCAATAATCCAGTGGAGGCAGTGGGCTTAAGCCAGACATGTAGAATGGTGTTGTTAGGAGTTAATGATTTCAAATCTCTATCACCTCTCCTCGTATGCTGCCACGGCTTAGCATCAACGGGGGCAGGCAAAAAAGGAGAGTTTGTGAAGGAGCATTAGCAGCGGATTTCTTTTCACCAGTCAATTCCAGGGCTGTTTGTTTTCATACCTGAGCCTAGCTGTCAATCTGTAGGAATGATGAGGAGAGAGATGAAATCTCCCGAACAAAACCACAGCGCAAGAAAGGGAGGCCAGCTGGAAGGGCTCCAAACCGCAGGAAAGTAGCAGATAATAGGAGGCAAGGTGCAAGGAGGAGTGCAGGAGGGGGAGAGAGACGCGGAGAAAGGGTGAGAGAGAGAGAAAACGATTTTAGACGTGGATACTTGAGTCAACACTTATAATTATATAGCTCACAGACATTTTTCACTTGATAAAAAAGCAAAACCTGGATACTTATGATCCCTTTATATTATTTCAAAGCATATGCTTATATACAGTAAAAGAATATATAGGTATGTAAATACACATTGTGTCAAACATATATAAATATAGTACATAGTATCCTATAAAGTTGCTCTCTATTGCATTCTTGCTCCGTGCAGGCTCTTTGAGCTTCAACAGAGCTGTTTAAGTTTCCCTGCTGAGTGCCAGTCTCCCAGCCCCCTGTTGGTAGGTGGTGATGGTGGTGGGGTGGGGGCTCAAGCATTTACTCAAACTCAAGGAAAATATGTAGTTACCAAATTGGAACACACGCCGTATTCATCGGAATCGGAATTTGCTAAAGAAAATAATAAATAAATAAGTAAAAATAAGTCAGAAGGGGGGAGAGAGAGAGAGAGACGGAGAGGGAGAGAAAACGGTTCAACGTTACACTGGCGAGCGTCGAAAAGGCTTCCTGAGTCCTGAAGCAGGAGAAATCAGGACTCTTGTGCAGTGTCACAATCGATTTGAGAACGGGTTCCACGTGACAGTGGTCGGGCTGCACACAGACGCTCCTGTGGCAGGCAGATAAGTGGAAGCTCTTTAGGAGGAGAACACAGGGCGAGGCAGGGCGGCAGCTGAGACTGATTTGATGCTGGCCCTACCTGTGCCGGCTTCACCCCTGCACAGACAGAAAGGAGTCCACTGTGTGAACACAGAGCCCATATTGTTCAGCCCTATGGGTGAGCCTCAAAACATGATTATTCACTTTTTAAATTTAACTTTATTCTTAATGGCTTCCATAAAGCCGGGGCTTTTACGCCACTGGAGATACACTGCACAATATCTGTGCACACACTGACTTATGCACCTTTAGGAACAAGTAGGAATTCTGTGCTTGCAGATTTCAAATGGCTTTTATATTCTTTTTTTACTGCATACTATATTCGAATATTATGTATATTACATTTACCCAAACAAACAGCACAAAACGGTGTCTGTCCAGTTGCTCCAGTCGAAAATGCCTCTGTTAGCATTTTCGTCACAACACTTCAGTCAACTGTTTGCCCTGTGCACTCAGGTGAAATATGAGCCACAGTAAATCATTATTCCTCAGGCCACATTTACCAGATGAATGTATGAGAGTGTTGGACTGTGTGTTTTTCTCCTCTAATGAATTGAGGAATTTAGCTTTCGGCAACGGAGGTAAAGAAGGCAGTGCTGTGCTCGTTTGTGTGTCTGTGTGTGTGTGTGTGATAGGAGGAGAACTCTGTTGTGGATTATATCCCAGTGGTTTGTCATGGGTTGTTTAACTTAAAGTAGTATTATCCATTTCTACGTCAACAAGCGTATTAATTATGTCTTTATTTGAAAAGAATGTTGAATATTTACGGAGCTGACAAAAGCAACCTTTTTCACTTTTGTAAGGACACATACCAAATATATTTATCAGCAAAGAAAATTGCATTTTCAGACCAATGAAAATCTGCTGAATGTCTGACCTGCATTAGAACTAAGAATGTAAATGAATACACATATATTATGCAGATATGAAGACTTAATATACTCTGAACAGCTGCAAATATCTGAATTTTACAGACTATTCAAAAGCACATGCAAAGTGCCCCAGAGGTTTCAATAGCTCTTTTTAATTCACACTTCATACCAGCTTTACTTTCAACTGGACCTTCTGCCATTGCAAGCACAACCTCCATTATTGTATTATGCAGAATGACCCTGTGGCCAGTTTTTCCTCAACACTTCAGACCAGCTTCACCTCTTCTCATTATATACATTTCATTTTGTGAGAAAAAACATTGATTATAGTTAGTTATAGTTAATATTCAGACTTTCTCTTTTTTTAATCTATTAATGCTTCCGTTTTTGTTTTATTTTGAAGGTGGCGTTCATACACTAACTATGCTTTATCACTTGAGTACCTAAGTTGGTACAATATTAGTTGTATATTAAAGTATGCTGTGTTATTATGTACAATTCATTGGCAGCTTGCAAACCTTCACCCACAACACATAAAAATATAGTTTCAAAAGCAATTTCACAGATAATGAAGCATGACGGCTTTCTTGCAGCTTCTGTTACAAAGGGCAAAAGCTTTGTGTTACACCTCTAGTTAGTTCAATAGATCTTCGTGTGTGTCAGTGGCTTGACAGCTCGAGGACTAAGCAGGTGTTCTCCTGCTCCCCTTTGTTAGAACCTGTGCTGGGCTCGGTCGCATTCAGCAAGTTCAGTCTATCACCGGGGATCTGGATTAAATCCCACAAAACACAGGCATTGTTGATACATTTATCAATCAAAGACAACAGTCTCAAAGTCTTTTGAAAGATCTCTTCTGCACAGTCTAAGGAAACAAGTAGGTTCTCCTTTGATTATCAGCTGTATAGATAAGGCCAATGAATAAATGTTCAGTGAAAAGAATGAGATAACATCTAACTCTTAATTCACTTCCAAGGTTTTGCAGACAGTAAGCTGTTGCCTTGATCACTGTCTCACAAGCTTTACACGCTTTGTATGTGGGGGACCTTGAAAACTGTGTATGGTTTTTATCATTTAAGGGCACATGGGTCAGACTCATCATCATAAAGGCCATGAGAGATGAATCAAAGGACTGGAGACCATCTTTGTTTTCATGTAAAGATCCTCGCTATAGGCTGCCATGCACGCATGCAGCATTCTCCATGGTGTCAGGATCTCTGGTTTGTCGCACTGTGCTACACAGTCAAAGAATAATGTGTTCGGTTATTGAAAGAACAGAAGTAAAGTTTCCATGTGGAGTTTTTTTTTGTCTACAGTGTGAATTTCAGGGTCACTGGCATTCCCTGTGGAGCAATCTTTTCAGGTCGAGCCTCTATCCTGGTTTTGATGAAGTACCTCGTCCCATGTCATGGACAGCCAGTGAAGTGCTGGAGCTTTTACATTGGCATAATTATACAGAGGAGTGAAGCTTCCTCTATCATCAAAATATTAGTCTCCATCGGTGTTGGGCATGAACAGCAGTGGAGCCACAGCAGATGAAGTGTGCTTTTATTAATAACCTCTCCACATGCCAATCAGGGTATTTATTAAAGAAAATAATTAAAGCCATTAAAATGATTATAATCACATCAGTTGGTACTTATGTATGCACATACACACACACAGATAGACATATACATTTACCATAAGAGGCTTATAATATCACTACTACCATTAGCATTTACAAAAAAGCAAAGTGCTGTCTCAAGTACATGAGTTTAAAACACATGAGAAGAAAGGACTTCTTCAACAAGATGATGAGCCGTCTCTATCGTATAGGAACGCCGGCTAAGAATCGCTGCAGCCAGCAGATGATGTGCTTGTGAGTCATTGCTCATGCTTGTTAATGCGGTTTTATTGGCAAGATTAACAGCTTTTATATCATGGCAAAGGCAGCACGCCAGGTAAAACAGCTGTTGTTCATATTGTCTTGGTTGCAGGGCATGGAGACATGTTAACACCATATTACTGGAAACACATTACGGCTTTGTATTGCTGCCGAACAAGTGTGTCTGCTAGTTAAAAAAAGATACAATAAAACTAGGCCCTGTTCTTCTAGCCTAGTTCACAAATTTAGATCTCTCATATGATGTATTTTCTGACCAGTCCAAATAAATATCACAAAACTAAATCAGGCACAAAGACTGACTTGAGTTTAATGCTTTTGTGAAAGCAGTTAAATGATGAGTGGTCTGTGAGCAGCAAAATAAAAATTTATTTTTTATTTTGAAACTAAAGAAGGTACCAATAGATGCCATTAGCTGCTACTCAATTGGTTCTTTGTGCTCTCCACAGAAAGAATAGACAAAGGGTCAGATGACCGCACCGAGTTCACACACATGCATTTACTCAGAGGCATGTACCTATTATCGATCGCAGCAACACGCAACACGCATCTGTACACACTCATGTCTGCATTCACACACACACACTTTAGGAGAGAGCAGAGAGAGAGAGAGAGAGAGTGAGAGAGCCTGAGCTCACAAGGCATTCAAGTTATGTGCGGTCTGTGTGTGGACACAGCTAGGTACAATCGTAGCATTTAGACAAGTCCTAATTTACTTAGGATGGGCTCACAGCATATGGAGGCATCCACAATGGCCGACTGATAGAGAGACAAAGAGATTCCAGTCTTCTGGCGTTAAAATACTCAATTCAGATCTGGTCATAATGGCTCAGCTGTCCTAACCAAAGGAAGGGGAGAGAATAGGGTGCCTTGTGATTTTCCCCCTTTTCGCCCTCACCCTCCCTCGCTTTTCTTCTTTTTTTTTTGTGCTTGAATCTTTTATCTGTGTTATTCACTCGGGACTCTTCAAAGTAACAAGCCTCCTTCTTTTTCCCCGGTACTGGACTTGGAACCCAAATTAGAGACTGCTTGATTAGAGCAGAGAGGAGGGAGCCAAGAGAGAGGGAGATGTGGGTATTGGACAGAACAAATCGCACCCCTACAAAGTGCCTTTTATCCAAAGACCCCAAGGCTCAAATACCCCCATCCCTCCCCAAGCAACCATGGCTCTGCTTGTTTTCCTCTTATCATTTATTTAGTCACCCGTTGATGTTTTCTGCCCTACTTTGTGACGTTTAAAAGAGCCAAGAATCTCAAAAGGTGAAAGCTGAATGGGCTGAAACTGAACAACACCGTCTCCTCGTCCTATTTGTCAATCACGCATCTCTGTCAAAATTTAACACATTGGCCCTGAGGAAAGAAAAACTAGTAGAGTGCCAACACAGCTTGACCGCTGACTCTTGGGGGATCGTCTTCCTCTGTTGGGCTGGTATTGTCCTACTGAGCCTCAGTCGGCTAACAGGAGGATGTCACAACATGTTAGGTCTGGGCCAGTTTATGTAGCGCCAAGGCATCTCCGGGCTGTCTGTCTGCCATCGGAAGCGCAATGTGAGGAGACATGTTAACGGGCAGACCCCAGCCCCACCGCTGTTAAAAGCCATGCAATATGCAGGAAACGGCCTCTTTTGTCAGCAGGTTGGTTAGACACAGACCACGACGCTGCTCTTCTGCACCACCCAATAAAAGTTTTATCTGGATTTTAAAGCTGATCCATAATTTAAAGCAGGAAGAAAGAGATTTTTACACTTAACAGTCAACAAAAAACACATGCTGCTGATGAGTTTCCTACCAAGAAAAGTGTCTTCAAAGTGAAATTCCTCCACTGTGTTTCCATTTTTAGGTATTTAGATGCCGAAATGTAAAATGTTTATCCTCAGCATTCATCACTAATATAAACATTTCTTGCCGATATTTCAGCATCGACCAAATAAATAAATTCATTACAATTAAAACAAGCGGAGAGGGCAAACCCAGATCACAGAGGGCACTTCTGGCTTCCCACAGTTCAGCTCCACATCACAACAATGGGCCCTCTGTTAGTATTCTTCTGGTGTCCAGGCAGAGCTGAGCTCTCCACACTCATTCTAACCCATCAGATCCTTCTGTGGCCACAGTCAGGCACTAAAGAATATACGTGCTGAACATAGCAGCGGTGACACTCCTTAACTAGTGAGTGATCATCAGAAATGTGTGATTAGACAGGTTGAGAGGGCATCAGAGAGTCCAGATGTTTGGTTCCCAACCCAAGGTCACCTACGCTGGCCTGGATGCCCAATGGCCCTCATCTTCACCTGGATGATTATTTCCTTTCTTTTTTTCCCCTCTTTTCTCCATTTCTCTCTCTCCCTGTCACTATTTATTTCTCCAGTCCCTCCCTTCTTTCCACAGCAGTATTGATAGCTGTGATTTATTGTGACAACGACTGATGTATCTGTAAAGGCAGCTCCTTCATGGACACAGCCAAAGGTTAATAAAATTGGTTCTGATTGTATCAATTTTACAGATAAGCCATTCACAACAAGGGTAGTCGGGTGAATAAGAAGTCAATTCAGGCCTTGGAAAGTGCACGCAGGCCCAATGAATAGCCGCTTTTAGGTGCTTTTTTTTCGTTAGGAGGATAAATGGAGAATTGCAGCTCTCTTCTGTTGCAGCAGGCAGCGGAGGCAGAGTGAAGCGAACCGAGGTTCAGACGAGCGTGCCAGTAAATTGCCCTGAATGGGTTCTGGAGGCTGACAGGCCCTATTAAGACAAACGGCTTTCCTCATCGGAGAGATAAAATAAATCAGGTGTTTAGTCAAATTAAAATAGTTTGAGTCGAGAGGGCCCCTGGGAGCTCTCGGAGAAACTCAAGACAGATGTGGCCAGAGACGAGCGGAAGACACCCAGGAAAGAATTCAGCTCCTGCTGGCCCCAGGCCAGACTTCACTGTACTGTTATCTACATCTCTGTGCTTTTATCCCTCTCCCTCTCCCTCTCTCTTACTCTCTCCATCTCTTCTGTTATCCCTTCTCTTTTCTTGTATGTTCCCCCCGATCAGCTTGTCACATAGCAGTGTAGTGGGAGGGGAGTGAGTTACTGTCTAGCCTCTCACTGGCAATTATGTTGGCTGTGTAAGTCAATGGTAGGATCACTTAGCATTGATTAGGCGGAGGGAGAGGGAGTAGTGCAGCTGCTCTGTCTATCGCACAGTGTGGACATGTGACTGTGGACAGAAGTAACCTCATTGGTCTGTCACTGTCAGGAATGCATGGATGATAAAATAAAATCTGTTCACTGATGATCGTCATCGGACATTCAGAGGCTCCTTTTGCTGTGTAAACATCAAGTTCGCTTATTCCTTTAAACTGAAATCTGTGCGGAGTTGTGTTGATGGAACGGCCATGTAATGAAAACTTGCGAGGTTCCGAGGGCCAGTACAAACACTGACTTTCAACACTGTCTTTATGCTCACCCCTGGTAGCCTGACATAATCTGCCACCTCAGTTTGACAGCGCCCTGCAGCATTGGGTCTCTGTGCCTGGGAACAATTCCTTCCCCCTTCTTCCTTTGAAAGCTGTGAACACCAGCTCCACGAGAACACACAACTCCAGGCTGTGTGAGACCTCAACACTTTCCAGTGAATTCACTGCAGTTGGTTGCTGCCTAAGTGGTTTTCTTTGTACAATATATTGTGAACAGTACAATAGCACGATACGATGAATGTTGCGAGCAGCATGGTCACTTTTCTATATTTAGTACTATACAATGACCTCTGCGGGCTCTTACAAACACGTGCATCCTGGTCATTTAGTTGTAGCCCATTGTGAAACTTTTGTGTGTACTATATTTTTCTTCGCAGGTACACATAATACATACCCTTTCTATTATGACTCATATTTTCCAATTTGTGTTTCTTCTTTCTACTCCCCGCCCCCCCCCCCCCCCACCCCACCCCACCCCCCCCCCACCAGGTACTCCAGAGAGCCTGGCAGAGAAGGAACACCAGCTCTCCACCATGATCACCCAGCTCATCAGCCTGCGGGAGCAGCTCCTGGCTGCCCACGACGAACAGAAGAAGCTTGCCGCCTCACAGATGGAGAAACAGAGGCAGCAAATGGAGTTAGCTCGTCAGCAGCAGGAGCAGGTAACTGCCTACTGTGTTTCCCCCCCCCCACACACACACATTCACAGTGCATTTCTCCTGCCTTCCTACTTAAACATCTATTCCTGTTACTCCATTAGATCCTGTTCCCTTTTTATCACTATAATAAACCCCTTTAAATACATTTGCAATGAATTGTCAACTGACTATTTCATTTTAAATTTCATGCCTGAAATGTGCCAATAAAATCCTGCTCCTCCGTAGGAATTTGGAATAATATTAGATTTAAGAGATGCGTTAGTCCACATTGCCTCAGTTATTTTGGTCATGCTCTCTCGCCCACGTTTATGCTGGGTGTGTAGGAAAAAGGTTATTATGACTTGTACTAACAAATGCGGCGGGATGTGTGAATTAAACGTTATATTAAACATGGAAGTCCTCTATATCTTATAAATCGACTCCTATTAGAACAAGCTTGGCATTAGATTTGCAGCACAAATCAGGCCAATGAGCCATATTGTACAAATCAGCAAATTAGCAGAGGCCATGAAGTGTGTTAATGTCTGGGAAGAAATAAGGACACAAACTATCCACACGGGCGACACTTTTATTATCACCAGCCACTCTAATGGCTATGAGTCAATTATCAGCGAGGAGTTCACTCAGAGTTTTCTCAGCACACGCTCAAACCTTCCTGTGGTAAATGAACAGATAGACCATATACCTTAGAGTGATGCATTTGGTCATAGTGCACTAATAATACATTAACAGTATTGATTTTTTTTTTTACTAATCAATGATGTTCATTTGCAAACTGCGCTCGGCTCTGTGAGCTTTGTAGACGCTGCAGCATAAATGAGCAGTGATATAAGATATTTTGTCATTTGATCTTATTTTGAAAGGGTGGAATATTAATAAAATGAAGAGAGAAAGAGGGGGAGGGAGAGATGGGGCGAGAGGGAGAGCGAGAGAGCCCGCTGAGAGCTAGAATGTCATCAAGCCATCAAGATACAACACAGTAATTAACTGTTGACACTCGTGAGGAAGCCAGCACAAATTAATCTTGACACATTTGCAGACGACCGATATCTTACAGTGAACACTTTGTAATTATATTTAAAAATGAAAATTAAATGACACTTAAAACTAGGTTGTCATGCTCAATGAAGTGGGCATGTAGAAAGAGGGACTGCTGGGATGAGAGGGATTGCGGTGTGGCTGCTCGTCACTCGGGGGGGGGGGGGGCAGGGACCTCTGTCCCCTGTATACCGCCTGTGCAAGTTGTCTCCTTTGTGTCCGTCTGTCCTGTGAATCAGCTGAGCTCTTATACCACAGATCTTAACTGTGTTTTCATGTTCATTTAGAAAATTTAACATTATTTTGTAAGATTTTTATTCTGATTTACTAATCTACTACTTTCTTTCCTATATTTTTATTGCAACTGTCCTCTTTTAACACACAGTATGTCATATGCTGTATGTCGTAGGTGATATGGCCGAAAATAATCCCTATCAAATAAAATCACATATTGATAGCAATTATTATCACGATGATTTTTATTATAAGTTTAAAGGCAGATTTTTGCTCCTGGTTGTAATTTTTGAACTATTATTATTATTCTAACAAGGCTGGCCCAATGCATGAACAGTATATCAATATATATTGCACTTTTGTTATATCACTATTTTTGTGATATATTGCAATGATTATTGTTATGGTTTAATCGCTCAGCCCTAGTGTGTCATCTATCTTAACACACTTTATCATCTCCACATTTTCTGGTGTAGTTACTTTCGGTCGCAGGACTGATTTTAGTTTCTCCACCTTTTTGCAGATGAATGGAGTTATTATTTAATTTGCAGGGTTTCTTTTCTGTGTCATACCAGATTGCAAGACAACAGCAGCAGCTCCTGCAGCAGCAGCACAAAATCAACCTCCTCCAGCAGCAGATCCAGGTCAGTGACTTCGTTCCTGTTGGTCTAACACTCACACCTCTCACTTTCTCCACACTGACACAACATTTCCCCCTCTTCGGTGTAATTAGCGCACCGACGCTGTCACCATGAGACAAACATCTGGGTATATTGGCACAGATCAATAAAAATTACACATTCAAATAACAGTCATTGCTAATTTCTGCTAGCCTCTCCCTCTCATCTTTTTTGCCTTTTTAAAAAATATTGCTTATCTTTTTATCTTAAATTTTTGGTGTCAAACTAACATGTATCGCTCTGATCAAATGTTAATTGCCTGTTGGTAATCGTGAGGGCTTTAAAATATGGAGGAGAATAATTAGCACATCTTACTGAACAAAAAAAAAACGGGGAAAAGTAACAACAGCTAATGAGTCCTGCTGATGGAGAAGAGCCCGGAGGTGGGGGACATGAAAGAGGATGGTAAATGCCTCTGAAACGAGTCGGGCCCAGAAGGGCAACGTGGCAGGATTCCACACAGCAACAGGGCGGCTGTGGGGGGCATTGTTTCCTTTTCTCCTTCTTACTTACTTACGTTCCGTATTATGTGTTTTTAACCTATGCACCTCGTGCCAGATAGCATCACCTTCATCAGTGTGTGTGCCTTGTGTAATACATTACAAAGTGGTGCAGAAAGACCACCCAGGCTGTATGTTGCTCGACATAGTCAGACGGTACAGGGTAATCCAGGGTTGGAAACGGGCAGTGGTCAAGGCTGTGAGCCTGGATGCCTGTTTGGAGCTAACGTTATCCTGCTGGGTGTTCTTAGTGTCAGGCACATCCTTCTCCGTTCACCTCCTCCTCCTCCTCTGCTTGTTCCTCCAACAGACAACTCCTTATTTTCTCTCCTTTCATTTTACCTCTTCAAAACACTTGCAAAAAATTGTTCCTCCATCACCTTGTAGCACTCTTCAAGGGAGATAATGTTTGGGTCTTGTACTAAAGAGCAGATTCCTCCATATTCTAGCTGGAGCCCTTCATTATACACAAGCAAAGTAAACTTCTAGTTTAGAACAGTTAGCACAACAAGCAGATTTACTGCTATGACATCAAAATGACTTTTTCAAGGGCTCTTTGCAAGAGAAAGGCCATACTGTCAACATGTTCTTGAGATGCCACTAGTCTGGACCTTTCACTTCAACTGTGGACAGACTACCGAAAAAATTATTCATTATAACACTTCACTAAAAAGAAGCACAGAGCACAACACTCTGTCTAGAAAACACTTTAAAATGAAGTACCTTATACATTACCAAGGGGCTAGTATTACTCACAGCATGGAGGGTCCTTTAGTTATGCTCATTGAGCATAAGGGCACAGCCCTAATGCATCTGACTTTTAGTGGCCCTTGCTTTCATCACAGAGTTAAAGGCAGATGATACCTGAAAATTCCCCTTGATGCATAGTTTTGAGAGAGGGTGGCGGGTCGAGTGTGTATGGGAACATGCTTCTAAATATCAATTTCAAACACTTGAACAGAGATACAAGTAAAGTCCTTTCTTGTGGAGCCCAGATAGACGACTTCTTCTCCCCTGGCCCAAACGAGACACAGATCTTCACCGATAAAAAAAAGAAAAGAAAAGACACATCCACACTTTAACAAAAGAGTCTCATGTTCAGGCCATCTGTTCCTCTGCCCATCAGCCTCTGCTGGCCGCAAAACACCCCCAAGAACAACTCAACCACTCTTCAAAAAAAGTTTGATCACATGCAAAACATTGTTTATCCAAGAAGTCCAAGAAGAATGTGTGCGATAACTTACGAAACAAACGACATAAGATGGAAAAACACACTGCTAGCCAGTTAGCCCTTTGGCTTGTTTTTCCTTCCACTGTTTGTATTGGTAACTCATAATTAAATACGATTATTCTTTGCCGCTTTATGCGTACCGTGAATAAAACTTTACTCCGTAACCTTATCCATGAATATTGTAGCGTCAGGTAGATCTTCATCGGCACTAGAGGTCCGAATAATAACTTTTCCTGATTGAGGGACCCCTAGTGGCCAAGGCTACACACTGTACCTTCAAAGCAGGAGATTCAACTCCTGCTCACCTAGATCCTCCAAATATCCAGTGTGGTGATGCCCGCTCCTCTTGTTGTAGCAGAGTAGATAAAAGAGAGTACAGGGCAAGTTAGTGAAGCCTGTTGTTTTTTTTGCCACTCTGTTTTCATTACTGCTGCCTCTTAAAAATGCCCTGGCCATTTTAATACATAACAGCTTTGACTTAATTTGTAACGTAAACAAGCTTCCAGCCTGTATGTCACAGACATTTAGCAAAGTGGTAAGCAGTGTTGGGGGATTGAGTTACTTTGCTATTAGCATGGAGAGCACTAAACTTTATTGGAGACCTTGCTGGCCATCAAAGTCCTTCTGTTTTGGCCTCAGGGATGAGACCAGGAGAAAGCCTCTTTTTAAGATGTTGTATTGATGATGCAACTGATCACATCAGTGGACATTGTAAAACCGTCCAAACAATAAAACCACGGGGACAGCAACCGGAGACTGTTGATGGCATGCTGTATGTGCGCTTACACGTGGATTGATGGGAATCCATCAGAAGTGTGCAGTTACAGAGGTTTAGTGAGTGAGGTTCGGAGTGGGGCAGTGTGCAGCTTAATCAAGTTTTCCTTTTGAATAGCCATCTCTCTTTTTTTTATCCTCTCATCATTCCAACAAGAGAGGGAGAGAGATTTCGTCTTTGTCCTTCGGGATTACAATGTCACTTGTTTTAAGATAGCAGATGTTTTGATTGCAGTGTTAGGAGCTTATCAAAAGTTAAAGCTCAAGGCTTTGTGTGTTTTTCCCTCAGCTTGTTTGTATTCCTTCAGTCCATCCTCGCCGCTGAAATCGTCTTGGCACTAATTCAATCCCAGGATGAGATTAACTCTTCAGTTGATTTAGTTGAACATTTGGAGAAAAAAAAAACACAACCGGATTTTACAAGACACATATGACAATTTAACACATATATTAGCAGAGAGCTGCTCAGTCCCATGAGTTCCTTATCTCCGAGTCTGTGTGTAGGCAGCAGGAGATTACCAAAAAAGAAATAATGAGAACCATGTTTCTACTTTTCTTATTTGTCTCAGCTCAGCATCCCTTGGACACGCTGAGCATTATGTGTCTCCTCTTCATGGCTTTTCTGTTTTATGAACGTGTCCACTTTCTCCTGCTCCTAATGGATGAGCAGCGACTGAGCATCACGTTGAACATACAGACTTTTTCTTCCATATGCATTTTCTAGTTAGAGTACATGAGATTGAGTAAAAAGGGTGAGCAGCATTAAGTGCTAATGGCAGACTTGTATATCAATGTCTTCCTGGTTATGAAATGAAATAAAATACCCATTACCTCACATGTTAATGACCGCTGTTCATGCATTCCTCAAGGAAAGAAATAAACAGACTGTTTGACTCCTCATACACACATGCACAGAGGTGGTGGTGAACAGTACAGAGGAGCGCAGGGGCCCGACGCATTGATACGCACATCAAGAGAATAAATATTGGCAGAAAGGTCAGGGTGAACTTTATCTTCACAAACAGGCTGGAGGGAGCACGGCTCCCCAGATGAAACAGAGGGACACTTTTAATCCAAATCATTTAAAGAAAATCCTATCCTTTAAAAAAATAACAACATTATGACATTGTCATGTGTCATTGGGTTTGGCCTTGATGTTCCAACACTGAGTAAAAGATAACACACTTCTGTGGAGGCCATTGTCATTTTTTTAATGGTCGTCCAATATGTCTGGTTCTGTTAGTTTCCCTTTCACCTGTCTTCTCTCCCTATGGCCTGACTTCAAACTCCAGCCATGTGCACACACATAATCTGTGTTGGCAGTAAACCGTTAAAACCGCGTCTACAAAAATACACAAACACACACACAAAAACACATGTATACTTGAGGCCTACTCAAATGTCTCTCTAATGGAGTAAAGAAACTGTGAGAGGTGTGTAGACATGTAGGGGTTTCATGCTAAAGGTAAAGATCAAAAATGAAATACACGTACACAAGCATTTAGCTGCCAACAGACACACTATGCAGTACAGTGTAATATGGTACTGTTTTGGTTATTAAAAAAAAAATCTACTTTTAAGGTTTCTTGATTTGCTGTTTACAGGATTTCAAACGAAACCAAGCACAGCTGTTTGAGTCTTTTATTTCATACAACTTTTTTTCTTTTAAATACAGACAACATAATCCAACATTCTACTGTTTACTTTCAGTTAATATATTTTCAGCAGGGGGAAAAAAATCTGGCGAGCAGAGTGTTTTATTCAGTCGCACATGGATTTCCCATTCCCCTCCGTTACAAAGACACCAGAGAATTCACAGGGGAAGCTCTGTAAAAGTGTCTTCTGTATTCAGTGGTTCTCCCCAGTTAGACTGATTTCACAGATTTTTAATAAAAATCTGGTCCCTGCTTGGCTTTAGCTGCACTCAAGGACTTTCAAATTCGTATTGTAATGCTTTTCCAATGGGATTCTGTTATATTCTTAGGTTGTTCGGGGGTCAGGAACCAAAACCAACGCAAATCATCGCGTCAATGTAAGATCTTTGTCACTGGGAAGCAGTTTCTCTCTAATAATTGGCTTGGATCAGACTGTGCTGGCTGTTTTCACACAGCCTCATGTTTTTACCATTATTCTTTATGCACTTTTGCCTAATGCTGCACAAATAGTTATCCAAAAAGATCTCCCAGCATGAACAAAAACAGACTCTACTAAACTGCTGTTTTGTCAGTGGATACATTTTCTTTTAATGCAGGTTTATAATCACTTTATCTATTATTATAAAAAGAATATGCATGCTCTCCAGTGCAGTAATTTAAAGCACTGATCCCGTTTAGTTACCATCTCAGAGGGAAAAAAGACCACAGCATTGCAGTGAATATTTTAAATCGATCAGATGACTTTAAATAAACACATGGCTGTGTGGTAATTGCACAAAGATAATAGCGCTAATTTGTGTATTCTCAGAAGCTTTTGTTGTCTCGGCGGCACAAATGATTTTCTCAGTGTGAGACTCTTATTAATGCACTGGCAAAAAAAAACTACACACACAAAAATAGACATTGTTAAAGAGAATGTGCAAGTCCCCCAATTAGCACAGCTAGATTGGAACTGTTAGCACGATAATAAGAGAATAATAGAGCAGGGAAATGATGATATATGTATAAGTGTGTGTGTGGGGGGGGGGGGTGGGGGGTGGGTGTAAACGCTGTGCTGCCAGTTCTTCCCTTGTGTTGTAGAGCCCTGTGTTAGCCTGCTAGGAGGATTATGTGGGGGCATTAACAGCCTCGTCAGACGGGCTTGGCTCTCGCCCAGGGAGGCTCAGTCCAGCATGTTCATCCTCCATTTAAGGAGACTGTTAGCTGATGAAGATGTGCACATGCAAGACTGAAGATAAAAGAAAGCGGTGACCCGACTCATTAGCCCCTGTGATTTAATATATTGACACTTTGATACAAATAATTCCATTTAGTGGACTCCATTCGGCGGGGGGGGGGGGAGCGATCAATTCAATTAGTTATGAAATGTGACTTCTTGTCAGGAAGCAGAAGAAACGCTGACGTTAAACAAAGTCGTGTGTAATTTAAACAATAAAGCCAGCGCGGCCCTGTTAAAACTTAATGATGCACAAGAAGGTGTAATAGATACAACCCCGGCTGGGCGATGGCAGTGATGGTTTGCAAATGAAGCTAAGTGGCTGAGCAGTTGGCATGTAATGCCATTTGTCTGTTAAAACAAATCCTTGCTTTAGGAATATAAACAGTAGGAGCTGTTTGAACGGTCTGGGGTCTGTGGGTTTGTCCCAATAGGTTTTTTCTCTGGATGAAATGCACCTATTAGCATCAATTTACTTTACACCAGAGTGCAGATTTAGGTTATAGTGCCACTGAGGCAGGGTTACTAAACCGTGCTGCTGTAGTAAGTGTAAATAACGGCGTTAAAGGATATAAAAGCTAAACAGAAACACCCTCTTTTATTAACCTGTAACAACTGATCCTTTGCTTTACTGCGAAACGCTCTTGCTCGTTCAGCGTCTCTGCCAATGAGGTGGGAATGTAGACACACATCGATCAATTATTGCTGTAAATTACACAATAAGGCCGTGTCTTTGTGTAATTGGCCTTTGTGTTCCGACACCTCCGCTGTTTAAGCAGCAATAATTAAGAGGCTCCATATGAGCGGTGCCACATGAGCGGCTGTGATGTGTGAAATCACACCTGAGGGTCTACTTAAAATTAGTCACCTGAGGGTTTTGTTAAGCAGCACTGGGACGGGTTAATTTACAACGCAAACTTCCAGCCGTCTATCAGTCCTCACGGGCGACGAGGACAATCGACACGAGACAGACGATCATCAGGCATAAGCAACGTGAAGCTGTCGAAATTAATTGGGTGCTAAATAGTGCACATCTATTCTCTGCGCAAACATACGATGAAGGAAAAGTACTTTTCCCTTCGGGTATCACAATAAAGCACCTGTTCGGGCTCCACAGAGCTTCCCTGGATGAAGGCACAGCACATACACTTAACAGCCATTGTAACCCAACCCTCCAAAGGAAAATATCAGTTGAGGGAGAACACATCCTCCAGTGTGATGTTGATTTAGTTTCCTCCCGCTCTCTGCATGGGCTGTGTTTTCTCTGCTAATGTTGTGCAAACTGTTTTGTCTTTGCGTTGGCTTTGCGCGGCCATCATCCTCGGCAGTGGGCACACTCACAGGGGAGAGGGAGCCGCATTAATGGGCTCCACTGTGTACGGGCAGCCGGCAGGGAGAAAGGGGTGCGTGTTTTCTTAGGGCCGGGGTGGCAAAGCAAAGCATTCAGCCCATGGTCAGTGTAAAAAGGAGCTTTTTGTTTTTGTGGTGAGTAGAGTCCAAGCATTCCTAGGCATAACACAATGAATGAGCCGGTTTGTCCTGCTCAGTTTCTCAAAAAATAGAACTGTAGAATTAATTCCGAATCTGTTCTCCAAAAAACTTGTATTTGATAAAGTATTTTCTTAATTTCAAAGCTTATCCTTGAATTAAATATTTATCCAAACATGTTCTGATTTGATATAAACTCTATAGTTGTTTTTCTCATTATCAGTGGAAGATATTTGAAGTCTCAACAACACACTTGTCTCTGATCAAACTCGCGCCTCCTGACAGGCCTGTTCTCCGCTGAACAACAGAATGGCCTCTGTTGTTTCCGTGGCCCCAGCAGCAGCTGGGAAGTAACAGTGAAGACAGAGCCTGTCTATGATTGGAGGATGGGACCGGGGGGGAAACCCAGCCATAGTGTGGACAATTCTGTCACACAAATTAGGGGTGGTCTACGGTTTCACCGCCAGACAAAATACGTTTTTCTCATAGGCATTAGAACTGCAAACATTTTAAATACATGTTTAATCAGGGAATTTAATATTGAACACGTGCATAGTGACACCTCGAGGGAATGTTTCTTATAAAACACACACCAGTAAACAGTGGACATACACAGCCTTTACACCTCGAGTGTTGAAGTTTGCGATATTTCCAAACCTTTACAGCCACATTATTTCATAAGCCTCACACACTTAAATCCGTCTATTCCTTCCCCTGCTCTGTTCCCTTCACATGGATGTAGCCGGCTATCTGACTCGCCCGTGTCCAATGTTCTTTAGAAACTCACTGGGCCCCCTGCAATGAGGGTCGGAGGCATTTCACTCAGTCCCATTTCCATACAGCGAGGATGTATATGCAGGATAATGATGCCGCCCCCCCAACCCACTTGTGGGTTTGTTTATGTCTGTTCTCTTCTTTCCCGTCATTACGCATGCTGTTTGAGGGAGTCCCCGTGGATTTGGCAAGTTTACTGCAAAACCTTAATTCTACGGCCAGACCTTGAACAAAAATATTCATTCTTACTTGCATGTCGGCCCCTGCCCCCCACCCGAAAAACAGCCAATATCCTGCAGACATATAAGACTTAAAAAATTCTGTATTTTAAAAGACTGTAGTGCAGGCTTGTGTCACTGTGTGCACATATTGTGTCAGCGTGGAGAAGGGATGTTTTTTTTTACTATATCAAATATGAATGTTTGAGCCTGTTTGGAATTATACACAGACAATGTGACAGGGAGAACTGTCGCATGGAAAGTCTTTTGTCACATAAACCAACAAAACGGCTCATACAAAAAAGGATTAAAAACAAATTATGAACCAAAAAAACTAATTTTAGACATAGATTTAGACGCACAATTTGGCATTTGTGCACAATTTCAACATAATTTGTATCAATGCATGATTTTAAATATTCATTCACATGAACTGGGTTTTCATTTGTAAATTTATTCTCCCCATTTCTGTCCACTTTTCCATTTTCCATCAGTCTCGAGGTCACGCTCTTATTTTATTTCCTACAACATGCGATACCTAAACTGCATTAAATGCGAACTGTGTGCAGAAATCCTGTAAATGCGAGTCAGTGTATTTAAGCGAACAGTAGCCTGCAGTTTGACTCCTTAGTTCCAGCAATGTCCGGAGGAGCGATGAGAGGGGGGGAGGGCCCGGGAGGAGGGATTTGGGGTGGGGCGGTTCAGAGAGTTGTACTACCCTACGTTCAAGCTCCCGTCTTAATATAGACATATTGAAATGGCTGTTTTCCAAAGGGGCTTGTTTTACTGTGTAAGGAATTAGTGGAACAAGAAGTCATCTATTGGTTATTCCCTCTGCAGAGCCTGACCTCACTCAAGTGTCTGGATTTGCTGCACTGTATCTCAGTGAAGCACACACAGGCGTAACACTCCAACCTGAGCCAACGGGGCCTGCTGTCAGGGTCGGGTACTGTACACCAACAATTCACAGAAAATATCACAGGACTTTTCTCTTTTTTTTTGTTCAGGCGAGCGAGTGCTTGTACACTATTGATCTTTGCTTCAGATTTCCGTCTGTTGAATTTGAGCAGAGACGGGTGCGGGTCACTAGTTTCACATGCAGGAAGGAAGTGAGGAGGAAAAAGGTCAGAGACTTGACAAGGACAAGGGCCCTTTGTTAGTGACCCGAACCTCTCCAGTCTGCTCGCCCTCCCGTTCCACTGCGCTCATTTCCAGAGCAGACAAGCAGGAATAATGTGCCTCAGTCCGCTGGGTGGTAATATGAAGACCTTCATTCAGAGGCAGGAGTCTGTAGCATCAAAGTCTGGCTCAAATCTATTGATCTATTTGTCTGATTACCATTAGCTACAGACAAATCCAAACAGCAGCCCACCTCTGTTCGATCCCTGCGTGTGTCTGCCACGTGCTGCAGCGGCTCACTGGGCTCGGGCACCATAACCGGCGGATAAGTGACCTGTATTAAAGGAGTAATATTTGTTTAAAGAACTGCTGATTGTTATTGGGGGAGAAAAATCCTGAAGCAACACGAGCAGCCTAGAAGCGCCTCCGCTGAGTGATTTTCCTCCTGGTTAGGCTCCAGTACAGTGTACACCCAGCGGGCTGTGTACACAGTGGCGGGTGTTAAACAATATCCTGCTGTCTAGTGTCAGTTTTCCTGTGTGTGCTGCTGTTGGGATGGAGCCAGACTTGCCAATTTCATCCAGATCACTTTCCCTTTAAACAGATCACAAAAGGTGATTTCTACTCGCAGGCGTTTGGAGTGCAGCTCAGTGGAGGGCAAGGGGGGGGGGGGGGGGGATGAAGTGTGAACTATCAGTTCTTACAGCAACAGCTGGAGTCTCTCCTCCCTGGGTGAAATTACAGAACCTCCTATAGAAAATGTGAAAAAGAAGGTTAGCGAGAGCCGCTGATCTGACAGCTACTAAAGTGTGGAAGTGATTTTATTAAAATGAGATGTCAGTGCAACATGAGTCCTCCGCTAATTACTGGTGATTGTGATCTTTTCCTAATGGAAAAGGGAACCTATTATAATCCAAATGATTGTACAGGATTAAGAACATCATCACCATGAGCTCCTTGAAATATGTTGGCTACTTGCGGTCATATTGTTTTCTGTTTTTATCATGAATCATTATATCAGAGATAAGCATCTGTGTGTGAGACGTGTGTTAAAAGGTGTCGAGTAGCAGATAATCAGAATATTAGACGCAGGATCTAACAGGTATTTTCAAGCTTATAACCAAGAAACAAGGTGAGATTGAGGTAGGACTTTGTGTTTTTTAGCTCCTTTTGTTAACACTCCCTGAATCTGCATGTAACTTGTGGCCTGTGTCGAGCAGCAAGCTTGAGCGTGGCTCGGTGCGTGCGAGTGTAATGGGGTTTAGAGGGAAAACCAGCAGGGGGTCCACAGGCCTCCTCGGTGCTTTGTAGAGGCTGTAACAGACAGTGAGGAACATGGGTGGTGACAGGGGCCTGAGTGAGAGCTGTAATGCGCTGCACATCTCCATTTGTACTCTGTGTTATGGAGCTGCCTGCTCGTGTTATTGGTGGACGCTTAGATGTTAATAAAAACGACTCACTTTTTTTCTTGGTAACATTTTTACACAGACTATTTAATCGGTTAAAAATAAAAGTGCATCCTACATCTGACATGTTTAGTACTGTCTGTAAGTAAGCAACTACATCATTCATGAGTTAATGCAGTATTAATTAGTAGCTTGTGTGTTTTAAGTGATGAGAGAAATAAAAGGAGCTTTTGCAAGAATACCTCCTCTTTAAGACATTATGTTTTTACACACCAGGTATGAGACTTTCTGATTTGCCCTCTGCAGTCCGACCCTAGCGTGTGCTGCTGTTGTAAAACATTAATTATTGTACAACAAGTCATTTCTGGTTGAGCCTGGTTATCAAGCAAAGATTTATTTGCTCAAATTAATGATCAACTTGAAAAAATTATTAAAAAAACTTTCTCAACAATTCACAAAGAGGCTAATTTTAAAAGAACCTAAATTTGGAATCAAGACAGTTGACACATTATACAACTAAAATAGGACAAAGACGTGACCGAGCTCAATTGTGCAAAAATAACTCAACCAAACTCAAATTAAACACCATTAGCACTTAAATTACATGTTATCTATACGGTGCTTACTGTAGAACGGCAAGTTGGTTCTATTTGTCAAACACCAGCATCTCCTCGAGAGGGAAACAGATTGCGTGCTGGCCTGCTACAGACTTCATCAGGTCATGTGAATTGATGATACATGTTGCAAGGCGGCTGAGTTCCCCCGGAAACCTCTGCTGGAGCGCGTGCTGGCAGAGACGGGGGCCTCAGCCAAGTCTGTCTGACTGATCACTACAGATGCTCCTCTTCAAGTATTCCGAGTCAGATCCTTAGTGCTGGGTCTTGAGGGACAAACAATAGCACCTGTTCCTCATAAGATAGCCCATTCATGTATCTTTAATGAAGCCTGGGGGCAGATGGTGTGAAATGACATTATCCAGTACTTAGCAGTGCTAAGACAAAGGAAGAGCAGTGCCAGCACAACAATGGCGCTGTATTTACGAGGAGAAGGAAGAACGCTGCCCAAGTGCCCCGCTCACATCTGCTCCACTTTATTCTCTGACTCCTCAAGATCATCTTGGCAATAGAAATATCCCGGGCACGCAGCCCACGCATAGATGAACTTGAGTGAGAGTGGAAGGCACACACTCTGTATGCACTTTTTCTGCCTCTGCTTTTTTTTAATAAACGTATTAATTTTTCTTTAAAAAATTACCTCAACCGTCAAATTCCTAACAACGTTTTTTCTGAAACTGTTATGATCTGCTCGGCTGATAACTGACAGCTCAACAATCCTCCACTAGTTGTTGCCACCTTGAAGCTCCTCAAAATCCGCCTCGCCTTTCTCTGACACTACTCGCCGTAAATTAAACTTTAATGCACGGAGCTCATTACTGCAAATCACAGCAATTCAAACCCAATGCATTTATTTCCCCTTCAACACACATTTACACTCCGTCTTGCCTCAATGAATCTTGTATATTCTGCTCCATATATTAAAATAATAATAGTAATAAAAAGCCGATGTCGCTGATGAAATGATATCGTTATAAATATAACTTTTTGCTGACGTCTTTAATATGTATGCATCTATAGTATAATCCTGTTATTCTAATTAATGAAGTCACATTTTTATTTAAAGATAATTTAAAAACAATTAAATGATCCAGTTGGCTGAATGATTTTCACATGGTTTCTTCATATGATGCAGCTGTTCTACTGGCTCTTTTTCTGATGTAATTTAAAAAAGGATAATAATGATTATGTTTAAGACCATCCTTAACATTAGAGCAATGCACTTTGAAGACCTGCTCAGATGTTTTAACTAGGAGAATGTTTGTCTTCTTTATGTTTCCAAGCGAGAGGAAATGTGACACAGGGCTGTGAAAGATATACTTACTTTGAAATGTATTTAAAAGTCAAGAATCATCACATGTGGAAACAGGATGTGTCGTGTTTTAGTTTTCTCTGCTATAATATTTGACGGTCGATAACTTCCTTTGGAATAAAACATGACATAACTTTTAATTTACTGCGGACGCGTGTTCGTTAATTCATGAATGTGTTTGAACTACCGTGCAGCACACGTGTAACACATATGCAGGGATGTGGACGTGAGGGAGCCCTTCTCTGTCCCGTGACTGCCACACGCTCAGAAACAGTCTCCATCTGGTTTTACCGTCCAAATACACAGACAGAGAGAAGCTGTGTTCCCCAGTGTCCCCCCCGCCTGTCACTGGCCCTGCCTCATGTTGTGACATTAATTATTGTGTTTTTCCATATGTTCCATACATGCAAGGCCAAGATCCATCTTTCATCCGTTCAGCCTGGAAACTTGGAACTCAAATCCCTATAAAGCAATGTTTTATTTAAGGTCATTTGTCGCAGTCTCCTTGGACATTTATTTTTTCAGCAGTAAAAGCACATTTTACAGAATTACTTCTCGAAGAATGACATACTTTTCTATTCTTCGTGTAATGCACTTTCTGCACTTGCACTTCTGGAAAAGCTCAGTAGACATAAAATGTTTCTATTTATTTAGTTTTCAGTTGAGCTCTGCACCTCTGGACAGATCAATAAAGTAGTTTTAAGTAGGTTTAGCGTGTTAGCTGCAAGGGAAACCGTGTGCGACTACTCCGGTAAAGGGTCTACAGGGGGACCGGCGCAAGCTGAAAAAAAAAGTGGAGATCATAGCAGACCTCAGCCAGAACACGGGGGGGGGGGGGGGAGTCGCTGCTCGGAGCAGGTTGATTTCATGCCCCAATGCAGCGGCGGTAATTGCACCCAGACCCGTTTTATTGCGAGTTGATTTTAAGGGGGGATGAATGGAGAAACATTCTGTAAAGTGTTTATTTTGGGGGATGACCTTTATTAACCCATTTTCCAGGCAGGTTCCCCTGAGGTGGCCTGGCTCGGTGCGAGATTAACTCTCGCAGGCCCGTGGTAGCGCTGCTGCTCCCCATCACAGACTTTCAGGAAGCTGAGAATGACAGTGAGATTGGAACTTGCAACATGTGTAGAAAAGAAAAAAAACCCACACACCACTTTTGAGACATAGGCTACTCACCCACCCTTGACACAAACACATGCAGGGAATTTGTGTGGATATCCGCAGTCGGCCAGTCAGCAACAGGCTGGACGCTGAAGGTTAATATGCGAGTGGAGCAGACAGAGAATGACATTAAAGTGAAATACAGCGAGTGGCAACGACTATTCAACTGCTTGCTATTTTTCCTCCGCTGAAAACAGACGTAGTAAATTACTGGATTGTCTTCAGGCTTTTATCATCTAAATAAATGATCACCCAGGATTGTGTGTGTAGTTGATCTTTCCTTGAGGTGAGTGTGTAAGTGTGTGTGTGTGTGTGTGTGTGTCTCCTTGCGTGCACACGCCGATCAGTCTTCGTCTCTGCACCTGTGTAATACATTCAGCAATCCCCTTGCTGACATGTTGTATCTGCTGCAACAGAAGCCACACAGAGCTGCCGAGCCGCTCCGCTCTCTGTCCTACACGTCGCCTCCTCGAACTGATCCTGGAACAATGTGCGTATACGGCGCTCTTTGAAGTTCCAAGGTAAAATTGTGGTTTGGATTAAGAGCAGGCGTAGCTCGGCGAGGTATTGTGTGAGCACACGAGGGCCGTCAGTGCCGCGGAGCCCCCTGTCAGCACGCGTTAGGACGAGCTGTGATCTGGCCTCCCCCCCGAGTGGGCTGTGTGTGTCTGTGAACCATGCCTATGCTTAGGCCTCTCTCTGATCTCTGCTTCCTATCTGTTCAGCAGGTCCAGGGTCACATGCCTCCGCTCATGATCCCCATTTTTCCACACGACCAACGCACTCTGGCAGCAGCCGCCGCCGCCCAGCAAGGCTTTCTCTTCCCCCCGGGATTGTCTTATAAGCCAGGTATGCTTGCAACTAAAGTCCTCATTTTGTCTTTCTTCTCTCTCTCTCTCTCCATTTGCTTCATCTTTCATTCATTATAATGACTTGATACATTGTACAAGAATAATAAACAAATGCTTCATTCACACGTGAGGCCATTGACATGATCTGCTCCGTCTGAACTTGCACTTGGGACCAAACGCCTGGGAATGTTCTAGTCCAAGTGGAACAATAGATATGGGCCGAGAGGCAGAGGAATGTAAACAAGTCTTCAACATGAAAGTATCTTTCAGTAGTTTGCTGGCTGTAATCTCTTAGTATCCAGTGTGAGAGATCCAGTAACACGGGGGATGAACCCTGCAGGAGAAGTCCTCCTATTGTCAGCAACTCCCATTTTACAATTTCACACAGTTACATGTATGCCATTCGACAGAAGAATTAAGTAATTATAAGACAATTGTGAGTTGGAGAGGTTTCAGGATGAGGTGAGGAACAGGTTTCCATTGCTTGTAACAGCATGTCTCCTTCTCTTCCTTTGTTTTTCAAATTGAGCAAAGACAAGATCAACAGCTTTAGAAATAAAACTTTAATTAGAAAAAATGCAGTAACATGTTGACTGATGCCCAGCCAAAACAGTAACCTTATGCACCCTCATATTGTTGTGAACATGAAAAATGTAATTCCACATACTGCTGTAAAAAAAAATAGTGTAAAGCAATTTTAGACAAATCTCTTCATTTTAGATTTTAATCAAATTACAAAAAAGAACTTCAAGGCTTTTTTCCTATTTCCTCTGCCACGTGCAAATAAAAGGAGACAATGTTGTTTTGATCAGTGTCAAAAAGAAAAGGATTTTTGAGTCAGACAGAAAAAGGAAAAGTCCACTCATCTGTTATAAACCCAAACCAGAACAAGGAATAGGACTGGAGAAGGGAAAATAAACACTTGGAAGTCAGCAGGTTCGCAGCAGAACATTAGAAAGGTGTGGTAGTGCAGTTAATGAATTAACTATAAAACCACAGGATGAAAAGGAAAGTCAGCTATTTTGGAACTATGGAGCCATGACAGCTTAAACAAAGTGCCTGAGGGCGAGTCTTTTACCAGTGTGCTTTCTGCGATAGATTTGACAAGGAAAATGTTTTAGTTCAAATAACAGGAGCTATTATGGAATCATGGTGAGGGGTCGCCATGTGTATGGTTCCTGCATAATTCATGAGTTCATGAAGAAAAAAAGCAAAGGGGGTCTGAAAATGACTCTTGCAGTCAGGAGAGGTATTTTCAAAACATCTATTATTTCCCCCCCGATCCGACACAATATACACAATATTTCTGGAGAGTACAATGTTATCACCACCACCTGCAGGGTGTACAGGATGCTGCCGTGTCCTTTCTCCATGAAGTGAGTGGCCAAGCATTCACTTCCAAGACTAAGGCCCACTAATCTGATGTTATCATTATGAGACAGCCCCCGGGGACCACTGCTTATGACCCCCAGCCCTGTGGTGCTCGCATTGGCAACAGAGTCATTCTAGCACCATAGTGGTAAGTCATCACCCCATCCACTGGCTGTGCTCAATGGCCTGGTCTTGCACGGTAGACAAGCACAGTCACAGAGGCACCGACTCATCTTTTAAACAAATAGATACAAGTCGGACTTCCCAGTCTGTTCGCACTGTTTACACAGACATTCAGTCTGATGTGTGTCTAATGGACCCACAGGATGACCTCATAGTCTTTCACTTCCTCCGACAATCTTCCTCATAAGCAACCTGCTGACAGTTGAAAGTGTCCTCATGCTATTTTTAATCTTAAATCTCAGATTTATTTATCAATTTGTCACTTTCAAACCAATTCCCTGATATTGTGGCGCTTGGAGCACATGGTTTTCTTCTTAATGTGCAGTCCAGTTTGGCTCAGGACGCAATTTTCTGTCCGAACCTGAGAAAATGAACAGTCCCAACAGGCTTTCTGTTTTTTGTATCCAAACCCAACCCAAGCCCACCGTTTTCCCTGATTACAAGAACGTGCAGTGTGAACAAACAAGTTAATATGCCAGGTTGGGAATCCACCTCTCATATAGTAACTTAATTAAACCAACTTACCCATCTAAATAATTATACCTGTTTATTTGTGTCTTCCGTAAACATTCTGGGCAAATTAATGACATTTAAAAGGCCCTTTAAGAAGACAAGTGTGATTCAGTCATAATATTCATCCATCATTATTTGATCTGGCCTAAGACAGGTTTCAGTTTCATCAGTCAACCCTTAACATTCAGTCTCTTGGCTTCAGGCATGGGACCAGCCGTGGAGAGTTAAAAAAACAAAGTAAAACTCAATTTGAAATGTAATTCTCTTTCACCACTGACGCTAAACTGGCACAGTTCCCATTCTGCTAGAGCCTCGACACAGACTGTGCACCCAGGACCTTGGAGCCTGAGACCCCCAAGCAGTGGAGGGGTGCTCACTTAGCACATGACCCCCACCCCACCCCCCCCGCAGGTTTCACATGACATCTTAAGACATCCAGCCATTTATTATTCCCAAATCCGACGTCACAGACGTCACGGAGTGAGAGAGGCAGAAAGAAAGCGATACCAAAAAAAGAGGAGGTGTAGAAATAACCACGCTACACAGCCACACATCCAACCCGGCACTATTTGAAACCACTTCTGCTGTGTGATTTTATTTGCTACTAAATGGGGATTGAATTTCCATGGCCTGTATCACATTGTGCTGTGCTGTACAAGATTGCAAAGTGAGGCGAGCGGGCGAGGGCAAAGTGAAAGAGAAGGTATATACATTTACCTTGTCTGTGGCTTAATGGCTCCATATGTTTGTGAGGAGATGTGACAGGCAGAAGTGGGGCCTGAGCGAAGGCCAACTACCCCTCCCAGCTCCCACTGTGCCCCCCCGCTTCCCCCTCCTCCAGACACATGCCTCAACCCACCCACCCCTCCCCTCCGCCGTGCTGCCCTGTCTCACTGGGGCTGTTCTGTCTGTCTCAACACACCGGGCTGATGTGTCAAAGCATCTGTCCCCCCGTGGATATCACTCATACTGCAGCCGTTTCGATATCGCTGTCTGACAAAAGGTGCTGATGGCAGGCGAACAGTAGTGAGTAGTAATGAATAGTGCTGCTATTTGGAGACCAATTCTTCCTCGCTTGATCACAGTGACATGTGAGATAAGAATGTGTGGGTTCTTTTTTGTTTTTTTTTACTCTTGTTATTGTGACTGCACACTTGTTCCAACCAGTTCACATACAAGTGTTTTCACTCTGCTGCCAAAGCTATCACTCAGACCCAAACAATGTAGTGCTGAACAATGGCCAGACAAGTCCACAGCTGTTAGAACTACCTGATAGAACATGCTGGTCCTTTCACATAATGGCTAATTGAATACCAGGGAGATATTTAACATTTATTATGAACACGCATGAACGCACGCACACAAACATCTTAAAATAACCCCTTACTTGTTAAAATATTTAGGAGATATTGCTGTCATGGTATTTTCCAAGAGTAGTGTGCAGGTGGAGGTAGGAGAGAATGGTGTGGAGCGTTCCTGAGTAATCCTGCTCCAGTCAAACCAGATTAGCCTTTTGTTAATGCAGATGTTTGGGCTTGAAGCCGAGGGCTCGCTGCAATGTGCCACATGGCTGTGGCAAAGTAGCGGAGGGCCCAGGATCCGTGTTGGCACTTGCCTGGCTGCGCTGGGCCGGCTCATTGTCTGAACCTGTATGCATTGTTTTCTATCTCTCCCTCTCTGACAGGTGATAACTACCCGGTGCAGTTCATTCCATCCACAATGGCAGCTGCAGCAGCGTCAGGACTCAGCCCCCTCCAGCTTCAGGTATGTACAGTACGATGACAAAGAATGCTAGGGACGCCCGCCAAGCCCAGGGCAGAAAGAACGGCTAAGCAGCTGTATGCCAAGTAATGAGCTTCACACTAAATAATCCTGGAGGCCCCCAGCTCACACGTGCTTATCATCTTACATATGTAATTTATCCCATTTTATAGAGGATTTATCCCCACTGGCTCTGCCCAGCAGAGGAGGAAGGAAGATAATGGTTATTAGAGGGAATGAGAATCACTTTGGTTGCCTTAATCGGCTGCCGGTGAATTTGTCAGAAGACAATTGACTAAGCAAGCAAAAAATCTCCTTCTTAACTGCTTAGCTGAAGCTTTTCTTTAATCACTGTGAGGATAACAAATGAGAAGAAAGAAAGGATGTTCGCAGTGAAAGCAGACTCCTGGTATGTTACACAAAGTGAAGCTGAGAAAAGGCGTTTGAGCAACAGAAATGTTGGGACAGGTTCCAAGCCCTACAGGCTTTTCTAACAGCATTTAAAAGAGCTGAACTCAGGTCAGAGCTTAACCTGAGGACATAATGTTTAATATAGATAAGTATCTGCCTTGCATGGTTCAAGTTATTACTATTAGAGATACTATTGTTACCACAGCTCTCACAGCCTCTGCCTGATCTTGTTGGTAAAGATTCTTTCCATTAAAATCTGAAGTCACACAAGCAGCAAAAGGAGTTTAGGATAAAAAAGCATTTTTCCTAATAGGTGTTTTAGCTACCACTGATGCTTTGTCAACAACAGCATATAAAAAGGGGGGAGAGCCCTTTGCACATGTTTGTAGGAATATAAGCTTGAGGCTGCATAAGAGAATGTGTTTCCATAGATTGTATGTGTAACTTAGCGTAACTATGTGTATCTTAACAAAGTCTATTGGGAAGGAGAAGTTGTTCAGATGGCATGCTGAATGTATTTATAGTGGTGGATGAGGTCAGAGGAGACCGTCATATATCTGAAGGTTGGGGTGAGGAGGGGAGACAGGTCTAGAGTAATTAATTCTCAGTATGTATCTAACCCTGGGAATGGGCAAAAACATAGCCTCCTAGACCATGACTTGGCTGACCTTTAGAGAACACAGTAAACAAAAAAGAGGTGCATTTTCCATTAATTGAAGTCTGTCAGCCTGTCCCATATTCCGCCTGCTGTCTGCTATTTACCCTGCATAGAGACTCCCCTTAAAACAGCAAGGCAAGTCAAACATGCCCTTTTCTACACGGCTGGGATCAACAAACCGTGCGACTGCCACCACTTCCTCTACAAAGCACCGAGAGGCTGCCGTGATTAAAAACATCAGATCAGCCCAGACACGGAATTAAGTTACAGTTGCCTCCTGCCTTTTAAAGCTATAACAGCAGCAACACTCTCTGTCCTCTTCAAAATGAAAGTATTGCAGTGTACTTCAGTGTGGGTGCGAGTTTGAGTGAGTGCACTCGTGAAAAGAATCTCATCAACAATGTAAAAAATCACAGCATGATAAGAAAAGGAGATATTATTTTGAGGTGAAACGAAGTAAAGAGACACTTGATCTGATAAGTAGTGCAGTGAAGAAGGTATGGCTGCTCTCAACAGCAGTGAAAGACATTCACACATTTGCAGATCGGGCACATTTTTTTATTCAAACTCCACTGGTAAGTTTACTTTCAATTAAAAGAATATTTATATATATATATGCAAAATAAACTATCCCTGACAATATTCACCGACCATATGATTTGAATCATTGCATCAACTTTAACTGTCCTAAACTTTTCTATTTCTACCTCCTCCCATTCTTCATCTTCCTAACATAACACATACAGAGAGATAGAAAATCACATGCACATACCCCCCCATTAAAATATCTCTTCCTGTCAGCTGCATTGAAAGGTATAATTTCCGCCAATAGATTGTGCAATATATGAACCTTAAAAATTATCTTATTGGAAGAATTAATTCCCACAATGCTGCAGAGGTAATGTGATCAGCCATCCAGTCAGAGAGGCCAGCCGCTCCGTCAGTCTTAATGTTGGCTGCGCAGCCTCTTCACAATCTCCTCTGTCATAACAGTCTGGGATCCCCCCCCATCCCCTGCCCTTAAGGAGAAGAAAACCCAACAAGGTAACAAAGGCTTAAAGCTGATGGATGTAAATGAATCTTCTAGGGAGCGTTTGAGTGTCGGAGACTGTAATTTGCTTGTCAATACAGGATGGTAGCATCACTCCGGCGGCTGGCAGACTGCAAGTGGCTGTCACCAGGCGTTGCTGTACCACGGGGCAATTTCACTCAATGTTTTCCTGACAGATTGGCTCTCGTTCTCAACTCACAGGAGAGGAAGGCGGGTAAACTATCCCTGCGCGACATGCCCCTCTTCATTAGTGCCCACACAGAGCCAGGATGAGCCCAGAACCAGCAGGAAACAATGGCTCCGTCCCCGCCTGTCCTTCTCTAAATACAACCGACACCTCTCATCTAACAGAGGAAATTGTATCCCAATCTGTCTGGACATCTACTATATTCAATTGAATGGAGGGACAAGGCGGGAATTTCCCTAATTCCACAAAAGAATTTTCTATTTAGAGTAACACTTAATTTGCTGTCTGTACACTATACATTGCATCAGTCGCCAAGTGAAAAACAATCTACTTAATGCCAATACCAACTTGTTATATATCACCCTTCCTTTTTACAGAACCATCGAGAGGGTCCTGCTTTTCAATTGGAAGCAGGACTTTGGGGTTAGAAAGCGTTATTAGATAAAACAGAACATCTGGGTTCTCTGCAGGGTCATGAACGAAATATAAAGAAATTCTCTGCTTTCACTCAGCACAAGCTTCATCTTCCATCTCCTGCCGTTTCTGTCTTGATTTTCCCGTTTTCCACCTTGAACCTTCTCTAATCGTCTTATTCTGTATTTTTCTCTCCTCTTTTCTTTGCTCATTCCGTCCGTGCGTTTCAGTTACTCTTTTTAACCCCAAATTTCCCAAGTCCATCACATCCTTAAGCCGCTTGAGTTCAGACCCAACATGTAATGCAATTACCATCCGCCACATTTGCTATGGCCTCTTGGCCCGTGATGAACCTGGGCCCAGCCTCGGCTCGTGCTCCCTTTGTAAAGATGAAAAGCAGCCCACATGCTCAGCGACAACTAGGACCAGATCTCAAGCAGACATATCTGAAGGAGTTCCATAGGGGCTTCGGCGACTGGAGTGATAAGAAAAGGGTGTTGCGCAGTCAGGGACAAACAGGAAGAGGGTGGGAGGGCAGCAAACCGCATTTTATCTTTTGTTTGGATGTAAAGATCTGTGTAGTATACATGTGAAGAGATGGCTTCTATCATTAACAAGTGCAGCACTTTTGACTTTGAAAGAGAAAGAGAAAGAGAGAGAAAGAGGAGGAGGAGGGGAGAAAAGAGAGAACGGACATACTGTAGCGAGCAGCTGTTTCTGTGTTTATGAGCAGAGGCGCTTGGTCTTTGAAGGTAACCCAGAGCAGTGCAGCAATGCTAGCTGTGTGTGGAAGGCTGGCTAATAGGACGGCTAGGTGAGCAGCTGGATGGAGGCAGTGGTGAACAGAGGGACAGATGGACAGATAGAGTGGATAATGCAGTGAGCAACACTGAATGAGAAGGCTGGCGCTGGGGCCCCTGGGCCTGGAGAAATCCACACACACACACACTCTTGCACAAGGCGGGCTGTGTTTGTGTGTGTGTGTGTGCCAGAGAGAAACTGATACAGAATATGTATATACTGTAGATGTGAGATAGAGAGATAGAGAAAGGCAAGAGGAGGGAGGGGGGATAAGAGCAGAGCAGGTTGGGTGCCAGCAGATGAAACAGATGTTGGGCCATACTGGAAAGCATCGGCACAGTGCACCAGGACGCTTTCCTCCACTCCTGACATCTGGGCCTAGCCTGGGTCAGCCTGCCTGGTCGCCATGGGCAATGAGCCTGTACAAGCCTTGTGGCAAACGGGGCTGGCGCTGTGCTGCCTTTTAAATGGTGTGGTGCACTGAAGCACAGTTAATGCTCTCATATCCAGCCCAGTGCTCCGCGCCCAGGCCAGACAGAGGTGAATGAGACATTGACAGACAGATGAATTGACGCAAAACAAAGAGATCAGTTCGAAAATACTTAGCCCAACGCAGAGAGGGATCAATTGGTTTTAGTAATTGTTTGGTTGTTGGAAAATAGTTTGTGTATATTTGTAAATGTGCAATGCACTGTAATTCCTGGCAGTAACAAATTCCTGTTGTTTTTATAATTGATTGTATTAAATATCAAGCCATACAATTAGTTTTGTTGAAAGCATATGAAACCTGTGAGATGTCTTAACATCATCAGCAGAGTGTAATATCAGTTTAATGTCGCAGGCAGAAAAGTGAGCCTCCCTGTTTAACCTCTGCTGCCTCCAGAGGGCTTGTTTTTAATTACCAGAGGCTAACAGGCTGACCTTGGCTGTGCTGCTCACTTTAAATCCATGCTTGCTGAGATCTGCTCCATTCTGGAAAACAGGGAACGATCGGTCAGAAGAGAAACCTTAGATTTTCTGATTTAAGTTTGGTATTACTATTTGAGAAGAAAATGCTGTTTTACGGAAAAGACAAATCCTTTCAAATCACTAAAGAAAAAAGTAAGACATGCAGTTTTTTCAGATTTCTTTTAACACCCACATTGCAAACTCATTAGCTATCATTTAATTTCGCTGTTTTCTAACATAATTCAAGCTGTGCCGGTGGCTTATCATAAACACAAGTATTGTACGTTTCCTAGAAGGTGTTTCCCTTGGTCAGAAAATGGAAACATAAGGGCCCAAAGCTCCGCTCAGGCTCTCTCCCACTCCTCCAATACCCCAGAGTTGGAGCATTGAGCTTGACCCTCATTACCATGTTCCTTTTGCTGCCCCCACCTGGCAAGTAGATATGAAGAAGAGGCTATTAGATGTGAGGGAGTCAACTGAGAACATTGGGAAGCAGACAGATGTCTTCCGCTTAGGGAGAACAGCCATGGGAGGATGTATCATCCTTCAGCCTCTGACACCACAATGTCTGTTACCATTGACAACTCTCTGTTATGTTTTTAATCTTCATGATATGCTGGGAGTCAATTTTTTTTAATAATTTGCTATAAAGATATTGCCTTTGATTTTTACCAAGCCACACCATAAAGCAGGAGCAAAAACACACCATGGACTAAACTCTGACGTATTTTACATTTGTCCTTGAGCAGTGTCTGGTGGTTTAACGCACCTTTCATCCGACTTTCCCTCTGATTGTATTTATTGTTCTTTAGCTCCTGGAGTCAGACTGTTCCTGGTTACAAGGGTAACCATTGCTTCTCACCCCATGGCACTGACCTGCTAATCAGTGCTGAGAAGGGGGCATCCTGACTGCGTCTAATTTGAGGGAAACTGTAATTATGCTCTTTTTCCGGGACAATAAAGTTCTTCCCATTCAAGGTCAGGGGCATGCCCGAGCGACAAGCCTGTTAGCAAACATCTGTCCAACAGACTCCGCTGTTCTACTAAGACTCGTGTGTAGCCTGGAGTGACGGCCAGTGAATGGAGTATCCTCTCTCTCTCTCTCTTTCTCTGACATTAACCAAGTCGAGCTCAGATGAGGAGAAAATAGAGTTGGGTCCGCTCCTGTGTCCATTACTGTCGTAGACAAAAGGCTGTTTGTGAGGGAGGTGGGGGCAGTGCTATCATTGTGGGAACATAATCAGTCTGTCATTTCCGTTGCCCATGTGCTGTTGTTATCCCCAGGTCCCCTGAAAGAATGGGCCTTTTGTACTGCTGCTTATATGGCAGTGATAAAGTTTCTTACAGGAGCACATGTGTGTTTATATCTGGAGATATGTGCATGGACATAAAGTGCTTTGTCTGGCATCTACACGACTGAAGGTGAGGCCAGAGGGGCCGGGTGGCTTTTTTCCATCCACACACAAATGCAGGCTGTATGTGGCCAGTGTAACCAGGGAATGAGAAAGAGTTTGCTGATTGGCCAGAGGACGAGAACTTAGATTCTCCCTGACAGCACCGTCTGACTGAATAGCACAACAACCCGTGAAGTTAACCTAGTCTAAAGAAAGCAGGCGGAGCAGTGGGGGAGTTAAGGGGTGCTATGTCTCTGATGAAGTGAGGTCTAAGGCCACATAGAGTAACACTCTTTCTCGGACAGTAGCCCTTATTTCACAGACCCCTGCCATTTACAGCAGGAGACTAAAGTCAATGACATCACTTACATGGTGGCCAATCAATGCAGACCTGGCATGGAAAGAAGACTCAGCGGAGTGCTGGGCTCTGTGGGACAGAAATAACAACCACAAAAATAATAATCGAATCAAATCAGTCTTGTTTTATTTGTTTAAGGATTTAATGAAGTTAAAAAAATAGGCGCATAACTTAACGTCAATAAATTAAACTGTAATTTGATTCAGGATAAAGGATGAGTTACATCGGTAGTCTGTAGCTCACAATAATTTTAAAATACTTCCAAAAGCTAATAGTTAACCACAATTTTTTTGTACTATACGCCACATTATCAGCCCAAAGTGAAAATTTAAATCGAGCTTTCAGAGTTCAACCCTGTTACAGGCTTCGCTTACTGGGGGCTTAGCCAGTCTTTTAAACCACCCACTTGTGTGGTAATGTCACCAACAGTCGGACGTCTCACTGATTTAACGCCAAGGAAAATAACGGTGATTACATCAGTGTTCTTTGTGCAGGTTTCTAAGCCTTAATAATGCTGGTGTTTAAAGTCTTCTGTGATGGCCATCCAACTGAGGTTGGGTTTCTAACCGTGTGGAATAGGACTGTCTCACGTGGCAGCGGGGAGACAAATCACAGAGTAGAGACTTCAATGGGAAGCTGTGTAGATCTAGAGAAATGAGAGATCTTTGCAAACACACTTGCATCCAGTCGGCAAACTTTTCTCTGTGATGAGTGGAAAATAGGGGCTCCAAGTATTTTGAATGAAAGCCATCTCTGTGTGGTTTTTAAGACTGCTGTCTCTCTCTGAGTTCAGTCTTTGAAATACAGTTAAGACCTTTGATGGAGGTTCTCTGCCAGCCTTATGGAAAGAGAGGAAAGACGTAAAAGAGAGAGGGGGGGGGGGTGAAGGGAGACACAGAAGCAAGAGTTCTAGGGAGAGGAAAAGACAGAATATGAAACTCTGAATGTTTGCTGGATTTGGATGTTAACGCCTTTGCGGGTTTCTGCACCTCCCCACAGCAACTGTATGCAGCCCAGCTTGCCAGCATGCAGGTCTCTCCTGGAGCCAAGATGCCTCCGCTCCCCCAGGCCGTCAACGCGAGCGGGCCCATTTCTCCCTCCTCTCTGAAGAATGACAAGAGTTCCTCCAGCCCCATCACTCAAGTCAAGGTAGAACCCTCAATTCCTTCTACCCGCCAGTCCGGCCCTTGAGTGGTACTTGACCTAGCCTATAGCCGAGTTGGTGTTGTAAGAATAAACTAGTGTCTACGCTGCTCTACAGTCAGTTCCTGCAGCCGACCAGTGCTGAGCCCAACCTCTCACAGGCCATCAATCTGCAATGCTTTAACAAGGCCCTCTCTCTTACCCAGAACTCTGTGGACATTGTTGCTATGGCTATGGCTGCTCCAAGCCAGTAATTTGTGGAACACATGGTTTCTAATTTTTCCTCACAATGAAAAGTGTTTTTTTCTCCTTCCTTTTTTGTATCTTAAATGGAATCAAACAATTACTACAGTGTGATTTAAATGCTGACAAAAGTGAAACAAGAAGTAGGATGGATGAGTTTTTGAATTAATTTGATTTTTTTTGGCTTTGTAAACAAACCAAAAGCAGGATGTGTGTTTTCTGCTGCTGTATGGCACGACTCCACTAGACCTCCATGCAGAGGAAAGGACACATATACATCACCCCCACTCACTGAGGCCATAATCAGAAACATGCGCCCATTTGGAGCAGTTTAGCTTAATAATATTACAATGGAGAACGACCATAAATCATCTCCTTGAAATGGTAGTAAGACACTCCAGCTTTCTTTTCACTCACTCGCCCACACACACGCACACACACACTCCTTCAGGTCCCCTACCTCTTGGGATTTACACTGAAAGATTGCCCTCAAACTGACTCAACACTTATTCCATCATTGGAGTACAATTCGTCATTTGTCGATAAAGACCTGACTGTCTGTCTTTTCAAACTCTTGTACGACAATTAGGTCGATATGAATACAATATCAGTTCTTGGCCAATAGTAAAAATATAACCAAATATCACAAAATTAAGGGATTTAAATGAAGTGAATCGAACATAAATAGAAGGCAAACATACTCTGGCATCCTCCCATATGTGTGCACAGTCCAGTGGAATCAGCTTGCCTTTAGTTTTGTTTGTCTGCTTTCAGCCTCACTGCATGACAAACTGTTATTGGCACAGCAATAACAAGGCCTTGGGGCAGTCTATGCTTGAGCCATATGTTTGGACAAGGAGACACTTGGGCTTTGAAAAATACTGTTAACGGCAGCATGAGCCCTAATCTGATATAAAAAGACTGCTGTATTCACACATGATGTTCTGGGCAAAGCGACATTTTCTCCTCTGGGATGTTAATGTTGGAGTTGGTTCTATTCAAAATCAACCAGCATTAACAAATAAAATTAACGACAAATTTATTCAGCATATTGATTTTGGTGTTGTCCATCATCTTGCAATAACTTTATATTTAATGTAGTTGGGCACTGGATATTATGAAATTCAATAAGGTTTTTTTTTAGGATTTTTTAAATTATTACAAATAGGTAAAAAAAAATTGTACTTTTGCCTACACTTGTTAGCCAAATTCCCTAATCACAGTTTGCCTCCTGGGGCTTAACAATCTGTACACATAATAATCAGTAACCCTCGAAAAGTCAACAGGGGTAATTATAAGATACATCTCTTTCTTGGGTGCATTTAGTTGTATTTGCAGTTATTGAGATAGATAATCCTAGTAGACAAAGTCCTGAAGATGGCACCTTGGAGAACAGTGCTCTTCCCCTCACATCAGTAACGGCTCTAAGAGGCTACAACCAGCCCAGCATCACATCATATTTTTCTTCTTCAGGAAAAGCCATATCAAAGCATATGATAAGACCAAGTATGCACAAATGAGGAATGGAATTAGAAAACAAGTTAATGAAGTAGATAATGTAAGTCGACATCTGATGAATGGAACAGCTGTCTTTGATCACTGGCACCGCTGTTATCTGGTCATTATTTATTCTTCAAACCAGAGTGCAGACACAGAGAGCAGAGAGGAGGAGAGGGAGAACAGATGAAGATGTACAGAGAGACAGAATCTGCTTTAATTAGTGTGAACAAAGGCGCTGGGCAACTGTGAGGGAGCATCGCAGTGGCAGCGCTCCTGAGGAAGGATGTAGGAGGAGAGGAGAAGAGAAGGAAAAAGAAGGACAGAGATGTAAGAAATCAGTGAGGAGGTGCGGGTCAGGATAGGTAGAGACCCTGTAATTAACCAGAAGCAGAGAACTGGGCTGTCTGGGAAACCGGAGCTCCTCCAAAAGGGGAAGGGGAGGGAGGCCACCTATTCACATCTGTCTTTCCTCATACACGTATCTCTGCTGCCGTAGGAGGAAGGAACACAGCCGCTCAACTTGTCTGCTCGGCCAAAGACGACAGATCTGCTGAAATCCCCCACATCCCCGACACAAAACCTATATCCCGGAAGCAAAAACAGCCCCAACAGCTACGGCAAGGGTTGCATCCCCAACCCACTCGGCGGAGGCCTGGGACGGGGCTCATCTCTGGGTAAGACCTCAAAGTGCCTCCTCTTCACAAACACACACCACACATACACATAGATCTGCTCAGTTCAAACACAAAATTACAGTATTCACTCACAGCTGGGAAAACCACATTGCAAGGTCTCAGTCCTGTTTTTTTTTCATTTTAGAAATAAATGCCACTCTCAAGATGTTGTGTGAAGCAGTTTTTTTATAGCGAGCTAATTTTGATGCCCAAACTCTAATGTGTGTGTGTGTGTGTGTGTGTGTGTAGATATTCTGTCCAGCCTAAACTCTACCGCGCTGTTCGGGGACCAGGACACGGTGATGAAGGCCATCCAGGAGGCTCGGAAAATGAGGGAGCAGATCCAGAGGGAACAGCTGCAACATCACCAGCAGGGCATGGAGGCAAAGCTGTCCGCCCTCACTTCAGTGGGCCTCAACAACTGCAGAGTCGACAAGGTTAGGACTCCTATCATACAGCTCTTTCATTCCCGATTCTAGCCCGTTCCACTGCAATCGTTTGCCGTAATGCGAAAGACGAGCAGCTGACCACCAGGAGTGCTCGACTCTCCCTGCAAGTTGTGAAACTATTAAAGAAAGTGGAACATGGTGGTTTTAACACAGCAGTCATTCTTTAAGGCTAATGTTTTTCTTTAATCCGTGTCCAGGGTGGTCATTTTGATAAGACCTGGCATAGTTCAGTGTGTACGTATCTGTTTAATTAGTGTGAATATGTTTGCGTGTGAGCGTGTGTTCCGAGGGCCCGGCCTTGTTGATGTTGGTGTGAGGGCCGTGACAGGCCATGGCAGTGCCCGGTGCGGGTTAAGAAGACTCTGAAGTCTCTGCCCAATTAAAGCAGACGTGCAGCCCTCTCCGTCCCCTGACACGGGATGGGGCTGCTTTGTACCAGGAGCACACACTCCCAGGGATTCCCTTTAAAAATATCTTCAATCGATGAGTCAATCAAGGAGAGAAAAAAGCTGTCCTCCTCTCTTCAGCTTGATGCCATGTTGCCAGTTGGCTGTGAGGAGCAGGCAGGAACTGGGAGCGATGCTCATTAATATTTCAGCACCTTACACTTTCAACCAACAGCCTCAACTAGGTCAATGTATATGTAAAAAAGTCAATGAATATCTATTTTGATTTCCCCCTAATTTGGTGTTTGGAAGAGATCACTGTCTATGCAGGTGGCAATCAACTATGCTCTCACTGAAGTGAAGCACATAAATTAGTGGAGCCCACAGAGAGGACAGCGAGGGAGCCTCCCCCTGCACTTAGCCCTCACTAACCAGGACAGAAGAAATCTTAACAATAATTTATCCTTTTTCTTTTTTTTTTTACATACATGTCACATTTTGCTTGAATTTAAACAAGCGAACAGCCACATCACCTTACACAAAATTAAATGTTAAGCTTTTAACCTCCTGTTTTCTTTTACTATGGCCTGTTAAGTGAAAACTTTACCATGAGTGTTTGAACATAGTATTTTTTAGTCTAACTCATGGAAGCTGGTGCTGCTGCCTCCCAACGAAGGTGCACGTGTGATCCATTTACAACAGGAAACATGGCTAAGGCTGCATTGTTCTTCACAGGTAGAGCTTACGCCGTTTTACTCCCTGCTTTGTTTTTTTATAGGATTTAGTTTTGTTCCCTCTGAGTTTTGGACTCATCTGTTCAACCTGTCTCGAAGCAGTGAAGATGGATGCTTTTTAAAGGGATGTTCTGCTTGAGGTAGTGAGTCACTCCTCACCTGTAATCTACCTTTTGTCCGTAAGAAAGGGTAGAACAACAGAACGAGAATGAATCAGTGTGTGTGCGTGTGTGTTGGGGTGTGTGTGTGGGGGGGTTACGTGTACTGACAGGATCAAACTGACAACAAAAAACTGTCATCATTGTTGAGCCCGACCCATATTTAAGTTACAAATCTGCAAATATGAGCCTTTCCTATGTCTATATCAGCATTAATGTTTGCTGATGAGCACAGATATGGAAACTTTTATTTCACAAAATAAACAATGCAGGAATGATTTACATTTTGAGTAAGTTCTAAATATTTGAATGCATTTCTGTTGAATATAATAGTTATTTATAATAAAGTTTTAAATTATTAAGCCTTGATTTTATTAAGGGGTTGATAACGAGCAAGTATTGCCAATTTTTATATATATTTTTTTCCAATCAATATATTGGCAGCTACATTAGTATCTGAAAGGTTTGATTAGGGCTGCATCAACAAATATTTAATATTATCGATTAATCTGTCGATTATTTTTATTGATTAATCGATTAGATGTTTGGTCCATAAAATGTCAGAAAATGTATTTTTATTTTAAATATTGAAGCATTTCCCAAGCCCCGAGACAACCTCCTCAAAAGATATTCACTTAACTTTTTTCAATTATCAAAATAGTTGGTGATGAATTATTTAGATTATTTCTGATTGATGATTACTGATTGAATAAACATATCATTTTTGCAGCCCTACTCCCTCATATCATTATTGGTATCGGCCCCCACAAATCCATAACGCTTGGGCTCTAGATACTTGCTCTGTTTACTTACATACAAACTAGATGTTGGTTTATTGCAAAAACCTGCTAATATCAATAATTGAAAGCATCATCTCAGGTAATAGTCTCAGTTTTTATTACAACATCATTAATCCGTCTCGTTGAATGACACCTGAACCGAGCTCCTGCTTGAAACGCATGCAAATCACAGTGAAGTATTGTCACCTCTTAGTTTCTGTGACACCGACCTATTAGGATGGTGTGAAATTAGAGGCACGCTTTATCAAGTCAGCTAAAATAATTGCCCCATCATCTTCATCCTTCGGCTGCAATAAAGAACAGGAGGCTGTAATTCAGCGGCGAAATGGGAGCGGGAAGGAGAGAGAGTCTTTTGCTGATACAAGCCAACGGACTAGAAAGGTTTGAACGCCCCAGATAAAAGCTTTCACTTTGGTCAGTTTCAGAATATTAATATTTCAAGAAGGTGCCTCACCTGACATAAATATGGTGTGGTCTTTAATAGCTCCCCTCCCAGTCTGTTGTTTGGAAGTTTATCATAGTGAGAGCTTACATGAAGAAGATTCTGGAGAGGTAACATAAATGGGATTAAGGAGAGGTTAAGATCATCCAGCGTGGCTGTTAGAGGGGGATATTAAATATTGATTTATCCCACTGTAATGACCGGGCAGAGGAGTGGGTCTAAGTGCTGCTTACAGATGGATCAATTCATCTTTTCATACAAAGTGTGTCTGAACAGTACAATGCATTCCTCTCTAACCGTTATCACCAAGGCTCTAGTTCTCTCCTTCTCTCTCTCTCTCTCTCTCTCTCTCTCTCTCTCTCTCTCTCTCTCTCTCTCTCTCTCTCTCTCTCTCTCTCTCTCTCTCTCTCTCTCTCTCTCTCTCTCTCTCTCTCTCTCTCTCTCTCCCTCCCTGGCCATTGACCTGGGAGAACATGGTGTAGATCAGACTCTCTGTTCAACACTATACAAGCCTTTAACCTGAGGACATGTAAAATATTCATGCTTTACACGAGCGGATTCTCTTGCTTGTCTTTTTATTTGTCTGTTTTTACTATATCCCCTTCAGTACAATAAAACCTTTTACAACCCATCTGCAATTTACCTTTTTGAAATATTTATCTAGAGATATTATTGTCTGGAGAGGGCAATTACTTTGTTCCATTATTTACCATCTCCTCCTCACCCGGTGGAAGCTTTTACCTTGAATGCACCAGAATGCCTACAGTCAAATACAGTACATCTTAATCCATTTGTAACCATTTGAATTGTTTCCCTCTATTATGCACTGTAGCTATAAATGGCTGTGCTGTTTTTCAGGGTCATGGGTGAGGGCCAAAAAGGTTGTCCCATGTGGCCCTCGGTGTACACAAACAAAAACAAAAGCCAATACAGGTTAAATAATTCACTGATGCAAATTTGACAGTTAATGTAACTCGTTCCAATAAGGAAAAGTGACCAAAAAAAGCCGAAGTCTAAAGTCTATTCATGTATTTTATCACTAAAAACTTGATTAGTCATAGAAACATAGTGATGCTACAATTTTGATCCTCAGCAACTGTTTGCTCTCTCATAAAAGAAGACCAATCATAATTGACTTATATCCTCATATCTGAATGCAAGCCTTCATCTGAGTGCTGCACCTACACTGGCCAGTTCCTGAGTGAAGTAACTGTTCACAAAAAGCACAGCAGAGATGATACAAGGCCACTGACCAAACAGAGAAGAAGATCTCACATTGATCACATTTCGAAAAATGACAGATTGCTCATGGGGAGCCAATCTGCACTATATTAGCCTCGGGGCAATGGACAACCCTTGTTGTTGAGCCCTGTAGAGTCAGGTATGACTGATCTCTACACTGGCGCATCCATTTCCCTCGCTTTACTTCAGGGAGACGTTGCCTATGTGATGTTCTGGAGGTGGTGTGAGATAAAATATATTCCTCTGCTGACATGTCCCTAACTAGAATCAAAAGGTGAAAGGCCAGTGTATTAACCTATTGAACTGCCCTTTTCTGCCCTGCAGCACCTCCTCTCCTCTGTATTGATGACTGCGATTGTCCATTTCTCAGATCCCCAAAGCTCAGCCTGTAAATATTCAAATGTAGCTTACACTGGTGGCTCCACAAAATCCAGACTCCTAACCTATTGGTTATAGTGGTCATACTGCCTCCTCCTGCATATGTGTGAGAGTGTGTATGTACATGCAAACGTGTGCAAGCATGCACGTGAGTGTGTGTCTGTGCGTGTGTGTGTGTGCAATGCCAGGGCCCCATTCAGGCAAAGCCCTCACAAAGACTTTGAATATAATCTTGTCTGGTCCGCAGCCCTGGAAGCAATTTTCTGCTCCTTTTCGACTGCTGTCTTGGAAATTGCAAACCAAGGCGTTTTGGCTGCAATGTAAATCCTTGGCATACAAGGGTTTGCCCATCCAAATTAGATTATGCTCAGCTCCCAGACACTGGCTGTAGCCAGCAAGTGCTATTGTGAAGATTGCTTACATTAATGCTTTGTCCAATTGTTCAAATTTGCCAAAAGAATAAAAATAATGTATGACTCTGTATAATATGTGCCTGCGTGGCTGTGTGTGTTCCTGCGGGCTCCTGTTCCAGGTCAGGTCTTTTGGTCTTCCCCAGAAAGACATCAAGGCAGCATCTTGGTAGGGTCGTTTGGCGGTGGTGGCTCCATTATTTCCTACAGTTGTCATTTTACATGGTGAATTTCTGGCCTATTGCAGTCATTCAGGGAAGCTGCTGGCTTCAGTGGCGAAGACCTGTGATGCCACGCTCACCACAAGGCACATACGACAAAGAGCGAGGAGAAGAATAGGCCACAAAGGGCCATTTATAGTGGGAGGTATTGTTGCGGTAGAAACATAACAGCTCCAGTGTCCGACAAGTCTTGAGGTCTTGTCCATATGTGAAAGGGGTTTTCGTGAAAGCTGCAGTCTCTTAATATCCTGCTGTGTGCAACCTGGAGTGTTTGATAAGGCAGGAGATTTCAGCTTAACTTCTCATTCTCCCCGAGGAGCCGGAGTACAGTTCTGGATCATTGAGGACTGGAAACCCGTAAAAATACATGAGGTCAACACAAATGATCTCAGCAGTGTAGAGAAGAACATAAAAACTCAACGTGTGTCAGAAATGTGTCACAGGGCTGAGATGGTTGAGTCTTAATTCAATTAAAGACGACGCATAGTTGAAATACAAAATAATATGTAATATGTTCAAATGTATGACTGAATATCCCAAAGCACACGCATTAGAAATACATTTGACTTCATTTAATTTTAAATTTACACTGAAGGGTCACATTTTAAGGATTTGACGGAATATAACTAATCCAGAATAATGATAGTTGACTGTTAACAAAAAATAAACTTAATATAGAAACAAACAATAAACACTACAGTGGCACAAAGCCAATTGTGGGGTTATCCCACCATTTTCTTTTTGTTAGAGCTCCCTAATTTAATTAAAGGCCTTTCTTAGCTCTGTTTTAAACAAATGAGGTGATGGCCTGGCAGTACGAATGGGACTGGAATAGCTGGCCATCTCTGCTCTGTGTGATGTTGAGGACGACTCCTATAGAACAGATGCCAGCCTTTTGTGGCTGCTACTGTTGATTCTGCTGCTGCCTGCATTAGGCTTTAAGCAAAGGGAGAGCTCAGGGTAAAAAAGAGAGCAACAGCCTGAATGAAAGTAACTGTGGGTTTACCGCATGGCTGGATGTACTTAACATTTAAATGGTTCAAAACTAGCAAAAAACTACTGGAAAAGCTGCAGACTTATAAATAACGTTGCAACTGGTTACAATAAAAACACAAAACAGATGAGGCAGTGAGCTGTGAGGAGCGGAGGCCATGTTAGAGTGCACTCTTTGTCTCCATCACGGCTGGGACAGATTGTTGAGGGACTTAGCCCGAGACCCTCGGAGAGGAGACTCAGAGGGCCGCAGACCACAGTGATGACTGACACTTGATACACAAAGACCTATATTGTGGTCAGGGAGCCACTGACTTCAGCCCGCCACATACCAGGTGTGTGATATAACCAGAGCCAGTTCAGCACATTATCAAACATACTGTAAGTGGCTGTTTAGGGCCCCGCTGCAGCTGCTGAAGGTTTCCAATCGTGAAAATGTTAAACACATGCGATCATATACTTTCCAGCGTGAAGGAAACGCCAGGATGAGATTTTACCAATAGTTCAGAGATCTCAGAAATGACAGTAGTTATTGCTGTAAGATTTCACAGAGAGGGCTAAACATATAATTTACTTTATACATGCATGGCCAGAAAAATAACAAGACTATTATGTGACTTTAAGTTGGCAACTGGTTATATTTGGAGAGAACTGTGGTGGCTGCCTGCCGCGTGAAAGAAATGAAGCCGTTTTCTCCGTAAATAATCACTGGTGAGCAAACATGTCAGCTTAATGTGCGTCTGTATCACCTCACTCATTTTGATTCATTTTTTCAGGGGGAAAAGTTTGTTAATTAATATCAATAATGATGAGAAAAACAATAAGGAATTTAATACCGATTAATTCAAATATAGCAAAATAAAGTCAGAATTTTAACCCCTGGACAAAATGTACCAAAGTCGTTTTACAAGGAATCAACAACTTATAGGACTGATTAAAGGTGAAGTGTCCAGCCCTCTGTGCCGTGACTCCTGCCTGGAACAGTTCAGCATCTCTTCACCTTGGTCGAACTCCTTCATTGGAGCAACAGCGCACCTGTGGTTTCCTCTGGTGTTTTAAGTTTTACATAGATTTCTCATGATTAGTTCCTATGATGTTAAATGAAACCTATAAAATCATTTAGACAAACGGACACCCAACGAATCGAGCCGACTCCGAAACGCCCACACGCTGATCGGCCCCGCGGTCTACCTTACTACAGAGTCTGTGTTTTTTTCTTTCATCTGTATTTGAACAATCTCGGGCCATATGGCTCTGCCTATAGCCCAGAGCTATTTACAAAGGAGAGAGTGAAGGAGTGTCGGTATTGGTAGTGTGTTGCCTAAATACAGAGCGGGAGTAGGCACAATACACAGGGCCGTCCGCCACCCGCCTCTGCCCAGAATACACCCTGTGGGCAGGGCAGCAGGCCTCCGGCACATGCTCTGTGGCCGGCCAGATTGAAGCTCCCTTTACAGCACTGACAAGGGCTCTTTAAGGTTCCCTCGCCCAAGAAGTTCTGCTATCTACCCTCTTTTTACCTCTCTCTTTTCCTCAGTGACTCAAAACTTCACCGGACTGGCTCGTGACTTCATGTGCAACTGAACAAAATGAATCTGTTACCGAACTTTAAAGACAAAGCACTGCGCACGCAGGCAGGGCAGATGAGATTATAGTGGGTGGCAGTTTTCCACTACAGCTCTGAGTGCGCTGCTATAATTTTAGTTGTGGGGTGGAGAGCTGCATGCTGAAGTCATTTGAAGGAGGGACGGGTTGCTTGCCAGAAGTCGCGGTCAGAGTGGGAGAGGAATAATGTGTACAGCTACATCTTTTGTTTCCTGTCTCTTTATCTTCACCTCCTCTCGTCATCCTTGATTTGTTCTTTCATCCCACTTTGTTTATGAACCACTTCTTGCAGAGGCCTCTCAGCATTAATTTTCTGTGTTTTTTGTGTCTTTTATTATTCCCTTGCACTGCACATTATAAATACCTTTTTATATCAGCCATATACTGATGGGATCCCTCCCTTTCGCTCTCTCCCGCTCTTTTCCTGGCAGGAGGACCAGCTTCCCTAAATACTGCATGTCCTTTGCTACTTCTCTTTGTCAGAGTGATCAGTAAAAATTTAATGACACTATAAAATAATAAAAGTGCCATTAATTTATCACAGCACTTGATGCGTGGGCAGTAAAGCAGCATTAGTTCACTGAACATTTTCCAGCCTTAAAACAAAACCATGATGCCGTGCAGATAATTTATGGCCCTAATTTCAACTGTAATTCTAATTTGCAGATATAAATTACCAAACTTATAACCAATAAGTATATTAAACTCAGTATATTAAATTTTATGAAAATTTGTGGTACCATATTGCTCAGATATTAATTAGCATAGATAACACAAGAAAGCGAGGGATACTTATCATTGCCACACCTTTAAATTACAGTACATAAAAAGCTGCCTCGTATAAAGTGCACGTGCATGTTCTCTATATAAGCACAAGTAGCCCCACCGTGCACGTTATGTGAAGTGAAGCCACCTCAAACAAGAGCCTCATTCAGTCTTCGTCCCAGCTGTCTGACGTGCTGATGCTCACTGATCACGTGACCGTGCGATGGAAAAAGAAGTGAACAGCGCGCTAGTTATTAAAGAAATCCATTGATTGATGAGCCCGGTTCTCTCTCCTTCTCAGCCCAACATGATGCTTAATGATCATGAGCTTATAAAAGGACTTGATTGATCAGGGCGGACCGCCCAAGCACGGAAGAGGGACGAGATGACTACTTTATTACAGACATGCAGTCCCTGTGAACGCTGTGTCTTCCTGGTGGACTGTCCAAGTAGCTTCGGAAGCAGCACCAGTGCCCATCCAGCTAATCACACATCAGTCACTTTGTCATCGGGCTGCTAGCTTCTTTCATTAAGAGCAATAATGTGGCTGGGTGATGAATACGGGCCGGTGTGCGTGCATGCCCATGCGTGTGTTGCTTCACACAGAATGTGACACCAAGAAAGGCCCCATACTCCATCTTGTCTTTACAAAGCATCCTCTCTCCCAGCAGGGACCAACACATATGTCATAATTAGAAAACACTTAAGTAAGCAAAGGGCCGTCATACAGACAGGCTCTAATCACAGGCCATAAGCAGGTAGTGGTTAATTGTATATCAGAATCACTCAGCTGGCGATAAATAATGACTACTCCTTCAAATATGATGGCAAATTGCAGTGCTCTTCCTGTCTCTCCTTTCTTTTGAGGAATAGTTCTTGAATAAATAAAAGCATGAGGATAATCAAAATACTGTGAAAGGCCTCAAATGGACTTGAACTGTCTCCATCCTTCAGCCTGTCATCTTTTTGTAGCTCTCTGGAAAATAAGCTTATACAAAAGCAAACACATTTTGGACAGATTTCTTAATTTTGTTTTTGGTAATGTGCTGCGATTACTGATGTCTGTTGTTAGGAACATGATTTTATTTGACAGGGGACGACAACAACATAAATCAAAAGCAGCTGTAAAAATAAATATTTTAAATTACAATGGTTAGTTCTGCTAAATTTTTCAGCACCTTTGTCTATTATTTTAAGAGGAAAAGAACTTCCCTGTGGGAGAAAAGTGAAAAAACAACACGATTGTGCAATGCGTTGCAAAGAAAGGGCTGAAAGATTAATGTGTGTTGGTGTCTGTGTGTGACAGGGGAGCTGTTAGCATTGTGTGAGGACTCTACCTGAGTATCTGTTCAGACTGCATGTGATAGACGTGTAGAAAGGAAGGAGGCAGAGGTCAGGTCAGTGTAGAGTATATCTTTGGCAGACACTGAACACTCACCCTGCGAGTAAAACAAATGCTTTCCTCTCTGAATGGTGGCAATATGCCTGCTTTTAGTGTCATCCAGGCAAAGGGGCGAGATTATTTGTATCATGCAGAGTCAAAGTGTCCATCTCCTAGTTGAGTCTTTAGAGAGGAAGACAGCCCTTTGCTAATGCCCTGTGTATTCACTGAGGAAGTAGGTCATTCAACAATGGAGCCAGCAGCAGTCGGCACTCTCCCCTTGCATAATACATTAAGTGTAATGTGCAGCAACTATTCAGAGGCCCCCCGAAAGCTGTTATTTTATTCTGTAAATGCACACGGACATGACATTTAATATTGTCACGGAGCGCTGAATGACAGGGTTTCATTGTGCGTCAAGTACAACATGATGCCAAGTTTAATCTGAGCACAAAGCGACATGACAAACGGGAAAACACGGTGTGTTCTCCAAAGCATGAATTCTGAATAAATGATGGGCTCTGAGCTCTGGGCGCTGTAGACTGGAAGGGAGGATGTAAGGAGAAGATTACAGAGGAAAATCTGAGCACTGCAAAGAGGGCCACGGCCCCATTGTGTGCTCGGGATCACAAAGTATCCTTCTGTAAATCTATTTACAGCACCCCTGGCCCTCACTGTCTCTCTACCTCCTGTCATCCATTATAGCAGCTGCTGAATAGAGAGATGAGAGAGGAAAAAGCTACATCTAGCTCATGTCAAAAGAGCAGCTCTTCAAAGAACCCTCCATTTATCAAAGACATGTTTTTCCTTTCAAAATTTAGGATTCCTGATGGGGTTACTTTTACAATTGTATCACTGTAAAAACATGAATGTATGTGTTTGTTAGTGTACCTGACTGTTTGTGTTTCCCCTGTAGGAGCGGGTGCATTTTGACAGCATTGGCCACCACCTCGGGAAGCTGGGCGAGGACGGAAAGATCGGCCACAGAGTTATTGACCTCACCAGGCCAGAGGATATGGATGGTAGGATCACATTTCTGTTTTATCTCTTCTTCATTTTCATCGGACACATTTGTTCTTAAATGTTTCTACATCTGATGAGGTTTCGTCAAGATCCAAACTATTTCTCAAATACTTTTCTGGACTCGTTTTGATGGCTGCTCCATATTTCAGAATGTGTATGGTGATGTGGTTTGAATGGGTCTGTGCAAAGAAGTGCATGAGTGTAAAAGTGGGGGTTGGGGTGGAGGCCGTTTGAAATGAACCGTGGCTCCGAGGTTTTCACAGGTAGGTGAGCGGAGGACAAGGGTGTCTCAGGACAAAGCTGGCTTTTCTCCAAGCTCGGCTCCTGTTGCTGTTGTGCTTGTTTGAGGTCCTGGGCGAAGGGGTGTAAATTCAGGGTTGCACCAGTGTGACAAAGCGTCATCTCCCTTTGTGGTGCTGACTCCTACACAGGAGCAAGGATAACCTCCGTGCACCAATGTTTGTCCGGCATAAATATTTGTGGCAGTTTCCATGGCACTTCAGAGACGGAGCAAAGAGGAAAATGTGTCTGACTCATCTTTGATGCCTCAAACAGTTTGAAGGCAGAGGGAAAGATATTTCTCAGGACAATGTAACCCATCGACGACTTTAAATAGCATCTCGGACACATTTCCCATCAGTTTTAGAGAGAAATGCTACTGTATAATTGGTTAACATGTATAAAAGACCAGCCACATGACTTTCAGACATTTATAAATATGTGTTTTTATATCCCATAAAAATGTTTACAAATTCCAAAGCCAAAGTTACATTTTTACTGAACTTCTTTCACATCACACCCAATCCTGAAGATGAGGATTGGGGGTGCATTTAGTGGACCTACTGACATGTTTCCCACGTGAGCCACAGCAGCAGATCCAATCCCACCCATCTGACTGCTCGGACAGACATCCTTGCAGTGCGCACTCTCCCAGTGGGAACCTTCCGTTTGTGGCTGCCGTGGAGTCGGGACCGAAACAGAGCGCACATCAGGGCAGTTGTGTCCTTTTAAGTCCCGGCTCAAAGCTGAGGGAACGGCTCGCGTCAGACGCCTCACATCAGTGTTCCCAGTGGGCTATGGATTAGGAGCAGGCAGAGGTTAGAGGAGAGGAGAGGTCCTCTTCCCAGGGGGATATGGCTGGGAGCCACGGCAGCGCACATAACTCAAAACACAAAGTTGCCGTTTCTTCTCTTTACGCCACAAATATATGTGCCTGTCTCTCAGCTTCACCAACAGGAAAACACATTCTGTCGAATGATGTGAACCACGAAGCGTTTGCTCCTCTGAGAACATGTTTACTGTGAAAAGGCGTCACCCCGACATACCTTGACGTACAGAGGCACACAGTCATTTTCTCACTGCCCCCCTTTTGTGCTTTCTTGTCTAACCAACGCAGCACTGATTTAATGATTTGCAGGTCAGAGGTCATGCAGACGGCAGGGTTAAAACCAGGATACACTTGGTTTACAAATGTTTTTGCCAGTCTTACATATTACAGTTATTTAAATGCCACAGTAATTTAAAATCTACCAAAGCAGTGGTTATATAAGACTAGCACATCATAAAAGTATTTACTTCTCAACCAAACTTCTCACATTTTTAACCGAAGCATCTGGATTTCTTCTGACGGGCAAAATGCCGTTTTCACGGACCACTTTTGGAATTCATAATTTAAATGATAAATATAATTATTTCGGGAGCATTTTGGCAAAGCAAGTGGAAAATTAATTTGGAGACTCCTCTGTATTCCAACAACACTTTCCCCCAGTAATTCAGAACACACTGTATATACTTTGGTGTTTCCTGAAAAGGAAAATTACTGGGTGTACCTCCCAGCCCTTACATAGGGTGTGAAAGCCCCTCGGTTGTGCAGCAGCTTTCCCTCCAGAACAGAGCAGCCACACTGAGCCGGGCCCGGCGTACAGCGGCCCTCTGTCATCACAGCAGCTCACAGAAAGCTTTAGGTTGCTAAAGCCAATATTTGCGGAGCACGCAGCACCCTAAGTCCTAACGAAGGAGACTGGAAAAAAGTCTGCAAAGGAATGGAAATGGATAAAAGTTTACTCCATTTTACAAAGCCACGAGGCACACGCACGGTCCCACCGCAAATTCATTAGGTCTTTTTAAGCTCTGATGAAAATATTGCAGAATCCCACCAAGGCCTGAGCCCAGCCAGGGCCCTTTGTTCATTCACATATGGAAGTACAGAGTTGCTGTGTAGCTGAGGCCGTGTTTGTCTAAACCACCCCCCCACTGCAGAGGGTCCGCAGAGAACAAAGAGCTTGTTGAGAGATGTGTGGAGACAGGAAACAGAATTAATCTAAACGCCCAGTGTGATAACATCAACCAGAGAGTGAGAAAAGATGAAGCTTGAGCCAAACAGTGTCTTTAACAAAGTCCTCATGGAATAGGATGAGAAGAACAGAAGTGTTGCATTGTTGTTACAGATCATGATGGGTCTCTTTACTTCAGTAGCTCTGAGCTGTTCTGAACTTTAAAATCAGCTGATTGTTTGAAGAGGTTTTTTCTTGCACTGAGGCTGTGGGAATCAAGCTCCGGCTTTTTTATTGTTGAGGACTTTTCCTTGAAGAAAGATAAGATGGAAAGGCTCTAATGATTTAACAAGTCACAACAACAATAGTTGAATAGGTCAACACAATCAATAAGAAAGCTCAGTTTTGAAGTCGGCAAGTTTAAATGTAAACCCCATAGAACACATTTCTGTGTGTTTTCTGTTTCTTCTGTGTGTGCATGCATCTCCTTTTGTGAGTGCAAAGCTGGGATATTGTGAAAGATTAGACTCCACTTTTAGGCTAAATGCACCAGAGAGGGGATCGAGCGGAGAAAAGTGAAAGCCACAGCCTGCATGTTTAAACAGGTTGCCCGTTTGTTCCTAAGTTAACAAGTGCACACACAAAACACACACGTTTGTACTTCTATCTTAGTGAGGACACTCATCGACATAATACATTCCCTAGCCCCTTACCCTAACCTTAACCACTCAAACTAAATGCCTGACCCTTACCCTGCCCTAAACCTAATTCTAACTCTGACCCTAAAACAAAGTATTTACCCTCAAACAGCCCATTAGAATAAACACTTTACAGGAACACACACGCACAACCTCTAGAAAACTCAAATCATCCAAACAAAAAAATGGATTGGCATGTTATGTTAGGGCTTATATCCCATGTAATTTGTAATGGTTTGATTAGCATGCTGTGAGATCAGGCCTGAGCAGGGGCCACTGAGCGCTGCCTCCTGTCTGTCCATACACATTCATCTAGCCTGATCGTGCTCGGAGGGAGAGGCTCTATTGTCAGCGGTAAACGCCTTCAGTCAGAGGTGATGTGTTGATCCCAACAGCGAGGGCTTGGCAGGTTGCGTGATTGTTGCCTGCTCACTGAGGCTCATCCTCTTGAGCGGATTCCTGGGTGACATTATGTGTCTGCCCGCAGAACAAAGATGAGTAGGGAGAAGAAAAGGAGGAGGAGAGGGGACGGCCGGGGCAGCGCTACCCTCTGGCTCGGTGCACGCTCGAGTCTGAGCCTGCAGCTCACAGGTGTGATAGGCGTTTGGGCCTCACTGAATTCTCTCTCTCTCTCAAGTTCTCTCCTTTTTTCCTGCTTCCTCATTAGTTTTTCTACCCCCCTCCTCCCACCTGCCCTAATACACACACACACACACAAATACAAACAATCATTCTCTCTCGCTGTAATTCATGCCGCTCATCTGCAGTGTTTCCAGGAGAGACAAATTAAAAGGGGATTCTCAAATCACTCTGTCACACTTGAGCTGCAGGCCTCATGAATCACAATAAATTCTATTAAGCGACACTCCCTCTGTTTCGCTCCCTCCGCAGCTCCCACCCAGGGGGCCTGCCCCTGTCACTGCTAAACATCTGTGTTTATTTACACAATCACACACCTAACTAACTGATGCCTGAATGCCCTGCCCCTCCAGGAAAAATAATGTTAATGCTCATTTGCAAAATGTCAGAGCAGTGTCATGATTTTTATTGAAAAGACAGAGACAGTTTCTAGGGATTTTCTAAGCCTGGCTATTATAATGCCCAGGATGCATCTGATTAAGTCCTATATATTGCAGGGGCCAGATGAGGGGCCAAATTAATACACACATGAATCACGATTACAGTAAGGACTTATTATTTCAGGTCAAAGGTCAAACTGTTAGGCTGTTGGCGTTCCGGGGGCAGTGTGAGATCTAAGTGAAGCATCAATTTGTGTTTTTTTTTACACAACCAGGACCAGAGCACCTGCCTCTGTACAGATAGAAACAAATGATGTAAGAGTGCTGTTGTGTCTTTCTGCAGCAGACAGGCACTTTTCCATGTGCCATGCCTCATCTGGCTTCCCTCCAATGAACCAAGTCACGTGGCTGGTTTCCTGGCTAACTATGGATGTGGCACTAGCTGATGGCAGGCAGTTGTTTTGTCGCCCCCCCCTCCCCATAAGAAGCTCACCTCTGCCCGTATGCATGCAAACCAGTATATAAATTGCTGAATCAGTGTCAGTGATAGAGTAATGGCACGGGAGGCATCGTAAATTACAGCAAGCGATCCCGGGGTGCAGACACTGGCTGTCGTGTCTGAGTGAGCGTTGCGCTCCTGAGCTAATGAATACCTTCATCTGGCCCCGACAGTCAGCAGATTGCCCCGCGTTGATGGATACTGTCAGCCCTCCGCCACACCACATTTCATTGCACAATAAACATGGTTGTCAAAACCAAACAAAGTGAAATCAATTCATCCTGTACAGTGAGTGCATGCTAAATGAAATTAACGTACTGTGGGGTTTCGGTGGCAGCAAAGGTAGTGTATTATTCCTGAATTCATGATGGCTTCCGGGCCTCCAGCATTCTGGGAGGTGAAGGCAAACAGACAGAATATGACACAGCACTCAGAGTTTGAATATGTGTTTAACAAAGGGTAGGATAATTATATATGTGTATCAGGCGAAGAAATGGCAGAGGTTTTGAAGATTAGGATTTGTATATGGGCAACTTGATAAATATTAAAATAAGATTAGTTTTTTGTAATTGGGGGAAATTGTTCGTCTTTTGAAAAAAAAAAGTTAAATATATCATTCACTATTTTTTCTGAATATTTTAATATAAATAACATAATTGTATGCCGATCCAAGGATTTATAAATATTTTCAATTTGAGAGTATGTATTGATTGTAAACTATACTTAAGAGATATTGACAAGAGATATCTTTATTTTACTACTAAAAATATAAATATATTTATTCATTTATTTATTTTAGTTTCCCTCTCTTTTTGCGTAAAGTACATTTGCTGAAGCCACAATCACGATTTTGAGACGAGAACAGAAAATGGTCTTTTTGACTTAATTGTTATTTCCATTAACAAGAGGTAGTTCAAATCTTAAACAGGAAAATATCTCAGTAGCAGCTAGTGCAGGGACACAATATGAAAAATACATTTTCCCCGAGCGTTTCATAGAAAGGCAAGTCTCAGTGTCTTTGGCCGTTTGACTGTTAAACATGAGCAGGTGAAAATCCCTTCTCACTGGGAGAAACAGGTCTCCCAGTAGGCAGCGGCACCTTAAATACACTTCACACATAATCCACCTTCCACCACACCCTGATTTCTATCATAGCTAGTGGGTGTGTGATTATATATATCGCCCTTTTCAGCACTTGTCTCATGTAATAGCTTTAAAAAGAGGACATGCTTCTCCAAAGCAAAGACACTCAAACTCCTCGGCTTCCTCAGTGATTAGAGCAGAACGAGCTCTCTGTGAATTAATGTCACCGCACAGTCCTCCATTACTCATTAAGAGTTTGATTTTGTTTATCAACTGAAATAATAATAGAAATCAAACCCCAGGTAACATGTGCCAAGGCTGCTAGTGGAATGGTCTAATGAGAAGGCTTCACATGTGGATGATGAAATATGCATGAGTCATCCCGATTTTCTTTTCCAGATTTGAGATCATTAAAGATGTATCGTAGCATATGGAAGGCTTTTTTTGTCTTATTTTTCAAGCCTTGTTTATCAACATGTTTTTGTTTGTTTAAATATTCATACTGCTTTTATTTAATTCTTTCACATCTTACATATAAAAGCAAGCAAATGCGCATGCAAACAGAAATCATTATCAGTCTGATGTACAGTTTAATACTGAGAGAAACTCTCTTATTGTTGATTGTGAATGCCCTGATTGAGAAACAGCACTTTGGAGAAACGGAGCGCTCTCATCGAGAATGTGCGCCTGGGTTGTTTGTTTGTGTGTGTTTGTGTGAGTGTGTGAGAAAAAAGAGAGTGAGAAAGAATAAACAGAGTAAAGCAGATGAGGACATGTCTGAATTTATTCTAGTGTATATATATATAAAATATGTATTTTGGAAAAATGCTTTACTGAGTTTTGCAGATTTTCCTCCCAGATTTTGTAAGTCCTGCATATGTATGTTAGTACCCATTCATATGGATACCACAATTGCCATATTAAATTGTAAAGCAGAGAATAAAAGTGGGAACAAAATATTTGATTCACATTGACGACCAAGCTTCTATTTTAGTTCTGGATAGACATTCTTTTATTACACATTAAACACAAGCCTGGTGAGTCAGGTTTCCAGCTCAATGTCTTCTCTCTCGATTAGGGTCTGAAGAGCTGCACTCATCTGAAATAATGTTCATGATGATGTTAGCAGCCATTACCCTAATAGACAATGGAGAGTTTGAAAAAGGCTCGTCATTTAATCAATGTCTTGCCTTGTTCCCCCTTCTTATTCCTGCTCTGGCTATTCCAGGGTCCAAAGTCAATCGGGCCAGAGATAAACCCCAACCCTATTATTGTTGGCCAACAGGAGGCGCTGGATCCACTGAGGCACGAGTCTTCAGGGAAGCTCGAGGAAGGAACACCAACGAACCTCACATCAAAAGGCCAATGAACGCGTTCATGGTGTGGGCCAAGGATGAGCGGCGCAAGATCCTCCAGGCCTTCCCCGACATGCACAACTCCAACATTAGCAAAATTTTGGGTAAGACTAACTTCTAATTAAAAAAACAGTGAATAATTAAACGTTGATAAAAGTGATAAATATGCAGTGTTTGAAACTACTTTCATATCCCACTGTAGAGTGGAGAAGAATTTGTAAGTGTAGAACAGTACCATCAAACAGCAGCAGAGATTTCCTTCATTTTCTCACAGACTTTAAACAGACAGTATTTCCATGAGTTTGTTTTACACTGATGAGAAAAGACGATCTGCCAAAGCAGCTGGTATCTAAAGGAAGGAAGGTGTGTTATCTCATAGGCCACTGAGAGCCAGTTCACCTCGGCACACAGATGGATTTATAGCCCAGCGCTACCATAAGTGTTTGTCATGAAAAATGACAGAGGCTAAATGGGTCTTGTCCCTTCAGCACTGGAGTCCATTCATCAGAGCTGTTAAAAGTGCTGTCATCCACTACCTGGTAGGACACTTCGCAGAGCCGTAGTATTTACCACTCCGGCTTGTTGTTTTTGACATCGAGGCGTGTCTTACGTCTCAGATAATGTGCAAAGGCAGGGCTATCAAGTGGTTGGTGTGGAATGGACAATAAATCTTGCCACATGACTTTGTGCTAGAAAACATCTGCCCTTATTAAGGACAATTCGGATATAAATGAAGCTCTCCCAGCGTTGGGGTTAGGGCTAGGGTTAGATGGTTAAGGTTAAATGTGACTGCATTGTGAATTTCAAAACATTATTGTTCTCTGAATCTTTATGTAACTGAATTCGTTTTCTCCTGTGTGTGTTCATCTGCCGTGATGTGTAGGTTCTCGGTGGAAGTCAATGACTAACCAGGACAAGCAGCCATTCTACGAGGAGCAGGCCCGTCTGAGTAAGATGCACCTAGAGAAGTACCCAAACTACAAGTACAAGCCACGGCCTAAGAGAACCTGCATTATTGACGGAAAGAAACTGCGCATTGGCGAGTACAAGCAGATGATGCGGTCAAGGCGACAAGAAATGAGGCAGTTCTTCACTGTGGGGTAGGCATGCAGTCACACAACCCACCATGTAACCACACTTACACAAAAAACAATCTTAAAACATACCGACGGGGACTGCAGCGTTTTGTCTCCCTGGAGCTTTTTCTCATACAATATAAATACAATTTCCAAAAGCCAGTGTTTTTCTGTGTTGGTTTAAGAGACAAGGGCTTGACATGCCCATTAAAATGGGCTTTTCAACAGCTCTCATTTTTAATTTTAGACAATAGCAGTCTGCAAATGGAGCATGAGGTGCAGATATTATTACAGGATATAAGCGGTAAGTATAGTCTTACAGAAGCCTGGAGGGCAGCAGTCTGAAGCTTAACACTTTAATTTACTGTGTGTGGTTAGCAGGAGAACCCTTCTCCAGGTGTTCCCATGTCAGTCATAAGCGTCAGCGGCTGGACTATCAATCATCCAGAGCAACAGCAGACAAGAGCAGCACTAACCACGTATTGGTTTTATGTCACCAATAAACTGGGTAGTGTTTCTGAACAGCTCAAAACGGGAGCTGTCAGGAGAACCTCTTTTTTCCCAAATCATTTTCACAGAGCCGCTGGCCTCGTGCACACTGCTGTGGGAAACCCCTAATCCAACCATCTTGGTTTAAGTGCTGCAATCAGTAAAAACATAGAGTTTAAGTCTTTTCTGCCTTTTCAGCAACAATTTTGGTATCCTTTCCATCTGTTCTTTTATCATATTCTAAGGTTATATTTGTATAGAAGAATGGACGTTTGAGTCCGTGACTTTGGTTTCCCATTTCTTTCTCCCCATTTGGCGCTAGCTGTTCACTGTTCTATCAATAAAAAAAAATTAAGTTATTAATCTTATTTTAATCTTTCTCCTCCATCCAGACAACCACCTCAGATTCCGATCACAACCAGCGCCAGTATGATCTATCCCGGGCCCATCACCATGGCAACCACCACGCCCTCACCTCATATGACATCGGAGTGCTCCAGTGCCTCGGCGAGTCCCGAGCCGGCCATTCCTGTCATCCAGACCACCTACAACATGAAGCTAGAGCCCCACACCATGGCGAACAACATTGTGCCGGTCAACGGCGTGGAGGAGATGGACATGTACGAAGATTTCGAGGATGAGCCCAAAACAGACTATAGCAGTGAAAATGACACTCAAGAGCCAGTCAACGCCAACTGAGACCTCTTTGATGGATGAGGCCAATGCAGACACAACACTTACACAGGAGGACGCCCGAGGCCTGGTCTGATCTGAGGGAGGGAAAGAGCATAAGTAAAAAAAAAAACTTTAAAAAAACACCACACAAGGATGTTTTGAAAAAATAACAATGATGTATCATTTAGGAGCCAGCATGCAGAGGTGGCTTCATCAGAATCAAAAGCTATTTGGTCTTAAGTGTTTCTTCAAGTGTGTGAAGCAGTTTGGTTGTGGTAATTTAGAATTTTTTTAATGTCATTGTTTATGTTTTCATTGTGATCATAGACATTTACACAATTAGATTAATGCCTAGAACAAAAGACAGAACTTGAAATTGAATATTTGATATTTGACATATATACATCAAATATCAATATTTGATGTAAGATTTGGACTCTTAACAGTCACTTACCTTGTTTGTCTCTTCAATTAGATGATTTTGATATATGATGTAACTGTTCAAAATGGGAATAATATACTCACTCAGGTATAGTGTGCCAGCCAACAGCTTGTGAATGTTTTAAATCAAGAGTAAAATATTACCAGTACAAAATATCTCAAAATTCATATCGAGTGATACCAATTTATTACAGAGGGAAATAATAATTATTGATGTTTTCGTTGATTGTTATTACACAAAATTTAGTGCTGAGGTGCCAAACATTTCAAGTTGTTTCTAAAATCGGTAAAGTCTTATGAGAGTCTTAGACAATCTCTTGATCTCTTAATGCAGCTTCATTATCCAGTCTTTCTTTAATTTACCCAAACAGAACAAACAAATCAAACTCAGGAACTTGGAGGCACAAGGCTCTGCAGGAGGTTACAGTACGTGACATCTCTGGTCGGTAGCTCGTGACGCTAGCTGTCCTCCAGGGAGCCCAATGCAGTGATCATCAATGAAACCGGCCAGCCCTTTCATTTCCTCCTCCCAGTCCACACACAGAGAGCACTGTGGCATCCTTCACTCATTTCCAGCTCCGCAGCCCAGTCTGACTTACCAAGTTCTTAATCAGAGCGATTGTAATCAGGCCAGGATGCTAAAGGGCCAAAGGCCTCCAATCTGAGGGATTGGAACCGCAGTGAAAGGCAGCTTTGGGGGCATTACAATCTCAAATTGATGTTGTACAATGTGTAGCTACAGTATGTTCTGATAAACGCTTTAGCCCCATTTGGACGGCAAGTTTAAAATCTTAGGTCTGAGAACTTCATTTTTTTTTTTCAATCTTAATTCTTTTTAGACATTGTAAATCTTAAACTGACACTAAGAAGTCTTAAAGCAGTGCACAGTCATTAGGTTGATGCAATGAGTTGATTACTGAAGCAGTCTTAAAAGAAGTGACAGTTTATGGGGATAACCCGAAAATCGTTTCCTAAATTGCCTCGTCACACGACAGGTAGCTTAACGCGTGCACTTAAAATTAATTCTCATTCTGTCACCTTTGAGCCTTATTTTTTTATTTCTAATAATCTCATCAGCTTTTGTAATGCACTTAGCATGACATGCAACGAATCAGAAGCAACAAGGACAAAGTCTCTCCTAATTTCAGCAAAAAGCTGACAAGCGGTGACCTTCTGGAGCCTGCAGTTAGATAAAGCTCCTCTAGCGGTCAAGGCCTTGATGTTGTGACTCAGATCCTCTTTACGGGGCAGAAGGTCTAAGTGGCTCCCCTCCCTGCCATGCCCTGCTCTGACCCCTGCCTGTGGCAACCTCAGCACCCAGGGGGCGCCATCTGGCTCAGAGAAGAAGCAAACACCAGGGAGGGATGGGAAACAATAAAAATGGGGTGTGTGTCACTCATTGTGCTCTCCATCAAAGTGCTGGAAGTAAGGCCTCAACAGGGCTCCCACCCCGGTCCAATCACCAGGCACTGGCGAGCAGATGGAACAAGTACATCAAGCTGTGGGGGATTATTAAAATGACTGACGACTGGGTATCATCTGAAATACAGCATTATTAATGCATGAGTCCAGCTATTCCCCTCTCTTGCCCTTGAACCCGTCCATTTCATCAGGAAAGCAGAGCTTTTTGAAGGATCTGAATGGCTGGTCAGTGTATTTAACTAGTTGAGATCCCCACTGCTGGTCACTGCATTTTTCTCCAATAGCTATAATTGGTACAGATGGTTCTTAATATCACTTTAGCACTGTTATCTTCTGTACTCGTATTGTCAAAACCTGTTCAGAGCTGGCTTGCATTGTTCCTATTTTTGAGAAGCATTTATATTAAGTCTTGTAGGGTTTTATTTATTTGTAAACACCTCATCAACAATCCCAATTGTTTTTCCATCACATCTATTCTACATTGTTCTCATTGAGGTACAAAACATTTGAAGAACACTCTCCTGCAAACAAACAAACCCAAGTGGATTTCCCTCCAAGTCAACCTGTTTAGTATTTTCAAGCTGTTTGCTCCTGTTTGCTGGTGGTTAGATTGATTTGTATGTGATTGTAAATATTTTAATGACCATGCCACATTGCTTTAGTTGGCTGATAGTTATAATGGACTCTTCACGGAACTGAGACTTGACTGTGCTTATACAGCAAAAAAGACAAAAAAAAGGAAAGAAAAAAATGACAACAAGAACTCACGAGGAGACAATGTTTCATAAGTGTTATAAGCACTGGATAGAAATTGTATTTTTATCAATTCTGATTAATGTGAAGCTGTTTGAGGAAGAAAAAAAAAACACCCTGAATGAACAAAATCCACCAGTTTGACTAAAGTGGGTTTGCTCTCACAGTTGCCAGATTTGAGTCTTTTTTTTCTCTACATATTTTGTTTATTTATGCAAAGACACGTATGATGAATGAACACTTTCTCTAAGCTTCAGGGCTGCCAAGGGGAGACACTCAGCACAAGGAAGCGAGCAGAAAATTCAACAGCAGGCTCGGTCAGCCGCGAAAAACACCAGACTTCAGTGCATTGTATATTGTATTTGAAACTGTAGAGTATTGACATATTGTATTTATTATCAGCCGCTGCTGGCTCTAAAATTGTCAGTAAAACAACATCAACACGGACAATCATAGTCAAAGGAAGAAAAAAAAAAGCTAAATGTACTTGATGAATTGGAGCAAAAAATGGTTTTCAGTGAATTTGCCATCTCATTTAGAATTTATTGTAAATATAACATAGGAAAAATATATTTTTGTTCATTAGTGAAATATAAGTTATGCATTTGGCTGTCCTTGTTTTACTTTCTCTCTTTTTTAAGTTTTATTTTTGTACATGATCTCATGTGTTTAAAAACCTGACAAGTCACTGTACCTCATGTAGATGCTGAACTTTTCTTCCTGCTTATTGGAGCGGAGCCGTATTGGACCTTCGACAGAAAGAAGCACCTCACTTGCTCAATATCTAGTTAGTTTCTCCCCTTGAGTATTCAAAGAGCCAATTGAAATACAAATCTATAGTCATTAGACTTTTATAATACAGTTATTACAAGTAAGGTACTCATTTAAACAAGCACTTGACGTAAAAAAAAATAATAATCCAATATTGTTCCTTCAATCATGATGCAGTGCTGTGCTGTTCAGTCTTACTTGTGTCTTCTTTATTGCAGCACTCATGGCAAATTTCTTATGAGTAGCTGCATCCTAAACTCACGTGCATGCATTTGGCTTGCATTTACATTATCACAACAGAATTTGTGTTTTTTTTCGAGTGACTGTTTTCAAACACAAATTATGTTAAAATGTTATATTATTTCAAACGGTGGGAGCGTGCAAATATTTATTTAGTTGTATTGTGTCAAAAAAACGACAGAGCAGTTTTCTTGGTTAATTCTCTCCTTGCCATCTATTTTTTTTTGTATGTTTCAGATTTTTTAAATGAACGATGTTCATGACTATCCAGCCATCTGCAGATGTAGCCCTCACACTTGTTTTCTCTTAATCCTCTTGTTAGACAAATGCAAATGTTTGAATGGACGTCTGAAGACAAAAGCTTGTATACTGTTTCAACATTACTTACTGTAATTTGATTTTTTTTTTCTGTCTGAACTTTGTGATGTATATGGTGGGAATGTTCTCTGTGTTAATTTAATCAGCACAATTCACTGACATGCTGGACTGACATGCTAGCTGCTGTTCAGAAGTGTAAAATTTGTTGTTTGGGGCAATATTTATGGTTGTCTCTGGTACTTTGCTTTTTAGAGTTGTCTCTCAAGCAACACTGTGTGTGGCTCTTCAATCACTGGAGCCACTGAAATCGCTGGCAGCCTGATACAATTACAATTTCTGCGTAGAAATTTTTTTTTTTTTTTCTTCCTGGCAGGTACCTAGGCCCATGGCAAGTATTGTTTGGGTGTTATTAGAGAAAATGAAATACATAGTGTCTGTTGCTGCTTTAAAAAAAAGTTTATGTCTGAATATGTAAATAGTTTATCATAATATCTTGTACAGTCCAATGTAAAGTTTTTAATTCAACTTAAAAATAATGTTGCCATCACATTTGTGTTCACATTCTTCTTTATACAGTACAAAAGATCAAATATTTGCTCGGGGTATTATTGCTAAAATGAAAAAAAAAAGAGATTTTTTTTTTTTAATGTTTGTTTTGCTTGGCTTCAAAGTGTACACCAGCAAGTCTTTGGTTTCCATGTGCAGTATTGACGTGAGGTAAACTTAAGGTGAATAATTTTACAGTGGTGTGTGTGGAGAGCGATCTCCTCAGCTTTGGTAGTATTAATACTCTATATCAAGAACAAACAAAAACCAATGAGTGACATTTGGGTACATCTGGGCGCCACAGGAATGTGGAGACTGTAAATGATTCAATTATCCCCACAGGCTTGATTCAGGCATCTTATAATGTAACACCATTTTCTGTGCGGCTCAGTCTGTTGTAACGATGAAACACTGGGCTGAGGAACTGCCTGTTTAAAGCTCATTTACCTCAAGAATTTCCTCCTTTTCTGTAAAAGAGACAGAAATTGTGTTACATAAAGCTTCTCACATCACTCCATCTTTTGTACTGCTGTTGACACTTACAAATTAAAGAGACTTTGTTTTAAGCTTTGAGTACTTATTTTTAAAGTGGAGGTTTAAACTGCTGTCTTATCTTGCTGACTTATTTTAGTCTGTATTCAGAAATGTCTACCCATCAGACACAAACACAAAGTGCAAAACTCACATGAGAATACAAGGTTTGTTAGACTTCCTTTCTCTTTTAAGTTTTTTTTTTCCAAAACACAGGATGACATTCAGTCTCTCAAACTAATTTATTTTAACAGCTCATAATAACCAACAATCAGTTGTTGCTGACATTATTTATTGTAATTATTGCCTCTAAAATAATATTAAATTATAGAAAATAAGGCTGAGAAAACATGTTATGTACGTAAACTATCAATGGCTTAATTGTATTTGTACAAATGGTTGATTTCTTTATTTGCAAATAAATGTCAAGGAATCAAAAATAATTAACTGATAAAGCAATTGTAAGGCTAATATTTTGCATCTTTACTACATTCCTAATGTGTCGATATGATTAAAATAAAAATAGTGCAAGTATTACTGTTACATTATTATGAAAACTTCTTCAAAGACAAAGATACATTCGCATGTTGATGCTGATTGGGAACTAGTTGTTCCAGTGGAGTCCCCACTCATTTACTGAAGCGCAAGCAGCTCAGACATGTTTGGCCAAACTTTAGTTATTACAAAGAGAATAAAATTAGGCTTTCCAAGGTAACATTCCCCCAACTTGATAGCCAGTGATTTCATTTATTCAAGCATGTCTTCATCTAGCTAAATCTACCTGCCTGGGCACCACACATGAAGCCACACTTTGGACTGACAGACCTCATGAATCCTCATTTCTGTCCTATGTCTCAAACCAGGTGTCTGAGTTTACAACTCCGATAAGAGAAACAGAACTACCCTTCTGGTGGTGAAAACATAAAACAATAAAAGGGAATTGTGGGAACAGCAATAAGGCAAACTTCAGTTTTTCTCCTCTCCCAGTTTGATGTCAGCAAATCACAGCCACGTTACCTTGACTAGCTGGGTTATAGTGTATCTCTGTCTTTGTGTATTAATCACTACCCAACCAGTACATCTGTTGGTCTGTGTCTTGCTTGTTTACAATCCACACCCAGACCTGTTTGCCAGACAAAAATTTAATTCATTCACCACTATTTAACACATTTGATATCACCATCTGGCAAAGCTCTGAAGAAACTGCAGCAAAGAAAAGATAACTGCATCACACGTGCACACATGTCCATGTGCACATGCACCAAAAAGAAACCAGCAGCAAACTCTGTGTAAACCAGTCCAGACATTGGTTTGAAGGCACTGCTCATAGGCCCAATAAACCTCAAAACAACACAATGAAAATCTAATCAATGAGTCACAGTTTAATTACAAGCCTGGAACAGAAGAGCAATGGACTGACATTGACAATTGATTAAATATTGAATTTAAAACGCTGATTAAAGGGGCGTACTTGGCAAAATGGATATTTACCCCTCAGTATATAATCACCATCAAATATTCAGCAAAGATATAGAATAAACAGTATTTTATGTTTACAGCCAAATAGTTTTCACATACTTCAAAATCCTTTTGAAAACACAAATTCATGAGGATTATTAACAACATTAAACATACATATTGTTGGTTTACACCATATTCTGTTCAAATGTGACACAATTATTTGGGCAGATTTGAACCAAAAGGGGGCGATTACTCAGCAGCCGATTACCATGGTTTTGTTTCCAGAATAATCTGCACAAAAACAAACCCTGCAGATCCTTGACCTCCTGAAAGAAGACTTTCAGGGATAAAGACGCTGTGTGTGTTAATGTACGTATGTGCACGTGAGAGTGTGTGCATGTGTGTGCCAGAGCCAGAGGTCATCTTGAGAGTTGTAAGCCCAGACTATGTCCATCACTCTTCTCTGGATCTCTGCCATATATTGCTCATTATCATCATAATTATAATGTGTTCTACACCCTGCTTCCTTTTGAAATAATGTCCTGCTTGATGCAAGTGGTAAAACATTTCAAATAAATTCTAGGTCAGAGTTATTACAACTCAACACACACTTTGCTGATTTAAAGTTCATCTTGCTCTGTGTTCGCAACAGAAAGGAAATAAAAAAAAGACTCTGGAAATAAAGTCATTTCGACCATTTGGGGAAACTGTTTCATTTGTTGTTTCAATCAATCACTTTGTCTTTTATCATTGTACTGTTTGCTGCCTTCCCAAGAGCATATGAAAGCCACAGTTTAACTGCAGCGTCTGTAATAGATGTCTGTGTAAGCACTCTCCAGCAGTAGATGGAAAACTAGACGTACACCTCTGCACAATAAATCTCATAGTAATTTTCCAAGCATGCATGACAACTAATAGCATGGAGAAAAGCTCTGTGTTTTGTGTATTTGTCTTTACATTATTGTGCGGGTCAGTGTGCCACATTACAGCGCTGCTGAGTTGGTGATATTTTAATCCTGATCGTGGGACCATTTTTTTAATCTTTCAGCTGTTTTTGCTTTGCATTGTACCCGTAGAGCTGCAAGTGAACCGCATTAGAGGTTGGGAGGAATAATTGGGGACCCGGTGAGCTGTGGGGAGTAATCCTGCAGTTTGTAAGTGGCCCGTTTGGATGAACTGTCAACGTTGTACAAAGATGTGTATATTTGAGCGGCTCATAATAATTAATACTGCAATGCTGTCATGTAGCGGCGGGACTGCTATTTCACAATCCTGATGACTAAACACCGGAGGGAAGGGGTGCAGCGAGGGGCTCCTGGAACAATATTTTACTCATTTGGATCTGCTCAATGCTACAGCCGCTGCACACAGTGAATCTGTCAGACAACACCATTTCCCCCAGAACAGCTGCTATTTATCTGATTTTCTCATTAGAGTTGACTCATGACTTTATTGAACTGGCTTTGGCAGAGACGCTACCGTGCCTAGGTATGGCTTTTTGAAACAGCCATGCCTAGTACCTAATATGTAACTGGGTGTAAAAACATGTAACACTTTTTTTTTTTTCCTATTTATCATCACTTAAAATTATGTTAATTTATTGTATGTATATGTTTCCAGACTTGCAGAGACGCTCAGCCAGATGTTTGCCATTCTTATCATGCATGGGACTTTCAGCTTATTTCTATCTATGTCCAGCCCAGGTGAAAGAAAGGAAGCTGGGAGAGATCCCAAGAGTCATCAAACATGTATACAAGAACAGTATGTAAGAACAGCTCAGACCCTTAGCAATGCTTTAATCCTTGGAGGTGAAGGACTTAGGAAATCTTGCTAATTTCACAGATGGTTTAAAATAGATTAGTGTGGGGTAGCAGCTCCCGGAGAAGGGCTGACCCACCAGGCTCCCTGTGCAGCTGCCAAAACCCCGCGCCTGATGCTCAGAAGTGCCTTCCAAAAGTCCTGCAAGGTTAAACTCAAACTTAAGCATCCTAAAACGCAATTCTTCCTAGATTTACTGCATCTTCAAGGGACTTCATCTATATTCTGTGAATAATTAAATGTTCCACATTTTGGCCTGCATTTCGGTTTTGTGTGTTGCTAAAGCATCATTGTGTTTTCGTTTTTTTAAATTTAAATTTTGAATTAAAACCTGCCTTTATCTCTTTAACTCTGTGGCCTAGAAATCTCTGGCCTTTCTTTCTTGGTTTTCCTTCTCAACTGAAACAATAACCTGGTGGACAAAGGATTTTACTCTGAAATCAATGTGTCCACTTGGCCACAGACACCATTCTCACTTGCTTCCTTGTGTTCTCTCTCATTGGACATTTTGTACAATACATACAAGAGCTATTTTTTTGGTAATTGAACAAAGGAGTGAATCAGACTCTGCATGGCATTTTAAATAGGCCAAGCCTGCTGATTGTGCTGGGCTGTGTCCGAGGAGGCCTGACACAACTCTGGCCAGGCTGAAAAGGCCCAGCTTGGAGTTAATGTGCAGAGACAATGGCAGAGGGTGAAAAACTCAACATGGTTTTGTTGGACTTGTCATTCTTTGGTGCATAGCTGTGAGGAGAGCCTAGGAACCATGTGAATGTTATTTGTGCTTTTTTTGACCCATATTTGGGACAGCTTTCACAAAGCCCCTTGAAACAATGGAGGGGCGCTTTCAGAAGAGGGACAGGCATCGACTCCAGCCAAATCATCTTGGACCTGCTTCACTGAAATGGTTTGTCTCCAAAAAGCGCACATCATGGCACAGCTATAGCGTTGATTTTAACTATAAAGTAAACAATGACGACTAATTTCATTAATTTCATTATTAATTCAGGAAGCAAAGATTTAAGATTGCAATTCAAAGCAAAAGAGAGATGACGAGAGAACATGACTGCGTGTTTACAAAGAAAATACAACTGAAACTAATGTTTATGTCCATACATCTAGATTTTTAATACAATATGAAAATGTTAAGTATTGGATTTATCTTTATTAGCTTTTTTTTAATGTAAATGTATGTGCTAGTTTGTCTTGAGTGCATTGCATATATTCTTGCTGATCTAAGACGGGGCTGAAAACACATTTCTATCTATGTAAATCAATCAGATTTTCTGAGCACAGTTGTTAGGAACACTGGGTTTCTAAATGAACTTTTGAAAATCCACATGGGACAATATTTCAGAAAATGTAATTTTGCATACTGTTTCACATCATTGCTTCTCCTCAGTGCATTTGTCTCCCAAAGCATTTGACTGCATTTCTGTGGGGAGGAATAAATGCGTAATGTTTTTTAAAAGCGTCTCTGCTCCCTCAGCTTTTTCATGAATTTAACAAAATAAAGGTTTCTTTCTTGCAATATGTGTTATTCTCTCAAAGCTATCACTCAGCTCGCTCATGCATATGTGAATTACACACCTTTATGAATATGTAAATGTTGCGAGAATGCCTCATTAATTAGTAATTCATGCATTTTTCACAAGCCGAATACTTTGCCAGTGTGGGCTGATGAATTATCAGCCAGAAGTTAAAAAAGGGGGATCATCATCACATTTTCAGAGGTTTTGAGCTACATATGTAATTTGTGTAATTCAATGAATATGATTTGCAAAGCTTTTTATTGCGATATCGTTGCAGCTGTCTTGTGATGTGATCTATGGATTTCTACTTGTAAACTCCAAGTGCACTTTTAATATTGAAAGGGATATTTCACTATGTAGATGTTTGCTTACATTTTTATATCCTGGTTTAAAAATTAAATCAAGCAATGCAAGCGTCTCTAATATTTTTCCTCAATATGTCCCTCATGCTACAATCACTTGGTTTTGATTATTTTGGAGTGGACGTGTAGAAATATGATGAGAAGTGAAAACAACAACTCATGCAGCACATACTGATGTCAGATTCAACAACCCTCAAAGAAGCACCTTGTCCATGTTTTGTATCTTTTCCTGCTCTAGGGAAAATGCTAATGTAAGAGTATTGGTATTACTAGAATTAGTTGAGGAGGAAAACTTTCAAAATCATGTTGGTAAAATTTCTAATTAGAAAATGTAAGAGTAAAACGAGTTAGAAGAAGAAGTCCGGTTATCCATCTTTCCATTTAAAATTTAAAACTGTGACTTCCTGTTTTGACTAAATTTCTGAAAATGTTATTGGCTAAAATAACTGCTTGTAAGAGTTCCTTTCTTGCTGTTAGACCAAACTGACACAAGTATAAATTCATCAACCAAATCTTTCAGCATTCAATGTATATCTTGTACAAAGATCATGTAGTTACTGCAATATACATTTCATCAATAGTTCACTATATATTGATAAAATGCTAATACTTTGTGGAATCAAAGTGAGGAGGTATAACACATGATTAGTTTGAATCTGTCTTTTAATCAAGTTTTTTTCATTCTCTGTTTATAAGGAAGAGTTTGAAGCCATAACCTTCACTCAGGAGCAAAAATCCGTCTTTAAACTTGAAAGAAATAATGATGTGACATTTATTGTGATAATAATTGATATTGACCCATTTGAACATTTTAACCTTGATAATAATTTGGGCATATAGCCAAGATGCGTTCTTCTTGTTTCATCTTGATTCCCTTAAATTAAATATTCTATGCTTTCCTGGACGATGACTTCTAAATGAGCCGTCCTGTTTAATCATCACCACGTTCAGGAGAGTCTAGAGCGAGAACAAATACAGTATGTCCACGCGTACCGGCCAGTGCACATTGTCAGACCATAAATTTAACATGAAGCCATAGAGGCAGGGGCACTAGTGGATTTTGCCTTTTCTGTTGGGGATTAAAGTCTGCCACCTTACGGATGCAGCCACTTTGTTCCTGCCTCCCTATTGGTGCATGGATATTTTTATGTAAATGGACAAGGGGGGTAAACATGAGTGTACTCTGAGGAAAGGGCGCCAGGGGACACTCAAGCAGTAAATATGTGATGGTGGGGAGGTTAAAAGAAACAAACAAATGTGTCATCATAATAATGTATACCACTTTACAATTCCGAAGTGTAACATTAAATCATTCATCTGGATTGTTTTAATGAAACTGTATTAGTTTTGAATAATGGGTTGTGCGGTGGGAGGGGGGGCAGTGATATACTTTCTTTGTTCCCACAGAAGGCGTCCTCTGAGATATGACAGTGAATTAGCATAGCTGGACGTATGGATCACTTACAGCCCCAATGGCTTATTCACTTGTTACAAATTCTGTACGTTTTGCAATCGAGTACTTTTTTAAAATATTAATCCAAAGTCTTTTTACCTTTGTAAATGGTCTTAAACCTTTGTTTGTCTTTTGTTTGTTGGCTCTTGAGAAATGATTTAAAATTAAGTTTAAGTTAAATTATTTGTATCAAATGACTGAATATCATTGATCATGATGAATGGTTCAAATTAACACAAAAACACAGAATTGTCAAACCATTATAATTTAAGCTCAAGAGTCGATGCAACAATGGTGGAGTTCGAAAATATATCAAATCCTGTCACAGAATAGCTCTCAGCAAGTAATAAGTTAAGCAATCACTTTAAAAATGAGTAATGAATAATGATTGATGTATAAGTACTTGACTTAATAATGAGTACAACAGTGGCAGGAAACTGAAGGAACCATTTTTTGCACATGCCTGCTGACGTCTCCACATTGTTGCTGTTGTTGATTGCCAGTCAAGCTCTAAATGCAGCCTCTTGCAACTCAATGCGATTTCAATTATGATTTCATGCATGGATTTTCTACAGTTCAAGTATGTTATGAAACATGTGACTGACTCTACAAATGACTGCATGTCCAGACCTAAGCTGGGGCAAGGTTCCCGTCCTTCACACCACCACAATGAGCTGCCATTACACCTTGTGATATGAGACTCGCTGATGCCATGTTCAGACTACACGACTTTCAAAGTTGTCAGATCGCTGTCCAGTTCACGCTACTGACTCTACTACATTTTGAATCCCTATTTGCCTGTTAGGGGCCATTTTGAACCCTAAGATGACAGAGAGAGAGAGAGAGAGAGAGAGAGAGAGAGAGAGAGAGAGAGAGAGAGAGAGAGAGAGAGAGAGAGAGAGAGAGAGAGAGAGAATAAATAACGCCGTCCACAGGAAACCATTCATTTTTTACGGTTAGGTTTGAGGAGACCTGTTAATTGCTCCTGTTGCGCAAGGATCTTTCTGGTGATTATTCAGGATCTGCTCTCTTCTGTTAGGGACATGTCTCGTCTCTGTAGACAAGGCGAGGGTGATGAAAAACCAACATAAGATTAAAACACGGTGTCTGAGGAATTCAACATTGTCTCCCCTGCAAATTTAACATATTACAAATTATATTACACCAAGCTTGTCAAGCATTTGGCTTCTGATAATGACTATGCAATCATATAGATGCAAGTGATATTAAATATTCATTTACTCGTTCCTTGAGGAATAATGGTGATGGAAAAATCTTGGAAGTTGTTTTCTATTTTTAATTATTTTTTTTTAACAAAGCTTTAAAAAAAAAAAAAAAAAGAGGCCTGGATGTGATGAGATTCATATTTTTTTCTGGGTGTAACAAGATGGGAACATGCAAGTTAAGATTAAGTGAAGACTTTCTTACTTACCTAAGGAGCTAAATGTAAGTCCATATATTAAAGCAAAGCAGTTCTATATTTCTAAACCGAGCCCTCATTCATGCTCTTACCGAAGAGATTGACATAGTAATAAACTGATCTTAATTAGACGCACTTTAAAATTCTCCATTCAGCTCCTCTCCATGCCCTAGTGAAGCTGGTGGCTTATTAAATCATTTGCTGCTCTTGGGTGATCGTCTTTTGAATCTTGGCCTGACCCTCCGGGCACAATTTATTTTTATTTCAAAAAAAATTTACCAGCAAATTTTGCATTAGTTCAAGAGAATTATAAATCATTATTACACAGGCAGACACTTCAAACATTTTGTTTAAGAGCTTTCTGCTCAATGAAGCATCAAAGGAGATGTTCTCACTGATGACTGTTACATTGGCACATATCTATTCATTAGCACACTCAAGTTGGCATAATCATGTTTTGTATAAAGTACTGAAATTGTATCTATAGCTGCCATATTTCAAAATTTTCCTTACAGACAAGAGTATGTTCGGATATAACTTACATAGCACAGAGGTGGCCAACAATTAGCCAAAAAAGAGTGATTGCCTGAAATTAAAAGGAAGTAACGATATTAAATTAGCAATAGATTTGATGATGCAAGATGGGAAAAGGAAAAACGCCATCCATCAAAACACAACTCACATGCTCTAAACTAAACATCTTTTCCATCAACACAGCACATGTGGAGAGCAGGCTACACTTTAACCCATAGATATTATAAGACCTGCATTCATCAATTGATTAAACTTGACATCGTAACCAATTCATCACCATTTCTCATTCAACATGAAATCTAATTTGTTGGAAAAATGTCTATAAACAGTAAAGTTGACATTGGCCAAGACAAGATGACAAGGTAGAGCAGTGACACAAAGCTGTGCCAAGCACGATGTCTTGTCATTTTCTGTTCCCACATTTGTGCAATGGCCACTGAGCGCTCGTGGCCGTGATGGTCTTACAATGAGGTGAGGTCTGGTACCGTGTTGGTACATTGCTATTTTGAGGCAGTGGAAAGACATTGCACAATTGACTGAGAAACATACCGGTATTTGGTCAGCGGTGACGTGTTTTATTGCTATTTTAGGGGCACATTAGGGAGTGAGTGAAATATACCTACACAATGATTGTAACACACACATATGGTCTACTCATTGGCAAATTGAAGGGGCAAAGAGAATGAGATTCATGACAAATTACAAGACTGAGAACAACCTTTTTGATCTAACGTGCAGCAAGGTACCAACAACTGTTAAATGATATACAGATATAGAAAAATATAGATAACTATGTGGAAATGTATTCAATAAATGTATCAATTATCTTCGAAGAGCCGACTAGAGTTCATCAGCTGTTAACTCAATACATGATCTTTGTTATTCTCATCTAATTAGATAGAATACTCAACATGCATTGAACCAGTTTAAATGGGAGACTTGAGGAGTTATGAGTTATGCTATTGTTAAGGTTTCAGCGGCGCCTGTGGCATGAAGCAGTGGAACAGAAAGTGGTCTTGGTATCAATTATACTGGTATGATTAGCATGGTTTTGTCTCCCAGTCCCACAGAGCTACAGAATACAAGCTCAATTACCCTCCACCCAGAGGTGGCAGAGCCTTTTGATTTGCCCTGCCTTTTAAATATCTACTGTAATTCTAATAGCTATGGCTCATTAATGACCAGTGTCCAAGTACTGGCAAGCAAATCCTTAACACTGAAAAAGATCAGAGAAATGTCCAGAATACTCAGCCTTAATGGTCTACGTGCAATCACAATGAATTCAAATATATGTGCGCTGAGAACACAAAATGAATTCCAGCATCCAGCGTGTGATTTTTAGCCTCATAATAAAGCAATTATTATTAGATTCAGTTCATCATCAAGACAGAAAAACAATACAGATACATATTTATACAAAAATATGAATAAATGTGGATTTTAAGCAAAGATAGATGCATGAGAGGAACGGTTTAAAGAGAAGTCACAGAGGACTCTGGATTCTATGTTATCAGATGTTTACAGTGACAGATAGTGCAAAGTAACACACTACAAAATAGGAAGATGAATGAGTGGAAAAAGGAAATGGAGGAGAAAAAAAAAATAGAGAAGGACATGCTGTGCCAATTAAATGGGCCTGGAAAACATCTTAATAATGAACATCAGAGTAAAGTTTCAGATTTATTTAAGCTGTTGGCATTCTCACATATAATGTGCATTACGCATGAAAAGAGAAAGAGGGAATGGAGATCATATTGAAAAGTATTAATTTATCAGTTTATTGGTTTTGCAGTTAAGTACAGTGTATTTCATTTGAGGATTTGGCAGTTATCTCCACTGTGGTTTTGTGCTAAAAAAAATGTAAAAGCCCTTGTCTGAAAAAATCATCTGAGTTGCTTTTTTAAAAGGTTACTGTGCTCTGGAAAAAAAAAGAGGCCTGAATGAATTATTGCAGTCCATTTATGTTGTTAATCCAGAGGATAAATGGTGTTGGAAGCCTGAATATCTAAGTTGTCAGAAATTTGGCACCTTGTTGAGACACATGTTCGCTTCTGGAATCACTGCAACAAAAATCTAACTTTGACATCTGTTACATATTAAGACTCTGGTTTTAAAAGCTTTCAACTAGTCCACTAAATTGTAATGCTATTTTTCCAGAGCCCCTGTTCTCAACGTTGACTCCTACAGCTAAGGATGTAATGGTGTGTGGTTTGAAATATAACGTTGGCTCCCTGGAACAGTTGTCATCTGGTTTCTTGTGACTTGCTCTCCCATCCTCGGCCTTAAATATAGGTTTGATTAAGAGTGAACATGTGGAGATGTGGAAGGGAACTAGACATTGTTAACTACAGATTTAACCCTTTGCATAACAGAGTTAAAGTTTTGTTATCATTGGTTAGTCCTGTTGACATTTACGTAGGCTAATTCACAGTCATTCTAAACAATGCAACAGTCACTGTCAAAATGTGGCAGTTTGTCCCTTTGCCCAGCTGAAGCAACATCATCCAGATGCCCATAGTTTCTGACCAAAGTCTTTCCTCAAAAATTGAACAATTGTTGAAAGTTTTTCCTATGGACAGTGGAGGTGGAGAAACTAATCGTTCTTTTGATGCCTTGCGATGCGCACGTGGACGCCTCGGCTTCGATGCAGTGACCGATCATAAATTGAGTCATGTTTTCCCGCTAGGCTCATTTTTTAGCGATGTCCCACCGCTGCACAATTATAACCACCACAGCTTCAGGACAGACGCTCATTAAAGGTCCGGTCGTATTTTACTATGTCAGAGTCTCCTGTCAGAGTGTCCTCCCTCCAATCTCCCACTGACCTGCACTCACTTCACAATAAACACTTTTAAACAATAAACACAAACACTAATCAGAAGTTATTAGGACCTGAGCAGTACTGATGTTAACTTTGTGTTTGTTATTTCGCTTCAGAGTTTATGAGGCACGTATTTAAAAACGTGAACACTGTGCACACAGGGGCCACCCGGATACAGTAAAGGCTAAAGAGGCAGCACACAGGTCTAAACTGAATGAATGTCAAATCGATGTGGAGAGCACTGTTATAAACTGACTGTTGTAGTCGGATTTTTGAATTGAAAACCTTCTTTTGTAAATTGCTGCACACTTGTAATAACAGTAACGGTCTAAAAAATACTCTTTTAAAGCAAAAATCATAGGGCTATTGAAGTTGCACACCTGTAGTAGTCACACAATGATAAAAATAAAAATAACGCATCAATAGAAATAAAATTCTTTGATGCATTGAATCATAGCCCTGTGAATCGGAATCGAATCGTGAGGTGCCTTGAGATTCCCGTCCCTAATGGAGAGAAAGCTCCGTCTGCTTCCGTCTAGCAAATATTATCTTATCTGACTTTATGCATAAATGAACCTTTAAATGTAAAGGATTAATTTGACTTTCACTCACTGGACAGCTGTAGCTTAAGAGTAACAGCGGGTCATTCATTAATTGGAGGATTGGTGGTAAATCCATGGCTCTTCCAGTCCACATGTTGAAGTGACCTTGAGTAGGATACTGAATTACAAATTGTCCCTGATGTACAATTGATGTGTGGGTGTGTTTGCGTGAATAAGTGAATGTGACCTATCATGTAAAGTGCTTTGAGTGGCCGATAAGACTAGAAGTACTATATGAATACAGTCATTACAAAACAAAATTAGGAATTTCTTCAGAATATTAAAAGAGATAATCGGATCAAGACATGAAAGGAGGACAGGTCTCTTGCTTGTGGTGAAAAGTGGGACCACTCCCACAACCATTAACACTCTGATCTAAGAAACTCTTACACATATAATTTAAAAAATAATACTCTATGTTGCAATGAAAACTGTGCGCTGTAATGCATGTCTCAGAACCACACAGAAGCATACACTCCCCTGCTGCCCACAGAGGCGGGAGTTAACTATGTATATACCCTATAGTTAGAAAAGAAAAAACAAACCATGAACTGGAGTTCCTCTTAACCACACGATTTTATCTGAAGTATAGCGACAGAGACAAGGTGTGTGGATGATAGTAGCAAAAAGCAGGAGTCCGATTTTTTATAAAATGAATGTCTCTTGAAATAAATGAAACTCAATGTCAAATTTATCAAATGACACTAGCTTTTATAGAACAGGGTTTTGAAAGTGTTTCAGATGGTTCACATTATTTACCTCTACCAAGGCAAATTTTGACCCACAAAATTAGTTACTTTTCTACTGTACGACAAAAAACTATATAAGGTTTATTAATAGGGTACATTTTTTAAGTGCTGTAAACATTAATCAAACATTAATAAAGTTATGCATGTCACTTTTCTCCATTATAAATTACATATTCTAAATCATAAGTTAGACCAGTTTATAACAGGTCTTGATAGGAGATGTTTGAGCCACGTTTCTCAGTAATCTGTCTCTAATACACATCTAAGAGAACAGTTATGGTCCTATTTTTATTAATCTAGTTGTTTACATAGGTAGCGTAACAATTCACTTCCTACTCACAGTTAACATACATAACCACAAACTGAAGATACTTAATACAGTTTGAAAAAAGCAGAAAATCTGCACAACAATCACTTCCACTAAATCATTAATTTCCTGTCGTAATGTTTGGTGCTTGCTCTTCCGTGTTGTGCCATGTGTTTGTCCTTGTTGCTTTATTCTGAATGGACAACATTGTTTTGTTGATGTTTAGCTAGGTGGTCTTTGGGATTAAGTATGTGTGGCCACAGTCTTTCCAGATTTGAGAAAATACTGGTGACACAAGCCTTACATGGGAGAACAATGTGGTTCCATTTTGTGATGCGTTTACGTCTCTGTTACAGTCCGGTATTTTCTACTGACCAACTTTGGATTCTGACAAAGGTCCGGTCGGAGTAAACACAGGCCTGTTGCCTGCTCCAAAGTTTGATATTTTCTCAACTCGCTGGTGCAAAGTTCACACAACGGCCAATTTATGCTCAAGTGGATGGTGATAATCAAAAAGGAATTGCTGGTATGTGTGTATGTATGTGTGTGTGTGTGTGTGTGTGTGTGTGTGTGTGTGTGTGTGTGTGTGTGTGTGTGTGTGTGTGTGTGTGTGTGTGTGTGTGTGTGTGTGTGTGTGTGTGTGTGTATGTGTGTACCTCAATTTCAGTACAGGTGTGTCAGGTTTGCTGTAATAGAAATTCCCTTTTGTTAAACTCATGTTATCTTCCCATGAGCTAATGTGTTAAGAGCACCTAACCCCCTCCGAGGTTTGATTATCATTCATGTGTAATCCACATATTTAAACCAGTGGCTTGGAGCCCAGTGTTTCCCATTAATTACCTAGACTGTGGCAGCCCATGGCCTGTAGCCCTAATTTGTCCCGCTACAGTTCCATAATAAACAAATTTTTTTTACAGTCCTCATCATAACATAAAATATCTCTAGTGTTTTACACCATTGCTTCATTGTAGAGCTGCAGACAGGGTTCAGAGTCCCGCTCCCCCTCCTCACCCCTTTGTGTCTCATCTTTCTCTAACTAACCCATGGACACTGGACCCATGTCTAACTAGCCACTGGAAGACCCAGTGTGACCAGGCACTTCTTGAGCAGCCCGGCACATTTGTTCAGTTGTTACTGTCCTCAGCAGAGGTTATACACATACAAACGTCCACAGGCTAAGAGTAATGTAACAAGTTACAAATGATTTCTTTCTGGTTTTCTAGTGACAATGACAATACATAACATTCTGGTAGGATTCAATGGGTGGAATCCCTTTTGAGGTGAAATATATCATGTGAGTTGGTGTCAGTAAAGAGCTCAACGATTCTTCAGTGAATGAACAGCAGAATGAAACCTGTTTTATACCACGGAGAAATACAGGTGTTGGGAGAAGCTAATATATACCTGGTGTGCAAGCGAGCTACCAGTACAGATGATAATGTCACAGGCTTAGCCACTGTTTTTTAAGCTTAAACATCAACAGCACTTGAAATAAGTGTCTTTTCTGTGAATTTATATAAACATAGATGAGGAAAGGCAATGTAGAGAAATGCAATTATTTATACAGTGTCTCTGCCTCTTTGCTTTTGGCTTTGATTACAGCATGAGCACAGGCATCTGCTGGCCGATAAGGCAGTCAGCAGTGATTGGGCTTGCAGGTCATATCACAGCCACTGAGTCTTGAAGAACCAGATCATCTGTGGTTTTCTATGATCTGAGCTTATTCTTTCCTGTTGAGAAACACACACCCAAGCAGCATGTCTGTTAGGCCCAGGGTAAGCAATAGTGACGGCCAATTAAACAAACAATATGCACACTGTTTTCACACATCTTGGGTTGCATTTCCTAACAGGAGGAACAGGAGGCTCTGAAAACAATCCAAATTTGGGCAGGAAACCACAGTCTGATGTAGGATATTAGTCTAGAGCTGGGAACAAAGTGCAAATGGAATTCATCGAGAAAAGGCTACAATCGTGCCTTCAAGTTGCAGGATTCAAATGAATGGCGGGAGGTTATTTCCAAGTTGGTTGTTAAACTTGAGTTAATGACATCATGCACTGTACAGTATGAGCTGCCAGTTCAGTCGCTCATTCTCCCTCCTCCCTGTCTGAAGTGCCAGTCTTCATTAATGCATCCAAATGTCATCAACTTGGTTAATGCCCCTTAATATAACTGTATCGTTTACATCCCCCGCGCACCACACACACAGACACACACACACACACACACACGCAGGTTCCAGCTGTGCAGCTTAGAAAGAAAAGGGGGTAATGAGAGAGATGTTGAGCTGGGATGGGCATAGGTGGGTAGATGGGAGGGGTGGAGTGACAGGCTATTTAGACATGCTACTTCACTTTGCATTAGAGTGTACAATATCAGGCATGATGAGCCAAAGTGAGGCCAGATTTCAGGCAATGCTGCTCAGGCCTGGAGCGATGGATCACTTACCTTAAGGTATCAAAGTCAGTGGCAAAAGATCTGATCTGGAGCGGGGCCCAGCACTGCAGAGAGAAAAGTGTGAAACCTGGAGAAAGAGAGACACTCATTGAGGAAATCCATTACCAGTGGAGAAGCCAACAAGCATGAAAGGAGCTGTCTTGTTAAATTGGCTGCTTGATAAAGCAGGTCTTTGGCTGGGGAGCCACTCAGAGTCACCACTAGTGACACCAGACATAGAAAAGAGAGAAGCCCTTATTGATACGGCAAAATGTTGAGTCACTGCAGTCCACCCTCTGTGTCTCACTAAAAGAAAAAGTCCAAGGGGAAAATATGTGCTCCACTGGCTTCTACAGTTATTTTCAACTTTACAGTAAAACATGGACATAGTTCAATAGTACAGTTTTACCATTTTTTAATAAATTCTGCTGGTAGTTTTCCATTTTGTAGGTTTGTGTTATTAAAAAATCATAGCATACTAATTTATTGTCCTTGTTTGAGCAGGCTAGGAAACAACCTGCCACAGGTCATCTGTGATAACAAATAGACAACAAGCATACACTAAACGCCAATACATAAACATGTTGGGAAAACATGCCAAGTCTACTGGAGGGACCTTGCAATCAAGGATAAATCAATGGTATTGCTAAAACATGATAGTCTGTGTGGAAAAGTCATTCTCTATAACGGTTTTCAGACATGGAATCCAGAAAACTTCTGGACCCAGTAAAATGTCGGTAACATTCAGTGGAGGGTTGATGTCTGGCTAGAGCATGTAGGAGGCAGGACATGTAATAATGTGATCAATTCTGCTGCACTTTTGATAATAGCACATAAACACCAGCTTCAGAATGAATCATCAAAAGCTCTCCAATCTCCACTTGTTTATCCAAGTTTACATCTTCATTTGCGTCTTCTTTTTCATGCTTAGATAATTGTATTCTTTCAGTTTTGCATCTGTCACATGTTGGAATCATCCAACAAACAACATGGCCTACTCACTGTAGTCTCACATTGGCTCACTTGGACATTCTCAGGATATTTTACCACCAGCCAGACAGGAAAAGTTCTAGAAAAGAGCAACTGACTCGGATATTTGAATTCTCAAATCCAGTCCTTCAGTGCATGTCTCACAGCAGCTTATGTTACTGTCAAACGCAACCAATTGTTTCCATTCATGTCAGTGGAGAATGAAAATAAAGTGTCAGACTTGCACACGATAGGTAATCTATCAGTGTGACTATCACATCTGTTTTTAATCTCCATATTTTCAAAGTTGTTGTATGGTGATGCAGTGCAGACATTTCAAATCAATCTCTGCAACAAATACGTTATACAATGAAATAAAACTAAGGAGCAAAAGTTGGCATGTTTCATAATTTCCAATCTATTTTACAATTCGAAAAACAGAACAAGCCAAGAGATCTGCTGAGAAAATCGTCTTCAACTAGTGTAACTTTGCATTGACCTTCACTGTGTCTCGTCTGTATGTTTTTGATTTTGAGAGATTGGTTTTGGCAACACCTCTCGTGGGCCGAGGTAAGTGGCATCAGGTACGTTCAACCTGCAGTGAAGGACCACTGACCCTTTAATCATCTTGGCTTACTTAAGCTGCTGGTGGATCCCCCAGTAGATTTGTTTTTAATGCGCTGTGATTTTTTTTCTCTTCCTCCAAAGCCCCCCTTTTTATCTTCTTCCTGCTGTGTGGCTGAAACCCCACAGCAGCCACGGCAATCCTCAAATCCCCCACATCAGGACAAGCAGGAAAAGGCAGCTCAATGAAATCATGAAAACATTGGAAACTGAATTGAAGAAGAAAACTATTGTTCTTAAGAGTTTTACTTCCTGCAGAGTGCTTTCTAGTTCAGTAGTGAAATATATAAATATGCTGTTTATATAACTTTAAAGCCAAACAGGGTATTGGTTTTGACCAGACAGTACATTATTCCTTTCAAAACAAACTTTAAAGTGTTATCACAATTCATTGATTATATTCCCTGATTATATTTGACACCATTGTAAAACCAGCACAACTGCTCAGACAGGGATACAATTTAAGTTTCCAAAAAACTGCTGATTGGTCTTCAACCCCGTGGAACTTGGCAGAGTGTCACACTTACTGACCTCCAATCTAAACCTCTTTACTGAAAATCCAGGCAGAATGAAATTCAGTTAAATAAGAGTTCAATTGAAATCTACTACAACCCAGTATTTTAAACCCAAATAATGCATTCTACACAGAAAAATTAAAGGGCAATTTGGTTAAAACTTCTATTCACCCTCCATAATTGCACCTATTATTAGTGTTGTAAGTATCATTAGGGAAATAAAGTGTAAATTAATATGTAATATGTTGTTTTTAAGGTATTCTTTTCTGCTGTGGATGAGTTTAAAAGTGAAGCATGCATTGTTGTATCTGTTATTTTAAACCCCTGGATCAACAGAACTGTGCCACTGAGTGCAGATTTTTTTGCTAGGGAACAATGACTTAATGTTTGTTTTTAACTATGACCGTTGACAAAAAACATGTATTTCAGAGCACCACACCTGCATATAAGAGTAGAGCTGAGATTTTGAGAGAAAGGGAGGACAAAAAGAGGTATTGTTGTTGGGTGTAGGTCAGTGCTGCTCGGCTGCTGCTCCCTAGAACATTCCATGGTGTCACATAATACTGTCAGTTTCCTGTTGAAAGTGCCAGCCCAGAAAGATTGAGTGTGCTTGCAAAGTCAGAGAAGTGTGTGCGGGTGTGTGTGTCTGTCCACACTGTATGTTAGTAGCATGTGTGCATTTATCTGGCATCGCTTATACAAGATTGTTCAATTTAAGGAGAACTGCATTTGGTCTCATCTGCTCGTGTTGTATGCAGAGAGTGTGGAAGAAGTTTCCTCAGCTGTGAATTACCAGAAATGTCTGTTTATGTGTCAGAACATTTGGAACAAAGTATGATACATCTCCTGTGGAGGGAAGTAGGTCTGGCCTTAAAAGTTTTTTATAGGGTGCTCTATAATATGCATGAACACAGTCACGTGTAAAACGCAGCCAAAGAAATAACTCACCTGCCCTCTACTTGGAACAGTAAAAAGAATTGCTCCCTCAGGATGCCACCAACAGAAAAAGGCCTGGGACGCAGCTTATACTATATGGTTGGCTTTATTCATGGGTTAATACAGAACTGTAAGCAGGTAAAAAGAAAGGTAAAAACTTTCATACAGGTCATGAAAATAAATTAATATTTTTGTTATAGATGAATGAATAAATTCCTGTTTCTGTAGTTTACTGTCAATAAACAGTTATATTATATTGGATTTGGATTTTCTAGTAGGCTATTCAAATTCAACATGATGCATTACTCCTCTCTTTTCATTTACCTTTCTGTACGTGTGATGGAAATATGCACATACAAGTAAAACAGTATTTTAACAAGTTGTAAGGTCAAGTTGTTTATTTATTCTATATAATACTAAACAGCAACTAAAGGAAAAGTTTCAAAACGTTAAAAGCATTGTTCATTATTCTAATACATGGGAAAAATTCTTTATTTGTTGTTGCTGCACCAGTAAGAAGAAATATGAAGTCACCAAATCCAAAGAATCAATCCGAATCAAGAATGTTGGTTTATGTTTTCTCTGCAAAACACACCAAACAATATAGAGTACAGAACCCTACTCTTGTCCGACTTTAACCCTTTGCTGAATGTCATCTACTACCTCATAACTTTCCTACAATATCATGCAAAATCTGCAGTGTAGTCAGTCGAGGGAAAACACCCTTAAACAGTATGCCAGTGAGAATGTGTAAATTAGACTTGGCCCTGTTCAGCCCTGGACCTCAGTGCGCAGGCTGGGGAGACATTAACAAGAAAAGGGAGACTCAGTGATTTAAAAGAGACGCAGCCCCACACCGCAGAAGGAAAATAAACTAAAATAATAGATCTCAAGGACGTAATTAAGAGAATTGTGATTCAACAATGAGGTAACTATTGAGCCGTTCAGCCTTGACAGCCAGCTAAAAGTCACATTGTGTGATGACATCATCTATGTTAAATTTGAGTTTTACCCTCTTTGGCTTCAATTCTGATGGCTCTAAAGAAACCTGCCCTCAACTGAGAGCTGTTACGTGTCTTTGCCCGTCTTCCAGGCAGAGGTAGTTAATACAATGATACTATATTAGACTATGTTTGTGTGGATGCAGGAAAGGTGAAATAAAATAGTGAGACCCGTACATAAAACCCAGAAGCTCCATATAAAACCCAAGAACAGTCAAAGCTACAAGGGTACAAGTTGGACCGTTCCATTCTCTGACATGGATGCAGATATTTTCACAAAGTATCATTTGATAAATCCTTTGACATTTTTTATAAATACTTTTGTTATTTTACTCAATCAACCAAATTTGTTAAAATTGGCACATGTTCAATATTTTCTGATGCTAACCTGGTCAGCAGATGTGCATCTGTTTAGAAATCACAAAGGAGCAGACCACTTAACACTTTCCTGTATCGCTTGATTAACTGCAAATCATAACATTGTCCCCGATCACGCCAAAGGTAAAAAAGGAGATAGACACACAACAGACGTTTATTTTGCTGTGTGTCTGCTTCAGAATTCAATTACTTTTTTTTTTTAAAAACCTGTGAACCCCAAAGCCTCACCTCGGTTGCACTCACACGCAGAATTCATTAAGCTGTTTTCTGCCCTCGGATTTTCACACCACAGCTTTGCACATCTGCACCCTGTCATGTATCATCCCATTCATTTCTACTTAATTTGATCCTAATAAGTGCCTACACGAGGAGCCAGATGTTGCTGCTCCGACTGTGGCACAGAAAGTTTTGTTTGAGGGGAGCTGTGCTCTGTGCCTGGTGGGCTGGGTGGTGCATCTAGTGCAGGCGTAGACTGTTTGAAATCACTCATTAATATGTAGAATAGTTTTGTGATTTCTTATTTTCTAGATATTAGTTTTTACTTGTCAATGCACACAGAAATCCATCAACATTTGACAAAGTCCCTCAGGGTGAGCCGGAGAACTCGCTTTTCATTTTCATTAATTCCAAAAGACCTGTTTACGAAAAAAATCATCAAACACACATTTGTATCCGTCAAGTAAGACACAGTTGAATACAAATAACTTCCTTTTGGAGGAGAAGTTTGAAATAATGGATTATAATTCATTTTTCAGAGGGATCAGTGTCATTTTAGGAGGATCCATGGGTGAGAGCTGATGCTCAGTGGGCAGGATGCTGAGAGCAGGTCTGATTATGTTCTGTGTATGGAGAACTGCTGTAAACCCGACTGCTAATCAGCACCATATGTCGGCCACTGGCCCTCATTCTCATCTTGTCATTTCAAGTGGCTCCTAGACATGGCTCCTGACATGCCCCAGATTCAGCCACAGCAACTAGCAGCCTGGCATGTGCTAATGAGAGAAGTGGTGGAAGCCGAAGAGTCTCATGTACCGCGGAGATGCACATGAGGACGGGCAGAGAAGCCAAAGGCTGGGCCACATGACCCTTTGGAGTGGGCCTCTTTACCTGGTGGTGGTGCTGCCTGTGTGCACCCATGGGATACCATGTGTGTGTGCATGTGTGACGACTGAGCACTGTTATAGCAGAATACGATTTTTGTCCCTAAATTCTGGAAAAGTGGACACACCAAGCTTTATTTCTCCACACTTTGGTGTCCTTCTTCTGGTTACAAAAGGAAGCTATATCCATCCTTAAAATGTTTCTCTTCATAGGTAGTACGACTACCCACATGACAATTCTGAGCACAGGGTGGCCTCGGTCACTTCCTTGACAGTAACCGGATTCCAAAGCCTACGATAAACAGGAAAAGGTCAACTCGACACTGACACAGAGCAGTTGAGGACTTCCATCAGCTGGGCATCAAATCAGGTCTATCTAAATAACTAGCTTGATTATAATTTCTATAGCCTCTGGGGTCGTGGGGGTTAAACGTGTCGTCTTGCCATGGATCACTATTACACAGGAGAAAAACTGAATTGGGGAGCTTGAGGAGGGAATCGAGCCGAGGAGCGTCACCCACTCTTCGGTCTAAGGAGGCATCTGCTCCTATTTAACCCTGGGCCACAACAGCACTCTGGGTAATCAAAGTGACCACTGTGCTTTACTTATTGCCTTCTCGATGAAGGAGAACACATCACAGTCACACATGCGGGTAGCTATTCCCTCCACAGACGGCTGTTGTTTAGAGCAGATTATTACAGCTCATAGTACTCCAACACACTCCAACAACCTACAACAGCATGAGCCAAGAAGCCCCGACTGATAGCGCTGGTAGAGCCTTCTGTCTCCTCGCAGAGCGGTTAGCACCGAGTCCCAGACCGGGATCGGCTGCACTGCTGTCATTCAAAGTGACTGCAGCTTAGTGTATCTGTCAGCTGACTGGTGTCTCATTGTTTTACATGCTTGCAGACTATGCCTGTGAGAGAGAGTGAGTGCAGGCCCCTCAGGCAAACATCATGTCAGCTAGCTTTGTTCTACAGGATGCCTCGACTCCCTCAGCTGCTGCTTGGCTCCTCTGCTAACTGGGGAAGTCAAGGAGATTAAATGGAACATCCTGAATCTCATACTTCCTAATGCTTTGTGACATCCACACTCTGCTGAGACTGTAGGCGTGCCTACACAAAGGAACAGCGACAAAACAAATAGTGCCTCCTTGAAAGAGACTATGCCACAAGACATGTGTACATTATTTGCACTGATGTAGTCTGACAGAAGTGGGAATTTTCACAATGCTACCTTCAATAAATTATGGAGAATGTTTTGAGTAGCAATAAGAGAGTTCGTCTAACGAATACACTCAATAAAATACTTAGTTCTCAGGGCAGGATCATGCAGAATGTTTCACAATAAAATACAAAATAATATACTAACAACTCAATCGAAAATACTGTCTTTATACGATGCAACGTCTTGTTTTTTTACAGAGCAAGTAATAGTTTATTAATGAAGCACTTGATACTGTTGTATGAATTATTGAAGACAAGACAGTAGTCCCACGTCAGTCAGTCAGTCCAGTGAACCCAGGATTTCTGACATCAGGGAGTATGTCCCGAGAGAAGAAGTCCAAAGCCCAGCTTTGTCAGAGGCTGCAGTTGTAGCTTTTAGTTAGCAAGTAATTATGAAGCAGAATGATGTTGAGAAGTGAGGTATTCCGAGTGAAGCTTTGACCCTAATTTCCCAATTCTGCACTTCACCACATGTGCCAAAATTAGCCCCAAAACAGAAAAACATTACCCTAAAACCAACAACAAATCAAATGGTGCATAAGTACTTGAGGAGGTTTGGGATATTGTGCGGGACACAAAGAAGGCAAGGGAGAGATGACAGTAAGATGCGGAAAATATAAATGTCTGAAACAGTCATTATTATTTCATACAAATGCCTTTTCTTTGCTTGAAAAATTTAAGCTGCAATGGCAGCACCAACGCAGCACATGTCAAAAGAAAGCCCAGGGACCGCAGATGATTTAAGTGGGAGAGGAGAGCATATGCAAAAACCACATGTGTAACAGCCATCAGTAAACAGTGAATATGTGGTAAACTTGGCAGAACACTGACATTTTTTTAGAGCACAGCCAGTGTGTTAAATAAAGAGAGGGCCCAGCTAGCTCCTTTCTTATGTCAGGCTGAGGCCGGGCCAACAGTGTGTGTGTGCAGTGCTCTGAAATATCATGAACCATAACAAGATGTCAGAGACACTTCACAGTGCTGGTTTAGGGCCTTTACAGGATCAGTTGTGAATTATCTTATTTACTTGTCAGTATGTTAAATGTTCAAGTCAGAAACAAGTCAATGGAAAGTAGAATAGGAGTTCATGACCACTGAATTCATCTTTGTAAATGAATTCATTCTGTCTCTCGGGAACAACTCATATTCACAAAGCAGGCCACTTTTAATTGTCCTCTTTAAAGATCTTTACGTGTCATATTTTCCGAGCTATAGGCTGCACCACACAATCTATATATCACCAGCTTAGAGTCTGACCCATTAAGAAACAAATATAAATGCTGAGCTTTCTAGTTAACTTATTGATAATATCTCAGTTTGCATATTGATCATAACCCACTGAACCTCAAATGGTAGTTTAATTCAAAGCACACACTTTAAATCATGCATTATGCTAATGATAAAATGATGTTATTCCAAACAAGGAATTTCGACAAGCCTTCAAATTTTCAGTCTCGAGGTTTGAAAACCCACCGCCTAATTAGACATGCTTATTGGTGGACCAACGTTGCAGCATCATTCAGTCAACAACCAATAAACAAATTTTCATATATTGCTGTATTCTTTAGTCATTAGTTCACAGGCCATCTGTACATGGAAATAAACAAGAAACCTTCCTCTTGCCTGTGTAGGATTCTAACAGTGGCTGTGCCTTTGATCTGTGGTCCTTGATCTGTTGGGCTCATGGTGTCATATCCCCCTGTGATGTGCTGGATTAATTAGATGGAACGGGTATTTATCCCTTAAAATCATAATACTAATTTACCCAATGCAATGTGGTGTCTCTGTGGGTGGCAGCAGTGGGTCCAACTTCTATTAAAAACGCTTAGCCTTCACATCATCTGATGAGCTCCGACACTGAATGGATCACAAGTCAGCAGAGAGTCAGCGTACAGGAATGCCAATTATTAACGAAGAAGCAATTATATCAATATCAAGAACAATGTGCAGGGGCTCGTTTCAGAGCATGCTAACTTTTATCATCTAATAGAATATCAAAACTTAGGTAGCAATCACTTTCATATCCTCACTTTTCCTTTCTAACAAAATGTGGTGAAAATTCACTTAATGCAAGAGTTTAACAAATTCAGTGACAGAGATTGGGCAGAGTGACTGAATACATGACGACACATGCCAAAGGTGAGAGACAGAGAGGGGAACAGAAAAAGACGGTGACAGAGTGACAAAGAGGGGGGGGGGGTACCTGTCTGCAATTACCTCCCCCAAGGAGGGGACGTTTTCACCCCTGTCCGTTTGTTGGTTGGTTCATAAACAGGATTACACAAACACTACTGGACACATAACAATTAAACTAAATGGATCTGAAATGTATTATCTATTACATGGGGGACAGACCATTTATCCACATTTACCTTGATTTCTCAGAGAATAATTCATTGACCTTGTTGAAAACAATCAGGCACGTTTAGGGGGCTGATATTTATGGCTGTCTGATATTTGGTGAACATCCAAACAAAAATCTGTATCTAGTAAATGTATATGGTTTCATAACGGGACTGTAGGGAGGGAGAGAGAGACAGAGAGAGAGAGAGAGAGAGAGAGAGAGAGAGAGAGAGAGAGAGAGAGAGAGAGAGAGAGAGAGAGAGAGAGAGAGAGAGAGAGAGAGAGAGAGAGAGAGAGAGCAAACATCTGCAAACTGGACCTGCCAAACCTTACAATAAAATCTTTCCTTAGTTCTTTGTGTCCACACCAAAGATAGTGTACATTGTCCATCCCTGTGTACAATCCTGGAGTGTCGGGCCTCTGGTTCAACGGGGCTGAATGCAGCCCCTTCTTGTGCTGTGGTCTGTGAATGCTATCTCAGAGCAGCAGTGCCCAAAATGCTGCCTATTCCCACACCCAGCAAACGCCACCAGGGGATAAGGAAAACACAATTGATAGAAAGTGTATTCTTTTCCATAGGTTCCCAGCAGCATGTAGCTAACTGTTTCCGCTACCTTATCAAAGAACAAATGCCTTTGAAAACAGGGAAACAAAGCACAAGGCTGCATTACTGCCGGGTTTTCTTTGGGACAGGAATAATCTGGGTTTTGCATCACCCACTAAAACTAACCTCCACCTAAGATTCTTGTTGGCAGGACCACGTAGGGAGCCAGCCACACGCTATCTGCTGTTGTCCGTCACACAAAACACAGGACAAGCGTGGGGCAATACCCCCATAATTACCTCTACAACCCAACTTAAATCTGTGTTGTTTGCAAGAGTTTCCGGTGCCCACAATGAAGGCATATTCCATAGCAATCATAAATGATGCACTGTGAGGAATTGAGCAGTTCACTAACGATAGGTTAAGTATTATTTACTGGATGACCTTGTGATAGTTCATGCAACTCTGACTCTTTTATCCCTTTTTTACACCAACAGTGAACACTTCCATTTCCCTGTTTAGCCCCACAGTAGAGTACCATCTACTGGCTATCTGTGGTACTGGATACACAACCAGTAGTTTCAACTCAAAAACGTGCATATTTCTTCTCCCTCTGGGATTAGATAGTGGCCTCTTAAGGCAAAAATGAGGAGAATGACCACAGCATTCGTACATTCAACATCGTCTTTAGAAATGTTTTTTTTTTAAAGTCAAACTTTGGCTTGTATACAACAAAAATTGTGTGCATATTCAAAAAGATAACCAAATAAAAATGAATAAGACATTGAATTCTGAAAAAAACTTTTTTTTGGTTTGGAGTATTTGGAAAACGTAATTTAAATCATACACGTCATTCAGAAAAGTTACAATGTGTACAAATTGTTATTTATTATTTATTTATAATCAGCCATTGTTGTGTTAAAAACAAAACTCACTATAATGATCTTGCACAAGAAAATATCAATGTCGCAAAGTATGAAAGTACACCATTCAGTCACTAAAATGTTTACCTAATCGAAAAAATACATCAACTTTGTAAGAAGCCTGTGATAACACTGTTCAAATTAGATGAGCAAATATAATTATTGTTATATGCATCATTCCTGAGAAACTTGTGTTCACTTACACTGAACCAGTGTTTTCATTCAAGTGTTTATAATTAATTTAAATGTTAAAACTGACATACCAGTAAATGCTGTTTATTATTAAGAAGAATGTCCTCTCAATAATTACTGCCATCGAGAGGTGACTTTGCCTTGTGAAGCTGTAATGCCTAGTTTCACTTTCACCTATTTTGCTGAATATGGAACACATACTAATAACACTTGTGTTGTCTGTTGTTGGATTGAGGAGGTGACAACCTGTTTCCAAAGCCCGGGAGGAAGATGTCATCGGCAGAAAAAGATGAATAGATCAGTAGAAGTGTCACTATCTTTCCTGCCTTATGACACACGGACCAATGATAATTACTCACACGATGACAGCCACTATGAGAAAAGCTTAAACCTTGTCTGGCGGTTTTCAGGAGTAAATGGATTTCAAATCAGATAAGAAATGAAGCATTACTGCCACTAATTAATTATACTTTAACTCATATTTCACCTTATTTCACACACGCCTTTAAAAAAAACATGCCAGACAAATTAGCTGGTTTTTAAAATGCAATGAAGCAAATAAAAAAAATCTGTACTTAAAATCAGAAGAAATGCCTCCAATTTCCAGCTCTCACACTGCTACACTGATATGACACTGACTTCTCAACATGTGAGAGTTTAGTGCACCCTGTGAAAGAGAGGGGTTTGGTGAGTGAGCTGGTGGAGAGGTAGCCAGCCAGAGGAATATTTGGTAGAAACACACAAAGGACAAAATAAATTAAACAATGCTGTTCACAAAATAAAATGATGTACAAAATCAATAACCTCACTAAAGTATGAGAGGTTTCAGAATTCCAAATTCTTGTAAACTACTTGCAGTAAAAGTAAATTTCAGCAAACATCAGCCAATTATGCCTTTGAAGGAATAAAATCCCACTCTGGGTCATGATCACATAAATATCTCTTTTTTCTGCACTACTTATTCATTCTGTTCAGATTTGTTGATTTGCTGAAGGAGGGCCATGAAAAATGCACTGACACTCTGCCATTGTGCCGGTGTACTGTTGTTGGTATCCACTGAGCCTCGGTGTGGGCTGCTCTGCATCCTCACTGCCCGAAGGCTGTTTTCCTAATCATATTAATGAGGGTGCGATGCTCCAACCTGTGCTGCAGAGCCGCTGCCTACGCTCAAGGAGCAGTCCTATTTGCACTGTACCTATACTAATCTGACAGCCTTGATCAAGGAACAGAAAATAAAACCCCTAAGGCCTCTATTGATCAACCTTGAGTCTTACTCTAACACTGTTGTGAGGGGCTGGTTAACTATTACAAATGTTAGTGTGTTCACTGAATTATTTCATCAGAAAAATCTTGCTGCATTAAGTATTTATTTTGAAGTAAACTATTTCAAAGGGGTGTCCATACCATATCATCCCTGTTGAGATTAGGGTCCAAGAGCGCAGTCTATTCTTTGTGTATTTCTAGAGCGTGGAATCACAGTTAAGGAGGACATCAATAGCAGGAAGCGTCTACCAGTCTATTCGGCTCTGAGGTGGGCTCTTCAATGGAGCAGTCTCGGCCCACAGCCTGCGTGATCGTATAATTGCAATCTCTGGAAAATCAACAGGCTTTTATTATTTATGTCATTCAAAAAAATGGAGGCGAGAATCCTGCATTTCAGGTAAAATTGTCTGTAGGCTGCAGGGGCTCAGACACCAGCGGTCTTGAGGCAACAAACTTGTATTTATGACCTCCAGGTTCAGTAATGGGAACCTGCAAAAGTTGAAAACAGCTTCATAAAAAAGATAAAGGAGCAAAAAACAATAAAGCCAAGAATGTATTTGTTGTAAATAATCCGCAATAGAATTACCCGTGGAGACCTGGCTGCTCACTGATTTCCTAAATGTTTACTAATGGACTCTCTCTCTTAGCCATTCTATTACAGAGAATTGTTGAGTGTTGCCCTGGAGGCTTATCTCTCTCCCAGGGCCATAGGCCTGGTTAATGGATGACCCACTTGTTAGCTAATTGCCGTGGTGTCCCTGAACACAAAGGAAATGTTAAATTATGTTATGTGGCTGTAAGATAATGAGCTGGAGCAGCCATAAGACGTTCCTCTATTCTTTGAGTGTAGTACATACATACACTGCTACTGTTATTACCACCTTACAAACAGAGAGCACATTTTTCAAATTATTTTTCTACACCCAGGGGCATGTTTAAAAAGATCGCACCACCTTTTTGAACCTATTCCTTTAGTCAAATGTTAAAATGAATCATGAGTTTGTATTTGGACTCAGCGTTTTTCACTACAATCTCAGTAATCTTAGAAATACAAAAATACACTGAGTTGACTGTACTCCACTTTCCCTCTCAAAAACAGAATCCAGGCCACATCGTGCTGTGAGTCATCCCAAAATTGGGAGCTGACTTCACAAACAGGCAGTTATTAGATCCGTGCTCCAACAGCGTGCGCATGTAAATGGTGACCTCATAAAGAGGAAGGGTCACACAAACCTTAAACAGGGACCTATCTCACTGTCTCTAATGTCTCTGCTCTCTAGTAAAACCTCAGCAGACGAGCACCTCGTGTAGCCAGACGGCAGAGGAGGAGGAGGAGCTCATAAGTAATAGACTTGCAGCCACCTCACCTCAACAAAAGCAAACTGATTCAAACCAAATGGATGGCCTGCTAGTTAGAAGCCCGCATGAAAGTACAAGTATGTAAAAACATCATTAAAAGTCCAGTTAAAGTTAATGTGTCAAGAAAAAAATGTCAACATTTCTGTGACTTGTTTTTTTTTGTTGATACTTCTGTTCAAAATCTACATATTCCTTTATCTTGACCTGCCAGCTCTGCTACTCCTCTGAATGAAAAATTTAATCCGAAAACAGATGCAAACGCATATTAAAGTGAATGTGACTCAGTGAGGGAGCCCTGTGTGACTACATTTCAGGATCCCTGAAGTACAAACAGCTTCCTCACCTCTTGGACCTGACGCCAGGAGTGGAGAGGCCAAGTCTGGCCAAAGAGTCTCTTTCACCCTCCTCTGAGGATTTGTTTTCACTGGAGGACACGCTGGAACACAGTGCCATGTTTGAATTCTACTGGCACTTTTTTCAAATACTAGCCACAGCCAACTGGAAAGGCCTGGCTGATGATTTCATTCAATATTTAACATCCTAGGGCAGAATCTCTGGCAGCGCAGGATAAACAGCCAGGACGGTGCTGGATACGAAATGAAATAAATAACTAAACATCGCTTTCCTGAGATATCTCACAATTGAGACTTGTACAATCCCCAGGAATTACATATTTCCAGCCCCTTTTCATGCCCATGGTTTTGTTACGGCTTTATCATCAGTATCAGCAGCCTGTGTTTATTCAACCCTCAATTACCAAAGGCTCAGCCGGCAGGCCTTTAATTGATTACTTTAATTGATTGGTTGGGGGGGTAACCATGGCTGAAAAGCAGTTTATCTTAATCAGTTGAGAGGAAATTTAGAGAGGGGCTTGATTTCCTCCAGCTGATCACCCCTGTGTGGCATGAAAGTGCAGAGATGGAGGAGGTGCGTGAACATTTCAAGTTACACATCTAAAACTAAGGATGGGATGAAAAGCTATCAGATCTTTCCTCCCTCTGTCCAGACTGACAGGAAAAAACCTTCATTCTGCGAAGCTTTCCCTATGATATCCAACCAGGTGGTCCAGGTGTATAAAACATATGTGTTTAAAGAAACAATTGCATAGACATTCTAAACTTGAACATAGTGCTTGATATGTTAAAGTGTGTGAGATTTTGTATTGTCTTGTTAATTGTACACGCACACAATCTTTTGAATAACTACTTTGTGTGATCACTTTAAGTGCTCAGTTACTTTTTTTCAGTTTTCCTCTTCATGTCATTTATTTACCTGCTTTTTCTTTCCATTTTGCAAATGTATTGAATAAGTTCAAGCTAATTCCTATTTTTGCATATTTCTTTTTCTATTTCATGTAAAGCAGTCCAACTACAGTGGTCAGTTTTTTGATTGTAGTTAGTAATAAAACAAAAGAGATATTTCAGAAAATTATCTGCGTTTGCTCTACTTTTGTGAATTCTATGGATCTTTTCCCCTAATGGCAAGCGACTTAAATTAATTAAAGAGATTTAATATAAATGTACAAATTTGTGGGTATTTCTTCTGTTTGAGCATTATTCTTTTGTATCTTTGAAATATATGCCCACGTTAAGTTGCGGCTTGTCTGCAAGGTTAAGAACCACTCTTCCCACAGAGGTTTACATTCATCCAGGAGTCAATAATCATAGACTAAAAAATCAAATGTTTCGACTCATTTTATCAATTCAGTTTCATTATGTTGAGAAAATGAATATATAATGCGGCCGTCAGCCAAACATCCAACTGAATAGTCTTAGACAATGTCATTGATGCAATAGGTTTTAAAGGTGGCGTTAAGCAATAAAGGTGAATGAACACAAGTGGCATTTTGACTGACTTCATGTATTTGTGCTGTGCTGAGCAAATTAAGCTGAATTCAAAGCATCCATTCTGAGGAGGAGTTGCAGAGCAGGCAGAGGTCAGGCTCATCTAATATGCTACTCTAAGAAAACATACATAAGACAGCTTTAATTTGTGGATGGGGCACAAGCTGTTTAACAGGTTGGCTTTGTAATAAAGAAATGATCAGGTGGGTGAATGATGGATGAGAGGGTGTTTAGCTGTCTTTCCATCTGAACTTTAACGTTCATTCACTGTGCGGCTCAAAGGCTTCCAGAAACCTTTAAGGCAGAATGTTTTGTTATGTTACTCAATGCATTCAATGATCCTCTTTTGCATGGATTTTCTGAAGTGCATTTAAATATAACTATGGGAGTGGAAAAAGTTTTCTTCCTAAAACAACACAGACCGTTACCGTTTGGCCCCTGCTCTTTTGTCTGCAGTGTCAGCAGAACATGGAAGTGCGTGATCAAGATTTTCTAAACACATCACAAAATAATTACGCCTCGTCGTTCTCACTGTGACTGAACAGTAGCTGGGGGGATATCCTGCTAACCCAACAACCTGTCAGTGACAAGATGTCGCTGTTGCAAGGATTAGAGTTGTGAAACAGCAGGGGATTAACTGGAATCTTTCCTGTGGATGTGAATGGGTTGGAGTTTTTTTTCTCACTTCAGGATGGTTATGAGGAGGAGGTGTGGTGATAAGACCTATCATTTCTCTGTGGCTCTTCACAGCCAGGAGCAAAAATCCATACAAAAAAAAAATAATGAAATCAAAAACATATATTGGCCTTCTCAGTGACCTTAAGTGTATGTCAAATGGAATCAGTTTTCATTTCATTGTTTAAGCTCTAAGAAAACAACATATCCACTTGTGCATGACATAGACCTTTTAAGAGACATATATGAAGTGCAGACTGTACAGATGGTCCAAAAAACCTCCTGTGTCTTACTATGCGTGTGGAATATCTAAGTGGTTAAGCAATGGTGAATAGTGGTACCACTGTGCTGGGTACAGGACATTTTTGAGTGATTCAGACCATTTACTTAAGATAACCTATGACTTTGTTGTAAATTCAATGAGAATTTCAACCTTCTCTGGATACTGAAAGCCCTCGCTGATCTCTGACTTTGTAGTGTCTGATAAATTGCTGATAGAAGTTATTTCTGTAAATAGATTACAGAAAGACATTTCAGATAATGACAATAATGCTTCTCATTGCAAGAAGGAACCCTAATGGACAGTATTTATTGCTTAATTGCACTTAATTTAACCCTTCCTCTCATGTATTTGTCTGGGGAGCTATTTACAACTTCAACTACTCAGAAATTATGACAACACTGACCTTTGCTACGTATGACCACTCTGACCTGTCTGGCTTCATTCATGTCTACTTACTGTTTGCCCTTTGCCTGTTGATAATTGGTCTCTGCCTGGCACTAATGGCCAATGGGTAGGAATGCTTTTCCCTGTGTCTGTTTGGAGGAAAATGACAAGAGGCCAGTGTGACCTTGTCGGAGCAGGAGCAGCGTCCCTCCTTCTGAGAGAGGCCACTACACCAGACTCCCACCAGGCTCTGGTGTGTGTCAACCTCTGAAGCTCCAGCACTGAAGCGCCACAACAGGCCAGCCAAACACAACCAAAGAGTTGCTGGGAGCCGAGACGATGACGAACAATGTTTCCCATGGCCCTTGCCCACGGTAGTTTATCTCAAGGTCCAGGTTCAAACTGGACAAGCACTAAGAAAGACAAGTTGAAAAAAAAAACTTAGAATACAGATTTTAAAAAGGGAACAAACATGTAAGCAGTTGAAATTTTAACAAATGGAGCTCAATATAGTATATTGGAAAAAAAAACCATTACTTTTTGAGAGTCCAAAGTCTAAAACCCAAACATATAAGTGCAACTATATAAACAAGACACAAGTTGTAAACAGTAAATATTTGGTATATTTGCGCAAGATTGAATAACGCAAAATGTAATCTTCAAAATAGTTAGAGAGGGCAACTACTATTGTTTTTGTCTCCAACTAGCCAGCAGTTATCCCTTTAGCGTTGTTTTCTTTCTTGGATTGACTTTCTAACAGAGGTCAACAGGAGTCAAACATAGGTTTAACATCGAGTTAAATGTTTGAAAATAAAGTGTAGAACATCAATTTACAGGTTTTTATTTTTTATCTGTGGAACTCACTCATACATGTGAGCAGATCACAGGTGGACAGCTCTAAGTATCAGAGAAACTCATACCATTCTGTTGTAGTCTGGCCTGAAAATTACTATTATTTTATCAGTGTATTATGCTAATGTATACATTTAAGGAGTGCCTGCTAAATTGATCTCCAGTTCTACCACGCTTGCTGTGTCTCAATCTTTTGAAATGCCCATTGAAATATAACGAATGCCTCAAAAATCATCGTTGTATTATATCATCAGACATAGGAAGAGCATCACTGCCAGTTAAAAAAACAACAAAAACACATGTGGAGATTCTAATATCATGTGTAACTGATGTACCTAAATCTGTCCACTGTCTTTTGGATCACCCTAGACGCATGTTAGTAGCAGGTATGAACAGGGCCTGAGTTTGACCACTGGAACAGTTGGGCAGATTATAAGCTTTGTGTCAGAGCTCAGCCTCAGGGTTTTTGTTGGGAATTATCACGCTCAAAGCCTCTCTAAGCTCTCAGAGGATGTTTAAAACTGTGTGTGTGTGAGTGTGTGTCATCCGTTGATGTTTATACTTGCCCACAGGTTATAGGATTATTAATTTTAGGTTTCCAGTGGCAAATTTTTTTATGTTTTTCTTAGTATCTCTTCTTTAACCGGCACATACGGAATGAGAGAGACATGGACAGATGTACATATAAACACTTCCCTTGTTATTCTCTCCTCTCTACCTCATTCCATTCTGTCACTCCATCTCTGTGCCATCACTGCGCTACTCTTCCCAGATAAATGTTTCATGAGACAGTCCCCATATCCTCTCCTGGAATAACGTCCTCGAGATATGTCCAAGAGATTATATGACACATCACTCAGTCACAGTTACCTCAGCCTGCACATCTCGTGGTCTAACACAAGTGCATCTTCAACAGAACTAAGACAGGAAGGGGGGAAACAGAGGAGAAGCATATTTTATTATCCAAAACTGACTGTCAAAAAGAGTCTGCAGTCAAAGAATTATCAAAGGGTTTATCCTTTTCAGATGTGAAGGTCTAAAGTGGGTCACACGCTACTTTAACTGTAATATCACAGTAAATATTCACAAGCTTATCATTATTTAATCATCCCCTAATGGAAAAGATCCCCACCCCAAATATAGACCCACCTCCAAACTTAATAATTTTCAAATACGTTAACAAGCTGTAAATGTAAACTTCATGTAGCGGTCCTGCCTCTCACCTCAGCGGCAGACTTCATTTATCTAATGCCGTACATGTTAAAGAGCAGCTGAGCAATTCTTTGATGAGGAACGATTTTACTTTAATTCACTAGTAAACTACCAAAGAATACATATCAAAAATTTTTGAAACAGGAAAATGTTATCAAATTAATGCAAATTCTAGTTGTATAAAATGTACACTTCAGAAAAGCAATTCATTTGAATAATTATATTGCACATGATCACATTTACTTTCATTATGATTATTCAGCTCATAGGTCATAACGAGATGTACAGTATATACTATGAAATTCAGTTACGTAATTTTCTCGTTTTGTAACGGTTTTGTATTTAGCATGTTTATTGTGTCACATGTTTCTCCACAGTGATGATGGCTTTGATCTAGTTCCATTTTATCCACACCATCGTCATCTCCCTGCCGATTTGATTAGCTGAGTTTTGTTTTCAGCATTTCATTCATCATATGCTTAATTCACTTATAGAACAAGGAACCATATATATGTGTGTGTGTGTGTGTGTGTGTATGTGTGTATGCAGAGAGGGCATGCCACTCATGTAAGGTAATAATATATGCTTGCATAAAGATGAGTTGTGTTAACCGTGTGAACCTTGGCTCTGTGTTAAGAGCCCTGCTGTTAATCAGTGGTAAATTATACTGTCCGGCCTGCCATGGTCATTTGTCAGCACATATTGATGCCTGCTGACAACAGCGGAGGTACTGTAAGAACACTGTTGCTTATCGCTTACTCTGCATTTTTCATATAAAGAGGTCCAACCAATGTAAAGCCTACATTATTCCTGTAGGCAATCTGACCATTATTATACTACAAAATAACTTTAAGCTGCTTCTGAGGCATGCACTAAACTCCAGATATTCTCCTGAAATTGTCCAGGGAAGCTGCATGTGAGAATGCAAAAGTCTGAGTCAGTAGCTCAGAAACTCTCGTGCCGGTCCCCCAAGTGGAAGATGCAGAAGAAGATGTCAACTTTGAAAGAGAGCGAGATTTGAGAGCCTTTGGCGATAAGGGTCAACATCAGTGTAGATGTACTGTAAACAAAAACATGTCATTTCTGCAGCGGAATTTATACGTTATGTCCTGCATCCTTAATTTCTTCCAGAGATTGTCCTGTGGTTGTGAACTCATCTCACCCAGAGAATCAACTGCTGCGTTCTTCATATGTGAAAGGTAAAGTGTGGACCCAATTGTGTGGGCATTTTCCCCGGTTCCTGTAAAAAAAAAAAAGGCTATATAAAAGGTGCCTCTGTCAGTCAAATGATATGCTAAGGCAACATTTGTATTCTGCTCACATCTCAGGACCTTGGGGCAAATCTGTCATCACTTTATCATCTAAAGATACACAGGTTTTATTCAAGCTCGCCTCCTCCAAACGTACTCTACAATATTCTTTTCAATACACAGGTCTCTTTACTTTACAGGTTTCTCTACAGTATTCTATTTTCAAGTCCAGTTCTGAAATTTTAATGCAACGTAACTTCATTGCATTCAGAGTGAGATCAAAGTGTTCAGTTCTGTTTGATGTATCCTCTATTTGAAGTTTTTCCCAAAGACAGAGAGTGTAAAACAAAAGTTTACATATTCTTGTCTTTGTGGGAGCAACCTCTGCTGCACAGTATATTGATCCCGCATTGAGAAAAAAGAGAAAGTAGAAAGACTTGGGGTTTTTGTTTGAATCATGTTGTTGCATTGTCAATACAAGGCCAGCAGCCTCTTCCTGGCTATGTGTGTTGGAGCTGAACTCAAGCCAGGAAAAAAAGAAATAGAGACTGAAAGGCCAGTCAGGTTTGTATGGTATCAATCTAAAAAAGGAGGACGTGAGAAGCCGGTGACGGGGCCTGTCCCGATGTACAACCGCAACCCGGGTAAAGTATCACCCACTGACAGTGACTGACAGATGGAAGAAACAGTGTTGTTGCAATGCTGAATTGCTGGTACCCAGCACACAGGGGGTGTGATTAGGAGCTGTCAAAGCCACATGAGGTAGTTGACAATGACATCACTCACAGCCAAAGAGTGGGAAACACTGCTGATATGTATTCATTGAGAAACTTCAACCACCTTTAGAAAGCAACGTGTGCGATGTTGTGTGTAAAGAGGCAGAGACCTTACTGTGATTTCTGAGCAGATGCAAGTTTCAAAGAATGTGCAATAATAATTATTATAATTCCCTTTACTATTAATTAATCTCCACTTTTGTTTTCTCAATACTTTATTCAAAGTCAAACCTTTATTGCAGCAAGCAAAGTGAGTTTATGTGCAGCTCAGTGGCTGAGTTACTACTGCAGTGTCACAATGTCACATTTTGTTGATCTCAGTCAAACATCTGTATATGGCAGTTACTGCTTTACAGCCCAGTAAATAACTTTGCAGTTATTTATAGCAGTAATATGTCAGTCATTAATCTTGAAGTATATGTTTTAACTATATGTTGACAATACCATATTTCAACTCTGTTGCAGCGATGAACCACCAGTGTTTCAGGTCTGTGAAATCTAAGACTAAAGGATAAATCAGTTTCAGAAAAAGAGGTCAAAGGCCAAAGTGATGATTTGTTACAAAGTAAAACAAAACCTTGTTTATTTTTTTGTTTGTGTATATTCAGTAAAAGTAAAACAACCACGTTATCATATTAAAACAATCTAAGAGCATGGACTAAAGCCTATGGCATGCAAGTGCATGTACGGTTTGTCTAAATCCATTTTGATCATTAATCAGCAGAAGAAAATGTTGCTGTGCAGGATTCATGTTGAAGAGGGTTGAGTCGTGGTGTAACATGCAATAAACCCATCAGTGTGCCATCCCACACCATGTTTTTTAAAGTCAGGTGTGCTTATACCTTGGTGTGTTATCATTGCAAGGGGGGATTTGCCAGGTAGAAAGAGAAAACAAGTGTACAGGCATTGTACATGCACTTATGTCAGCCCGTAGTACTATCTTGATGATATTTGCTCAAAATAACAGTGAAATACTTGTGCATTTGATTTCAGTGACCATTTTTTACCTCAGGACAATAATCAGTGAGCAAGACCAGTTAACCCATGGGTGCCAAGATGGGTGTAAGTGCATTGCTATTTAAACAACTTGGGTGGTGGACGTAGTTATTAAATTGCATCAGTCTAAGGCTTGCAAAGATACTGCATTGATCTGGGCCGAGCTTTGTGCTGCTTATAGGAAAGTTCACCCTATGTTAGTCAACTTGTTACTAAAACTGATAAATTGTGCAGATAATCTGTAAATTGTAACCAAACTATGTTTTTTTATCTCTTATCTACTAAACATAGGAATATTTGACATGCTTTATTGATCAGGGTTTGTCTGCTATTCCCCTTCAGTGCTTCCAAAATTCCTCTGGGTACCAACATGCAGACTCAACATGTCAGAAGATCAGATGGGTGAGACAGATTTGAGATGTTCTATTATAAAATCATAGCAGCAATGATTACTGCAGCATATTGTATGTGCTGTGTGTATGCCTGATGAGGAACACTGATGTGGAGTCTTTATCACAAGTCCTTCTGAGGTCGTTCCCAAACATCATGATGTGTAAATGCGTGTGAAACTATAATCTGTTGCCCTCCTTCCAGTCTCTTTCCTCGCTTGCACTCACAGAACATAATGGGTGAAAAGAATAAATAAAAAAACAATGAACGGTTATGTTCTCAATAAGTAGCAGAGGAACTACATTGTTGTTGAGCCACATGCAAATGTCGGTATTATGAGCCATTCTTTCACGTTCCTGCAATTCTGAACAGAAAGGTTCAAGATGATGACTCCTCAGCAATAATTAAGCTGATGGCCTATTATGCTGCACTGCAAATCAAATATGTGTAGTATTTGGCGGCGGCTGAAGAGGGACGTGTTGGCATGAGGCCAGCCTGTACCGCCGTACAAATGAACAGATGCAGGTGCATCACAACTTCCTGTGCCTGTGGGTAATAAACTGATCAGCAACAATGGCAGCCCCCTCCTTCAGAATAACTGAAGGAGATGGCTCGCTTTGTGAAGCAGGTGGACTCTAAACTTCGATGTGTTGAAGTTTATGTACAAGTCTTTCTCTGAAAGTACTGGAGCATGCATGACCTTTTCTTTTATGTAAGCTTCAGACTTTTCTGTATCTCTATCGCTCTGATGTATACACTGACATTTTGCAGAATTTGTGTCCTAAAAAGAGGGTCAGTGGGATTTCTGATTGTAATTTTTACTTTAAATATTTCACTCGCAAAAAGCTATATGAATAAATGTATAAGTATTATTTTTTGCGCATTTTCTGAAATATTGTGTCTCATCTCATTTGATTAGCTACATTCAGACTTGTTTTTAAGGAGGATAAAATCTTGCTGCTACTTTTATGTTGCTGTGATATTGTCAACTTTTGCAGTGTTTACTATTAATGTAGTTGTTTGTTTGCCGCAGTTTTGTTTATCCCTTGAATTCCAGTATATTTCCAGGCTATTGGATGTTGTTTAGTTGTCATCAAAAGGAGCCCATCTATGAAAGTTCTTCTGTTTTGAAGGAGAACTGAATTCCAGCATTAAAAATTAAATGGTATATTGCAAAACATCACTTCTTAGATTTGGGGCAAGTGTTGGAGCAGATGTTCCTCCAGTGATCTGTAAATAAGTGGAATTGTAGATAAAGACACTGAGGAGGCTGTAAGATATTCAGGAAGCAGCCCAGCCCCGCTTCAAATCCACTCAGAGAAAATAGTGCAAAAGCAGTCAAAAACTGTTAAAGCGTATTTGATTCTAGCATCTTGTTTTAGTTCTTCTTCCTCTCCCTTTCTCCTCAGACCCTCTCTCGTTTCTGCTTGAACTGGGAGTGGGGGATAGAAAAAAAGACCTTGAAGAAGGCTGCGAGATTACATTAATCGTTGGTGGGAGGAAAAATATCACTAAAGTATGCATAAGTGTAAAAGAAATGAAAACAAACAAACATATATTAGAGGAAATCTTGAAATACCAGTGGAACATGTCTGAGTAGAACTGGATGCTTTGTGGGTTAGATCTCCTCTCGCTGCGGTGCATGTGTGGAGGGAGAGTGCTGCCCTCGGCGTGGCTCACATTTAATGAAATATATAACAATTGTTCCTCAATCAGAACAAGTGCTTGTTTAAAATGCAAATGCGCTCTTGTCTGTGACATGCTGTAATTAGACAGAACAATGCTGTATTATTTCTGTGATCTTTCTCAGTGCTCATCAAGGGCTTTGAGAATGGGACAATGATTGACCACCTGGTCCTGCTACTGTAGCTAAATTTATTAAACAAGCTCTCTTTAGAAAATCAATGCACAATTGTACGAGTTGTACAGGGTCAGGCTTATCCTTCATGAGGAGACGTAATTAGCCTGACCTGTGACTTGCAAATGCTTAGGATTGTTCTGCACTGTTACTTGAACCATTTTCTTAAGCTCCATGAAATGTTTCAGAAGTATTTAATGAGACTTTTCATCATTACTTATTAATAATAATGCACATGTCTGTTTTTTTAAGCATCTGAATCCATCAAGTTAAATTCAAGACTTTTTTGAAAAACATACTGGATGAAATGTAAGATCTATTTTGAGAAGGACACATATGAAGCAATAACAGAGTCCCAGATATGTTTTGTCTTCAGCATAATTGCAAATAAGGGGAAGTAGAGAATATCCCTCGAAACACCACGTTATCTCCCAAACTAACGGCAGAGACGTAATCTTTATCAGCCAAGCAGAGGGTACTGCGATCAATTCTGACCACGGTGTTTATAGACTCAGTTGTCACTTCCACGTTGGTCTCGTTGTGGTTTAATTACATTGTGCTGGCTTCTGTATCATTTACAGAGAACTACACTAATGTAGGTACTATACGTTTTTAACATAATTAAGATCTACCTTAAAATAGTTTATACCTAGCGTATAATATTTTAATGTATTTTTGATGACATTTTTGTTATACATTTTCTGTCAAAATTAAAAATTTAAATCCCTCCTGCTATAGTGGCCTCTTTTTTACAGTAGCACAAGAGGAATAGAGCTGGATTTGTATAAGACTGTGTAATTTGATACTTGCTTGCTATGTTATAGCACAACTTACTGCGCAGAAATTAATATTTTGTTGCACTAAAAAAAACATCTTGATAAAAGGATATGGTACATATACCAATCAAAAGCCACCGGGCAAAGCTGCAGGCAAATCTCTCCCTCTACTTATCCAATAAGTTGTGATTAGAAAAACCGGCTGTTTCTCAGAAGAATGGCACTTGGAGAAATGAACCCTGCCTCGTCTCTCGAGTCAGTTTATAATTATTATTATATTGTGTCTTAATTGAACTTCATCGTGGTGCTTTCAACAGCACAGCTCCATGACCACAGACGCCTGATATATTCAGCTCATTCTGCTGCTTGGATAAATTAATTGGATTAAAGATTTTATTATCAGTTCCTTTGTGCATCCATGCTTGAATCTTTGCGGTAAACACATTGGCATAAATAGAAACATATGTTACCAACTCCCTACCCCCCTAATGAACAGACACGCATCACACGCGCACATCAGACAGCAGACTTAATAAAAGACAAAAGGACACCCACAACTCTTGTGCATACTTGTGGCATTCACACCACCAACCTCAGGGCCCTCACAGTTCTTATAAACTTTTTAGAACTTTGTATATATAATTGATTTTTTTATCAGAATTGTTCACAGTGGTACATTATACATCTGAGAGAAACATCTGTATCAGAGCTTACACATGAGTGTCTTCCTAATCACACTTCAAAGACGGGACAAGTTGCGAACGATGATAGTTTTGTGTGTGTGTGTGTGTGTGTGTGTGTTGGAGGGGCTGCTTGTGACTGGAACAAGGGTGTCAGGAGCAGATGCAAATGAGCAGAGTGCAGCAGTGTAAAAACCAAATCAGAGAAAACGAGGGGGAGAGGAAGTGAGAGAGGATGAGGGAGTGTGTGGAGTTCACAGCCTGGGCTATTTTCACACCTGCAGCCACTGAGCTTGTTTTACACTCTAATATACGCACACGCACTCACTCACTCACACACACACACACACACACACACACACACACACACACACACACACACACACACACACACAATCACACACAAATACAGTACACACTCTCCTTCTCTCTCTGTCACACACACCGGATGACAACCTCATGACACGGCAACAACACACCACAGCACGCCACTTCTGTATCCACTCAATCACAGTCTTGCTAATCACATGCAAATTAATATCCCGTTGTCCTCAGGTCACATCCATCACGTTAACAACAACACCCACCACTTTGCTCGACTTCCTCACTATTCCTACAATAATCCAGAAGAAGTACTATGGCTCTGAAGCTGCGTGCTCGGGATCCAACGACTACTTCTGTCCAGCCTTGTAAGGCTTCCTCTTGGCATCGCAGCACTACTGATCCAACACTTCAGCAAATGACCAAAATTGGTGCATATTTTCTAATTTGAAATTATTCATCAGAGCCTATATTTCCTACTTCTCACACAACATACTCGTTTTTAATCATGATGTTTTGGTTTTATGTCCTGTGGGGTGGAAATTTTGTGCATCTTTTTTAATGTTATAAGTGCATGAAAACTAACTGCCATCTGCTTTTCTATTTGCTGAACACTCCGGGAAAAAAAATCTGTCCTCAAAACTCAGGGATTAGATTGCTCCAGAGCATAATTCAGACATATCTTTTTGATCATAGATTGGAATTTGATTGAAATTGTAGGCATAATGTGTACCTTTGAATTAAAGCAATTATTATTCCTTTGTGTGTGACATCAAAACTACCTCCGAGTGAATTGACAGTGTTCCTGTAAGCTTCAGGAAAATGATTGATGCGCCTGAGTTCGTCACAGTGACTTGCATCACAGTCTTTGAGATTTAATTTCATTTGAATACATCCATAATCATTATCGCCACTTTGAAAGGAAGCTATTACAACCATTTGCTGAGACTTCAAAATGTTTTACAACAGGCCTGAACCATCAAATACGAGTATAGCTGAATAGTCTTTAAATGCACTCATTAAGGCAATTGAATAATGTTGTGGTGTAGTGATCAGAAAGCAGCTTGTGTTCAACGACGGGTTAAATTATGAGGTGTGCTACCTTGAATACAGATTCCTCTTTAGTTTCTTGTGTGCTTTGTTTTGCCACATGTAGCACATTATTAAAAACACTTGAATAAGGTTTCTCCAGGAACTTTATCAGAGGACGTCTGAGGGTTATTTACAGTGGTAAAGACAGTGTTCTATATCATGAGAAACTCAGATCTGATTCATATCCAAGCAAATCAAAAGCCTTATAAGTTATATTGAAATGTGATACTGATTATAAATTTAATAATAATAAATATTAAGATATTCATGAATCAAATTAATCATCCTTGACAATCCTGTACGGCAGCAGGTTTAATGCAAACTTGGAATTTGGAATGTAAGCTTATAATATACAAATAATTAAATTATTCAGTCAACCATTATTTGTATGAATTTTTTTTCTAAGTGTATTGGTTAATTTATAACTCACCTTTTAAATGTTGTGCTAATTAGATATTTTTTAACATACTGTACAAATTAAGACAGATCAGCACACATGGACAATAATCAATGCATAACTATAATGTCATAGTAAATAATGAGTTTAAAATGAGTAATCAAATATTGACCTTAATGATTCTCATGAAAGTGACCATGGTTTTCATAATGATATAGTTTATGTGAAACTGTTTTCTTCTTTTGAAATAGTGACTATAATAGAAAGTTTTTAGAGGCATCACAATAAGACTTTTACTTGAATCATAAAGCAAAGATTTTTCTTCGTTTATTTTAATCATCATATAATTATTTTAAGTTATTATTTGCAGGTCATTTTCAAATAAAAATCCAATCATCTCTGGTATCATCTTATTTCTAGGTACTTGTGATCAAATTGGATGTTTTATCAGACCAGGCTAAAAAAAACATCATCATCTAAGGTTGTAGAGAGAAAATCCTCGAGATGCTTTAGTAAAGAGAAAATTATGATGTCAAAAAATAATTCTTGACATGACACATGTAAGGCCTCAGTAGTCAAAACCTCCCGATGCAGTAGAAATTAGCTCAGAGTTGTGAATGAGTAACATTCACCGCTCGCCTCAGTCCCCACCACAGGGAGGTTCCTGAGCAACACAACACCCACTGCTCTCATAAAGGTGCTCAGTGGTCAGCAGTACAATACTGGGGCTGTGTAGTGCACCCCCTGAACCTACCCTCAGTAAATAAACTGATCAGTAACCTAATAAAAAATATCCTGTTTACATCTTAATACCCAGTGTGTATCTGTAAAAGGCTGCAACTGAATGATACTTTATAAATAACCATTGCAATCGTACTGTGTATTTCAGGGGGAAAAGAGAGAAAGAAAAAAATGACACTCTTATGTCCTTACAGATCCTCTCACCCTCAATTATTATTTCCTTTACAAATGATTTCTCAGTTACAACATGTGGAGATGACCCAGCCTGCCTGTGAACCTTCTCTGACCTCCAGCAGTAGCTGCAGATATACCTCATCATGTAAAGAGACAGAAAGTTTCTCATAAGTTTAGCAGTAAACTGAAGATGTTATTCACTAGAACACAAGAAATATATGACCATTAACCTTTTTCATGTATACACACACACATATAGCCATATGGTACAGTAATTGTACCCTTTCAGCCCAGTGAAAAATCATATAGTTGTGGAGTTTTTTTACAGAATGTATACACTATATTGATATTCAGGCAGGAATAGAATTCAATATGTCATTCCCAAACATTTCCTCCAGAGAATCACTCCTTTCTCTATAATTTCCATAGAAATTTTGTGTGCAAATGCGGTAATAGACACATTTATAACATCAAAAGGATTCAATTTTCTTTTCAATCACATAACAGTATGAATAGCTTTTTCCATTGAATCTAACAACGAGAAGCCATTACCACACGCTAAAGGATGGGTTGTCGCCACTTGCTTTTATGAAAGTGTGTCAAACAATCTTTCATGTCTCACATTTGTTCTAACCAAACGGGGCCTGTCAAACAGGTTTATTTCTAATTTGTCAGGCAGGTCATTTTTATTTTCAACTGGTGTGTGCAATCATCAGTGATGTATACATACACTCTACATATACATCTCTTAATGCAGTGTTTTATTTGAGTCTCTTTAATACATTAACTCCTCTCCTAGAGACTACACAAAGTACTGTGATGACAACTGGAATCAGCTAATTGCAGCTGGTAAATTATTTGGAAATGATGACATGCAGAGTGAGAATGTGATTGCTACACACTGAGCATTTCGCTGGCTGGGGATGTGGCCAGTGTTCAAATAGATGGGTGATAAAAGCAAATATTTTCACCTCAATCGTGTAATGGCTCCGTTTGGAGCACTTTGTAGAAAAGGTTTGCAGCAAATGGCTGGAAAGGAGTGAGTTCCTCATCTTTCAACCATATTGTAGCTGGACCATTCTGCTCAGGTTTTTTGTGCTGCTGCACACGAATCAATTGATGAATGTAAGGGTCCGATCAACACATAAAAAAGAAACGATAGGAAATATATACTGTATATAAACTGCAGACTCAACTGTTACACTATGAACTCAATAATAATCTAATGCTGATAATATTGTATTTATGAAAAGGATAAGTTACCATTTCAGTTATAATCTTTTTCCAATTTTCTGTTACATTCAATATAATGAAATACCTTGTAAAATCACCACTTATCCTTTTCGACTACTATTATTCAATGATTCAACAGAAAGGTTTTAAATGTAATTATTGATGAAGTTTTCATCTTCATTCATGTAGTAATTTATGCATATATTAATTTGTCACCACCACCACATTAAATCAAATGTGTTTCATTGCCTCTTTATTCTACTCAAAATGTAATTAAAAGATTCAAGGAAAATAAAACAAGTCCTGTCAACACTTATTTCCAGTATTTTGTCTGTTCACTCCAATCTATATCAAACAAAGATCTTTCCTTTCAAGCAGCAATTAATCCATCAACATTTAACATTTCTTGATTTGGACAATAAGTGTGCATCAACATTGCAAACATGGTCACACTATGTCTCAGCGTGTTTTGAAGGATTCACTGGAGCCACACAAACCAATTTGTTATGTGACAGGCTCCTATCATTCAAATAAACACTCCGGAACACATTTCCTTAAAATTAATTTGGTTTTCACTGACATTTAATTTGTTTTACTCTCAGTTAAGTATAAGTAGTGGGAACTTAGCTGAAAACTTAGTGTATTATGGGATGTCAGCCAGCATTTCATATCCTCCACAATAAGTGTTGGTTATGGGGTTCAGCAACACAATAGCAAACAGCAAGCCTCAGTGATCCAAGTTTGCAGCATCAGTCAACTGGCTGAAATAAACTGTTTTTGCCGATGGGAAACTTTGGGGGTTTTATGTGTAATTACGTTTCTACATTTTACAGGGACAATGCATATTGATCACTAAAAGCATCACTAAAAATGAGCCAGTCTGAGTTACAGATGTTTTCCCTCTGCACTAAAAGGCATTGCTAATGTCAACCTCCTAATTGCAATAATAGATTTTAAATTAATAGTATAAGGTAGGAGGCAGCAATATGGCCAAAATTTTTATCAAGATAACGAGATATCGAGATTTTTGCGTCTGAGTGAAGTTTGTGGTTTTAAACTCTTCTTAATGCACAGAGAATGATAAACACTTGATGAACAGCAAAGTATTTTACAAATCTTGCACAATTCATGAGCATTATATCAATATATTGATATACATACTTCTGTAGTATTGGTGAAGATTATGTTGTGACAATTATTGTTGTCATTCTATGGCCCAGCCCTAATGTAAGGTGTCTGTAAAATTTAGATTTTACACATTGTATTGCCTAAATTGTCAGAGGGGACAACTGGACCACGCCATTATAAACTGGCAGTGTGAACACTGCCTTCAAGTTCTTAATGATGCTAGTGAAAATATAATTTCTTTAAGATTGATGTATATGATCGATGTATATGAACATTTTAAAAAAGTGGGAAGAGTATACATGGATCACCTGTTCCTTGTATATTCAGTGTATGTTTTGGGGGTATAAGTTTGGGCTTCTGTCATGTTACTCCACTTCCAGCTAATAAAACAGCTGTAGATTTAAAATCTAACTTTGATTTTAGGATAAACGTGCATATACAACATATAGCCTCTTATATTTCTTAGTGTTAAATTGGCAATATTCGATGTGGATATTTATTCCAAGGCTCAAAACAAGTCCATATCCATGAGTATGGATTCTATGAATTCCACAGAGAATTGGTTGGATAAGGGAATATCATTGTATCCCAATTATACAGTTGGAGCCAATTTACTCATTTATTTATGCGTCCCAGTGTGGCTCAGATACAAAGTCTGCTTTATCCCCAGCAGACGCCTCTGCTTAGATATTATTCTGGACTATTCTTTTTTTTTCGATCAAACAACTCAATGAATAAGAAAAAATTTGTAAGTGAATTGATGTAGTGCAACACAACCTAAAGACAGACTGTGATTGAATTTATAGATGTTTTATGTGAGCAATGAGGTTTTCATAATAGCATGAAACATCTCAATATCCAGGCACAAAGCTGAGGGACTTGAGCCCTCCAACTGAAGAATGCTACCACTATCTGCTGAGAGCCAATCTGAGGAACAGCTACACTTGATCAGCAATCAGACTTAAAAGCAACTATATCCTTTTTGAAAGATAAAGCTTGCAGATGGAAATGAATTAGAGTGTAACAGAAGGAAATACCAAGAGCATCACCAGCACAGTGCTCAATGTTGTTTTACATGTTTAATCAAATGCCACTGAAATGACAGTGTAGCCAATAAGAAATGCTGGCTGATGCAAAGAGAAACTAGTGGCATTGCTCTATCTGTTATATCGTTTTGCACTATAGGGGGCTAACAAATGTTTATTTATTTTAGTTAAATCTTCCCCATTTTCCTTGAGAAGGTTTATGGTTTTGCTACAGGAAATGTGTCCTTTCCAAGTTCCTTTGGTTGGTTCTGCCCAGTGGGATAGGCTTCCTGGAGCTGAGGGGAAACGTGAATGCCACTGCACCTGACAGCATGTTGACTTTAATTCTCATTGTAGTGACAGGGGAGGTACTTCAGAGTGGATAATTGTATCTTAGGTCTCCTGCATGCAGCTTATTACTGATTCATAGAGAACAGAATGAACTCCTTGTAAAACGTATAAAAATGCATTTAAGTGTCCATTCTCCTTTCCTAAAATCGCAGCTGCAGCTTTCTGCTTTTGTCACTTCCAGTCCTGCGCTCTGCCAGCTCAGCTTTTAAGGCTCTGGCAGGCAGGATGGAGCTTATATTTAACAAAGCTGACAGGCTGGACAGTAATGCAGTTGTCTGGGCTTTTATTTCTTACTTGGGATTGGATTTTGAAAAGCAACAGCACACTATAATGAAGTGCTTTCCGATGGGCTTCATATTAAAGTTGAAATGCAGCAGTGCAAAACCTGCTGCAACAAGACATACAGTAAAAGCCTGTCTTCATCGTCTGAAAGAGATCGCCAGGTAAAAACTGAATGTGGACCAACTTTGAGAAAGTTCTGGCAAAATGTAGTTCTACAATATTGTACCTACTTTAGTTGGAACTACCACGAAGGTGGTTTTGAGTTTTTTTGCAGGTGTCTGTCTGTCCATGTGAATTTCTTTCTGTCTGTCCACAGATTTTCTCATAACAGTGCATGGTGTATGATTTAATTTCATCACAAACAAAATGTACCCAAAATAGTTCTTTCAAGCACAGAACTTTAACTTTAAATCGTGAAACACGGTCTTAAATTCCACAGATCAGAAATGCAGGAAGGTCCTTTCCTCCGAATAACATTAACACAACAGTATTTAAATGTACTTCATAGTTATGCTGGGCGATAGGACCCAATATGTTACCACTGAACTTTTTCAATATGAAATAATTCTCTTGATTGAAAGTGGAAGAATCATATTGCAATAATTGTTACAATTTCATCAACAAGCTCTGCTACATACGTAATTTTTGTTATGGTTTTAGGATTTAGATCTGTATCAGCTTTTGTAATTTCAAACATGATGATTCTATTTTTACAAAGATCATTTTAAATACCAGATACCATAGCCTGGTACTTCTGGTCAAAATTGTAATTTGTTGTATGTGAGGTACTTCTGCCAAACAGCTTTGAAATTACATCAAAATGGCTTTTCAGTCAAATAAGAACACAGAGGTTTACTGGTTACCAATAACTGGGGGGCAATGGAAACCCAGCTGCCAGGCAGCTGGTCCTCATCATGTTCACTTATGGGGACACCCGCAAAAGCAAGCCCCAAGAAGATGACAATGTACCACACACTACAGCTGGAAGCCATCACGATTAAAAGTTGAGACTATGTGCTTTCTATCCTAAGCTACCCCCCCCCCCCCCGCTCTCTAGGCACAGTCTTTCATATGCTCATGTAAATGTGTCCGTCCCAATTTGTTATTTTCATTTCCCACAGATAAAGGATTTAAACAGACATTTTCTCCTTAACTGAAACCCAGCTTTAATCGATTTAGCCTTTTGATTGATCAGTCATGAAAATACATGTGTCATTAGATTGATCTTATCCTCAAGCCAATTTCACTTGCTGTGATTATTTGATTTGACCTTAGGCTACAGTACATCACAGCCCCTTTGTGTGACACATGTTAAGACTCCATTACAAGAGATGCATTCATAACAACTCATAGAGTTTTCTATTTTTTAGGTCACCAACAAAAAGAACACACCTTAAACGATGCAGCTGATATAGTTCTAGGACGAAGCGGAATATGAGTAAAAAAACTGCCAATACAGAAACAAGAAACAGATAATGATCACATTTTTGTCAGAGGGGGCAATGATGAATGAGAATAGCCAACAACAATTGCTTCAATAGGGAAATAGGAAATTACTAAGTATCCTCTGCCTAGTCCATTAATGTGGCTGGGACATGAACCAAGACTTCCTGAATTGACAGGAAGCCATACACATGTTGCCACCGAGTGATAGAGTGTGTACAGGAAAAGGGCGGGGCTGGTGGAGGCTTGTGGACCTGGCATGCCCAGACAAAAACATTGTGTGATGAGCGCCACCGAGTGTGTTCAGAGCCTGCGATGGCCATTCATCCACACCAGTCAGGCCTCCATGGCAGTGATTAGCATTGTCATCCTCATTTCCAGGCCCTCTATGCAGATGGCCCGCATGCTGGAGGTGCCAACATAAGAGTGGCTGTTCTCTCTCACATAATCACTCTCTGGCCTCTGCTCTCATCTGTCCTCTTTTTATTTCCATAAAAAAGTATTTTAGGAAAATTTGTATGGCCATTTTATGTTCCTTCATTATAGCTCTGTATTATCAGGAATAGACTTGCCAGCGCCTGTGCACTGATGAATGTTTCTGTGCTACTGGTGACGCAAATGTGGTGTTTCTTTTGAGTTACTCATATTGGCAGCAACATTTGATCTTTTTAATCAAGTAAAATCAGTTTTATGCTGCAATATAAAAACACACAGTTGTAGAAGATGACAGTTTAGCACAGCAGAGGGAGAGGTCTGATCAGCACACAGCCTGGGGCACTACAGGGCTGCCGTGGGCTCTTCGCAGACTCTGTAGATATACACAGCAATTAGGCCCCACTATGCGGCCTGTGGAGAAGAAAGTACTGCAGACAAACAGGACATGACATGTCAGTTTGATACCACATCACCACGCACAAATCTCTGATATATTCATCGAGAACCTTTGACATCAACCTTCGACTAGTCTTGGATTGTTTTGCTCATCTATACTTTTACTCTCTTCCCCGTCTCGTCCTCTGCTTTGCCTTCCTCACCCCTCCTCTCATTTCAAAGCCAAGATTATAGGCCTAATAATTAAAGCAATTCTGTATGGACTGGAGAGCTCCAGAGCATCTGTGTGTGTCAGATTCTTGACATGATACAGAGGGACAGCACAACTATTAAATATCCATCATGCCATGCCACATCAGTTCTAATGCAATCAGAAACACATGAGTACATCGGCTAAGTCCCCTTCCATCCACAATGATTAAAGAAGTCTTTAATTTCAAAGACAAATAAAAAATGCAGGATCATTTGATCAAAAATGTAAATGACCTGTCTCTTTGCATGACATTTACCAACGACAGAGCAGGAGCTAATACGAAAGTCTGCACACTATTGTGAACAGTAACACAGGGACTACCATGTTCTCTTGATGACCATTATTCTAATGGGATGTTGACTCCCATGCTATTTGCTCTATAATTATCCTTCCTTTTCATCCAACACCTTTGAGAGATAAACTTCATGCTTACAGACGGCACACGGACATAGAGGACAAGAGTGTAATCTTGCCACTAAAACGCACATATGTGATGCAATAAAGGGGACACTGTCTCCCGATGATAGCAACTCCCCTGTGAAACTGTACTGAACCATGTTTGAGTTACAAATATTGCAGATAATTATGTTATAAGTGTGGAATACTATTGTTTGTTAAACTAATACGGGAAAATTATTTTTATAATCGTTATCAGACAATCGAGAAGTTTACAGCTCAAGAGTAAAATTGACATTTAAAGTTTTTATAAATCCAGTTTCAATGTGGAACTAAGCTATAGAGAGTGCTTCCTCTTCAGAGGCAGTCTTCAACTTTCTTTCTCCGTTCTCCTCATTAATTTGAAATAGGCTAATTATTTTTACTTGTCTTGATGATGATAACTATGTAATGCGTCAAAACTATCAAAATGAATTAATCATTATAATTAGTAAGGGATACTCTGAGATAAATATATCCAATGTCTCTTCCTCCTCAGGCTTTGGACAATCCCAGAAAAATACTCTAGAACAAAAAGAGATTTGACTCATTTGGACACATATATTCCAATATTAACCCAATAAAGATCTTGTCCAGTTTCTAATGACCTTAACCTGCATACAGTCGCACTTTGGGGTTTTAATAGCATTTTGCAGAATCGATGAACGGCAGTCATCAACTGCTTGGCGACATCAAGCCCTGGATTTGAGTCTAAACAATATGGCAGGCAAAACAGAGAAGGAGCAGATTTGGAGTGAGGGGGGAACCGTAGTTATGCGTCAATGTAAACACAACAATATGAGTAATCTCTTTCTCAAAATAGGGTCAAAAGTAGCATGAACATTGTAAACATAGTCATTGAGAAGTCCAAAATTAAGTTTTGAGAAACACTGCAACAATATGTCCCGTTTCTACTTCAATGTAAAGGGATAAAGTACATAAGAGCAAATTCACTTGGCATTAAATGACATTTGAATTTGACAGCAAAGGCGGAAGGATATACGACAACACAGTTAGTTTGCAGGAACCACTGGGGGATGTCAGAACTGGCTCACATTCAGCGCAGCCCACCACCTCCATTGCTCTCATGTTTATGCAGAGAAAGACGCTTTTGATTCTTCAGTGAGGGTTTTGATTTGGTGCTGAGTGTCTGCTGGCAGCCTTTCAACACTGCTTCAGACTCAGGCATTTACTAATCAAGCTCAGGTGGGGCAGGGCATGGGCGTGAGTGTGGATGACAAATGTAAGGAGCTGGTAAAAGGATTATTTGGGAGGCGGATCACCTTTTTCACTGAGACAGTTTTCCATGGTCCCTTTTCTCATCCCTGTTTTACCCCACAACCCACAACCCTTTGCTTGATGTACATGTAAGAGCTGTCTCTGCCAAACAGAGGCACTGGGAGCATTTGGGAAGGCTGATGAATAAATTACTTATTCACACAAACTTGATATAAACAACTTTAAAGTGCATCTTTTTTGTATCCGAAGATCAGAAAGTGCCTTGTCAACAACTCAAAACTGGCATTGATGCAAGTTCCTCCAAAAGTTTCTGGGAGTTATAAAATTCCCAGTTTTGACAAAAGCTTTACTCATGATAATGTCAAGAGCAGAACTGTAAATACCAATGATGAAGTATTCTTCTGAGGGTTAATAAAGTAATAAGTGAACAATTCTCAACCTGCAGTTTTTTTAAACTGCAGGTTGAGAATTGTAATGTAGTAATGAGTAATGTACTATTTTAACTTCTTAACATCTAATGATGTTCTTGTAAAAATAAAATAAAGTTTGAGTTCATCATTTAAAATTACAATACAGTTTTTGTAAATGTATTTATTTCCCTTGTTTTTCCTTCTACCTTCAACATGGGGGGGGTCAATCGATAGTCTGTTTGTATGTATTTGTTGTGTAATAGTTCTGTAAATTTTATTTTCAGTTAATTAAGTCCAAAATCCTTGTAAAGAGATACTTCAAATATCTTAATTTACTGTAGTCTAATGACAAACTACTATGAAGACTTGTATTGTTTTCTACCCTAAATTTACAGAAGCAAACATTATCCCTGATTCCAAGTGTGAGTGTGACATATACTATTGTTTAGAAATGAATGGAAACAGTTTCACGTAGTGAGTGGCATCTGAGGTCAAACACAGGGGTACAATTATTCGGGGCGGGGGTGCCAGACTACATTAGCCAGCGCTTCACCTAGAGATCTCACAAATGATCTACTGAGCCTGTCAACTGCAGGGTGGGGGTGAGGGGTGCAGGGTAGCAAGTCAGTTAACATGACGAGGGAGCCACACAGATAAATCACAATTCACTCAGGGAGCAGTCACACTCAATGACATATTCACTGGCTGGCTCTACAGCTCATTTGATAACGCTCTTGCCACGCCATTCATTTCTCTGAAGGATGAAAGGGAGGCAGAAAATGTCATCAGCTCACTGAGGCAGGGACGCCAGTGACTCAGAATAAAGAGGGAGGGAGGTGCCTCATAATTAATTAAGTTTTTTAACCCTGCTACAGCCAGAGAGACATCCCACTATTTTCCAGGGGTCTTTCAATTAGACATGCGTTGTAATTAAATGCTGTGTCACAGTGCTGTTGGAGCTTGCCAGATTTATGTCCCAGGATAAGTTACTGCCATTCGTTATTATGATGGATGGCACAGCGTAAAACGAATATTGTTAGGGTCCCTTAAGGGAAGCTGCAGCAATTGCATAATAATAGAAATATCTCTTCTTGTCACCTCTCACATTAACCATACTGAAACTGTTGTACTTCAAACAAAGGTCTGCATTTTTTTGCAAAGAGGATCAATGACTTTAAACTTAAACATCTGAACACAAATTAATGAAAATTCAAAAGGTAAGATACATAACTTCACTTTGTAAAAGTTGTGCTACAAGTTAAAGAGCGGCTGTCTCAGGCATTTTTCAAAATTAATACATTGTTCATGCAATATCTGCTAAATTGGTCACTTCCATAGCCTGTATGTAAAAAGGGACGACACATCTCCACTTTGTCCAACTGTACATAAATGAAGCCAAAATATCCGGAACGAACGCTGCCGTCTTTCGCTGAAGTAACCATTTGGATTGATTCTGCGCAGTAGTGACCAGGGGATGGAGCCTTAGTAGTGCAGTCTCACTTATACATGTGCTTGACCAATCACAAGTGAGCCTAAGGTGTCAATCATGACGTTTTACCTTTTCCATAGCATAAAATAACTAATTAAAACCAAACTTACCAGAAAGTTGTAATATTAGTATAAGTGTGATAAAAAATACCTAAAGTGGCAATAACCACGTTTGAGAGGGAAAAAAAGTGATATGTTCTTTGACCTCTAACTTTAGTCCACGTCCGTCTGCTAACCTCGAGGAGGCTTGGTTATGATACTGCAGCCAACCACCAGGGGTGCTTTGGCATCACTTTTGGGGGTCCTGTCGTCCAGCTTTATTGACACTCTGTGTTTGTTCCTAAGATGTAGCACAGTATCAAAGACTGCTCACCCTTCTCGCCGATACCCTTTTCTTACGAGTAAAGAAAGTGGGTGAGAGACAGAGTGAGAGTGGCTCCTAGGTACCCAGACCTCACTATGTGGATCACTGTGAGGCCGGTACAACAGAGGCAAGTCAGACATACATCTTGTACCTCCAGGACACGTTGTCATCTTAACAGCACAACTTTTGTGTCAGATGTACTTTGAAGTCTATAATGCCCTTCTCACTTCAGAAAACCCCATGGTCTCCCATTGGTGTCTATGTATAGCCTAAGATCACACATACTGTGTTGTTTTAGTTTGTCTAGATTGCCACACACAACAAATTGGACCAGTTCTATGTATTGCATAATATTTAGAGTTCTTCAGAGAGAAAAATAAAGATAATGCTTAAAGATAGTATTTCCTTCCATTTGTTCCTGTCATTTTAAATTGATGAATTGTTTACCCTGCATTAAAACACTGGCAACTGGACAGAGCTTTTTTTTTTTTTGCATTCACACCAATGGTGGCCGTGCTTAAAAATCAAGCACATGAAGCTGGTATTTTAATCTGTTGCAGTTTAAGTGAACCCAATGCAGAGATTGCTTTTTCTATAATGCCTGTTTTATGTGTATCTATAATTTTGACTTGGCCAGTGGAGGTAAGGATAAGTAATGTCCTCAGAGCAATCAACAGACACCATGAGTAAGACATTGCATCGACTTGGGTAATTTAATCTGTTTTCCTCCTAAGTAGGTCAAAGGAAATTTATATCATAACATAAACATCTGATGCGGCATTTGTAATGGAGACCCCAATCCTCTCCACTCAGCCTGTTCTGCCTTTTCTGTGGTTTTGAGGGCACCTGCCAAACACTCACTCTTCTGTTTTAGGTTTAAAGGTAAATGAGACTGTTAACTGTGATCAAACAATGTTCTATGGGTCCTTAAAAGGGACAGTTCGCCCACATGACCACAGGTTGTATTTTCTCCTGCACCAAGTGGAATCCAGCCAGGGAGATACTTTAAGTTGTGTGTGCCCAGGTCTTGAGATATATGTCATACTGTATATGGGGAGGGCTTTTCCCTCTATTCTGGCTTCCTCCACTGTCAGTTTTAAGACTGGAAAACAAACCAATGTAAGTTGGGGAGGTCTTTAGATGACTAACGTGACTAACGACAAAGAAAGCTGCCGCTAATATGGATGGTATTCTCTCTAAAAGAAGAACTTTACATTCTCATGTTTTCTTATGTTTGACATTAGAGGATTCTAATTTCATATAAGATTGTATCGAATAAATAAAATGTCTTTTATTTCAAATGTGAAACATGAGCGTTATGAATTCTACATTTAGGAAAAAAAGCTATAAAACCACCCTGCATGCACGTTCGTCCTTTCCACCACGCTGGTACAACATATACACAAAAACAATCCTCATCAAAAAGTCTACTCCACAGCACAACTAGAGGTGAAAAAACCATTGGGCACCTTTAATACCATGTGCTACACTTCCGTAAAGCATATATGGTATTTCCCCTGAAAGAATGAATGCAACAGGAGCCATGGCCCCTTTTCTCCTCTTTTTCAACTGCTTTATTAAGAGGCACTTTGTCACTGTTTTCCATCCTTGCTTTTTTTCTTGCTGTCCAACTTCCTGGTTGGTTATCAATAAAATTGCTGTACCCTGTAATAGACTTTGCCATTAGGGAATCCACACAATAAATGTTGTAATTCCTACTGTCATGAGGGCAATGAATGTTCCATGTTTTCCTTTTTTTTTCCTTTTGCTTGTTTCCTACATGTAGAGGGCAATTTACATGGATACATTAATGTAACTGTCATGTTCTATCCAAGAGCACTGAAGCAGAACTGCTAAAAGACAACCAAGCCACAGTGCTGATGCTCAGGGCTCCAAAGATTGAGCAGCAATACAGAGTTAAAGGAATTAAGCAAAGAATTCCCCCATTCACCAAGAGACAAGAAGAAAAAGGAGACATTTAAACAACACTTAAATAAGCCTCACCTTGGAAATAAATGATGAAAATAAGGAACTCATTTATGAATTTTGTGTGTTGTAGGGAAAGTGAAAGAATATATTGTCTAACTCTACAGCATCAGTTTCTATTAATTCTCTCCATGGCATATTGTTGTCTAAATAAGTGGATAGAAAATTACTATATCAAACAAATTGCTAGGTTAGGTGTAAACGTACCAACAACAGTGGTACTGCAGAGGTTCTACTATTGCTACTCGTAATGCTGTTTTGCTGTTTTCCGGCTGAATTCTCCACTTCATCTGTGGATTATTTTATTTCTGAGAACGAGAGGTGGCAGGGGAGCTGGACAGACAGTAAAAGGGCTTTGGGAGACACAGTAGAGAAACAAGGTCTTGTACCTCTGTATAACATGCTCAAAATCTGCCTCAATTTCACCAGGGATCCTATACAAGCACAAGGCAACACTAAATTGAAGGTCAGTGTGGTCTATTTTTCACAGCAGTTTACTTCTGGAGTGAACAACACCCAACAAAACTGTACAAGGCACTTCAGGTTCACACTCGTTTTGTAGGAATACTGCATATATTACTCAAAAGATTAAAAAACATTTAAAGTTTGTTTCCATCTTATGAGAAGTGCATTTCCCAATCAATCTCTTAAAAACAAAACCTTACATTTTAATTTCAGGGATCCACTACTAAATGTAAATTGGTGTAATTTAAAGAGGGAATATTTCACCAATTAGGTTTATCCCTCAAACAGAATGACACGGCAATATGAGTCTATACAAATACAATCTGAATTGCTAACAAACTGAACTACCACATTTTCCTTAAATTTAAGGAGGTGAGACTCAAAAGTAAAAATCTGCATCTAAAAAGGGTGGAAAATTACAGGAAAAGAGTAGCAGATTGCTTCCAAGGGAAAAACGTACTCCATGCTGTCAAAAGCTTTTTTTTATTTTAAAAGGATCCTTAACCTAATTGTCCATTAGTCATTTTCACTTTGTTCCAAAGTCAATTTTTACAGAAGCATATAAAGACAAAATAATGACCTACGGTTGAAATCGTTTCATTTTCCTGCGCACCCATCTATCAGCAGCACACAATGTGTCAGGTCTGTAAATCTTTTGTCATTAATAATTCATTAATGCCTTCTTCATTAATTCATAATCGTTTTGGAGGTTTGATCCTAATTGCTTGCTATGATGTTGAATTGGATCACAGCCTGTGATCAATTAACTCATTTCTGCAAGTGACCAGTCGCTATTATATAAACTGTTAACACTTTTAATGGCAGACACTGAGGGCTTGAGTTCAATTGAGTGCCACAATACGTGCAGACTGAATATAAGAGATAATATGCACTGACCAGTTGCAACATTAGAATCACTGACAGGTGAAGTGAAGAACATGGATTATTTAATTACAATGGCAACTGTCAAGAGCTGGGACATATTTGACAGCACGTGAACAGTGAAGTTGTTGTTTTGGAATGAGGGAAAATGGGCAAGTGCAAGGATCTGACTGATTTTGACAAGGGCCAAATTATGATTATATTACTGGATGACTTGGTCAGAGCGTTTTCATAATGACCGGTTATATTCAACAGGTAACACCTGGCAACAAAGTCAATGGTGCCTAAGGCTCATTGATGTACCTGCGGAGACAAGATGCAAGATGGGAAAAAGACAAAGCCAGTAGAGGCAATGTGATGTTCTAGGCAATGTCCTGCTGAGAAACCAGGGTCCATCCATTCATTCAAATAAATGTTACATTGACAGATACCACCTACCTTAACATTGTAGTACATCTCTTCATGGTAATTGTATTCTGGTATAATGATAGAAATTGCAGAGTGTGGCTAACATAAGCAATGCAGTTTCCACATGACCGTGTTGGATGAGGTTACACATTTCTCAGGCCGAGTGGTCATATGCCACTTTATTCTGACACTGTCTGATACAACTATATTTAAATCAACTATATTTAAATCTTTTAGATCGAAAATACTGCCTAACAATGCTGATGCCAAATAGCAAGGATAGCATAACATTCAAAAGTCATTGAGCCGCATGTCCCTAGCTCTGGTCATCAGTGCATGATTTCCTTTAGCACTCTTGAATTATTGTTACTTTAGTTTAAAATGTAAGCTTTTTTCCATTTCTACATCTCCTTTAGTATAATCATCAAAATCATGAAGCTAGCGGCAACTGCATACATTTTCTTTACAACAGGTAAGGCAAACCTAGCACCTAAAGGGTTACATTTACCTTTAGCACTAAACAACATTCTGAGTTGGAGCAGAATCGTTGTAGTGGTGAGAAAACAAACAAACAATCCTTTGTGGATAATAAAGTCAAAATGAGGATTATTTGGGGATTTCAGCCTGTGTAAAGTCCACCCAGGCTTACACATAATGTTGTTACTCTTTTAGTTTTTTGCAGTATAAGCATTATAGCTGTTTGTAAACAAAACAAAATCCTACTGAATGCAACTTTAATAATGATTTACACAAGCAAAACACTGGGCAACCTTCCAAAAATTTTTACATTTTTACTTTAGTTATTTATATTTTCTTATTGCAGATAGTGAGAAAGTAAGAGGAGGTGTGGTGTAGAGTTCTTATTCATAAAAACAACCTTTAGTAATGGGCCTCTGTTTACATGATGCATATTAAATATTACATTGCAACACGTACATTGTTTCAGTTTTGTAACAATTACATATCACTCACTGATCAATCCATTTTACTTTTATGTTAAGAAAATTGAATGTCATAAACACACACACACACCAATTATTGTACAAATTTCATAAGCATTTTATTCTATTTTTCATTGTGTAGTGCTGTCCAGTCCTGTGTCCCTTTGTTCTTATTGTTAATTTCTGTACCTGAAAGATAACAACTGTGTGCTAGTTCCACATTGATTAAAATCCCTAGAGTTATTCAATCTAATCTGTTGGAGATCAAATGCTGCCACCAAGATTTTTCTTCTGTAATTTGAAAATATAAGTAAATAACTATTTTAATTTCTGAGAACCAACATATGTTGATAAACAGTATTTCATAAAATCATAATAACTGATTGAACTGTATAGACCTAGCTATATGAAATCATGTGTTAATATTTGGTTTTATACAATGTCACTTTCTCATTCTTATACATTCACATCAACATATAAAGTTCAACCGGCTTCATTACTGTATAGCACATACTTTCCTTTACCCTGAAGAGAAAAGAAGATAGAATAAAAGAAGCCTCTACCTTCATCTGATTTAAAATGAGCTTCTTTGAACACATCACTTAAATGTAATTTAGTGTTTTATATGAGATATATTCAAAATCAACTATAATAAACAAAGCTTACTTTCTCCATGAAATCCAATAAAACTGAGTGCATGTCACAGAGCTCCTGACAGCCATGACTTCAAAAGCATATGGTTGGAGATGAATGCAGGAGTAGGGAGGTGGAGGGCATGATTAGCAGCCCACTTGGCTTCTCTCCCTGTCATGTGTGCTGTATATACATAGCATCAGTCACCTCCTCATCACCTAATTAACTCCTTCACCTTTACACAACAAAGTAGCATCTACTTCAAACTGCTCTGTCTGACTGATCTGACACAAATGCTTTATGAGTATTTTGGAATGAAAGATGATTTTGAAGATGCAACACACATTCCTAATAGCCATCAAATGCCTCAACGGCTATTTCTTTTTTAAGATGATTAAAGCTGTTAGTGGATTTGGGAGGTTTACCTGACCCAAATGCTGGCAATTTTCAAAAAAATGAAAATAAAAGCCAAGTTTAGGGTTGCGAATTGGGCATAGATGTACACACGCACGCGCGCACACACACAGGCTTGCTACGCTTTGTCTTCACACTTGCGTCAGTCCAGCAGCAGGTAAAACTTCTGCAAATTATAGCCTGAGGCCAGCCTTTGCTGCACAGTGTTGGATGCTGCGCGGTACTGTCTGCCTGCAGTTTGTGAAATTTCTGTTTTTTCTTGGGGAGCTTTTTTTCCTTACTCATTTGGTAGAAGTTGCTTTCCACAAGCAGTTTACATTGAACAATGATTCTTTCTGACAACTTACATGTGCTAGAAATTAACATTTGCTCAGTATTTTGTTGATTTTTGAAGTTCTGCATTCGGTTGCATATGTTTCAATTTTCTCATTCAAAATACTTGTGTTGTTACACTGTAACACATAGATATATTAATTTATATATTGATTTAATAATGGTCTCCACAGGGCAAATCAAGAACACACTGACAGGATTATAAATAACCTGGTTTCAGAATCGCACACAAAGAGATGTGTCTGGCCATCTGGGCTGCCTTGGCTTGGTCATTGATAAAAAAAAAAAAACATTGATAGAAATATGGACGGATGACATGAGAGGAAGATCATCAGTAGAGACAAAAAAAAAAAGTAACCCCAGAACATTTTTTATTAAATTAAATTATTGTGATTAATCATTTAACACGCCTGAGCAATGAATTTCTGACACTCACTTTCAAGCTGATCTATCAGAGGTCATTGTCCAGTAAAGTCAAACAGAGCAACGTGAGCACAGCCCAGACCATTACAAACCCCGTTGTAGATGCTGGTTTCAGGTCAGTACATTGGAGTATTGTACTCACACTGTGCTGGCAGAGAGTAGGAAACACTGTCTGTCTAGATAAATAGATTTATGATACCCCCGTGTCAACGTAATCACAATGTCAAAATGTCAATATCCATGCTACAGTTTCACACATGTTATGTTAATTTCTATGGCCTACAAGAGGGTACAACAAAGGGAAAACCCTAAGATGAGAGTTCACTATCACGTTTTGCTGTCATTTATGGTCGCACCAGCTTCTATGTTGTCCCCCCGTCTATCTGACTCACGGTATGCACACATGCACACAAACACACAGCTGAGCAGAGAGAGCACGGTAGACACAGTGAACCAGGTTAAGTTACGGGAAACCAACAGCCCCTTGAAGCCCTCTGAGGACCTGGGGAAGACCCTGCTAAAATCCCATTTCTATCAAAGTGTGATGAGCACTGAATTAAACACAGCCACACATGTTTATTCATGTAGCCTGTGTAATTAATAGAGAGAAACTGATTAGTGGTGATAATATTAATTAACAGACTTCCCCATGAGCCTGGCCCTTGAGGTGACATTGAACTATACATGATATCATGCCAAGCAGAGTAAAAAATAAATGCAGTCAAAGCCTAAAAGACCAAAGCAAAAACTCAGCAGTAATTTGTGATGCATATAAAAGACAGAGAAATGAAGCAGCGGCATTGATAGTGCAGGTCAGAGGAGGTTAATCAATACAATAGGTGAATAGGATACAGACTAGACAACTTCAGTCTGATGCTAACAGCAAATATAATAAGTCTGTTATGTATGATAGACATGCAATGCATTTTGCATGAAAGATTTGTATGCGTGTACATTGCGTTAATAATATATATCAATGTGAGCATGTCTGTGTTTTGGTGAAGGTTGGGGGGTCTGTGGGTTATGTGGGTGATCTAGACCTGATTTCATTCTCCAAGTGTGCAGGATCTGCTTGGCATGCTCCGCGTCTCCTTTCTCCCTGCTATAGGCTCTGCTGGCTATAGCTTGTGGCGCTCCCGGTGGAGTAAGCTCTTTCCACTAACAAAATGCAAAATACAAAATTAATAAAAACACCCTTTGAAACTGACAAATATGCCTCAGGCAAACTATCGGCCCGCCGGCTGCTTAAAATTTAATCAGTATTTTTTCTTTATTTATTTATTTTCCACGGCCATGCTCATCTTTTTAATAACATGTTGCTGAGACTGTCTGTATACAAAGTTTTCCTCTGTCAAGAATTACATAGGGCCTGTCAGTTCATGGTCTCTCTCCCTCAGGGGGTTTCCAGAAAATAAGCCAAGCAGACTTATTTTATCTTGTAACCTTAGTACTTGTCCTCCTCTAAACTGGGCTTCTCCTTAGTCCTTGTGGCTATCACAGTGACCTCCATCCTGAGTGGGGCTATCTGAGGACGTGGAGATCAACTGACAGTCACATTACTCAGATATGGTGGAATTCCCTTGCATTGTGTTTTAGCCGTGGATGGCGATGAAGGGGGCAACTAAAATGGTGGAATTGTTGATGTTGGAAAGTAACACTGAATTCCCTGATAACTCTCCCATACTGATTCAATATTCATGCACTCATTTATAATTTAATTAGATTAACACAGGGTTTCAGTGTGAGTGATGACAGACCGTCAAACACTCATCTAAGTGTCAATCATGCTCTCCTGCTGAATCCTAATCTTCGCAGTGATAGAACAAAGAGGCAGAGAGCAGAAAAATATTTACAAACTTGGATCCTTTTTATTGTCTCTGCTACCCTATGTTTTTACTTTATAAGTAGTTGAATTATTTCTGTTTATAGAAACATAAGACACTAAACTGGTGCAGTTGTGTGTGTTGGTTTGGGGACATCTCTGTCTGTCATGTGATACTTTTAATAGCTTTTAGTTGTTTGTGGATAGAAAAACATAAATCTAACTCATCACTAAAAACAACCACAACTGCTGGTTTAACGATTCTGAAACCAAGATTGCAATACAAGGTCGAAAATCTCATACCGTGACCCAGGGCAACAGTGACCGGGGGCTGAACTGCATGTGTATTACAGACTTACTATTCTTACAAAAATATAATAAAAATTACACTTAACACTAAGACACATGTCAATCACAAAAAAGGGCAAGCTGTATGTGTCATGTGACTATTTTGCTCCAAATGTGTGTTAAAAGTTAGGCCAGTTTAATAAGATGAATAATAACCCTCAGATTGCAGATCCCCACATTCACGCGCAGTATAGGAATATTTTGTTTCTTCCCCATAAAAATAAAACTGAGGCATCAACCAAAGCTCTGAAATGAAGGTTCTGACTGAATTGTAGATTTCAAGAATCAGTAAACCAATAAACTTGGGTTATGCCAACATTAATGTTGGTCTGTTGACATTGAGCCAAGAATCATGATTATACCATCTGTCCATTGCAGGACCTTGCAAGTTAAACATTGGCTCAAAGTCATCTTGGATTATTACGATTAAACTGAAGAGTGTGTATTATCTCCTTCAGGAAAAGTTCCCTCCATGGCTTGTAAACTCAACTCTTAAAAAGTGTGTCAGGCACTGTCACTGAACGAAGGAGTTAACCAAGACTACTAAAATAACCAAGACTGCACAACAATCTCAAGTTACAGATGAGATAAAACAGGATGCTACTTCATTGTTTTATAGGATATCAGTGTGTGAGATTTAGGTGAAAGGGAGCTATTGGCACTATATATAATTAATCCTATAAATAATCCTAGTGATATTTTCACTAATGTGTTTCATCTAAATTGTACGAATAGTTTTTTTCTTCACCCTAGAATGGGCTTTTTATATTTAAATACTTTATAATTGCATCAGGAGCAGGTCCTCGCTACTGAGGTCGTCATGTTTTTTACAGTAGCCCAAACTGGACAAACAAAAAACATTTTGTGTTTTTATGACAGCTGAAGGCCACCACAGGTTCTCTTTCACGTTTGGAAGGGGAGGGTGAGGTGGGGGGTATTCAGCTGCAACATGCAACTTCACCACTAAATTCTACACACTGAACCTTTAAACAGCAAAACACAAAACGAGGGCTATGACAGTCAAGTATTCCATTCTAACTCAGGAAAAATATATGTGTCATATATTAACTGTCATTTATAAGGTTTTTGATACGTATAAGTGCTGCAAATTGTTAAATATCACTGATTATGTTGAGAACACTTACTTAATTCCATTGCAGATCTTTTTGATATTCATTTCTTTGAGCTTTAAGTCACACTATCTTTTTGTAGTTTCAAAAGAGGAAATAGTTTGGTCATTTAGTTTTGTGTGTCTCTGATTAAGTGATGGCCAGGTGTTGACCTATGCAGCCATATTCAGATTTCAGATTTCTACAATAAAATCTTATCTTCTATGTTTTCATAATTGGGAAAAGAAAATATTATATAGATAATATTATGTACCCATGAATACAGTCTTGAGAGATTATTCGTATCTTCTTACCTATACAAAAAAATCTCCTTTTCATGTTAACACAAAATGCAGATTGTCTACATTACATTTAACATTAATTCAACAAATTATTCGCTTCAAATCTACTCTGAATAGCAATTTTTTTCCCAATGTACTTTCTTGAATTACACCCTGAAGGACACCAGTCTCTTGTTCTTACACATAAGTGAATCTGAATCTGAGATAAATTCGCTTTGGCAGGTTTTTCTCCTCGGTGTAAAAAGCTTCCAGTTTTCTGCATCTTCTTCCTCTTCTTACTTTCTTAGTTATTAATTGAGATCATGAGAGTCAACGCTTTCAGCAGAGGACTGGCTCAAGACAAGAAATGCTTGAACTTCTTTGCCATAAATATTAACAAGCAATATATTATGCATATTATTCTTTAAATACCATATAAAATGTGTTTTTTGTGACTAAATCTTAATTTTGCATATGCTTTTAAGTAATATGCATTAAATAATAATTACCATTAAATTGATGGCAGAGGCAGCTATGGTACTGTCAATCAAATTTGTGCAAACCCCCTCTGACACTTTCTGTCTCACTTCACTTCCAGCTGCCAAGCCATCATTGTTCACGCCAGCGTCTCAGAGTGCAGCAGAATCAGCACATACTGTACCCTGCTGCACTTTCCCATCCCGACACTTACTACGGGTTATGAAGGTCATTAAATGTAGTATAGATATTTTTTCACCGAGGAGAGTGGAATTAATCTAGAAGTGCTGCAATATTCACCATGTTGTCACTATGTGGACGGGGTTAGAAGACGACAGGGCAAATGTTCTTTCCTGTGGTGATCTGCTAAGTTTTGAGTTGCAAGGAGAGATTTTAAAACACTTAAAAAACTTGATCATTACCTCCGCCAAGTTTTCATTTTTGTTTGCAGGAATAAATAGAAAGCTAATAAACCCATTTTCTTGAAACTTCGGTGGATTATGGTGGGGTATGGTCCAAGAAAGAAGTCATTACATTTTGGCTCAAATCTGGAAACAGGGGAAGATCTGGGAATTTGTATCACTTTTTTTAATGTTTAAGTTTAACCCAAAGATCTTTTGGATTTAGATGTGGTTTCATGAGGGGACTGTTGGGCCCTGGAGGAGGTTTGCACACTACCAGGTGCCCATTTTGTACATTCTATAGCCACATGACAAGGTTAGAGGCAACATTACACATCATGCTAAGTGCTTGTTGGATTATCAAGCAGTGTACCGTACAGTAACTAGGTAAAGATCAATCCCCCTAACTATTTTTCATTCATTATGCTAATCTGCTATTTCATCTGCTAGCTATCAGCATTCTTCACATGGCGAAATTTTTATATATATATATAAATATCTCTGCATTACTTGTTGCCCCCTGATCTAGATCCACACCAAAGTTTAATGGGTTCTTCTCTGACCCACACTGGATTTCCAAAAAGTTTCATTTAATCAGTAGCTTTTGTGTAATGCTGCTAATCAACACACAAACAAACAGCAATGATAATACAATCTCTTGTTTGGGTAATGAAACTATTGGCCAACTGAGCAAAGGTGAGAGAGAAGATAACATTTTAACTTTTATACTTGGAGCATTTATATTCAGAAAAGAGCATCACAAAGACAGCCATAGGAAAGAGCTCCCATCGGACACTTTGGTCACATTTCTCTGCTAAAAACCTCTGATGCTTGGTAGAAGCTCAGTGTGATTCAATGGGAGCGGTACGAAAGCCTCCCCTCCCCACTCCATTCCCCTCTATCTGAACAGTCAGGGAAGTATTTCTAGGGACAATGCCTTTGATGTGAGCAAATTATAAGGCTAATTATACAAACAGGATAATAACAATGTAGACTTACAAGCTGCCTGTGTGTTTACCCTCCCTGTGTTTACATCACAGACAGGTCCTTGAGCCATACGAGCACACATGCGTGCGCGTGCACAAACACAGACATTTGTTTGGAAAAAAAAAAAAACACTGTGGTAATTCTTAGTTGTTCGTAGAGCAGATCATAATAACAACAAACAATGAGAAATGCCTCACATCAAAGCAAGAAATGATTATGTATTTTAAAATTCTTTAAAGTTTTAAGAAAGAGGCAAAACATTGTTGATGCACTGACTTCCTCCTAGAGTTAATTGATAGCACCACTGCATAGCTGCAGGACAATACTTGTATTATCATGTGAGCCCCTTGCCCTTGGGTAATAGATCTTCTTGTTTGCATATTTATTGTATATTTGTGCATTCATGCCCTGCTTGTATCTTATCACCTAAATTGGCTCATGTGTCATTATTTTCTGTGTGGGCGGTTGATTGTGCTATGGCAGTTCCAGAAACAGATCTCCTGACAAAAAAAAGTCTCTTGCTTTCAGATTCAGTTTAAGGGGCCTGAGATAACAAGCTTCTTTTCTCTGACATTTGTTCAAAAACTTGTACTGTCAGAGAATACAAAACCTCAGATGTTCATCAAAAAATTCTGGACAACGGTTATAAATTTTTCATTGAAAACATGGATTATTTTTACCTGTTCAACTGAAAAAGAATGGGTATGACTGTACGCAACTATAGCTTTCATCATGCAGCCCAGCTATTAGGCGTGTCTTATCGCCCCATGCATTAGAAGCACATTAAATTTGAAATCACAGCACTCTTCAGGTTCAAATAATGAGCATTTAATTATTGACAGGGGATGAATATTTAACAAAGACACTGGTGGTTCACTTGGTTGGCCTCATATGGAGTAGTATTAAGGAGGACGTGAGGTCCCCGTGACCCAGAAACCCACCCCCCCTTCTCATCTTGACTGCTGTAAGAGTCCAAAGCATGGTAGGGTACAAGTGCAGGTTTATCTATGCAGAAGTACAGCTGTATGATTGCTCCTAGACTGCATTAGCCAATAATACCTTGAGATTATCTTGCATATATTTATAACTGTGTCCAACAAGTCAGCAAAATGTCAGAATCAAATAGAGGCTGCAGGGAGAGTACTCCATCAGCTGATAAGAGATTTAACACGATACATTTTTTACACAATATTGTGAAGTTTAAGGTTTAAGGTCTCGTTTCTGTCTTGCTGCACTTTCACACGTCGCTTCCAGTGATGTCTCCGCTTGCTCCTGTCTCAAGAAGTCAAACCTTTGTCAAAAGTAATATATATCAGTACAACAGTATAAAATGTCCCCATTTTTGATTTCCAAGAACAACCGTTTTCTTGTTTCTGACTCAAAAAAGAAACCCACACTGATATTAGAGTCCAACCAATATCAGTTGGCCATAATACCAATATTGGCGTTTATGTTTGCTGACATGAAACAAGGCAGAAAAGATGTGCATTTTATGTAAAGTGAGGAAGATTTACTCAATTCCTATTCTATATTTTTGATTGTATTTTCTTTTATTTACAAATCACAAATAGTGTTGCAAAGGGGCATAAAGTTTGCGGTAAATTTCCGGAAACTTTCCATGGGAAGTTAAGCTCGGGAATTTTGGGAATTTTGAAAAAAAAAAAAAAAAAACGCTGAGCAATAAAAACATCATTAAAAACTCTATTTTAAAGATGTATGGAATGCAGCACACGCTGCACGTTGAGTTTCAACCCTCCACTGTGCATTCTTCCATCACAGATGGAATAGAACAGATAATTCCCAGCATCCTGCACACTACAGCAGGGCTATTGAGGCCTGCTGTAGTGTGCAGGACTAGTCAGGTAAGTTTCGATGATATTACTGGGGAAAATATATTAGCATGCTTATTGAGTTTTGTTCATCTGTTCATCTAGCCTATTTCCATTCATTTATCCATCAATTGTAAAATATTTTTACAGACGATTCCAATTGTTTGGCTAACTATTTATATCTCTGGCATTGCATTAGTGTTTTTTTACAAACTTTTTTCTCATCTTATTCTACAGAACAATGCCACATGCACTATCTCATGTGTGGAGACATTTCACCCCATCCAATGTAGAAGGAAAGGCTGTGTACATCTGCAAATACTGTGCAAAGACCTATAATGACACAACGATGCAGAAGCATATAGTCAAGTGCCCAAAGTTTCCTCAGGGCTCAAATCAGCCTATGACAAATCAAAATGTTTATATTTATGTCTGTATATGACAAGGTAAATACAGTTAGTATAAATTACCCACCACATTTCCAGTTTATTCCCGTTAATTCCCGGATATTCCCGTATATTCCTGTACATTCCTGTACATTCCCGTTAATTCCTGTAAATTCCCATGGAAAGTTTCCAACTTGGAATATTCCCGGAATTTTGCAACCCTAGTCACATGGTTAAACTGCAACTGTACATTTCTACAGGTTTAGTAATTACTTCTAAAGAATCATCGCCATTTTTTAATTGTAACTAACATTATTGGCATCAGCTCCCAAAAATCCATATCAGTTAAGTCCTAAATGATGAGGAATATAGGAGTTCATTGCAAATTCATTATGGAGTTTATGTTTAACTGTATCTGACATTATGCTCTATATCCAAGAAGGATACTTTCTTTTTAAATTCAGAAAGCAAGATCGTCCCTCACCCATAGCTCAATGTGGTTTGAAGTTTGATGTTGACGGTTTGTTTTCCTTGGCTACGGCACGATCTAATGGATGAGTCTTGTGAACTCTTGCCTTTTAACTGAAATCCTGTGTGTTAGAGAAATAAGTGGCAGGCTGCTGTTGTACTGGACATTATGGGTTCACATCCCCTCCGTACAACCAAAAAGAAGACAGACCAGCAGACAGACAAGATACAGAGGAGTGGCAGGAAATCTACAAGAAACAAGATCTACAACCACCCTCCAGGGAATGAACCATTTAACTGTGTCAGTCACCTTTCCTTTCCTCAGCCAACATCCCATCTACTTATCCTCCTCTCTGTCTGCACATGAGTGGCCCTTCAGATGTTATCTATTGTGAGACGTACGAAGTCTAAGAAAACAGGATGATGACATCAAAAATAATTTGAACTTCTATAATTTATTAGTAAATTTCATTTAGATAGACATTGGAGACTTAGATTTTTGCGTATAGTTTAGTATAAGACACATTTGTTCATGTGCTTCTCCATGTTTCTTTAGTTGCACAATTGACAAGTGTGACTTGGGTTTGTGCATGATACTCCACTCCAACACAAATGGAAGCTTCGCTTACTGTGTGCAAATGAACCACTAATTAAAATGCCATTACTTTTATAACCAGTCATTGTGTGTAAATCAGAGCTTTTTCGTGCTGTCTTCACAGATCCAGCCAGGCTTTTTGTAGTGTTACTGTATATCTTCCACTCTACTTTCTGCCGTGCAGCTGAACTGACCTACGCATACTGACATGTTAATTAAATCTTTAGGATCCCATTAAAGCATTTTATTGAGGGAGAGACATATGGGTTTTCTCTGCACTCAGGAAGGCCATTTAATGTCCTGTTGTTACCAGTGGCTAGATGGCAAACGGCACATCATACCCATTTTAAGCAAGCTTTGCTAAATGTGATTTTGCTGTAAACGTGTTCAGTCACTGAATCTTCAACGCCGAGCCTTCTCCCCACCCCTCCTTTGTGGTTTTGCTGTCTCTGTGATGGTATAATGGTTAATTCATCCCAAACCTCACAAGCGAACCCCCTGCAATGCTTCTGACAGCTGAGAAATGTCATTACAGGCCATAATGAAGAATGAAATCAGTTATACCATCGCCACACGCCCAAAATTTAATTAGCACCTCTGAAGGTCAGCTTAAATGGTTTCCTCATGATGTTTTCATACACGCACAATGTTTGATTGTAAATGTATTTCCACTTTGATATTGTGTGAGGGATATAGACTGACAAAAGAAAAGTTGCCCCGTCTAGAAACGTATGGAAATGGTTTGTAATTAGTGATAAAGTGTTAACTGCCTAACTCTGGATGCCCATCAACAAGCAGTGACTTAACAAAGGCAACTGATAAGACATTGAGATTGAAATGAGGTGTGGAGAAAAGCCTTTTTTTATCATCCAATGCCATACCTTCACACAATGTACAATTAGAGCTCGTACTCTGGAGTGAGACACAGGCTAAGTGTTGCATCAATTTGCAGATCATTTAGTCTTTTCACACGGATTTGGCCTCTGATAAAACAGCAGGAATCAAAGCTGGATAAAGATGAAAATAGAGCATGACAGGAAAAAAAAAAGAGTCATGCAAATGATTTTTGTTATTGCACCGTGATTTTTATGTGAATTGTAAGTGATCATTCTGCCTTTTAGTTACAGCTGTCAGCCCTCATTAATGTGCATTATAAATTGCATCAAAGTGCATAAGGCTGTGTGTGATTAATTTATACAGCTCTTTACGTAGGAGGAAAGCGTGCAGGTGTTGAGGGGCCTAATGACTTGGTTTGGGTGGTGCAGCGATGCTGAATCCTTACACTGAGTCGTATGTCAGCTCTGGCATGTGTCTTTCACACTAACCCTGTTTCGTAGGACCCAGGGATGAGGATTACACGCTCACACCCGTCAACTAACACAGTGTACAAAACAACCCCCCAAAAAAACCCTCCATTTCCATAATGACAATCAGTTATGCCCTGATTAGATTCAATAAGTGATTTTAACCTCATGTCATTTCCTATCAACATATGTATCCACAATGAGAATGATCTATTAAGCTGGAAAATTGTCTTTCATCATGTCATTATTGCACATTTACACAGCTTAACAGTTATCAACACAATGTGGACAATGTGATTCTTACTATTTACGGGCTTAAGAAATGCTACTTACTCGACCATGATGGTTTGTCAAGTATGGATTTTGAGTACTGAGGAAGGTTTAAATTATCCGACATGTTAACAGTGAGCAAAAAATAGTAACAATAAATGTTATAATTACTTGAATGAGAAATGCTGCCATATAGAAATAGACAACATGATTTTGAGTTTTATGGGATTTGAATACCTCAGAATTTGTGTCAGAACTTCACAGGAGCGGACAACGATATTATCCAGTCGTGCTCCTCTTAAATACCCGCAGAGAGCAGCATGTATGGCGTGTACGCCTCATTTGTTTTAAAGTTGACCTATGAAGCTCTAGTATTATTGTGATGAACGACGAGGACCATCTACTGCATCATGGGTGTTTGTTTATCCTTATCTTATATATATAATAATGAATATAAACAAAATCGAGGCCACACTATCAAAATACTAACTACCCCTGAGTTAGCTTGACATAACTAGTCGTGGTCAAAAATGCCACATACTTAATATTTGGTATTTTTTTAATGCAGCTTGAAATTTATTTATTCTTATTCAATTTTATTCTACCATTTAATATGTGAATGTATTAACAAATTCAAAACAAGTTTTGGGGAAAATATTAAGATGCTTATGACTTAAATAGTACATCAGACATAAAACAAAATCTATGTGGAAGATTAATTAAAGGACTTTTTTTTCCAACACCCTCTGCACCGCTCTCCCCTCGTATCCCCTCTTATTCCTTCCTGTCAGCTTTGGTTGATGATCAATCAAAAATCTTTGACATTTAGATGTAAAAGACAGGGAGCAGAATAGGTCTAAACAAAGCATCAGTTTTAAACAGGTCTTTGTCCCTGTCAGAAGAGAAGAAACGGATTAGCTCTGAGATCCGACTTTGAAGCTTTGGAAATTTGTAATGAAAAATTTAAGCTACACGCGAACAGGATGAGAAGGGTTTTAGGGGGGGTTAAGCACAACGATGCATTTGACTCTGCATATATTGCGGGCTCTAATTCAAAGGTTGTGCTATGTGTTTTCGTAATTTTAGCTTTAATAAATATTTAAGCTTTGATATACTGATTGTCCTGTGGCAGGCCGGCTTGATGGTGAAAGGGAGGGCGAGAGAAAACGAGCAGCCTCCTGCCTCTAATGAGAAGGTCATGGCTCTCTAATTATCATGGGCAGCTCAGTAGCATCCTTCAAAAGAGCAGCGGAAAGCACCAGTTTCAGACAATACTGTCTGATACAACTGTCCTCAGTCACATATGTAAGCAAACATGGACATCAACAAACAAAATTACTTATTAAAGCATGCATGAACCATAAATTATACATGCACCTTTACTGTGCACTGCTCGCTTCCCACACACAGAAACACACAAATCTCCACACACAACCAACCCTTCATCCAAATGTGATTGAATGAGTGACCTCACCACTCAGATCCTTCTACAAACAACAAGTAACCGAGTTATGTGCTGTATGTCTTGCTTTTGCATTATTATATAATTCTAAGTAAAGACAAAAGATCCACTCCACTCAAACCACTCGAAGCACTGTACCGCCTTTTGTGTCACGGTAAAAGATAGTGATTATCATTCATATATGAGGTGAAATAGGAATGAAAAATAGAATGCAAGATTCATTATTAATGACACGTTTGACACTTAAAACAAAAAATCCAGTTAATGTGCTGTGCGGTGAAAAGAAAGGAGGAAAAATTTCAGCTATTTTGACTGATTTGTCAGAAGGATGGGCGCCTTTCATGGGGTTCCTCAAGCAAAAGTGTAATAAATTAAAAAAGGAGCAGAAAATGAATTGCACATGGGCTGGTTCTCAACCATCCAGTGGCTCCCAAGTAAACTGCCTGTGAATTAATCTAATTAAGAAACCTACAGTATGACTCAGTGCGCTGTCACTGGAGCTAATGCATCTTCCATGGATTGTAGCTGTGTCAAGTCTTGAGAAATAAGCGTAAGAAGTAAAAAAAATGTTGGAAGAGAGGCAATGATTAAAGGAATAATAGAAAAAGAGGGTAAACAAGTTGAAAACTCAACAGATTATCAGTAAACAAAGGGGAAAAAATGCATTTTAAAAACAGAATTAAGTTTTTACTGGAGTGCAAGTTGAAACTTTGAACACTTTTGTTGGTGGGATTGGTAACATCTATCCATGACCATTTTTAGAGACGGTTTAACTAAACTCAAACACAACCTTTATGTATTTTATTTTTCTGAACAGCAAGCAAGCTTCCATTTGACATGTTTTGGATTACACAGGAGACTATTTTCAATTTTCTTGCCATTTCAGAATAAAAACTTACAACCCATGGCACAGAAGTACAATCATAATGTAAGACATCTCCATCAATTTTCCACTCTACTTCAGTTTGCTTTAACAAGTCCTTCTGGAGAGTACAGTATAGTCAGGAGATAAAACGTTTCTTTTCTTCCCTTGCTTCTGCCTCACTTCTCCTCCTGCCTTATCAATCGACCGCCCATCCTGTGTGCTTGCGACCTCTAATGGATTTCACATGACAACAGGCCTGGTCCAGACAAGAGCGCGGGCCCTTGCTAACTTGACAACCATTAGCCTGCGAGAGGGGAGGATGGGGGAGAGGTTCTCTCTGTGTCCTGTAACTGATGTGTCGTGCACTGAGCCATCTCCCTCGGGTCAGGCACGGATGTATCCACTCTGACAAGCGTCTCGCTCCTTTCTCTGTGTCCCGACGAGCCTATTATCATGAGGTCCTGTGAATGTTGTGCATTCTGGGAAGTGGCACATAAAAGAATGATCAGGCAAAGCTTTCAGACAGAAGTCGTTCGCACAAGCGGGCTCTTTGTTGAACAAAATGGAAATGCAGCAACGAGGGGTGCACCTGTTGAGCGTCCTTGTGGAGACCCAGGCACTCACACTTGGCATTATGTACCGTATTATTTATATGGGGCTGTCAGCTAATAATGCATGGGACTCTCATTGGAGCACTTTCTGCCATCTTTGAAAGTCATGGCAAGAGGCACCCATGGTTTCTGGGACTTCAGGGGTCTCACCAGGGTGTTGTCTGAACAAGTCATTCCCACTTATACTGATATAATGCATCTGTGCTGCTGTGAGTAGAGAGTCGTCTTCTTTATCCCCCTTCACTGATTTACTTCTCTGTCTCCGTCTTCCTTCAATTCTGCTTACTGCATTAGCCTATAGGTTACTGTCCAGCTGAACATTTCGGGATAGTGGGAATTGTGCAAGTTAAAGTAAATCCATTTCACTCAGAGCCCACTTCAACCTCGTAGATCAGGCATATTCGTATAAGCCCTGGTAAGTAAACCTAGAATATAACAAAACCAACAACACAGAAAGTCATATTTATGTACTGGCGCTTCAGCATTCCCATTGCTAATAGCTGTCGGTACTAAGACTGGCCTGAAAGTGCTAAGGGCATTGTTTCGCTGATCATGTGATAGAGGCATTTTTTATGCAAGAGTGAGCCCTGATTAGAGGGTGAGTTTTAATGACAACTAATTAGCCAACCTCTTTAGCCTTGGCGTTATGATCAAACGAGCTGTCATCGGGTACCTGATACAATGATCCTCTCACTCTTGATATGATATTTTATTCCTCTGCAATTATGCAGCCCCCACTGCACCACATGTGTTTATTGCCTCAAGCACACATGTCAAATTAAAGAGCAGCTTATGCACCTGATATTTAATTATTGCCTGCTGCACCACCATGCACAATGGGAAAATGTCAAAGCCAGCAATCTACAGTACTTCAAGCAGCAATCGGTACGCTGCGATCAGCGAGCACTCATGCACATACACAGACACACAAGACAGGAATTTGAATATTGAATATGAATGGGAACATCATCCAGCTTGTCTATGCTCAGTTGGCTTTTTACACCTCCCTTTGTCGCTAAAGGGAATTTGGCATATGATGGCATTGCTTGCCAGGAAGAAAAAGCTCAACGCTAATGTTTGGTTTCAATAGGAAGAAAAACACAACTTAACATCTTTAACATATTACAAAAAGGTTATTAATTATTATGAGATTAGGTAAAGTAAATGCATTTGCTTCAGACAGCTGTTACATTTTAAGTCTGTGTTCAGAATATTTCTCAATTTATGTTTAAATAATGTGTAAAGCCATATTTATTTAAGTTTCTATTTCACAAAACTTAAATGTGGTGGATTTTCTTTCTGTCTGCATATCAAACATTAAAAAAAATATCTGGACCAGGTTTTAAAATCCAATGTTTTCCTATCCAGAAGCAGATAATCCATTCCACTTAAATTTTTTATTGAACTGGCTCACCCTCACCCAAATAAACTTTTCCAGATTACCAAATCCAAATTGCCAGCGCTCTAAATGTGTGATGATGTTTAAAATGGAAGCTTAGGTGCTAGTTGACAACCCAGACTAACCTCTGACATTCTCTCTCAATGAATAAATTGTTTCTCTTATCAATGAGTCACTGACATGTATAAATAATGATATTGACTGCTGCTTGAGTTATCACTGTGGAAAAAACTCTTTTACTTACCTGTACAAAGAGACTTACTAGAAAATCTAAGAAAACCTAAAGTCTACTTTATAAGTTTAACAAATCAAATGCAATCCATGGACAAATTCAATAACACATCAGTATAATCCTGATTATTTGAATCCCTCTCCTGCAAAAAGAAGGCTTGATCCTTTTCTTTTGCTTTTGAATAACTTACTTTCAAGAACTGATCCAACTCAATCAGAATTTGTCTTTACAACTGAGTCCACGGATTCTTGATAAATTTGTAGTAAAATAGCTGAAACATGCATTGATGTTTTTATTAAACTATATAAACTGAAATGAGAGTGGATAAATGAACATATTTTGAAGTGAGTAAGAATGTCTTAGCATGTGTTTGTAACGAATGTTGCTTTGGTAAAGAATAAAGCAATAAACACTGCATTTCTATGGATAATTCAATTATTTCAAAAACCATGAAAATTTAATTATTCTTGAACTAGACTTTGAGATAATTTCTAGGTCTTTGTTTTCTCCACAGTCCCTTGACAAATTTATAGCTGCAAAAAATGTGAGTCTAATTATTCTTCTGCAGCAAACCCACTGTTTCCCCATCTTTAAGAACTAAAATAGCTCTTTTTAATTGACTTATTCTTCTCATTTATTCAAACGCAATGCTGTGGCCATGCCCTAAGTGTTTAATTTTTTCCGTTTCCTTACTCTCCAAGTGCTCTTCTATTGATGTTTAAATGTGTTGGTCTCCTAATTATACGCTTCTTGACAAGATTGTCATCTTGGCAGTGTTTCACTAAATACTTTATGGCTTATTTCATTTTTTGTTTCTGCTTTGTGCACATTCAACATTATCCTCACCCGCCTTAGAATCCACACTGAGTAATACAGAAACCTTCAAGAAATCTTATACTTCATCAAAATCAGCTACGGTTTCTTTCCATTTTATGTTCGCTATAATAGCTATTAAAATAGTGCATAATTAGAGCATTGTAATTTGTCATATCATCCCAATGACTGTCATTGACGTACAGTTTTATGAGGAACCCAGAGCAGGATTTGAGTGCTTTATGGAGTCTGTTGTTTCATGAATTGAGTTGATTAAAATATTAATTGCTCCAGCTCTGATTAATTAGTGAGGTGACACTGCTGGAATGATTGACTTTAACACTCCTCATGTGTACATGTCATATCTAATAAATCAGAAACTAATGCTGAATTATGAAAGAGGTCCATGTTCAGGTGCTGCCCTGTAAAGCTTTTTGATTTAATTTATTGGCCAAGGGGCTGGACAGAGAGAACAGCACAGAGAAGCGTTTGAGTAGGGGGAAAAGAGAAAGTGTGCATTTCCAAAAAGCTATAGCACAGAGGCTGTATGGGAGAGATGGCCAGGTTCTGTGAAAGTGCCATCCTACTGCACTATGATGTACATTGAGGGTCTGAGTGTCGGTATGACAGACCAGCACAGCCCTGCAGTGGGAGACATCACTTAGCACAGGAATACACACCACCCTGACTGGGAGCCCGCTGGCTGCTCTCCCTGGTCCCCGGTGGTCGGGTGTTAACTTACCACCTGCTCTGCTGTATGGTTTGTGACAAATGTTGATAGATGTTACAAGTTTCTAGAGATAATTGATTGTTTAAGCCAGGGAATCCCCACATGTAGGGAATTTTAACAGTTTTTCATTTGCCAATTTGCAGTCATTTATTATGGCCATCACTGCTGTGTGCATGTGTGTGTGCTCTCTTAAAAGTGTGCGGTCATGAAAAATATGGTTCACGAATCCAAGCAAAGGTGGAGAAGAAAGGCCCATGTCATCAACCTTAAGGATTAACTGAATTATTATGATATTCATTCATACATGTTCTGATTGATCCAAAATTGTGTTCGCAAATGGTCGGTCCTATTGCTGTGATAATTGAAGGTGCATTGTGGTGAATTTATGGAGATCTATTGGCAGAAATAAAACATAACATTCAGAATGATGTTTTCATTATTAAGCTGAAACAAAGAATTGTTTTTTCTTAACTTAGAATAAGATCTTTTTTTTTATTTTGGGAACTATGGCCTAGAATAAGCCCTTTAAACCTACATCAGAAGCTGGTCATCTTTGAACATGACCACTTTGTTACACCGCCAGGTTTTTTTTACAGTAGCCCACAACAGACTAATCAAACACTGGCTATAGGGAGGACCGTTTTTATGACCTTAGGGCCACCGGAGCTTCCCCTACACAGTTGGAAGTGTAGGGGTTAAGCATGGGTTATTCATTTGTTTGCAATTTGACACCTGACTGCTAGATACCACAAACTGAACATATCAAAGAAGGTGTCATGTTATGTTTTACATGAGATTTCAGATCAGACTCAATTAACAGATATTCAAAGAAACTATGGAATTCTAAGAAATAGCCTGTTTTTTCTTAAGTCATAGTTCAAGTGTGAGCTGATGTAATTTCATTGAAAACTTTGACCACAAAGAGATGGCTGTGCTGTTTGTGGAATGCTCTTACACTCTACAAGTCAGTAATTACTCTTTTTACAAACACGCTGTGTGTATATAAAAGCTTTAACAGGGAGGAACCGTGAGGTCCGCCCAAAGCCCCACTGTAGGAGAGTAGTGTTGCAGACAGCACCTGTTCAGTAGATGCAGGGAAGGAATGTAGACTGGGGGAAGTTTCTTTCAGGGTGCCCCAGATGCCAGTATAACACAGATGTTGTAGTGTTGCTCCAAAACCACAATCACAACATATGGTAATTGCTGCAGAATTATTTTCTGGCCAGCTCTCTAACCAGGGACTGATAAAATGGAGAAGTCAGCTACCGATGCTCTGCGGAATGAACACCTGCCAAATCTAACTACATGAGATGTCAGTCCGGTGAATGAGGGGCCACCAGGTAAAGCCATTAGGGCTTGTGATGGCCAGAGCAATCTGAGTGGACATGGGTGAATGAATCCACAGATGCTTCTCTAAACATTCTTCACAAAGTTGATTGTTTGTGAGCCTTCGTGTCCCTGAACATCCTCCTGAGCCTGTTGTTAAGGTGGGAATATTGAATACACTAAACACTAATACTCAAGATAACAAATTTGTGATTTTTGACAAAAGGACAATTTTTCTACCTCTTCTAGTGGGGGTTGAAAATATATATTGAACTTTCAAATGTTTCTAATTATGTTTGGTTGGATTTAATGTAGTATGTTTCAGTTTAAACTGTGAGATTCTCAAGACAAATTTAAGTGTGCTTATTTGTAGTTTTGCCAACACAGCTGACTAATGATATGCAAACATAAAAATCCATGTGGTGCTCTGCTTCCATTCTATTGCAGGATAGAGGAGGCTTATTTGACCCCTAAGTGAACATTTTTAGGTGGGAGTCTTAATGTAAAATACGTCTATTTAATGCCCAGTGGAAGCAGGAGGGAATATATGATGTTTTGCTCCCCGAGCGCCTCAATATTTTCAAATATATTATATATGTTTCCAAATATTTCGTGTCTGCCATGTAGACCAAACAGCTCCAGACTAAAAATGAGCAGAAACTGGAGAATTTTGGAAAACCTCATTGGGGTCTACCGTAATGGAAGAGAACGAGCTGGAGAAATATGCACTTACTTAAAGGCATGTGCAATATCTGTTATTGTCAACATGCTGCCAAATACCTGACGAACATAAATACTAAATCATGTATAATTATTTTTGTATAATTATGACAATATATACCTTAAAACATTAAAAGGAAAAGGTTTTCTTTATCTTTGTAATGCTGCCACTAAATCTGGACAAGATTGTACTCACCAGAATTGGTAGCTGCAATATACTGGTTGACTCATTTTTAAAACTGCCATCATAGAGATTTCCTTTCTAGACATGCCAATGTGTATATTCCCTTTACTCGCTCATCGAAAACAAAATGTTGCTTCCCTGTCAAATTGACTCATTTCCCAGTGTTGTTGAGGCACATCTAAAACATAGTTAGGGTTTTGTGAAGCATTCAGCAATATCCAGGAGCAGCATTTTATCTCACTCCAAGGCGCGACTTACCAGTCACCCGGATATTCAATCACTGAGCTTTCTTAATTGTAAATGTTCAAATGTGGTTGTTTTGCTCTAGCTATTAGCTTTGCAGAGTGTGTGGAATGTGTTTCTGTTTCAGCACAGTTGAATTCAGCCATTATTCATCCATAGCCCAGAAGCAGCCGATGGGGTTGGTTAGAAAATGAGCCCTGCTCTGTTTCTCAAGTGAGTGTTTTTAAGTCTGGGGCACACACACATGCTTTTATACACAAATGCACTTACAAATACCTCCACACACAGAAAGACACTACTAAACTACAGAGGCATACAAGAAACTTGAGCAGCAGAATAAATTAGAAATCAGACTTCTTCTCCTCTGGGTTTTTGGCTCCACCATCTGGTCTTCACTGACACGGTCTCAGACAAACATTACAGCTTATACAATACATAAAACTCACACAATACCTTGGACTCTTGTTCTGCTAATTGAAACTGAATAATGTATTAATTTAAATAATTAATAACCTGAATAATGACTTGAATTAGGCCTTGGAACACTCAACATAAAATCCTTGTTTTTAGACTTTGTAGGTCATAACCTGAATATTTATTGATCACAGCAGAAAAAGAAAATGTAATGGTAATGTTAATTGCTAAATTCAACAAACATCTAATGAGTCTGTCATAGAATAAGAGCGTGGTGTTTGTTTCTAATTTGCAATGAGGAGAAGAAAGGCAGCGGAGGCATGGCTGTCATCAGAAGACTAAGTTTATTGATTGGTGGAAATTGTAATGGTGGGGAGAGGTTTTTTGCTCACCAGGGGGTAGACTGGTAAAGGAAGGAGGGTGTCTCACTTAAAAAGATCTCATGTTATGGCAGCCTTTATTAACACTCTTCATTTGCTTTTGAAGACAGGCTGGGGGGATCAGTCCTGGCAGGTAACAGACGTGTGGCGTCTCCATTGCTTATTCTCCTACTGACAACATCCTTTGAAAAGCATCAGTTTTTCAGGCTCTCTGTGTGTGATTTACAGGTGGGTGTCTGTGTGTAGTTTTTTTTGTATGTGCCTGCCTCCTGTTGTCAATTTAAGCAATTAACACTGCAACTGTTTTATCTGTTGTAAGCCAATGTGCTATAAAGACATCAATCTATTTTAGGGATATTCAAAGGAGAATACACCAATTATAACAAGGTACAACAAATACGACAACGAAAACTATATTTTATACAAATAATCCCTTTTCACACAAAGAAGGGTAACAAATTCAGTGTTCAACAGAAGGCCCAGTGTGACATTTAAATCTAAATGTTAAATGAATTACATAAACATATTTTCTAAAGAATATCTTTAGAGTTAAATTCAACAATGTCAGTGTTTCATTCAGAGGTTCCTCTACTGAGGATGTTCAGAGAGGATTACTTATTTTGCTCCGAGGGTGGGCCTAGTAAATACAAGTCTTCATAAATCTCTTGGCTAAAGGATTCTGCTCTGTAAAGCCATTCCCCTACAAGTTGGCCCTCCATCTACTCAAACACAGCTTTAGACCACAAAAAGCTGACCTCAGTTTTTTTTTCCTTTTGATCCTCATATACAGCATTCTCTTACTAACTGACTTGTTTTCCATATTCCACATTTAAATAGTCATCAGATGTTATTATTCAAATTTTGATTTCAGATGTAAATCAGCAACTGAATTTTGAGGTCATTTACAACATCCTGTGATAATTTTAGCCGATTGTTTAATGAGTTGAACTTTGTGGATCTATGCATGAAACATGTCCTAAAAGTAGGTTTATCTCACATCCTCATACTTTCCTTCCCTCCTCCTCTAACGATGGCATGGTGACCAAGTATTTGCTCAGCTGAAAGTCAGGCTTTTTTGTCGAATAGTATTCAACAACTTCTTCCACAACAGTTTCTTCCACCATGCTGCTGTTACCGCTGGTGAGAACTGGCAGAGTGGTTTGCCCTCCATTAGAGCAATATTGGGGAACTAACCATGCAGAAAGCAGCAGGCTTAAAGTAAACTTTCTCTTTTAAATGGATAGGCAGTAAACACTCTCCCTAGTGATTGCCTTCTCCTTACAAAAATGATATTTGATGCTTATACACCAACTCATACCCTCAGCAGTTGGGTCCCTGCCAGACTCAGGGCTGAGTTGAGACCTTTTATTCTAGATAAATAAATGTCCAGGAATATTTTTACATATAAAACAGTTCAACTGTTCAACTCATATACGCGCACACGGAAATCTTTGAAACACGTCATGCCAAACATGCACTTGCAACACAGATGTAAAATTGTAAAACCATGTGCCACCACACAGCAGCAGATATTCAATGTTAACAGGCTCTTTGTGTGCTTCACTGTGAATGTTTACATCTGCAGCTTCAGGTCACTTTTACACTAAATCAAGTCAACTCTCTCAGATAAAATTCACAGGAGACCAAGTGGGGGACAAAAAAATCAGGTTGATGATGTATAGGACACTTGTTTGTTAATCTCCAGTAGGCTCTTTACAGATGGTTGAGTGCACAACAATGCACAACTTTTGATATAATACTCACTGCAACAGCATTTGAGTGAATTAGTCTCAATTTGTAAAGAACAACAATTACCACCATAGATCTTACACACTTGGGGGGGCATTCAGAATTTTAATAAGATGATCTATTATTTGAAAAAATAACAAGAAGGTTTTCTGACTCAATTGTAGATAATATGATGGCATTTATTTTCAATACAAAATAAATCTAGAAGGTCAGTGAAGAATGAAAACAAAAAAAACACACAGAAAAGTCAAAAGTGTTTTTTAATGTGCCTGCTAATAAAGGCTGGTAGTGTTTATCTTGTAACAGAAAACTATGACTAAATACTTTAATTAACAACCATTTTGTCAGAGTGTGATGACACGATGACGAGCTGGTGCCAACCCAGGTTGTGCCAAAGACAACAACTCCTCATGCAGGGCTTTAACATCCTCACATAATGTATTTGTTTTCTGTTTATAGTTGTAATATGACGTTTATGAAAAACAGCAAATTTTCTATGTTTGAATCTTCAATCACTATTAATCTGCCCAATCAAGCTTTTCCAGCAATTATGGTAAAAAAAAGAAATTCTTCAGTGGTATCCATCGTACTAACTGTGGTTTAAACATGAGAGTAATTGGCAATTTGCTCAGCACTTCATACAATATTTCCCCTGTAACTGCACAGTTAAAGAGACTCCTTTGTGTAATTACACTGGGAAGGGGACTATCATCACAACTAAGCTTTGTTGTTGCTCTCACTAATGATAATGCCACGCCTTTGTAGGGTGTGAAGCATTTTGTCTTTGATTTAAATAGAGATGATTATTACAATATCCCTTTTTACCATCCTTGTTTACCATTTGATAAAAATAAGAATACAAAGGGGAGCAGTAATTTATACTGGTGTTGTATTCATGAAAAAAAGGGAAGTTTTATCTGCCATGAAACATTTGAAATCCACATTATCCCTTGAGATTCTTTCCCAAATGAGTAAATAAATACCATTGTAATGCAGCACATCCCTGCCCCCGATTTGAGGCAAAACCCCTATTAGTAGTATGAGTCTGCAAGGCTTTGTGGGTAATTAGCGAACATGCTTGGGAATGTTAGCAGGGCTTGGCAGGTGCGTTTGATCACTGGCAAGAGGCAAAATCATTGTTGACAGAGAGAGAAATGGCACGAGGATGGAAATAGGAGGGGAAGTGGGTGGAGGATAGAGAAGTGTGAGGGCTGAGGGGCAGGTTTTACTAGACCGCACTTTTCTTTATTGTTCAGTTTACCATAATCAACATCAAAAACAAAGTAGTGCATCTTTTTAATCGTACAACTGAGAAATTGAGAGCTGAGTTAAAGCGGAATCTTTCTTAATTGTTATATTCAATTTTGATGTGAAAGACCACAAAGAAATCTATATTTAAATTGTCCTCTAACAAGACTAATGAGACCCCATCTAACATGCACTCAAAAATATAGGGCTTGGATAATGTTTGACCTAAAATGAACAAGGCTTTATAATACAAAACAACCCTCTTGTTTCATAATGAGATCTTCTGGAAACCCCAGTGAAAGGTATTAAAATATTAATATTAATATGCATGATCACCTCATCATTGAATTGTGCTCTGACCTAAGATCATGGTTTTACCAAACTGTAAAGGTGATGTGTATAAAATCAATTCAGTGCAAATAAAATGAACTCTAATGACTACTCTTAAACACATCTTATGCTGCTGAATTATTAATATTATTGTGTGTGGGTTACCGTGGGCTCAATGAGGCCTAATTAGAGGAGATACACTAAGCTAATTTTCAGATGCCAGAAGCATAGTTTATATATAAGAGCTAATATTTGAAAGTCAAATTAAAGTTGAAAAGGCCTGTAATAACTGTTAATTAACTCTGGTTTTGTTTTTTTCTTTGACAAACTTGAATTGAGTACAATATTCACAGGCTAGTGCTTAACATTTCGGACCACAAAGATATATTTCAAAGCTTTGAATTATTCTTTTGATGTTGGTATTCTCTGTAGATTAGATATTATTTTAAGATCCCTTTGTTCAAAAATTCATTTTTATTATCACTGCATGAAATGCATGGCAATTCCCAACATAACTAACCATTGGCGCAATTAACATCTTCGATCGAGTTCATATTCCTGATAATTTATACAGACTATGCACCTCCCCTGTGATAGCTGGCAGGGTTTGACTCTAGAACAGCTGCCTTGCATTTAACAGAATAAGTTTCATACTGATGAAAATGGAAAGTGAAACTTTAATGAACAGGACTTTACTGTCACGGTAATAAAGACTTTGAAACAACACAGAGGCCAGTTCAACAAGCAAGCCAACAGCACCACCAGTGTAGTGACATCAAACCAATTAAGACTGACGATAAATATTAACAGGAGTGGGTATTAACGGAACATGACTGGGAAGCCAAGCTGTAAACAAGTGCTGGATGGCTGATCATTAAAACTGTGTCACACAGGGCTGAACATCAATGGCCAGATAGAGATTTCAACACAAGATCTGATTTTTCTTTTTGCACTAAATGAAGCACTGCACAAATCTAATAATCAGAATAGAAACTGCTCGATACTGCATGCAGCGTTTACCTATTAAGTCATAAAAACAGGTTAGCATTCATTGAGATCGATCATCTAGATAAATCAGTATTATGGGGATTTTTCACACTATGAATTATCAGATTTAATAAATGCATTAATGTTGACAACTGTTATTGCAAAGAATAATGAGACCTATTTATCATGAAATTGTGGCAACATCAGGAAACTCACATGAAAATCTCAGAATACATTAAGCCTAAAAAAAGCAACATTTTCTTCATGAATTGTGGCTGCATTTACAGAATGCACACAAACGTACACACAAGCCTCGACAATCATATCACTCCAATGACTACTTCCATAGACTACAGAAAAACTACTAAGCCTGAATAAAGTTACAAAAATTCCACTCTACACTATGACTTAAAATGTGCAGATTACTAATATTACCAAGTTCTGTGAAGTGGGATCCATTGTGAGTATTTCAGCCTTTGTTGAATCAGTTCAGATTGTTTTTGTATCCATTTTCATTTCAGTAGGAAAGGGAGAAGTCAGAAAATAAATGTATTGTAGTAAGATGTAGTAAGGTAATAATACCTGTTGGACTGAGCTCAGTAAGTTTTCTCAGGCTCAGTTGGGTTCGACATGAAATAGCAGCCCGAGCTTCACTATGGTCTCAAAACCTTTAAAACCGAATAGTCATACTTTCACCTAATCCCAGGTACAAAAGAGTGGTTTCCATTGTTTTGATTTGGCTTCAAAGAGCAGTTAATACAATTCTATTGCCTGTACACAACATAATAAAGTCACAATAAGAGAATATACCTCAGTCTGAACCAAAGTTAAGCCCACTTCCTTCAACTATACAAAGGCTGAAAATGGGAAAGTTTGAGCACTGGAGAATGTCATGGTTGCTAATAAATAGGCAGGATTAACGCAATGGGCTGACAGTGTTGAATTATCTATAGGTCTCAGTGATTCAAAAAGGACCATCAAACCCAAACTTGAGAGCACTGTCTTGTAATTGAATAATACATTACATGTGGCAATTATTTCTGTTAGAAGCAGACTGAGAAATCAATAACCAAGGGATCAAATCAAGGACTGTGAAGCTCTTGTTTCTATTCCCCTTGTGACCAATTACATCACCACAGTTTAAACACCTGCAGTGTCACAGCTCACTGTGACACTTTCTTGCACACTCTCACACTGCCTCACACACAGACACACATACACATCGTGTTAGACAGATGCTGAAGACTTTGAGAAGAGAAAGACGCTTGTATCAGGGTCTAATTTAAATGTGTACTAATAAACTAATAACCAATATTATCGTTTTTTCCATGTTGAAATCTCATGTAGAGTATTATTGCTGTATAGTGTGCTAAATGAGCTGCGCATCAAGACATAACTTGCAAATATGGAATGATGGGAGAGTAATGCATCTTTGTTGAGATAATATGCACTCACAGCCTGACCTGGAGTTATAAATTATGCACTAGATTTTAGCTCCAGGCAGTATCCTCCCATGACATATGTGCTGCTGATTAAGAGAGAGTGAAATGGGCCTTTTTTAATGAACATATCCCATTACACAAAGGCACTGTATCGCTCAGAACACACAGGTGACAATGCAGCTCTGACCACCTTGTGGTCTGTCGGTATTGGTGAATACAATTTGCTTTTATCTTAAATATTCACAGCTCCTAAAAAGGCTGATATCAGGTCTCATTAAATGTTGATGCTCCTGGTGAGTAAAGAGAATACTGGCTACATCAAAGGCCTTGTTATGTCCAGTGAATACTAACTAATCCTGAGCTTCTCTTCAGGAGCATCTGAAGCCTGTAAGACCAGCAGTGTCTTGTTCACTGCTGGGACCCTGCCTGGTCCTTACGCCTCCAACAGGAGACTTAGAAATATCAGAAAGAAACAGTAATTATCTGCTCTAGCATTGTATTTCGTCTCCCCATTGTGATCCTCGCTGCGCTGACATGCTTCCTCTCATCTGAGAATGGGTTGTCAAAACTCAAACAGTCAATACTGCACAACACACATAGGCTCACCCAAGCAATAATAGCCTGGAGTCAAAGGATACGTGTTGCACGGATGATTGATTATTAGTCCCATTTGTATTATATATATATATATATATATATATATATATATAGAGAGAGAGAGAGAGAGAGAGACACAGAGAGAGAGAGACAGAGAGAGAGAGAGAGAGAGAGAGATAAAGAGAGAGAGAGAGAGTGAGAGAGAGATTTGATTTTTGAAACCTATATTTTTCAAAAATAATACAAATCTGCTGTCAACGTTTCAATGTATATGTACAGTACGCTTCAGAACAATACTAGAACCTACCTAGAAAGTCATGTTAAATATTAAAACATTTCCTATATCCTACTCCTAAAATGAAAGCCCTCTTACTCCCTCCCTGTCTCACCAAACTGTTTAAAAACATCCTGCAGTGTATTAAAAAGGAAACAGAGTCCTTTACATTCATAAAAAGCATTGAAAACTGTCTCTGCTTCTCCACAAAACGGGCAATTGCACTTGACTGTTGGGTTGATATATATATATATATATATATATATATAGAGAGAGAGAGAGAGAGAGAGAGAGAGAGAGCAAAAGAGGAGCAATACAAAAATAGAGAGAAGTGATTTCTTGTCACTATTCCATGTGCTATTAGTTGTCCAACATTTTTATTTATAAAATCTAATTTTTATTAGCAACTAAAATGGCACTCAGTAGAACATACCTCCACCCAGGCGAAACAATTCCCCTTAAATCAACCAAGCTATTCCCATATTTTATTATCGTTCACAAAATCCAAGTCATTATCCCGATCTGAACCAAATTAAATCTGCTCACACATATTAGCATACTACACATTGCAGATTTTCTTTATAAAGGTCTTTGCATTCTCACTTGAGAAATTCACAAAAAAATTAAAATGGAAAGGAAGTGAAAATAATTATTCCTGGACACGCACCTAAATTGAATAGGTGCATTCCTGATCCATATCACATTCTTACACCAAGTTTAGTGAAAATCTGGATGGTTGTTTTTGTGTAAGCTTTCTGATTAACTGACTTACTAACCAACTAAAAAAACAACAGGGGGGAAAACATAACTTCCTTGGGAGGTAGTAAAGACAGTGTAGTCAACACAACACAACCAATACCATTAAAACATTGTGTAGGAAAACAGCACCAGCAAAAACACGTGGGATATTAATAGCAGAACTGCACTGATTACAGAATAATGGTGTCCAGTCATAACAGAATAGTAAAATGTGGTGGCCAGTTGTAAACTAAGCAAGGAGAAACTGCATTCATGAAATAAAAACCATGGGCAGAACTGCGGATCCACATTACTCTGATGTAGAGAGGGCGAGTGCAGTGCTGGAGCAAGTTTTACAGAAGGTTAAAACATCCACAGGCTAGTTGAATGAAGACATGCACAACCAAAGGACTTAACATCAAAAGAACCTGTGTTTTCAGCTATTCTCTGTGGTGGGCTTGCTTTGCATATTTCATGGCAGTGGATTTCATTTCTGTGCCCACCTTTCTATTGATATGTGCAAAGCCTTTTCGGTCTTTGAATTAAAATGTTCTTTCTCACAAATCGAATCTGTTATTTTGGAGTACAATTTAATATTGTTTTTCTTTACTGTAGCAGGGAGTCCTGCTAACAAGTGGAAGCCTTCACCCCAGCGTAGTTCTTCCCCTAAAGTTAAGAGCAAGAATAAGAATGTTTGTTTTTCTCCACATAAAAGCCTCCAGATGACCTATGGTTCCAGCCAGACCTTTAAAGAAATGTAGGACAATCAAAAGGACAAATGTGACGGGCCTCCTGTGTGAGGTACAAGATGAATGCGAAACAGCGCGTCAGTTCTGTGATGTCTTTGACCTGATAGTTCAAAGCTTACCCTGGACTCTGGACCCCCGTTCAGTATGCGTGCACCTCAGACAAAGGCTTTGTTCATAATAGAGTAAATCCACCACATTGTTCCTTTGAGCTGAACACCACTTCAACATGGAGGGCACTTTCAAGACCCAGACAAAGAATCAATGTGCCTAAAATCATAACACACAAATGGACATAATTTAAAAATCTTGAGGAAACTCTTACTTTCATCTATTTTAGATTGCTTGCTTGGCATTGCCTGGAAAAGCTATGCAATTCATCCCAGAAAAATCCACACTGAGCCAACCAGGTTATGCACACCTTCGCACATAGGTTATGCTTATGTATACACAAGTGTAGCCCTGTAACAGGGTGCATAATGCACTTCTGTTTCACAGGCACAGGTTATATAGTGGCAAGGAACAAGGTGGTAAGCTGTAGCTGTACAGGACGCCCCCCCTCTCTACCACCCCTGCTTTAAGTATCAGGAGACATGGGGAGGTGCTCCAGCCTGCGGTCATAGTTAACCACGGTATAGCAGTGAAGGCTGGCTGCTATGGTGCCTACATTCCTCCTGAGACACAAGGGTGAGCAGGGCTTTGAAGTTAAAAGTGTGGCTGGGAGACAATATGGGCAGCATGCAAGCTTCTATCTGTGCCGTGTGATATGAGGGCAAAGGTGGGATGTGTGATGGTGTCCCAACTGTACAATAGTTGTACCAGAAAGAAGTCTATGTATGGTGAATATCAGGTTAACGAATACAGCCACGTGGTAGGCACTTAATTGCAAAGGCTGGCTTATATGTGTAGCATTTATAATGAAGGTTAAACCAAGCTTTACATAGGAGGAGGTGTTTTAGTGGACTAAGAAAAGGTTAAAAGATTGAAATGGTTGGATCCTGTCTACAAATTGATTCCACTTATATCTGCATTTTAATTTTTTTATGAAAAGTAACAGATTGATGGTAGCCCTGGAACTGATTCATTACATTACATTAATTAAATATTAAACTGGTCAGGTTTCCTGATAATACTAGTGTCAATGTTGCAAAACATTTTCCTGAGAGATCAATGATCTGTCATATTGATAGTACACTTCAGACCTCTGACTGCAAGCCTGTAGCTAGTAGGAGCTAAAAGAGTTTAAGCGAACAACTAGCCTTTTTGTTTAACTCTAAACACTAACTTATAAGAGTAATAAAAGTTTTATTTGTAAGCACTAGTAGAAAAAATGCAATAAACCAACAACAAGAATGAGGACTGATAAAAAGTAATACAGTCTGTAGCAGCAACTAACAAAAGGCTCAAATAGTAATTTTGCCTAATAATGAATCAAGTTTTTTGCCAGTCCTTAATCTTTGATTCTTCAAAATGTTCGTTTGCCACAAAAACTGTCCACACAATCTTGGTCTATAAAAACGGCTTATACATTGATATCAGCTGTGAGCACTATTGAACAGTTCAATGCTGTATGATTAGGACTGACGCTTCTATATATGCATGTATGATCAGAAGACACACAGGACAAGATGAATACCACAACATTACAGAGCTTTCATTATCCAGCGAGGTCCCATGATGCTGGTTTAATGAGAAGACTAACAATTAGGAAGACATGTTGTGTGTGCCTCCTATAAGAGAATATCAGATAGGGATCGTTATCAAACATAGTATTTTATAAATCCCTCTGTCATTTACAATTAAACAGATCGGCAGCGGCAGTGTGCATATCTGAACAGAAGGCCTGCTTTACATTTCAGAGTGCATACAGGGCATTCCTATGCCTACAAAGGGGCCTTCAGAGAGAACGAGAGCAAGGAGCTAAATCATTGAAAAAACACGACGCAGGCCATGCAAAGTCTGTTTAATGTTGTTTTTAGAAATATCTATGCCACATTGTAAATATGCCTGAGGAATGACTTAAGTCTTCAAAGTGACCAAAAGTGCTGTGATAGTTGCATTTGGTATCCAGGGTGTCAAGAAGACTAAGTGAGCTCTAGAGCTAAGAATCATAAGGGTGAGAGTATTTATAGATTTTCTTTTCTTTTAATTCAATAATCAATACACTGCCACAATGCATTAATTCAGTTTAGAAGGGCAGTGAGTTGACTTATTGGCATTATTCTGATTAAGCTGCCAAAATGGCTAAAATAATCACTACTTAAAAGTATAGTGGTAACCAACAATAACAAATCTACAGCAAATAACCATTGGGGTTTTTAATTCAAGGCATGTGACAATATTGACATGTTCACAGATTTATAGGAAAAAATGATTATTTTTGATGAAACCACAAACTGCCATTTAGTGTTTGAATATGTTCTTCATGGACCCTGCGATATCCTTGACTTTCATTATCTCATAAAATTATTAAGTTACCGCCACACTTACGGCCATTCCATGAATTTTCTCTTATTACAGTGATTTGTTTGATCAGACAGATTTACAACATCGAAAGGAAAGGCCTCTGAATTAACAAACTGTATAAATTGGCACAGAAGAAAATAAAACAGCAAACTGTTTTAATATTCCTCATTAATAGAAAATGTATGAATTAAGTAGCAGAGTTCTATGGCTCTTTGCTGCCATCTTGAGTATCCGGATAGGCATTACACATTTTAGGTTAATGGCCTAAGGCAGGAGATGACTTTAACAGTTCTCAGTATATGCACATGCAGTTCAACTCCTTGAATGATTTTCCAGGAAGTCTGAACTCAATAACATCTGGGTCATTGAAAATTGCAAGTCGTAATTGTTTGACAAAATAGTCAACATCAGCCTTTGTGCAGTCATCCGCTACCTCTGCCTCAAGGGTTTATCACCCAACAAGGACATTGTGGCCACACGAGGGGGGTGGGGGGGGAGCCCCTTCTTACAGCATGCTAAACAACTGGCTGGCTGCTGGCATACATATAACAGACTGGAAGATGATGTCCTCCTGGGAGATCGGGCGCCGTCACCACACAAGAAACCTTTTTCAAGATCCAACTTGTACTAAAAAGGCTCTGTGTGCTCCACAACCTCTGGACTAAGAGTGGGAATGATGGGGAATGATTTATTGAAAAATAAATATGCTAGGTTTTCTAAAGCTGGTTCCCTCTACCTTTAGGCATAAATGGATCCGTTTTTATTACATTAGTGGAGTTCTTTTATTTTATACTAAGTTGTTTTCCTCTTTAAAAAATGTTTTTGATTTGCACTCAGGTTGATGTTCAGTAGGATATATAATAAGCAGGTATTATTAGATTAACATTTACGTAAGAAAAGTAGAGTAGCAGAGACTAGTAAGCCAAGAAAAATAATAGCAATGGGCTATTATAAATCATGAAAGATCTTGGAAATTCTATATTCCTTTCTTCTCTTTGATATTAAAATCCTAATTTATACATTGCACAATTAAAAGCCATGGGGTTCTCTCTCGCTTTGAATTTAATGTTATGCACAAAGTTCATCCTGAAATTCAACTGGAGGGGATCTAGATCACATACAAAAGTTTCATTACCACTGACATGTAAGAAGCCAAATTAGGCCCAGAAATTACATCAAATTAAACCCAGCAGGATTGGCTGCAGTCTTCACCGTAGAACATTATGAATATAGTATGAAAGTGTTGTATTATTAAAAAAGGCTCTTCAAGCCTGGCAGAATGTGTTTTTGGACGTGGGAATACTAACTGGTGTGTGGGACAAACGTCCAGACCACATTAATGTATAGGCAGTCCTGAGGACAGAAGACTAACTTCCCTTCACATAATATCTATGGACTGTATGGACAAAAACTAGGGCATTTGTTGAATGGCTGAATTGATATTTTTTTGTTTGCTAACTATGACCTCCTTGATGCAGGTGAAGGCAATGGTTTAACAGAAATTTGATAGATCAGTACTATACATCAGATCAGCATTAGAATTGAACTAAGATAAATACTGGTTGATGGTTACCATCAATACCATTTGTTTAGCTTTCAGCCAAGCACAATATCCACAACAGAGCAGAAGCACGATGAAAGGAGCAGTATTCCATTAGTTAGTAGACTGCAGACTGAAAGACTGCATGTTTTAACGAGTATGTTGCTGTATAATATAATACTTTTTACAAATTTCAACACTGAAAACACAAAGCTTTTGGGGTTATAAATGTTGCATACAGTACACTACAGTACCGGAGGTTCCGAACAATACTGAACAATATTACATGTCCGGTGAACAGTGAGAACATGACTATATATTTTTGAGGATTGTTGATACTGAAAATGTGTATCAATATCCTACATTTAATATCCATAAATAAAATATTTTGCACACAGGTTATCAAGGCACTAAACGTCTTGATTGGATTAATGATCCTGTGTGGAAACACTTGGAAACAGCAGTAAAACATTGGGGGGTTTCAGAAATAACTTGAGAATTCTGCCTCTGAGCCCTTTACATAAATGTATCTCTGTTTACTGATCACCAAGAGTTCCACAAGCAAATGCAACACTGCTGTAGGAACAATGCACATGCTTTGCCACATGGTGGCACTGTAGTGCAAAAAAAAGAAAAAGGTTGTGAGCTCTCATGTATTTTCATCTGACTTTAGAATTGCAATGTTCTAAGCCATACATTACACAGGGATACAATCATGTGATTTTAAGTGATAGGTCAATGTTGGAAGTGTGGTTAGAAAGGAAAAGCTACCTCAGTTGATCTCTATAGTGACAAAAAAAATATGAAAGAAAAAAGGGAAAGAGTAGAGCTGTTCACTTCCTCCTTAACACTTCTAAGATGCCACTGAGGCCCAACTGTAGCTGTTTAGAGACAGATGAGACTTTAGCTATAATGCGTAGGAATAAACATTGATCCAAAATAAAACAATTGATCCAAAATAAAAATATCATCAAGTCTAGTCCAGAAAGAAGCAAGGACTAAGGAACAGGTGCCAATCTTCAAGTTCTGCCTCTAAAAAAGTATTTCCAAAAGTCCATTTAAAACATGGAGCATTTTTTAAAATTTTGCAGTTCAACATCAGTTTATTTTAATGGGATGTATGAATAAAAATATAGGATGAGAAAAAGTCTGAATCTGGGTTCCATGCCAGAGAAAACAACGTTGCCTTGTCCCCTATGTTACTAAAAGTTCCCTGTTGTCCCACATGTACAGAAAAGTTGTAGCAACCAGCTGGCACCCACATAAAGTTCTTGATCTTTTGTTTAACAGATAAAAGAAAAGTAAGATAATGCAGCTCACACTGACTCCCAGTTTTTCCTCCAGATGGTGAAGAGACGAAAGTGACAGATGCTCGTCCCTAAATACTCAAGAGATTTGGCAACTCAAACAGTTCCTCTGAGACTCTGAAGGAACTCGAACACCAGTTCTTGTCTCCTTCATTAGCTGTGTTTGGGAGTTTGCACATGGCTACTCACATCCAGCAGTCGCCTTATTCTCCGCTGTCTAATCAACTGAGATATGTGTTGTTGGTCAACACTCAGGAGAGTTGCAAACACCCTTGTTTGAAACATCCACTAAAGCAATGTTGAAGTCTGTTTTTCAAAATGAAATCCATTGTTATTAGAGTATTTGTCGTTTGTTAAACTTCAGAAACATTTTTTTTTTCATCAGGAACATTAACATGATTACTTTAAGTACTTAAGTACTTGCTAATCTGAAAACCAAAAACGTATGAATTCCCTGCCTCTACGTTTTTTTTTTTTAAACAAAGCACAGTGTACAAATCAACAGACATTGACTTAACAGCTACAGTGTTTTCTTAACAAGATGTAAAATGAATATCAACCAAGAAGCTACAAAAATGGCAGAAACTATCCAAGCTACCCATGGATACCTACAACGTCGTCCAGAGAAACAACGCTCAGATAGGTTTCTGCAGTTGAATGATACTTGCAGGCCCACATCAATGACACTTATTCAAATATTATTCACCACCATGGGTCTAGGGGACACACCGGACATGTGACTGGAGGGGTTTCCCCTACCATCATAAACCATCCCACTATTCTGATCAACATCCAATTATAATTACAATATTTATTTTTCAGACACAACTCTTTGATCTGTGCTACAATGAATACACCTGTGCGTATTTGAGTTATATATTGTAATAATCCCTTGTTGCTGATACTCCAAGTTTCAAAAAGCCTCCGCTCTCTAAAGAGACAACAGAATGGATGAGTCAAACAACTGGTAGAATACGGATGTTAATTAGGGAAGACCAGCAGGCGTGAAGCTCAGGGTCTGTTAGACAAGAACTCCAGAGAAATAGTGACAATACTCAAGGGGAGTGTTAAGCATATAACAAGTGGTTCCTGGGGACATCCTTCATTCTACAAAGGAAGGCCACACTTACTGCTGCTATATCTTTACTACTACCACCACAGACAAAGCACCAGTGTTTTACTCAGGTGGTGTTATGTCAGGGTCCACTCACCAACTGTAATGGTTTGTCCATAGCAAATAATTGCACTCATTTCCACTTGCTATGGAAACTTTATTGTTGGTCTGTAAGTTCAAGGCTGACAGACAACCATCAAACACTACATCCACAAATGTCTATTATATCATCAGGGGGCATTTCCTCCTTTAGCCTCAAGAGTGCTCAGACGTCTGCTACTCTCGCCACCAACGAAGACCAATAACTTCGGAGAGAAAATGGCATAAACCCGGAAATATCCATCCAGGCTCACAATCTACTACTTCTATTCCACATGTGACCCCTATTTCCACCAACCAAGACACAAGACCATCAACTACACCTGTAGATAGAAAAGAGCATAAGCCTTGAGCTATACCACCAGGCTCCTGATCTTCTATATGTAGGTGCACTAGAGAATCATGAGCCTGAAGAGATCGCTCGAGGTTCTGATCCTGGAGTTTCTGGTCTTGTGTCTAGTTTGGCGGCAGCATGAGGCTGCTGCTAGTTCTCTGCACCTAGACAACCTGATCCCAAACCAAATCACAATGGATTGGACTTGTCTGACTTTCTTTGACTGCGACATTTCGATGATTATTGTTCTTCAGCTGCATTTCTAACCTTTTGTTTTAACTAAATCAAAGCTGGTCCATGTCATGTGATTTACTCCTTTAGTACATAAATACTAGCAAGACCCCCCCATTAACATTTAATATCACATTGACTAAATTTGCCACTTTGATAACATGCACTCCAGCCATATTGGTTTGGCCCAGTCTTTGTATGCCTCCATTTGGATGGTGCTATGGTTTTTGTTGTAGCTGCTTGGGATACTTTGATGTACATATTTGCTAAGATGAATAATTACACAAATCAGGTGAGCAGGCTGACTCACACCCCCTCAGATACATGGGGATGATTACCTGTCAGTTGCCAAAAGACAATCCTCCTGATCACCTTTGAATCATCAGCAACAAACCATGGATACCCACTGTTACGGCTCCAGGATGTTAGCTTGCTACGTCTAGGGGGGGAGTAGGGGAACCATAACACATGTTACTGTTAGGCTGACTCGGAGAACAACAAAAACAGGGCACAACAGCAAACTGGATCAGTAAGTGTGTTTTATTTAGCCAGCGATCCGCCAAGGGGAATAGGGAACTATAAGCGGAGCCAAAGCAAAGAAAACAAGATAACGTGACAACTAACTAGTGCACACATACAACCTAGCTAATACATACAGAGGGTGGCCCCGCTCCTAACCTGATGTGATAACAGAGTATGGTCTACGTGATGGCAGTGTAAACCCAAGGGTGTCTTACCTATTCACCTAAACCCCGGTGGCATCTCACAAACAAAAAGCAACAGCTCCACACAGCCCACACACAGGCAGACAATGGCCTCTCTCCATGGAGACAAAACAGGTGCAAGTTATCAAGGCCTGACGACACTAATTGGCCAACAGACAGCTCCCAGATTGGACAGGGGGTTGGACGATGGTGGAGGAACAGCCAATGGTGTGAGACCTGCAGAGAATGAGAGGGGAGACACAGGAAAACAACCACACACGTAACACCCCCACCCATAAGAGCAAACATCACACACGAGAAAGGGCATCCGCACACATATTCTCGGAGCCCTTCTTGTGACGAATCACCAGGTTGTACCCCTGCACAATCAGCGCCCACCGCATGAGGCGCTGGTTCTGATTATACATCCGGTGGAGAAAAACCAGCGGATTGTGATCCGTGTAGACCACAATTGGCCTAGAACTCGATCCCAAATAAACTTCAAAAAACTGGAGTGCCATCAGCAAAGCCAGAGCTTCCTGCTCAATAGTAGAGTACCGTGTCTGGCACTCATTGAACTTCCGTGAGAAGTAGCAGACCGGATGGTCCAGCCCGTTGGAATCCTCCTGGATAAGAACGGCACCGGCACCTACATTGCATGCGTCTACCTCCATCTTGAATGGCTTCTCAAAGTCAGGAGCCACCAGAACAGGGGTACTACATAGCAGAGTCTTAACAGAAACAAAAGCGTGTTGGCAATCTGGAGACCACGCAAACGGGACCAAGGGGCTCAGCAGACTAGTCAGAGGGGCGACAACAGAGGAAAAATTCCTACAGAACCCACGATAATACCCAGCCATACCCAAGAAGCGGCGCAGCTCACGCCGGGTGATGGGCACTGGGAAGGCAGTGATAGCAGTCACCTTAGCCTCCACGGGGCGCACCTCACCACCCCCAACCTGTTTACCAAGGTAAGTAACGGTAGCCCTACCAAACTCACATTTTGCCAAATTCAGCGTCAAGGAAGCCCTCGCCAAACGCTGGAACACTGTTGTCAAGGTATCTACATGAGCAGCCCAATCAGACGAATACACAACTACATCATCGAGGTAAGCAGCACAGTGTGGGACGTCAGCTAAAACAATATTCACTAAGCGCTGGAAAGTGGCAGGTGCATTCCGCATCCCAAACGCCATCACTGAGTACTGCTGAAACTTGTCTGGAGTGACAAATGCGGAGATCTCCGAAGCACGAGCAGTAAGTGGGACTTGCCAATATCCCTTTAACAGATCCAGCTTTGTCACATACCGGGCAGACCCAATGGTGTCCACACAATCATCAATACGCGGCAACGGGTACGAGTCAGGAACCGTGACTGCGTTCACCTTCCTATAATCCGTACAGAAACGGAACGTGCCATCAGGCTTGGGTACCAAGAGGCATGGTGAACTCCAAGGACTAGAGCTCGAAGACGCCAGACTATTCTCTACTAAATAAGACACCTCCTGCGACATGATCAACCTTTTCGTAGCGTTAATGCGGTATGGATGCTGCTTGATAGGTGCTGCACCTCCCACATCTATATCATGCTTCAAAACGTTGGTCAGGGAAGGAACATCACCGAACAGACAAGGGAACCCACGTATTAGGGCTACCATGTCAGCCCTACGTTCCTCATCCAGATAGGCCAGATGCGAGTCCAGAGATGACAGCATCCGAGAGTTCAACAACCGAGGGGTCTGTTGAGGAGCACTCCGCAACTCCAATCCATCCTCGTCACCCTCAGGAACCTGGTAGGAGCCTGGAACCAATACAGCTGGAACGGCAGACTTGACTGTGGGACCCGTAGACCCTTCTACGGAGTCCTCAGGAGGAGTAACTTTTGCATGATACAACTTAAGCATGTTAACATGGCAAACTCTTGTCTTGCGCCTCCGATCTGGGGTCTGTATAACATAATCTGTGTCACTCAACTTCCGTCCCACACAATAAGGACCGGAGAAACGGGCAGAGAGGGAGGATCCGGGAATGGGAAGCAGAACTAGAACCTGGTCACCCGTCTGCAGTGAACGTGGGACAGCCTTCTCATCAAAGTGACGCTTCATCCGCTTCTGTGAGGCGGACAGAGCTTCCCTAGCGAGGGCACAGGCACTGTGCAACCGTTCACGGAACCGGCTCACATAAGTTAACACATTTTGAGAAGAAGCACTACCCGAGATAAGCTGGTCTTTCAGAACTCTGAGAGGGCCGCGTACCGTATGTCCAAAAACAAGGTCAGCCGGACTAAACCCTAAGGACTCCTGAACGATCTCACGAACCGCAAACAAGGCAAAAGGAACACCCTCATCCCAGTCTCTCCCGGTCTCGAGACAGTACTTTCGCAGTATGGATTTAAGCGTTTGGTGCCAACGTTCGAGAGCACCCTGAGACTCAGGGTGGTAGGCACTGGAAACTCTGTGTGTAATAGACAAAGATGTCAGCACCTGCTCAAAAAGGTTAGAAAGGAAATTACTTCCTTGATCAGTTTGCACCACTTTCGGGAGCCCAAACGTCGAGAAAAACTTAACCAAAGCCTTGACCACTGCCTGAGCAGTGATTTTCCGAAGGGGAATAGCCTCAGGATACCGTGTAGCAACACACATAATCGTCAATAAAAACTGGTTACCAGTCTTAGACTTAGGCAATGGGCCAACACAATCAACTAACACGTGCTCAAAAGGCTCACCTAACGCGGGTATCGGACAGAGAGGAGCGGGTGGAATAACCTGGTTTGGTTTTCCTGTGACCTGACAGGTATGACAAGTACGACAGAATGCAGCTACATCACGTTTCAGTCCAGGCCAAAAGAAGTGCCTTAGAATCCTGTCATAGGTTTTCGTGATACCTAAATGACCAGACCATACGTGACTATGAGCAAGTGATAGAATATCCTGTCGATATGCAACAGGCACTACAATCTGATAGATCACACTCCAGTCACGTTCTGAATCAAGAGATGAAGTCCACTTACGCATGAGAAGAGCATTATCTAGGAAGTAACCCACCTTACCGTCGATATCCCCACCCGGAGTAACAGCCTTCCCATAACACTGCTCCAGTGTAGAATCTATCTTTTGCATAGCAACCAGCTTATCACGAGTTATCGGTAGAGGCAATGGGTCGAGACTAAGGCCAGCACTCTCAACGGCACTGTTCTTATCAGGCTGTGGAGGGGGCACAGAGGTAGAACCAGTAACCTCATTTACGTCCCCCACTGGGACAAGAAAGGAGTCAGACAGGTCAACCACATTACTCAATGGTCGGGACTGCGCCCGTGTAACAGCCCCCACCGGAAAAATCCCAGGGAATCTCTCGGCTAACTCATCCTCAGCGTTAGCTTCGGGACAGTCCAATACCTCCAACATAGGCAGCACTCTGCCTCCAGCAATATCATTGCCCATGATAAACTGAACGCCTTTTACCGGCAGGTTATGACATACCCCGACTTTGAAAATTCCACTGACTAAATCACATTTTAAATGTATCAGGTGCAAGGGGACTGGCACAAATCCCATCTCTATGCCCTGAACCAAAACACTGGAACCACAGAATGAATCACCTGACAATGGCACTGCATCAGAGAGGATAAACGACTGGGCCGCCCCAGTGTCACGGAGAATCTGAACCTTTTGCTGTTCCTTTGGATCACCGGTCAGTGACACAAGACCACTCAAAATGAATGGTTTGTAGCTGGGGTCAGGAAGGTCAGAAATGCACACATTCGGCATAACTGCCACAGAGCGAGAAACTGTACTTATCAACCCAACCCCCTTTTGTTGTTGAACGGGCGGTGGATGATTTCTCATACGAAGCTGACAGTCAGCAATTAAATGGCCAAATTCATGACAATAATAACACTCCCGTTCCTCCCTAGAACGTAAAGGTAGCGAAACTGACCTGCGAAACTGAGTGGTTGGAGAGGTAGAGAACGAATGAGCGGGCTTGTGGGTGAGTACAAACTCGTCCGCTAATACAGCTGCCTGGGACATTGACACCACTTTTTGCTCATTCAAGTATGTTACTATACGTTCTGATACACTATTCTTGAATTCCTCCAGCAGGACTAATTCTCGAAGAGAGGAAAAATCTGTAGTTTTAGTGGCGGTGCACCACCGATCAAACAAGGTGGCCTTCTCTCGAGCAAACTCCATGAAAGTACGATCAGGAGACTTTTTGCAACTCCTAAATTTTTGTCTATATGCCTCAGGTACTAACTCATACGCACGAAGAACAGTGGTTTTAACAATTTCGTAATCTAGACTGTCCGCCAACGAAATGGACGCCAACACCTCCTGAGCTTTACCAGTTAGTTTACACTGAAGCAAGAGGGGCCACACCTCTTTAGGCCACTGCATAGAAACTGCGATGCGTTCAAACACACCAAAATAAGAATCGATTTCCGATTCCCGGAACTGCGGAACCAACGCCATTTGTTTAGTCACATCCAATGTGCAAAATGAGCTAGCTAGTGGAGAAGAGAGGGTGGTTTGGGGTGAACGTGCTGCACTTGCAGCCTCCAATTCCAACCTCCGTAGTTTCACCTCCTTCTCTGCCTCAATCCGTCGGATCTCCAGATGGTGCTCACGCTCAGCTTGCCTCTCTCCACGCTCAGCCTCCATTTGCAAGCGGGCCAACCTTACTTTCAGACGGGCGTCCTGAGACGACATTAATAAAGTAGGTGACAACGGATTAAAGCGTGGTAAGGTAGCGGGTGGCTTAGCCTCTGCCCCAGCCTGCATGTCCTCCCTATCATCACTACAAGGAGAAGCCGCATTCACACCAAGCACCTCCTTGCCCACCAGCATATCCACGACACACTCCTTAAGTCTCGCTTTGAGCAGGGTCCCCTGAACTGGAAACTCAAAATGAGCCGCTATGGCATATAAATCAGCCTTCCGGCATCTGTCAATTCGATCCATAGACGGATCAGCCAAAAAGACACCCAACTCAAAAGCCTCCATAACGAGCCCTACAAAAAAAACTACTGCCTATCTTATACACACAAACCAGCTACACTATGTGCACACCTGCATCGAACACCTCTAAGCCAGCCCGACGTGGAGTCCTACAATGAGTATCCCGGATGAGCCCCCAAATATGTTACGGCTCCAGGATGTTAGCTTGCTACGTCTAGGGGGGGAGTAGGGGAACCATAACACATGTTACTGTTAGGCTGACTCGGAGAACAACAAAAACAGGGCACAACAGCAAACTGGATCAGTAAGTGTGTTTTATTTAGCCAGCGATCCGCCAAGGGGAATAGGGAACTATAAGCGGAGCCAAAGCAAAGAAAACAAGATAACGTGACAACTAACTAGTGCACACATACAGCCTAGCTAATACATACAGAGGGTGGCCCCGCTCCTAACCTGATGTGATAACAGAGTATGGTCTACGTGATGGCAGTGTAAACCCAAGGGTGTCTTACCTATTCACCTAAACCCCGGTGGCATCTCACAAACAAAAAGCAACAGCTCCACACAGCCCACACACAGGCAGACAATGGCCTCTCTCCATGGAGACAAAACAGGTGCAAGTTATCAAGGCCTGACGACACTAATTGGCCAACAGACAGCTCCCAGATTGGACAGGGGGTTGGACGATGGTGGAGGAACAGCCAATGGTGTGAGACCTGCAGAGAATGAGAGGGGAGACACAGGAAAACAACCACACACGTAACACCCACACACCTGCAGGTTTGTCTACACACACTCACAAACCAAAAGGTCATTATGCCTTAACATGAAGGCTTATCAAACAGGGAGCACAATGACAGCTGGTGTGTTCATGTCCATCGGACAGTAAGTCAATGTGAAGAAAAGTCACTTACTCTCAGGTGAATCTTTCCTCCCTGACTTGGTGTCTGATGAATTCCTGGGTTGAGGTTATGTGACGCACTTTCTACAACATCCTTCAAGTTGCAGTTGTCGCATATTAGTCCATTAGCCTAGCAACAGCTAGCTCAAAAGTGCGCCATTCCTCTGCCAGGGAGGAGCGAGCCTCCAAACATGTCCGTGGTTCCCACATTGGAAAAAACCGCAGTGAACCTCCGTTTTCCTTTTCTAATGAAGTTTCGTTTCTCAGAGCAATTGTTACAAGAGTTAATAACTGTGGTTAGCATCTTAGCTAATGGCTAACAGCCACAAGGTTAACTCCGTCGTGCTTTAAGCAGCAGGTGTTGATTGTCTGCGCGTTCAGGTGATGTCGGGATAATTGGAAAAAACAAATCTCGACTGGGTGAACATTCACGTCAATGCAACCTTAAAGGGATAGTTCACCCAAAAGAATGAAAATGCACTCATTATCCACTCACCACTATGCCGATGGAGGGTGGGTGAAGTCATTGAGTCCACAAAACACTTTTGGGTAAACAGTGTTTCAGCGAAATCCAAATCAATTGGGATGTAACAGATATTTAGGCTAAAAAACATCGAGTCGGATTTGAATGTCAGGGCTACGGACACTTGGATGACATCACAGGAGCAGTATGGAGGTTTTATGTTGTTTTGATGTTTGAAGCTTTTAATGTAAACTTGTCAAATGTTTCAATTGAGTCATTTTCAAGCCGCATGTCTATCCCTCACAAGCACTAAAAAACAGGCTTTTTCAGACAATACACAGGTTTTTAAGGTGGGTTTTGCATTATTTACATGCCTGTCACACCTGATCCTTTGTCTCTGCTCTTCATTATGATGAAAATATTGGAAAGATGTGTCAGGGTATTGTGTAAATGCTGTTGATAAATCAATGAAACACATTTTGTTTCCAGCGTCCATGTTTTTCCCACACACCGACTTCAAAGCCAGTAGTCGTAACCTGGGAAATGGGACTTTTCCAAGAAGCATTTGAATGCACCATTTCTTCTGTTCCTTCAGACTATTTTTTAACTATTTTTTAACTTGTCAGGATTAACAAAGGCTTGTAATTCACCACAGTGAATATGATCCAGGCTGATTCTGTAACTCGTTCAATCAGAAGCCATAGTGTTTATCAGTATCATTGTATAAAATCAAGTATGTTTTATAGCAAGTATAGAACTTGTTCGGTGGGGAAGCAGCCAAAACCATATATTTTACTGAAACAACATAAAAACTTTACTAGAAGTACAATAGCTGTCGGATAAACTGAACATTATCCTCATTTAAGACACTTCGTCTTCAATGGATCTCCATAGCCAATGAAAAAGCAGTGACGTGTTAGCACCACCGGAGGGCGAAATGAGCCAGGTGTGGCCAAAGTTTTTATCAAATTGATATACTTTCAACCAGTTTGGAGATGATCTAATTATGTGTCTGTATAGTAAATATGAAAAGTGAATATCATATACAACATGGTTTTATTTTATAAGCATATCACATTATCTGTAAATTTTCTAAATGATCGTAATCAAACAAAAACACGCTCGGACATTGAAAGACTCATATAGCTAAAATACAATTTATTCTTGCTTTCAATTCACAGGTCTTACTAAATTTGACATTCTTGCATTTTGCGCTATGATGAAAGACGAGATATACATCCAGGCCCGGGTCAGCCTCAGTTGTTAAGAGTTTAACTGGCAGATGTACAGAAAAAGACTTCAGACAGTTCAGAAGTGCACAAGAAAAGATAAAGAAATAAATTCTCATCTCTCTAAACAGAAGGAAATATATTCCAAGTTACAGTTAACAACAATGACACACATCTGGGAGGTCGTCTGAAAGCAAAACATCTGTCCTTGTTTGCGCCAGGTATTTTTTCTACATTTCTAGAGTTTGACGATGGATGATGATGCAGTTTTGTCACTGAGTGGAAGATCTCAGTCCTAGTAAGTAAACGAGAGGAGACAAAAGAAACAGTTATCAAACATTGGCTCAAAGGCCACAGTAAATTCAGAAAACATTTGTTTAAGGTTCTTGTGGGTCACCCGGCTTTATTTCCCAATTGGACAGTATAGTGCAACAGCCACTAATGTTAACTCTCTGTTTATGTAGACAAATCAGGTTTTCCAATATTTGTTTTTATATACACAAACGCAACTTAGTCAATTTGCATGGTACAGAAAACACGGCAATTTCCTCGGGGCCATACAAACCGAGAGATTCCCGTTGATGAATATATTCAAGTATAAAATGGTACCTTACATTTTTGTAACATCAAATAAAATATAGTATTTTGGATTTGAAAGAACCATAATTCTAAGCTTGGCTTTAAAACACAAGGCAGGTACAGAGACTTGAAAGTTTGGTGTGCTAACGTACCTTTGTGTTCCCTCTGGTGCTCAAACATTTCCGTGCCGCTTCCGTCTGCCGAACGCCTTGGCGCCCACGTTGGTGGGAACAAAGTTGTTGTATCCAAGCCCCCCCGTCCGACTCAGCAAGTCGGCCAAGCGATGGGTCACACAGGTGGATGTGTTACAGCCTCGCTTCTGTGCTGTGACATTGCTTATCAGAAAGATGGTCAAACACAGTTTGTTAAGATCAGAGCAGAAATCTGTTTTTTTATGTATTCTGTAGACTTGTCAATAACAAATTAAACAGTTAAAAGCCCGGAGTAACATTATTTAATAATTGTGTGAGCCTTATAGACAGGCATACTTACCATTTTTTTAATTTTCACATTCATGCATTTTTTACTTATTGAATGAAATATATGCAGGTTTGATGTAAAGATGCATTTATTTTCTTTATTGTATTGTACAGAAATGCCAATTACACTTTGGTTTCTAATTCTTAGATCTCAATTCTCTGTCAGAATCTGATGTCAGCCAACAGAAAAATAAAGCAAATGATGTTTTCTAAGTAAGTCTGACGAACAGGAGCCGCATGCATCAACAGTCTTGAGGATGGGAGGAGCTGGATGAAAAAGAAGCTCAGGCAGACGGAGAGCAGACAGGGGACAGCCTCAGTTGAACGAGCTGCCGGGGTTCTCATACTGCTCAGACAGACTTCTCTTCTTGCCCGGTGTCCCCGCTCCCACGTTGGTGCGGGGATATGTTTGCAGTTTGTGAATATCCTGGGAGAGTTTGCCCAGCACACAAGTGCTCAGGCCGGTGCAGCGCTTAGACATGGCTCTGTCCAAGCTGCCAGAGACGGAGACAAACATGCAGAAACAGACTTACAGTGGATGTGGCATGCAGATAAATATGATTCGTACACGTATGATCTCTTTTCTCTAAAAATGTCATGCTTTAACATTTCAACGTCATGCTAACAGATCCAGAAGATTTGCAGTTTTCATGCTGTATATTACTAATGTATGAGTCTAATGTTTATCATGCACATTCTCTTGAGTTCTCTGATATCATGCTGTCTTTAGGACACTCATACAGACACATGAGCTAATACTGAGTGAATTAATGAATGAAGTCCATGAATTGAGGGATTGTGGCAGAGAATAGATTTACATGAATTGCACTGTGTACCTTCATAATCAATACACACCAAAGTTGAAGCTGTTGGACTCATAAACAGAAGTGTGTTAATAGAGATAAAGATATTATATGGTATATAAAGAGAATAGGGAGCTATAGAGAGATAGGTAAGAGCCATACCTGTTCCCATCAGCTGCTCGAGGGTCTTGCTCATCTGAAGTTATCTGCATCAACTCCTTGAAGGCTCTGAGAAAACTTTGAGCGTCTTCGTTTGTTAGTGTGATTCCATCTGACATCAACTCTTTGCTTGATCTGGGAAGAAGAAACAGTATTGTTTTGAAAAAAATATATAAATACAGCAGTAATGGAAACATTTGTTCACTTTAAAAGTTCATAGGAAGGTGAATTGATTATTTTGCATATATCAGGACATTGCATTACTGCTGGTCATGAAGAACAAATCATGCTTGGGAAACTGAGGAAATGAAGTTCATATAAATATCTATGATAAGTATTGGTAAAAACGTTTTTTCTAATTATTGGTTATATTAATAATTATATGAGTTTTACAAGGTTCTACCTGGATGGAGCTGCCTGTGAGACGTATATCTGACAAATGATCAGCGCGTTGCCAAGAAGGAGAGTCCACAGCTTCAGCATTATTATGCCTCCCTGTGGAAAACACCCACGGTATCAAACATGGTAATTTGCATTATTGCTTGTCCACAACATTTTGTGCCATTACACAGATTTTCTATCGACATTCATTAACATTGTTAAATCCTCTGTCTCTGTCCCATTCCAGGCAGGGAGAGAAGTTGTTAGTGATAAACTGATATTAGAGGCTTGATCGGCAACTAGCCCATTCGCAGAATTGGCTGATAGAACAGTATATACATCAGATAGTAAAATATCATCAATCCAGCTGAGAAAACTCTAGCCTGTGTTTATAACTAGTAGCACAAGTACAGTAACGACATATTCAGCTCTCACCTTCCTCAACAACCAGAGCATCGTATCTAGTATTTCTATCATCAACAATCTATAATCTAAACAAGCAGCGTTTTATCAATACTCACCATAAGATAACAAATCTTCTGCTGATGAAGAATTAAATGATGAGACTGTATCTGCTGAGCACCTCCACAGTACACTGTTTTATATATGTTCCCCATGGGTTTCCATATTCACCCAGTGAGCACTTGATGATCGTCTATTGGCCAGTCAGATACTTCACCACAAGCTGCGAGCCAATCAGAAGGTCTAAGACACTCCCAGCGAGCTAATAAAAGAGCTTGTGTGTAAGTTACATGTAAATAATGTCCATTCACAAAAATCGGTAGAATCAGGAAGAGAATCTGTTTCAACACAATGAGACAGAGAACCGTCACTGACACTTTCACACAGTGACTGAGGGTCTTAATCCACCCCATGTCCCAGCGTGGATCATTGATGCTGCTCAGAGATAATGAAGATGATTCATCACTGCATCTGTTCTTCAAGTGAATCGATGACATTTCAATGTGGCTTAATTTCATCATTACATGTTTAAGATGTACAGGGATAATGAGGGGCATGGATTCTACAGGTGGCCAGAAGATACTCAGAGTGGGAAGAAATCTGTTGATACCTTTAGATACAATCATTGCAGATGCTTTTTTATTTCAGGAACAGCAGGATTCCCCTTGTTCAGGCTCATAATCGAACAGGGAACAGTTGATCCACTGGGAAACACTTCAGAAAGTGTCGGCTCCCTCACATGTTTCGGTGCACGTCCGCCCCATCTGACAGTGCTGAACAAAAGAACTTTGTTTAATATTTTAGAGAATAAATTAATGTTCATTTTTGAGTTGGGTTTCAACACAACAAACAGTTTAGAGGAGTTAAGGATCCAGTCCATTCTGTATAATAGTTAAAGTGTGAGCAATTTGGTGCAGCCTGATTGAACTGAAGGAGACTATGGAGTGCCATTCTAGTTTTATGTGTGCATGACATCACTGTGAGGGCGCCATGGATTCACTGGTGTTCATCCGGTGTTTCTGAGCTAGTTACTGGGCTACTGGTCTCTGGCCATCTTCTAATTCCCATTATGTAACCATATTGGATGATGTATCATAAAGCATCCTGCCTCCTGTTCTATAATTTCGCGTCACAAGGAAACTCATTAGAGTTGCACTTCCCAGACAGATACGCACGTGTGTATCTGGAGAAAGAGGTTTCAAATACACACACACACACACAATTATCAATATTAATAGTATTTCTCTCATTTGTGGAACTTGCAGAGAAATTTGTATTCTATATTTATCTTATAGTTAACAATCTGAAGTTTGGAAATAATGGTCAAAATTTGCAAAAATTTGTCAAGCGCCACCATCACAGGTCAAGCAGTTCAGATGCACGTTAGTTTTAGTCCAAAGCAAAAGTTTTGGATTCGGAGCTGCTCCCACGCCTCAAATCACCAATGCCTGCTTTGATCCAGGACATGAGTCTGATGCAGAGAATTGACATTCCAAGGGGGAGAGCGTATTGTCAAGAACGCAATTAGCTCACGCTGTTCGCATCCCCAAATTTTAGGCATGAATTGGTCTGGAAAAATAATTACAACACAGGAGAGCATTCATGACAGAGAGGGCAGCGCTCTGCTCAGTGCGGCGCTCATCAGTGACAGTCTCCGCTGAGTCAGTGTGACCTCATCTGTCTTGTCAGAGTTCCAGCATCTTTCTTGAGTGCAGTTGAGTGCAATTCTGCGAAAAGAAAACGTCAGAAAGAGAATTTCCCTCAAATCTATATCGTCACCTTGCGTTATTTGGACAGGTGGCAGGAATCAAGTACCAGCTGAGGCAATGGAAAAGGGACAGAGTTTTGTGAAGCTTCCGGTTTGATGAGGACGTTTCTGCATTTTCAAACAGAACACTATATCCAGGCTTGTGGATTTATAGACATGAAATCCTCCAGCTCTCCATTAGGAAGCCAACTAAACCTGACCTAACATTTAAACAGCTGGCCAGTGGTTGCACAGGGATTACAGGACTTCTTGCTGCGCCTTTTAGTGTCATTATGCAGTTGGAAAAACAGAGGTTCTGGACAGCATTAGGGAAGGTCTCTTGTTCGATTTTCCACATGCACTTTATGATTCCGCTTATTCAGATGGTAAATAATTTACTGTAGATCCAAGGTCGTCAAGGGACCCACACAAAACAAATAGTGTGCACATGCCCTGCAGTATGGACAGACCGGAAGAAGCCTCTTCATAATGTACAGGCTGGTGCTGTTCTAGCACAGTAACAGCATCAAACCCCCAAGCACTGATCAGGACCAAATAAAATTAACCCAGAATAGAGTTTTGCTATAAGACGACAAACTGCATCCTGTGAGACGGTATTGATTTGTTTTGCCAAAACATTTATATATATATGGTGGCTTCTCTTCCAATATCTTTAGTAATATTACATCATTGTAATCGGTTAAATATAAAAAACTCCGGCAATATTTGTTGAATAAACATAATTTGATCTAATTTCCTGGAATGCTCTGGCCACAGTTTTAATTAAGTAGTTACTCCAGTATTTTTTGTGGAACTTGCATACGACATTAGGAATACATTTCAATATGTATTTCAATGGTCTCCTCCTGTCTCCTACAAAACACAACATCAAAGCAAAGTCTGAAGTTTTCTCCCCTGACTGAATAGAAAGATGGACGGCATGATCGCTCCCCAAATGTGGAGCCAATCATCTTCATTGCCCCCTGGTGGCTGAATGTTAGTAAACGGCTTGTGGCCTGAACTAAAATGTCAAAGTACAAATTAAATACATTTTTCCCATACACTGTGACTTAAATATTAGTTGGTTCTCAACACACTGATGCATGTGCAAGTGTTCTGTTGGTTTAATTTGTCTTAATACTTTTTTAAAAAATTTGATAAAACTGAATTGCGATTTTTCGAATGCAGGTATCGTCGGAACCTCGATAGCACAGCTTCAGACCGTGATCACCACCGCAGAGACTCTGAGGCCAAAAGTGCAAAATGGTGGCGCCCTTATACAGCCGTGGCCAAAAGTTTTGAGAATGGCACAAATATTGGTTTTCACAAAGTGTGTTGCTTCAGTGTTTTTAAATCTTTTTGTCAGATGTAACTATGGTATACTGAAGTATAATTACAAGCATTTTATAAGTGTCAAAGGATTTTATTGACAATTACATTAAGTTTATGCAAAGAGTCAATATTTGCAGTGTTGACCCTTCTTTTTCAGGACCTCTGCAATTCGCCCTGGTATGCTTTCAATTAACTTCTGGGCCACATCCTGACTGATGGCAGCCCATTCTTGCATAATCAATGCTTGGAGTTTGTCAGAATTTGTGGGTTTTTGTTTGTCCACCCGCCTCTTGAGGATTGATCACAAGTTCTGAATGGGATTAAGGTCTGGGGAGTTTCCTAGCCATGGACCCAAAATTTCAGAAGTTTTGTTTCCCGAGCCACTTAGTTATCACTTTCGCCTTATGGCAAGGTGCTCCATCATGCTGGAAAAGGCCTTGTTCATCACCAAACTGTTCTTGGATGTTGGGAGAAGTTGCTCTCTGAGGATGTTTTGGTACCATTCTTAATTCATGGCTGTGTTCTTAGGCAAAATTGTTACTTAGCCCACTCCCTTGGTTGAGAAGCAACCCCACAGATGAATGGTCTCAGGATGCTCTACTGTTGGCACGACACAGGACTGATGGTAACGATCACCTTTTCTTCTCCAGACAAGATTTTTTCCAGATGCCCCAAACAATCGGTAAGGGGATTCATCAGAGAAAATGACTTTACCCCAGTCCTCAGCAGTCCAATCCCTGTACCTTTGACAGAATATCAGTCTGTTCCTGATGTTTTTCCTGGAGAGAAGTGGCTTCTTTGCTGCCCTTCTTGACACAAGGCCATCCTCCAAAAGTCTTTGTGTCGCTGTGCGTGCAGATGCACTCACACCTGCCTGCTGCCATTCCTGACCAACCTCTGCACTAGTGGTGCCCCAATCCCGAAGCTGAGTGCCGAAGTCCTGGTGCTTGCTGGACTTCCTTGGGCGCCCTGAAGCCTTCTTCCAACAATTGCACCTCTCTCCCTGAAGTTCTTGATGATCAGATAAATGGTAGATTTAGGTGCAATTTTACTGGCAGCAATATCCTGGCCTCTGAATCCCTTTTTGTGCAAAACAATGATGACTGCACGTGTTTCCATGCAGGTAACCATGGTTAACAGAGGAAGAACACTGACTTTAAGCACCACCCTCCTTTTAAAGCTTCCAGTCTGCTATTCTGTCTAAATCAGCGTGATCAGAGTGATCTCCAGACTTGTCCCCATCAACACTATCCCCTTTCTTAACAAGAGAATCACTGACATGATATCAGCTGGTCCTTCTTTGGCAGGGCTGAAATGCAGTGAAAATGGGTTTTGGGGTATTAAGTTCATTTTCGTGGCAAAGAGGGACTTTGCAATTAATTGCAATTCATCTGATCACTCTTCATTACATTCTGGAGTATATGCAAATTGCCATCATAAAAACTGAGGCAGCAGACTTTGTGAAAATGAATATTTGTGCCATTCTCAAAACTTTTGGCCACGGCTGTAAAGGATATTTGTACAATGGGAGGAAGCGGAGTCCATCTTTACACACAGTCAATGGTTTACACCACTCCAGGAGATGGAGGGATCTGCAGGAAAGATGTGGGGTTTAAATATTGCGGCTGATGAGTGTGCGGGGAGCAGGTAACTGAAGGCCACACCCACCTGGATGAACACACACACACAGACAGGACTGCGTACCAACAGGGGACAAACCACACAGCAGAACCAATCAGGAAAGGGAAACAGGAGAACATGCAGATTGCAGAGTTACGCCAACTTCTTCATCTTGGGGTCTTTAAGTAAGATAAATCAGTTAATATAAGTTCAAATGAATACCATCCAGACAAACACAATTTTGAAGTGTGTATTTCAAAAACTGGCAGAAGTTACTACATGAACTATTTTGAAAATAGATCTGATTCAGATTTGTTCTGAGTGCATGCAGTTCCACGGACAGGAAACACTCCTGTTGCTGGTGTTGTGATTGACCTGACCACTAACAAGAAGATGCAACAGTGAGTTGTTCATTTGATTAAAATTGACAGATTGGTTTAATGCTTCCAGCACAGCTGATGAGTCTGGGGAGCCGGCAGGAAGCAAAGAAAGTAATTTGCAAGAATGTCCTCATTAGGTAGCCCTGACAAATCTGAATGATGGGTGGGGAGGGGGGAGGTCTGTCTAGGCCATTTGAGGCTTCGGAGACAGAAAAAAAAAATCTTCCAGCTGCCTAAGCAGGAAGGAACAGCTGGATAAACAACTTCACGTCTGATGAGGAGCAACTGATGACACGGAAAAGTGGAGAGCACGGTTTTACAAAAGTGCAAATTGTTTAAAGTTTAAAAACCACCTCAGTGGGACGGTTATTGTTACCTGAGTGTTAAACTCTGTGCGTTCTCCACTTCCATTATAAACAAGAAAAAAACTGTGTAGGCAGAAAAAAAGCGAGGGAATAAACAGCTGCTTTGTCTGCGAAAGGGATCATTTTAAAAATATTTATAAGATATTTTGTCATGTGCATCTTTATTGATTTGTCGGATTATTCAAGCTTGATACCATTTTTCCCCAACATTCCTCATCCTGGGGTGTGTGGACGAGCTCAGGTTTTTGGAACGCAAGACCAAAACGTCTGGAATGTGGCTCATGCCTTAACCTTTGACCGTAACCTCTGACCTTTGAATGCAGTGCATTAACGTGTGGAGGTGAAGGAACCTACAGCCGCTTACTGGGGCAAAGTTTATTTGCTTAAAAACTAGAACTGGGTTAAACACAAAGGTGCTTTATGGGGAATCCTCAGATAATTATACCACGTTCCCTGGTTTTTTGTTATTTTGTTATCCATTTAATTCATTTCGAAACCAATTACACAATCTAGCAATAATTTTTCACATTTATCATACAAATATATTGATACAAATATTGTTAATATTGAAAAAAATGATGAATAATAATTATTGTAGACAAAAGCGTTGTTCAAAAAAGAGCCAATAAGCAAATATATGATATCAAACAAATACATTCAATGTTGAAATATTACAAAATGTAAAAATATGTATTTCAAATAGCAATTTTAGAAATCTGTTGTGTTTTAATGGATAGTTCATGTTATATTAAGATAACTTTATTATTTAGATTGTTGGACATGTATTTAGACGTTACATATTTTTAAAAATACAAACAGATGTGGTTTATAAAATCATCATGTTCCGAAACTATCATTGTATCACAACAGGCCTCATCATCGCTTTGCACTTACACACATTGAAACTAAATCTGTTCAAAACACGGTTCCATCTCCTGCTTGGCGTTGGATTATTCAGAAATTGTTAAAGTTTAAAATTGCAATCACGATATAAGCTCTTCGTTAAAGGTCCCAATTGTTTAAAAACACCTCCCTTTGACAGATGCGTACGTATGTCTGGTTCACAGTGAGGTGTATGTGAACAGACACATGATGGTAACATGTCCTTGCAGCCTACATGTATGGTGACAACCCGTGCGATAGGATTCTCCAGCGTCTGTAGCCATGTTATCGGAGAGGCGCTGATCACCTGTTCAGTGACCCCACATGATACTCGGCTCATCTGTCGCTCCGAGCCACCGTCCCAACGACAGCTGGTGACTGGCAGTCAGTCTCTCTCCAGGCTGACTTTGACACTTTTGTACTTTCTTATTCTTTTTATCTGCAGGAAAAGTTGTCTCCGAGCTGGCAGTCGTTTGGTAACTGATAGAGTGTGACCTTCTCTCTTTGTGCTGCCGTTAACAAAAGTTGCTTTCACTGCTGCACTGATTCAACACGGTCAACACAAATCACACTTATGTCCAAAAGTCCAACATTTTTGTCTCAAACGATTTGAGTTTATTAGCCTGGTTGGATGTTGGGTGGATTCTTACCTTTTTGCAAAATGATCATATTGATGTTCTCAGCTCAGTCATCACCTGGGCCTGTAACAGTTAAATACATCTCTGCTCTGTCTCCTTCATTCAAAGCTAATCTGCATCCTGAAATCTGCTTTATGTTTGGTCAAGACTCTGACATTATCCGACCTCTGCTTCCCAGAAATACTTGTTTTACTCAAAGTTCATGGTTCCTGCAGCATATGTAACATTTAGGGTGCACAGGTAAGTCATTCATTTAGATTCAAATTTGCACTACTTACTTGGCAAAGTTTCCTGGAAACTATACACGTGATCACGATTTCGAGCAATACACAGTATTTCCCTGTGAATGTTCAGAAACCTGGGTCAAGAACCCACAGATTTTTTTTTAAGCTTATCTCTAGTCTGGTAGAAAGTTTTTATGAGAAAGAAATTGTGCTCAGAATATATATCTTACCTTCCTCCAATGAAACAATGACCAAGAATAAAACTTTGTTTGCCAATATCATTAGTATTATGATCTTGTGTATTCAGCCGTTGCATCAATTTTAGTTCTACATTGAATTTGTGTGATTTTCTTTGCAGTGTTGAATTCCTCCAACAGAACTTTGTTGTTCATCCTCGTTCTTCGAACAGCAGCACATCAAGTGTTAAAATCCACCGGAATCCCACACGAGCACTTTTGAACTTTAACGTGCTGCAGGATTTTTCCATGTACTGCTCTTATAGGAAACACGCTTCCAGACTGTGTGTGCAATGTAGCAGAACTCCCCCCCCCCCCCCCCCCCACACACACACACACCCCCACACAGACACACAGTCATGTAATATGATATATTTAAATCACTCTGCAGCAAGTCTGTGAGGCCAATTAGCGCGTCTGCCAGTTCTGATCTGACTTGTTGCATTGACACATTCTCCTGCACGTTTGTGTCTGAGTCAAACTTGAATAAGAGTTTCACGACAAACCATGCTGATGTGTGTGTGTGTGTCTGTGTGTGTTTGTGTGTGTGCCCGGCTCCTGCAGCGCTGCCCTCTGAGGCTGTTTCTATTTGGGTTAAATGAACCAAAAACTCCACCAGCACCAAAAAGTGATCCCCATCATTGATCGAGTGCAGAACAAAGTTCATCAACAGTTAACTCTGAGTTTCTGGCCAATCTTGGCTCTAGAGGCGGGGGATAGAAAATGTGCAAGATGATACATATGTGCACTGGTCGGTGTGAGGGGGGGTGCAGTCAGCAGGGCGAGGCTGCAGGGGGACACACGCTGCTCGGCTCTGTGGGGGAAAGATGGTTTCGATCAAGTCGGTATCTCTGGTGCAGGTGACCGGGGCTCAGGCTCTGCTTGCCGGGCTCTGCCTGGCTGTCTGCCTGCTCGCCTTCCTGCTGGTCCGGCAGCTCTTCAAGCAGAGGAGACCCCCGGGCTTCCCCCCCGGACCCTCCACCATCCCTATCATAGGAAACATACTGTCCCTGGCCACCGAGCCGCACGTCTTCCTCAAGAAGCAGAGTGAAGTTCATGGACAGGTAACACACGCACACACACACGCACATGCACACACGTACACACACCCAGACGCACGCACGCACACACTGCAGGGAAGGAACAATAGAGGCTCGCCCTTACATCAGGGGTCTACTTTCTTGCAGGAGAATCTGTTGCTCCCAAAAAAGTAAAGTCCCCTCCTCAAGATAAACACACATCTAGGGACAAAGAGTTCAGTTTGATAACATTGTTTCTTTTAGAATGTAACATGATGCAAAGATGGAGACTGTCCTGTTAAATGTCCTGAAAGTTAAAATAACCCACACCCTGCTCCTGGCTCATGAAACACCTCAATGTTGCAGAGTGTCTGTAACTGTGGAATATTTAGATGTCTGTCTGTGTGTGTGTGTGTATGTGTGTGTGTGTGTGAGGAACAAAAGCAGCAGCGCTTACATCACTGTGTTCTTTCCAGATTTTCAGTCTTGACCTGGGCGGCATCTTGACGGTGGTGCTGAATGGATATGACTGTGTGAGGGAGTGTCTCTACCATCAGAGTGAGGTGTTCGCTGATCGCCCGTCGCTGCCTTTATTCCAGAAAATGACCAAAATGGGCGGTAAGACCTCACGATGTGATCACAGCGCAATCACACGACAGTTGAAAAAATTTCATTGTCAGGAGTTTTATCTGTATTTCATTTGTTTGTTTTCCTTCTCCGCCACTCGCAGGCCTTCTGAACTGTAAATATGGCAAAGGCTGGATCGAGCACCGTAAACTGGCGTGCAACTCCTTCCGTTACTTCGGCAGCGGCCAGAGGCAGTTCGAGAGGAGGATCTCCGAGGAGTGCATGTTCTTCGTCGACGCCATCGACAAGCACAAGGGGAAGCCCTTCAACCCCAAGCACCTCGTGACCAACGCCGTGTCCAACATCACCAACCTGATCATCTTCGGACAACGCTTCACCTACGACGACCGCAACTTCCAGCACATGATCGAGCTCTTCAGCGAGAACGTGGAGTTAGCCGTGAGCGGCTGGGCGCTTCTCTACAACGCCTTCCCGTGTATCGAGTATTTGCCGTTTGGAAAACACCAGAAGCTGTTCCGCAACGCTGCAGAGGTTTATGATTTCTTGCTGCAGGTGATACAGACGTTCTCTCAGGGCCGGGTGCCACATGCACCTCGACACTATGTCGACGCTTATTTGGATGATTTGGAACAGAATGCAGGAGACCCCACTTCCTCGTTTTCCTACGAGAACCTCATCTATTCAGTTGGCGAGCTCATAATCGCTGGAACAGAGACCACAACCAACACCCTGCGCTGGGCCATGCTGTACATGGCTCTCTACCCCAACATCCAAGGTCAGTTGTAGTTTAAGCATCGTCCCAGTATGAGAATATGTCATACAGTACAAAAGAGATGTGTTTTGTTTAATGGTAACGTCATGTGAATAAATGCCTGATGGTGCCTGTTTTTCTCCGAGAAGAGAGGGTTCACAGAGAGATCGACAGCGTTCTCTCCAACGGGCGGGCGCCCACGCTGGAGGACAAGCAGAAGATGCCCTTCGTGGAGGCCGTTCTGCACGAGATCCTTCGCTTTTGCAACATCGTCCCACTTGGCATTTTCCGCGCCACCTCCCAGGATGCAGAAGTCAAGGGGTACTCGATTCCTAAAGGCACCATGGTGATAACGAACCTCTATTCGGTGCACTTTGATGAGAAGTACTGGAACGACCCCGGTATTTTCTTACCGGAGAGGTTCCTGGACAGCAATGGCAACTTTGTGAAGCGAGAGGCCTTCCTTCCCTTCTCCTTGGGTAAGTCTCTTTATGTTTCCCTACAGCTGCAAAACTACTGCTCTGTCTATTATCTACAGCTTTTAACAACATTTTATAACGGATTGTTTCGTCTTTTCTGTTAAACATTTTTCCACATAGTCTAAATGTAAATTTCAGATAAGTTCTTGTGTGTGTCTCCTGTTGTCATTTATATTTAGACAATCCAATGAGTCTGATATTGTGTGACTGTGCATTTTCTATGGGTCAATATAAAAGTCTCTCTCCTTTTATTCAGGGAAGCGTTGTTGCTTAGGTGAACAACTGGCCCGGATGGAGATGTTCCTCTTTTTCACCACTTTGCTGCAGAGGTTTCACCTCCAGTTCCCTCCAGGAAGCGTCCCCAGCCTCACTCCCAAACTGGGCATGACCCTGCAGCCCAAACCCTACTCCATCTGTGCCGTCCGCAGACAACAGAGAGTCCCGTCCCCTGGAGACACTCCTTACCACAAGTAGGCAGGCAGGCATCCAGAACAGCTTGTCAGGCTGTTCAAGACACGTTTACTATTTTGCACAGCAATGCAACCACATGATACGTGTGCATCAAACTGTATCGCTGGAGTGTATCCAGATCCGGTGCATCTTTCCAAAGCGACAAAGGTGGCTCTACAGCCGAGCACGGGATCCAGTTTATTCAGGTACTGTTAAAATGATCTTACTGAGCAGGATGCATGTTTGCACAATGCCTCTGCAGCAGCAGGGGAGCTGACCAGACTCTGTGGTGAGAGGACATCCGAGGAACACAAGTGTGCTATTGATTCAGGGCTCTACAGCTGGGGAAATGAAATGTCTATGAACCTTGGTGCTGCAGCGGTGGGTTTGGTGTCAATGATTGACAGTAAGTACACCCACTGTGGTTCAAAGGCCTGCCTTCTTGGGACAGCTTCAGGTCAGACAGACGACACCACGAATTTGTGCATGTGGGGCGCAACAGGACGAACAGACTTTCCAGGAAAGTTCTGGACACTGTACTGGGGCTGGACGAGGGCCAAGATTTACATCACCTGGACTGACTCTGACCCCGTCTCCAGGGAGGGATTTCGCTGGAAAGTCTTTCTCTTAGAAATGCAACAAATGCAACACTGATTTCTACTAAATGGTGCTGAGCAGTACAAAGAAAGTACTGCTGTTTGTGTTAAGGTTAACTTTTGTTTGTCTTTTTTTGTAATGTTGGTGTTTACTTTTTGTGTCATTCATAAAGTCTTTTTTAAGATACTGAGAACATGTCTTTTTTTAACTACAGCTAAATTGCTAACACTCTGAAATGAACAAAGATTACTGTAATATTAATTTGTAAATATATATCACTGCTGTTTGGGGCAGAGTTTATTTACAATGGATTTTTTGATACATTTCTGTAAAGCAGGAATCTGTTGATGGGAGCATTTAGACTGAACAAAATCCAAAAAAGTTTTGGGCCATAAAACCATAGACTGTTCAAAAAGATGGACAACAAGTCTCCACTTCAGCCCAATGTCCAGAAATTAAGTCAAAATATCCCAGACACAAATGCTGCCATTTTGGGAGTTTGATTCTGTGCAGCAGTGAGGAGGTTCTTCCTGTACATGCCCTCAGCCAATCACGACTCAGTCTCAGCTGTCTGACAGTTTCATCTAACACGGAATAGGCAGGATTTATGACCTGTACCGCAGCCAGCCACCAGGCGGCGATGAAGACACTTGGCTTCACTTTTGAGGAGCGGTCATGCTGCCCATCTTTATATATTCAGTCTACGCATAAAACCAAAACAAAGTGCTCAAAGACTCTAAAACACTGTCTGCTGCTGCTGAAGGGAAAGCATAGAGGTCACATTTGACATAAAGATTCGATCTTGTTGATACAAAAATATATTTATAAATATATATATAACAGCAGCTATTGTGTCGGCAGCACAGCAACATTAGAGAGGGAGACGTCTAATAAGCTAAAAACTGAAACCTGTGTGTGTTTGTATGACAAGTGTATTTCTTCTCCTTCTACTTCGAGTGGAATGGAGGAACAACACAAAGCGGTGTTAAATAAAACAAACAGACAAGGACCAATAAAAAGAACCAATGAGAGCTGCTTTAGGGATGGTGTTTTATGACAGCTATAAATAACAACAAAAATCAGTTGCCCCCACAATGTAGATAAAGGGTGAATGGTTACATTAGACAAACGTACATATATCGATGCTACATAAGGGAAACAACCATTCATAGATGTATTTATGGCACAATCATTAGAGGACACCGTGGTTTGACAGACTGCACAGTGAGAAGCCAACAGAGTTCTACAACTTAATGAGCCTGAAACATGTCGGGTGGGGGCTACCCGGGCTTTATGATCCAGCGTGGGTCCGTGTGAACAAACAGAATGTGTACAGCTCTGACCTGAGTTCAACTCCGTCTCCTGCCATTGTCCCTTTAAACCCAGTGGACCATTTGAATCAATGTGCTTCTCTTGTGTGAACAGAACCGGAGCCCGGAGAGAAACGTTCGCTGAATCAGCCAATCACAGCCCAGGAAACTACTGCATGTAGGTAAAGTTTGGCACTAGTTGGGTCGACAGAGATAGAGGGAGGGCGATGATGGAGAATACAAGAGTGGTTATGATACAGAACAGGGAGAGGCTGAGAGCGAGTGAGGAAACAGAACTCAAAAACCCTGACAGTTCCACACCTGTGAAGAGACGCAGGTTCTAAACTCTGGAGACAAGACGGCAGTTACAGGATCTCCATGTACAATATGTCAGCTGCATGTAGAAAACAGATGCATTCATTTGATTATTTTAAAAAATATATATAATTTATATGCACATACTCTTTTGTACAGCGGCTAAACACTTGTTTGGTATTAAAATGTGCACACCGTTATCTACTTTTTCGTCTTTAAATATCCCAATCCTGATTTACACTGCTTTACTTAACGTTCTGTCCAGAGATTATGATTTAATAAGGTTGGGGGGAAAAGGCGACAAATCCGCCTTCCCTTTCATAAAAACGTTTTTTTCTAGTGGAATGCCAAGAGTTCTGAGAGAATGAAATAGAGAACTAGTAGTTTTTTTTAAACCTTTATCATAAAATATAGATATGTATAAACAAAACCAAAGCGAAATGAAACCCTGGATCCCTTCTTTACACACTGGCCGAGTTATGGGTTCGGTAACAAAACTCAAAATAAAGAATAAATGAGGAAATGGGAGATGGGTGAGTTCTAAAGTTTGTCTGAACGTCAGCGTCGCTGACTCAGCGAAACACAGACACCCAGACGTTGTGTTGGTTTAAAAACAACGCGGGGAGCGTTGAACTAAGAAAACTTGACTTGCTCCGTACTGTTGTCGAGCAACGTTGTGCAGATGTGTTGTGTTGCTGCAGGAGAGAGACATTTGCAGTCTGCTGTCGATCGAGATAAGCTTCTTTTTTCTCTCTCCAGTGAGGTGGTGAAAGGTTTGTCACAGAGGCTTGAATTGCTTGGATTGGTTCGTAATCAAGTTGCTCATCGAGATATTACAAACTACTTTAGTCACCCAGATTTTTTTAATTCTCTTTGTGAATTTTTCATTTTAATGACACAAATTCTTGCAAAATAATTATTCAACTTTGCATGAATCCTGAGTAACCTTTAAAAAAATACTTAGAATCAAAAAGACGAAAGTGAAGAATCCATTAATTGAGACAGCACTCCTGGTCTGAATGCAACATGTTAAAACACCAGAGGACATCTCACTGGTTAGAAACCAACCATTATTGAAAGGACACAAAGACACACACACAAATTACAAATACTGAAATAATTAAAAATGTGCTCTCTTTCTCCCGACTCATTCGCTCCATCACATTCCCACCGAAAACATATTCACGCACACACAGACAAAATGAAGCGAGGGGAGTTAAAGGGTCAAAAAAGGAACAACAAAAATAAAAGACAGGTGGTACACATGAGTAAAAGCATCAAAAATGATGCAGATATAATGCTAATAATCAGTCAACATTTCAATAATGTCTCTGTGACTGAGTCTTATACAGTGTTTCGTGTCGCCAGCAAGAAGAGAGAACTACACAAGCCTCGGCTCTGGGCCAAAATGGACTCAGTAAAGGTTCAGACAGGCACATTTGATATATATATATATATATATATATATATATATATATATATATATATTCATGTATGTATATATATAATTCAAAAATAAACCTGACACTGAGGCTGAAACAGTCTCAGTCTCTCGTCTTTCTCCGTGTTTGAACGGTTCACTTTGGTAAAGGGTATCCATCACTCGATGATGTCGCTCGCTTCATTATTTTTCCTCTACCTTTCCTTTCTTAAATAGACGGGAATTGTTTTGTACCTAAGGGAGGTGTAAGCGCTTTGCATTCAAGGCAGCATCACAGCCGGGCGACCATGGGGTCGACGCTGGACCCCGTCCGCTCTCTTCCTCCGCACCGTCATCCTCAGTTCTGGTGCTTTTCCCCCTCTCTTTCTGTCTGGGTGCACTCGACTCTCCATGGGGGGTGAAAGTGCATAGGAGTTTGGCTCCCACCGTTGCAGCAAGGATCCGCTCACAGTAGTAAGGCCTTTTTGTTTCTCCAAGATCAATGTGACTGCTTAAGTCTGCACAGTGAATCTTTAAATGTGTGTGTGTGTGTGTGAGAGAGAGAAAAGTGTGTTTTATGTGCATTTGTCAAATGTCTGTGTGTGTTCCTCATGTCTGTGTTCATGTCAGTGATAGGCAGGTGGTCGAGGGACTCGTGCCTCTCGTCATCTTCTTTTTTCACGCGTCTCTGTTCTTTACTTCTTCCTCCTGCTACTGACGCTCGTCTCCCTCCTCCTCCTCCTGGATGACCTGGATGTCGTCTGACGGGGAGACAGGCAGGCTGGCGGGCAGGCTGTCCGGCGGCTGCTGTTTGCCGAGCTCTTTGATCTTCTCCTCCTCGTCGATGATCTTCTTCCACACCTTGTGGTTCTCCGTCAGGTGCTGCATGATGCTGCAGAACAACCTGCGGTGGCTCTTCTTCCTTTCTACAACGAGCACATGGCAGAAAAGAAATGATTAAGCAAACTCTAGATTGTAAACACGGATTTCAAAATAAGGGTTTAAATCTTACTTGGTGCAAGCTCGTCTTCTAGCTCATCTTCCTCGTCTTCATCTGTGTCTGTGTCCACCTGCCCCTCATCCTCGTCTTCGTCTGACCCCGCCTCATTGATCCAGTGGCCGGGGAGAAGGCCAGCAGCGTCGTAGGAGTTACAAAGTGGTCCAACAATATGGGTGATGAAGGACTCCTGCAGCTTGGCCAGCTGCGGAGAGGAGCGGTCCATGAAGGGGCTGATGGGTAATCCCAGCTGAGCCTCCTCGTCGCCCTGCGGATCAAAAAGGAGGATTACGGATGAGAACCTTTTCTACAGAGACAGAAATCTTCAGTGATTCAGAATGACATTGGTTGTGGTGAATCACATTCTCAATTCTCTCTCACTCGCTCTACTTCTTCTGATCAGCTGACTGTCGGTAATCCAATCAGATATGGCCGTGATCTCAATAACCCATTCATGCCAAAACTTCAAATGTGTTCCGTCTCTGTCTCTCTGTCTAATTTTTATCACATCACTTCTCACCGTGGACACATTACATTTAGTTTTTTAAGTGAAGTTTCTCTTCATTGAACTGATATTTGTTTTGTGTTATTTTCTGCTTCTGTTTTGAGGAAAAACTATTTCCCAATAAGATACAATAAAGACCAACATTTTCTACCGATTTTTCTCACTAATCATCTTATTATTGTTTTGCCTTTTAAATATGTGACTTTATAGGGATATACTACAGAGAGATTAGCAAACGTCACCAATATTATTAATGTATGACCTTGTGTGTTGTATTTGTGACCTTGATTATATATATACTGTAAATATGTTTTGTCCGAAGGTGTTGGTGGTTGGACTGGATTATTTTAGGGTATAAATTATGATACCCTTTTTACTAAAGTGTCTTAAAAAAAACAAAACAATATAAAGATATAAAGAAAACGATCTTTGTTAATGTAATCCACTCAAGCAGTGTTAGCATGCAGTCTGTACCTGCTCATAAAACTCATTGACGATTCCCTCTGTCCACTTGAGATGCAGGTCACGGACTTTGGCGGGTCCATTGATGTCTGCCAGCTTAATACACACTTGGCACACCAGCAGTCGGTCATTCTCATTGGTCCAGTCGATACCTGGACTGTTCACATCGTTCACCTGGGAACAAACAAAGATGACGTTTTATTGCAACAGGTCAATGTTGTTGTTTTTCTTTCATCTGCATTCAGAATGCTGCGTGTCCAACTAAATTTCAACGTACCATCCTGCTAATATTTCAATCAAAAAAAACTTTGCCAGAAATTAGAGGATCAATAAATAGACAATTATCTATTCTGATCATAAAACTCTGCAAACAGTAAAGATTTCTTCATCTCAGACCTTGGCATTGAACTCAGCCAGGAAGTCAAAGTGCTTCTTGAGGTCTGTGGCCAGTATGGCCTCGATGACGAGGAAGCGGAAACGCTTGAACTCCACGTGATCCAGGTTGACCAGGAAGTTGAACTCGGGCTGGGAGAGGTAGAGGCTCCAGGCAGAAGCAGCGTGGTGGTTCTCCAGCACCGAGCGGTCGTTGTACAGCACTGCCTGCAGCGCACGAGAGGGAAAAGAGAAGAGTGGTGACAGAGGGAAAGATGACACACTCTAAAATGCCAGTAATGGACTTGCCTACATAATGGGACTGTATGTGTTACACAATTTGTGATGGTTTTAAAAATAGCAAGCACTAAGCCAATGAGATAAAATGGGGCATGAGGGTATTGGTTATGAAAGTAGAAATGCAACAGGCTCTAGCGCTGGTTACAGAGACACCAAGACAGACTTCAACGATCCTTTCAGCAAACACATGGTGGTTATCAACATCATAAGCGATCAATAGGTTCAGGGTTCCCTATCCTTTCTTTTAACCCACTTTCCTGGGACTTGCTAAACCCAGACAGTGTGAGTGTTATCACTGGACATGTTGTGAAAATACAATATTTAAACAGAGGCACCCAGTTAACCTTTTCACCCCCATTAACATGGCCGACCACAATGAGAGAGGGAGAGAGGGAGGGGATTACAGACTATGGTGGTCGACTGAGGAGAAACACTGCATGCTCAAAATTCCACTAGTTTTGTATTATTATAATTATTTTATTATGGCCTGGCTTATCATTATAAAGCATGTAAACCTTCATTTAGAACGTGATCCTGTGTTTCTGAAAACATGAATGACTGTGGCATTAACATCTGTCCAGGGACCACCAGCAGACAGCTCTCTAAGTGAAGGTGTGAAGGTTCTTTGAGGACACATTGGAGATTGGATTAAGGCAAAAAAGGATATCATTAAAAAAATATTTTCATATCAGTTGATATCAATAAATATCAAGATAAAAGTCAGATTATTATTGATTTTCAGATTCAAGACTTATCTGAGTTTAGGTTTTAAACTCTTGTAAATGAGCCGAGATTGACACTTTATAAACAGCTTAACATTTTACACAACTGAGGTAGATCAATGGTAAGTTATACCTCCTCACTGTGCTTTTATATCAATGTATATTTCAATGGTAATGTGGCCGCAACATTTGTTTAGCTCTGTGAACGCATGTGTCCTGGGCCACAATGACCGACGGTCTTTTAACCTGACATCCTCTGAACTGCTACAGTTATATTAGGAAAAGATAATATAACTTTTATTTGTGGCCACTGGCACAATATCAACACTGACTGTTTCCAATGAGTAAACACAGAGGACCAGTATGCCAAAGTCAGATAAAACAAGCAAAACAAGCCAACATCACAGGGTCTCCTACATAAATTACTCATGTCTGTGTGGTTGCATTAGTGAGCAGCTCTGACCACATGTTTCTGTCTGAACCTGTCGAAGCCCCAGAGAAAACAAACGAGCTCCACCCGGACCTGAGAGGTCTTCTGTTTTTTTTTTGTGTTGAACATTACAGGCACGTTTGGTGTTAAAAAGATTTGACGATAGGCCAGCCAAAGTGACTGAACCCAACCCCAATATCATTTCAACCTTTTTGCCAGGTATCCACGTGGATAACCACACTCTAATTTGCCTGTAGAGCAGAGAAGTGAGATCCGATTACAGCTCATGAGGAGACACATTCTAATGTCAGGTGTGACCTGACAACAGCTGTCCACTTGTGGATGTTAATGCCAGGTCTAAACAGGGCCCATGGGTCCCTGTGAGCAAAAATAAGTTTGTTGAATCAATCGAACAGGATTTTAAAATACTAATAAATACTGTGGGTTACCTGATGTGCATTAGTGGCTACTAGAAAGGCATTTGTGCGACCAGGGTGGTCATAGTCGTGCATTGCAGCTGCTACATAAAGGGCCATGAGCTCCAGGGCAGGTATGTTCCAGGCCAGGCAGCCATAGCTGTCGTCTGAAATGGAGGAGCTCTTGGAGGAGGCATAGGATATCCTGCCAGGAGAGATCCCACTATCTGAATCTGGAACATGACAGCAAACAAGATGGACGTCACTGAATGTCTCACTGACTGAAAATTAAGAGAAGACCTATGGTGTCTTTGTAAAAGCAGGTTAGAATAGCAGTTTTTTCCCATAATTAAGAAGAGAAATCCCATGTTGCATTTACGCACGCACGCACGCTCATTTACTCACTGTCACATTCAATCTCTCATATCACTCATGTTCTCATCTCCTTCTCTCTATGGTCCCTTATCGAATGACAGCTGCCTCAGTGGGACACGTCAGTGGATAAGCCTCAGATAATTTCTAATAGAGATAAAATATCAGCAGAGACAAGCACGACAATCTCTGCTTTTTAAACCCAGCCATCTGTGTTATCTAGAAAAAAAGGCCTCGTCCCTTAAAAAAAGAGGATAATAGTATAAGTCACAAACGAATGGAGTCGTAGCTTATGCACTTTCAAACAAGAGCAATTAGCCGGAAAGGATAATGAGTGGACACATTAATGCAAGTTCTATCTACTTTTTCTCTTTTTTACATCTCAGTTAAAATAATGATAATGATAGGAAGTGATATTGTTTTATTCTTCGGAAGAAAAATTATTAAAAAAAAATCACCTCATCAAAGATTTCTTTGTAGGATTATTTTGTGAATATTGGCCAACATGGGGCAACAACACGGAAGAGGTGGCAAACAGAGATTGATAATATTGATAATTTGCAATTTTGCATTAGGTCAAACTAAATGTCCTTCGACTAATTTGGGAAACTATTTTCCAAGCCTGACAGACTTATACATTTTTTATAGTCTCAGGAAAATCACAGGGAACCACTCTACAAACTGAAACAACAATTCTATATCACTGTGGTTTACCTGTGTCGCTTCCTGTCACATGCTCACTGTGGATCTGCTGGAACCCAGGGATTGGTCGAGTGGTCAGGTACCAGACAGCATGTAGCACATCAGTAGCATGAACGCGGTTATGATCTGTATGTTTTTGACCACAATAAGTTTGAATTAGTTTATCATACCATGCATACCACTAATGATTTAGAATTTAAATTATTGGTCATAAAAATGTATTTGATTCCTTCAAAACTACACATGAAAACTCACAGGGAATGTCCCTGTAGCCGTTCTCCAGAGCAAAGAAGTACGACATGAACTCCCTCACCGGGATCTTGAAAATTTCAAACAGACATGTATCCTGGAAAAGAGTGTACGTCACCTGAGGAAACACAAAAGAGCTTTACTGTTACTCCAATCAGAATGGAGGACAGCTCCATTGCTGATATTCAGTGGAACATTAAAATAACTGTTAAATATATATCATTAACATGTTAATAAATAAAACGTTCACTTACTGGACTTTGTAAAAACATTTATAACAGTTATATTGTATATTTACATTTTCAATGCTGTTTATCTGTGGCTCAACTCTTATTTAGACAAAGTATCTGTTGGGAGCCTTAAGGAAACTGTACTCCTGCTGATAAGCTCATCATTGAGTCCAAACCACCTCAACTTGCATACTGTTACAATCCAGTGCATTCTTCTTGTTCTAACCCTTTATCAGCACTTTATCAGATTTAATACTACAGCTACAGGAGATGATGGTTTCATACTAACATAGCTAAGTATGCTTCCGGCCTTCCCTCCCGTTCTGTCCACCAGGTCAAAGATCTGGAAGTTCCAAGTGTTCATCCTCTCCATGAGAGCCTCGTGGTCCTCCAGCATAGGATCCAACCTGAACTCCCGCTCACCCTGAAAACGATCAGAACATGCACGAATTGTGGAGATTAATATAAATATAACTTCCACGGACGGCCGCTGAAGGATTTGAACATGAAAGAAAACACACATTATGCAGAATATTGAGACAGTCTAGCAGAGACTACACTGACTGAAGAATATCTGGAAAATATAGTCCATGTTAAGCATGTGGCACAGCTTGAAAGTTGGTCTGTTGGATAAAGTGGGATTGGGCAGATTAACCATCAGATGACAATAGAAAGCTAAACGTGACCCATTGATCAATTAATTAAAATGATTGTGGGTTCAACTCTCAAAGTGATCACAAGTCATATTGTCCATGAATACAATACTGAACCACTGTATTCTAAATCATGATATATAGATAAAAGTATGAGCTAAAATGTCAGAAATGCAACAATGGCAGGTGGGTCTGATTTGGTAATTTATGTGGAGGCAAAGAACAAATAACATGCAAATAGAATATCTGCCCCACGTGTTGTGCTGTAACAGACAGTCATCCCATGAGCAGAAGCTGTCTGATAAAGCACACCTCTGATTCCTGAGTCTGCTGGTCTGTGCTCTTCTCCTTCTGGTCGGCCTGGTTCCCTGCAGCATCTGGCCCCCCGTCTCCAGACGGGTCCGCCTCCACGCTCTCCTCCCTGATCAGGGCCTCGCCGCCAAACTCCAGATCACATCCTGCACAGTGAAGGGGAGAGTATATGGATACATGCACACACAAACCTTCGTGTGAAAAAAAATGTATATCATCTTCTGTTCATTTACTTTTTAAATTAGCTTTTGGTACTAGAATTACTTGTATATAGTAAAGATGTGCAAGTCTAGCTATTCCAATCCAAGCTCCATGGTTTCCCCGATTACAGGAACATGCAGAGTAAAACAATCAAGTAGATATGCCAGCTAACATGACTGCACCCATACCATTTCAGAACTTTTGTTTGAACAGCCACATTCTACTGCGCCTCTGCCTGTGTTTGTGTGGTTCAACTTTCTTTATAGTTGGATTGCAGCATAAAGCAGCATTAACACCCTGAACTGCTTATAGAATACCAAAGCCACCACTCTTCTCCGCTGTATAATGTGCATCAAATGTACCTGAGCGCCTGCGCTGAGCCTCACTGCTGAATGATTGATGAGATTCCCCTGCATCACTGCTGGAAACTCCTTTGAGCATCTGACGGCCGCAGCTGCAACGGACAGACGCGACAAACACAGACAAGATCAGCTGCTGCATCTATATCCATGTATAACAACCGGTAACTAAAGGAGTGGATAAAATGAGAATCAGTAAAATGACAGTTCAAATGGGAAGCTCTTGCCTGGTGCAGAGGGGGAAGGGGGAGCCACGGAAAGCCTGCTGGAAATCAGGTGAGCTGAAGGTGTAGCTCAGGGGTTTGTGCAGGTTCAGACTGACGCTCGGCTTTGTCAGGAAGTCGGCAGTGTCGGGGAACTCCACGGGCGACCGTGTGACGAGGGACGATGAAGAGCTCGTACCTACTGCAGCGGGACTGTGGCTTGGAGAGGTGACTGGGCTCAGGCTTGGTGATGCACCTGGAGAGGATGGAGGGAGTTCAGGAAAAGAGGGGGGAACATTTTCAGTCAAAATGTGAACAATTAACCAACATGTAGCATCTGCGGGAAATTTTACAGTTATATCTCACCGGCTCGCCTCGACCCTGCGTGGTATGTGAGGGTAACAGAGGAAGACCTCTGCTTGGGAATGGTAAGCAGGTTTGGACTGGGCCCATTGCACAGACTTGAGCTGGATCACAAAACACACATATTCAAATAACTTAACTTTACACAGATTCTATTCTCTAAAAGCTGTCTTGCAATCAGATGTTTTGTATCATTTGGTGCATTACACACTTCAGTCCACGGCTGTACTATTGTTGGACAAATCAGTCCTACAACACCTCCTAAACAAAAAGTATCTAGTGATGTAAAAGTCCAAAGAAGCTCTTCAGACAACGTTACCAGTCCTGTGCTGCCATCCTGTGGAGAAGCATATACACTGCACCTCAGTGTCCGCAACACAAGTATGTTGTCCAAATAAATAAAAACTGTGTAAAAGAGTTGTTTACAGTCACTAAAGAAATCGGATTTTATGTCAGTACATGTATTATCATCGTAATTCAGTTTAACTTGGTCTTTGATTGGTTAAACTGTAGATCTGTTTCTTCTTTTTCAATCAGAGAAGAGACGACAGCATCGTCTCTGTTGGATCCAAAATTGGGCCGATTCAAGGTAGTATACTAAATTTAAAGCAGATAATGTATGTGAGCCATTTTGAAAACTGTATGTATTTCTGTGTCAGTACCTGGTCAGGTTGAGGTCGGGTTGGGGTCTCTTGCCATTGTTGCGCTCCCAGCGTAAGGAGGTGGACTCCAGAGGAGAGAGCGCAGAGGAGGAGGAGGTGGAGCTCCGCCTGGGCTGAGGGGTGGGGAGGCTGTTTCTGCTGCTCCAACCCTGATGGGGAAAGAACACGTCTTTATACGCAAATTGAAGATGCTGCTTATGTGGCTGTGAGCATTTGTTTAAGCCATGTACAGATTCATAATTTTTGTAGTATGAAAACAATTGTAAATATTAAGTCATTTCAGTGAGGCCCGTAGAAGAGTCTTTACCACAATGCAAGGCAGGGCCATCTGTCTACACAACACAATATATGGCCAATCACTATGTGACAAGCTGGGGATGGGAATTGATAAGATCTTATTTACACCAATGCTATAGTTGACTGTTCATCTAGGTCTGGTTTGGGTTGACTAACAATGACTGATACATTTTCTGTGTGGGTGGGAAAAGGTAGGCCTACATTTAAATTCAGGTTTTCTTAGTCAGAGAAAGAATCTGAGGGTGCGTTCCAATAATCCATTTTGATTAGGAACCTTCCTAACTGAGTGAAATGACCCGGAAGTATTTCAGTGGCTGCCATTATAAGAGCTGTTTGAATTCTCTAAATGATCAGGAAAGGAGCTGCAATGCTTCCTAACTCATTTCCTTTATCATATGAAACATATTGTGCATATCTTCTGTTAAAAATACACAAAAAACGCAGAGTGCAAGTGGAGTTGTTTTTTCTCTGCTCCGTGGTTCTCCTTTCCTAACTCCTTACGGCTTCTCAGAATCAGAATTCTTTTATTTGCCAAGTATATTTGCACATACAGGAAATTGCCTTTCACATCTTTCCATAACCTTGTGATTTATTCCATCTTGGTTAAAGAATAATGATTCGGAGAAGTGGTTTATTTAGATTTTGCGAACTCAACCTGAAACTCAACCCTGCTGATGTTATTATAACAAAGGACATTTACCCTTTGTGATGGACGTGCTTCTTGGTTGTGAAGCAGTGGCACTCGTGCGTATAACACATGGCATTCCTGGAATTTATACCCATGTTGAGAAGAACTTTGTTTTAGCAAATTGATTGTGTTTCCATTGTTGTGCTCCCAGCGCAATTTTATAGAGATTATAATCCACCACTCCTGTTTATATTTTTTTCTCCGCTAAATGAAGCCACGCTTTGGTCTGTTACTTCCTCTCTGCCAGGACTCCTTCTTGCCAGCAGTGTAGACGCACACCGTGCACCGTCATTGTTTTGGAATGAACAACTGTCAGAACATGCCGGCGTCAATAAAAGGAAGTGATAAACTCAGATGGTTTTTAAAAGTTTGGATCTGGTTCTTGATTCCGTCCCCTAAAAATGACGTAGTTCTGTTATCTACCTCACAATCATCCTAAGTAAAGATACTAGAGTACCTTACTCATCAGATTATGTACTCATATACGTGCAGTTGTAATGCTTGCTCACCTTAATGGTTTTCCTGTCCGGCCTCTCTACAGCATCCTCCACCTCGTCGCAGGGGTAGAAACCTGGGAAGGGGGTGAAGGGGTTGACTCTGGGACGGCACGAGCCGGAGAACGTCCCCATGAGGCTGGAGATGCTGCGCAGAGCTGAGATGGTTTGGGGCGACAGGGACGAGTCCATCAGCAGGTCTGACACCAGGTTCCGAGCCTCGTTGATGACTGAGAGATCCACGCCGTTGCCACTCACCGCACCCTGCAGCATGCACACGTACAGCACACAGGTTAGGTGAAGAGGGAAGCAAAGGCACTTCAATCGTAATCAATTGTATTCTCACATGGGCTCACTCTGGGACGTTTTGCGGACATTTTACAAGGGTCTGGCAAGAAAAGTTCTGGAAAATCACTGGAGCAACTGACTCAGACATCTGTGCTCTCACATACAGTCCCTCCGGATAATTTCTGGAAAATGTCTGGAATCCAGTGCCTGTCTGAAAGCAGTATGAGTGTCTTTGTGGGAAAGTTTTGCCCTCCCAATTTTCTTCCCATGTGAACATGTTGCCTAAATGGCTTGAGACAGTGTGGTCTACTGGCTTCCTGCTGGAGTGTACTGTGTTTGGAACAGTGGTGTTGTGGTAGGAGCGATGACATCAGGTCCATGGTGCTGTGGATGACCTCTCACCTTTCTCTCAACTTTACTCTGCATTTTCATTTCTTGTAGCGATCCTAATTTCCCACAACTGACCCTGCTGAGAGTTTCTACTTCTATCTTCCTCTCTCACCTCATTCCTCTCCTGTCCCTCTATTCATCTAACACCACTACTGTATATTGGGAGGAAAATACACTTAATGTAGAGAGGTGTAGTGCTATGCTAATATAAAAATGATATTCCATAACCTGTAGGATCAGTTTGCCTCAAAATAGGTGAAATTCTTTCTCTGAGGGAAAATATTCTTACTGGCTCTGTCCTGTCTAACAAGAACAAATACTGACTTTCCGTTTGTATGAGTTAAATTCTTTGATAGATTACGCAAATAGTTCAAACAAGCAAAAGAATGTCAGAGTAAGATAAAAGTGTGGCATGACAACAATGCCAAGGTCATTGTATGCCAGATTTTACACAATGTGTATTTTGCCAAGCCACAAGTCAAATATCAGGGAGAGAACTGAATGTCCTAAAGATGACTTATGGACAGCTGCTACTCGTAGGCCACAGAGACCGTTCTCTCTGAAAAGTTCTGTATTAGCTGAATGCTGACAGAATGAACCACACACATGTACTGTCACAACATTGAGCTGAAATACTGACCTGATACTGGGGTTTGTACCAGTGTTTCAAATCCCAGTCCCATAGGATCATCTGAAAAACACAAGAGAGACACAGAAACAGTCAGTGAAATCGTCATCACTGTACAAGTCCTGCTACATAACAGAGAGTATGAAATGTATTAATGCAGAAAGAGCCCAGGCATTGACCTGCGCTGCACTTTGAGCATATTAGGATTTTCTTTCAGTGAGGGCGCTGGCGGGTCAGCAGGAGAGCGTCAGAGCTTCTGCTGTTCTATTCTGCCCGTTATCTAAACACACAGTGTAGTAACAGTTTACATTAAGGATTTCCTGCGCCACATGATGCACTCTGCTACTACAGGTATGCTAATGCACGTCACTTTAGCAACAGCACACCGCACTGAGAGCGGCAGCAGAAGAAAAGCAAACCACTAAAACCACCACGGTGCGTCTACAATGGAGCAATGAGATCTTATCAGGCCGCAGCTACGCCAATTGGCAGCGTTTTCATGCTATCTGTCGGTAACCAAACAGCTCTCACACATTACAGCAGTGTGCAGTCAAAGCTGGTGCAGGCTGGACCTGAAATAACCTGGTGTGGGTTCACTTTAAAAATACAACCAGATCCTGAGAGAAATAAGTCAAGAAATCAATTATCTTATTTGTAATATGATCTGATTATACTTTGGACTTTCTGAATATTGTAAATAGCTGCCTGCATTAAAACAACAAATAGCCATGCACACTTGGCAGAAAGCACTGGAATCTATAACTTCTGACACAACACCTGCTATTGTAATGTAATTATGTATAATAGTAATATAATATACATATAATAATATAATGGGGAGGGGGGGGGGGTAAAGCAGTTTCTCATGTAAAAATCAAGAGAGTAAACAAATCAAGGCCACCGTGCAGTCTCACCCCTTGCCACAAGGGGGACAGACTCAGAAGCCTTACGTGAGAAGGAGCTCCACTAACACTAACCACCACAACCTAACCTGTAAACACACACCACCCTCACATCTGCTTTATTTTTTTATCTCAGCCAATGATCATACCGACATGAATGATCTAGAAATAATCTATCACAACAAATAGGATGTGTAAAAATGTGTCAAATAACAGAAAACACGTCCCACATTTGACTTCTATTTTTTATACCATGCTCTTCTGATTTTATACATTTGTGTCTTGTATGTGAGCATGTGCAACATACAGTTCATGAAATCTATAACTGTGGTTGCTAAATAGATCAGCGGCTCCCTCCCATCTCCTCTAATCAGTAACCGTTTCATTGATCAAAGTGGGATGTTGGGTGTTTGTCATCAGCATCTGTACAATGCTGCCAAACATTTAATATGGCAAATAGGCCCTGCCATGGCAACCTGACATAGAGGCCAGCAAACAATGCTCCATACACCATGGCAACAGGATGGCGGGAGACGGCTGGAGGACAGAGTTGTTGGCCTTCTGCTTATTTACGGAGACACACACGAGGGGCTGAAACAGAGAAGACACTGTGAAGGAAGGGATGGAGAGTAAAGGACAGACGCAGATAAAAGAAACGGAGACACGTCTCGACACAATGTGCACTCGTCCTTCATTTAACTCAACCAAAGGTTCGTGTTCTGTTGGCAGTTCCATTTTCTACTGACGCTCGTGATCACATACGCAGCACACGCCCAGTGACACACTCAAATGTCGGCAGCGTGTCACATGCTATACAGCCCAGTATGTGTACATGCTGTCAGCACCTAACCCTGACAGTGTGCACTCCTCTTTACCTCTAATTATCTGCGCACAAAAACCCTGACGCCTCTCTCAGTGCTACTGTGCTCGGAAACAGGAAAAGCTGGATGAAGGGGCGACACCACCACCACCATCGTCCCCATTAAAGCATGTGCCAAGCAACAACTTATTTACAGTGAGGGCCTTCTGCATGTGAAGAGATTAAAATCTTTCAATGAAAAGGAGATATTTTCTTTAGTGGTGTTATGAAAACATGACATGAGGGCGGACACATAGACAGAGACACCCAACTCAGCAGCTGACTCCCAGACACCTGTTCACGCACGGATACACACAGACCCACAAGCACGTCACAAAACACATTGTACCCTTTCTCACCTCAACTATATTTAGGGTTGTTCACAATATGCTTTTTTGTTAAGTAAATTGAGGTTGACGTTTTTGTGCATTCTGTTATTATACTGCGACTCAACTCAAGTATATCAGATAGCTGCAGGTTCTCTTCACTGTGCAGAGTAAAATTATAATTTTCTTAAACCTAAGTTTTTATTGATATTTTCAAAACATCTACGTTCATATAGAACAAACAAATAAACTGTTTTGTGTGGTACACCTCCTTCAATCCATCTATTCTTTTCATCAACTAATTCTGTTCTCCATAGTCTTTGTGGCTATTTCTGGTTCTGAATGACGTCCATTTCTCCCACTTTTCATCCAGGTCTGTTTCTTGGAGCTCTGTTAAATTAAGTATGAGACCAACTTACAAAAAACTATGCAAGAAAATCAAGAAAAAATTCCTGGATCTGATCTGGATCGGCACCAAAATGTTATGAATTCTTCCTTAGAAATCAATTGTGTAGTATTTTTTCGTAATCCTGCTCACCAACAAACCGACAAAAGCAGAGGTAACCTAATTTGTGCAGGTAATAAGATATATAGAGATAATTAAAATAACAATAATAATAGAGAATATAGAGAGCTATTTATTTTATTTATCTATATTCATTTATGGTGCCGGTATTTCATGGGGGAAAGAACTGCATTTTATGTGTCCACACCTACATGTATGAAGAGACACAAAGCAAACGAGGACAGACCAAACAGGCAGTAACAAGAACAGTGAAACACGAGTGAACCCACTTAAATGTACAGGCAAAAAAAAAAAAGAAACACGTCAAAGTAGCTCTTCACATACACACAATTATTCAGCAAGAGACAAGTCGTAAATATTTCCTCACAGGAGTCAATAAACCTGTGCGATCTATTAGACTGCTGGTTGGTCACACCTGCATGTCATATGAGCGCGGCTCTGACACTGGGGTGCGAGAGGTGCTGGAACTGATAAAAAGACGCTAATAAGAGTTTGGGGGGGGTGGGTGGGGTGCAGAGAAAAAGGTATCAATGGCAGACAGGCGGTGCATTTGTATGGAGAGGAGCAGGGCACTACTGACGTCAGTGTGCAGCGACACACACCGCGTCAGCAGCCCCTCCGCACATGCACGCGCTGATAATGATTGGCTCTGGCTGTCGAGGCGAGCACGCGGAAGGGAAAAAATGATATGGACAGAGAGGAAAAGAGAGAACAGGCCGGCCTGATTCTTTTAAAACCCCTGTTCAGGAAAGAGAGTTAACCAGATGAGAGGTCTGCAGAGGGTGTGCATGTGTGTGTGCGTGTGTGAGTTGTTTGTCTGACATAGCTTGAAGTACTGGGATAAGGCTGGGCCTGTATCTCAGTGGCACAGCTCAGACAGTGGAGCTGAGTGTAGGCCTGCAGCTGAAGGAAGGAGCAGGGATTAAAAAAAACTGTCTCTGAACTTTTGACCCAGACTGACTCACTAAAAAAGATGTGTCCTGCTATCAAACCCATACAAAAACCTGACTGGTATGACAAAATATATCCTAGAGATGCAACATTTTCATTTCATCCGCAAAATGCATTTTGATTGATTATCAATATTAAATTCTACAACTTTGAAAGGGTGTTTTAAGCTTGTGGAATGAAACAGAATTTGTTCAAAACGTACTGTTTGCAATTAAATTATACCTCAACAATTTGACTATAAAGTTTTATTTACTAACGATGGTAAATAAAGATCGTTTTGGACATTGCTCCCTCAGTATGTAGTCTTCATAATTAAATGGATAAAAGCTTAATGATTACAAATAAAAAGACAGACTAGAGCAGTGAACTTATAAAGACCCCAGAACAAGGATGAAGTTACGTGGTGTAAAGTGACAAGATGGCTCTCAGAAAGACAATGTGCAAAATGTATCAAGTCCAAATGAAAACAGGAAGCACAGATAAGAAGTCACAAAACCTCAGAATGGACAGAGAGTTATGGGCCAGTGTTTATTTGTCATCCAACAAGCAGCTTCTAACGTGACATTCAGCAGCATGACTGGGGCTCGACCTAAACAACAAGCATTCACTGCATGCATTGATTGATGTAAGTCAAAAGAACTCAAGCTACAGGACCAAAGACTTGTTCAAAATCTTTTTGCATTCTGAGTTGCTTGGCTCGCCACCAGCCCACAGGTCAACGGGCCCAAACTGGAAAACTCACGGTACTCCAGATGGCCGGACCGCCTATAAGGCTGTCACCAGTATCGTCGGGGCAACCTGACAGGACCATGGAAAATTCTTTGACGAGGGGAAGGAGCTCGTGCAAAATGTCATCCCTCTCTTTCACACTCATCTACCACTTCACCGGACTGGTGTTGTTCAGCTTCTGCCGTGCAAAAAGTCAGCATCTGTTCATGTCCTTTGGAGTATTTTTAAGTATGTCTATAACAAGATTGGTTTCTTAGTATCCATGTGGTGTTTGTCCTACTTGGCACAAATCTAGTCAATAGAAAAAAAAACAGTACTAAGTAAACTTATTCCAATACCTGGACTTTTCTTATTGGCTGATATAGAGTACCGATTTCGATAAAAGTGCAAAATATACCAGTATATATAACATAATTTTACAGCCATATGCCACTAAACCTATATGGAAGTGGTGATTGCTATCATTGTTGTATGACCTGGCTTAGGCTAAACTCTTTGCAAAAACAAATACATGTATTATTTATTCATTCACTGTATGTATACAGTGAATGAATAAAATAGAATTTCTTTTATTATCTAGTTTGACAGTCACAACTGAAAAAGACCACAAATAAATAGATCTAGGAATACACAACACCACTCAAAGATAACATAGGAACATAATCTTTGAGGGGTAGTTTTTTCACTTTTGCAGGACTTTCCATGCGAAATTTGTGGCATTTTAGATGGCTCTGGCTAACGCTAAACAAGCATGCCCGAAATCTCCTTTTCGTCACCTCTCTGAAAACAGTGCTTGCCAGTGGCAGTAAAGTGCAACTGCTGTTTTGGAGCGGCTGATGAAGAAGTGATATCAGGGGGAGGGTAATTGCAGTTTTATCTTGGTGAAACTAATATGCTTATTAAAACGTGGTATCAGCTCGCCCCCTAGCATTTCAGTTAGTATCAGATGCATTTTTGATTCTTATTTTGGTATCGGAACATCTCCAATGAAAAATAGCTAAAGCTGTCAACCATCCAGGGCATGTAGAAGTTAACAATTAGATTAAAAGTCTCATTATTCTGTGGTGTAAAAAATGAAGTTCTACAAAATCCCAACAGCAAAAAAAACCTGTTCTACTGCTAGTTACTATTAAAATTGTTTATAGAGAATAAACACTTTTCTCCTCAACAATAAAACACAATTCGCAGCCGTGGTTGTTTTCTATGTGTTGCAAAAAGATGCCGCACACTGTGAGATACAACAGGGTGCATCATAAGTTTTCAGTTTTTTTATCACAAACGTACGGGTTGGAGTTACACAAACACCACCACAGAGCACATTACTTGTTCATTTCATTCAACAAAGCTCCAGTTTGTAAAAGGCACCCAAGAATGCCAAAGTGGAAAAAGTTAATGTGTATTTATAGAAGCTAGTGTGTTCGGCGGGAAGACACTCAGGCTAATGATGAAAATCGAAGTCACATCACATTCAGGGTCATTTTATAGACTGATCTGCTTCATTTGTCAGCAGCACAACATTTTCCCAAAAAAAACTGCCGTGAAGAACTTAAAGCAAGGCAGCAGGCTGGGGTCAAAGACTAGAAAGAAGAACATGACATCTTCCCAAAAGTGAACCCAGTCTCTAAATCACCACCTAGTGGCTGGCTGCGGTATATGTCATAGACACCACCTCCTCCATGTTAGTGGATGGATTTGAGCCAAACTTAAAAGTCAAAGTACAAACGTTTCTCACAAATATGGTTTCCGTCAGTTTACGTAGATCTTATCACATGGATGGATGTTAATTTGCTTATGTGACCTAATTTTATCCAAACTCCAAGTTGGTTATCTGATGCTATAAACATGTGTTAAAATGTGATGATTAACAGCTAAGACTGAATCAAATTGGTCAAGTGCTTGTACTGGTGGGACTTTGCTACTGCAGCTCCATTTCTGATCTCTGTGTTTTGATCCCAGGTATTTTGGCTTCATTTCTAAATAAGGGGAGGAAGAGGAGATATGATCTCCTTTATGCAGTGGAGAATAATGTCTTCAGTTTTTTAAGCAATTCCAAATTTTACAATTAACAAAAAGATAAAAAGATAAGACTGTACACTATGATTGTGACTACATATGCAAAATTGAAATGTAAGTAGTTTTTTTTTACTTTCTACCTACAATAAATGTACCTACTGCACATGTATTGTAGGTAGAAAGTAAAATTGAAGTTTATTCTTTGGTGGACTTCCATTTAGGAACAAATAAACAATGATGGCCATTTATCTTATCACAGGAGCCTGGCAAGAATAACAGCATGCATGACCTTTGGAGAGTGGCAGCAAGCCCAAGTGTAAATAGTTTGAATAGTGCTTCTCAAAGTCCTTTCTGCTGACATAAATTTGCTGATCTGCACGTTCATGTGGTTTACCCAGCATTAATGCCAGTAATTATTAAAAAGAGTATTGACCTTGTGACTCGCAGAATGTACAATGAGAGCCTGATGAGACTTTTGTATCATCACAAAAATTAAAGCAGCTATTTCCAAAAAGGTACAACAAGTATTCAGATCTGCCTCTGACGGACTGGCCTCTGTTTTGTTCTCCTTTTCTTACAGCTGTATTTCCTCTCCTTATATCAGCCCAATGTTTGGTTTCTAGCAGGCTGGGTGAAGTTATCAACAACCCAGAGGACAAAGGTGATCTCAGTGCAAATATTTTCTGCTGAAAGTGTGACTGGGCAGCCTGGGAACTGGAGGGTTTTACTGTGTAGAAATTAACCTGCGACATGCCAAAAACTGCAGCCTCCTGGTTAATTTCTGTGACACTAATCAATCTGCAATATGAATTCATACAGCAACCTGATAATTTGTTAAATCAAATACTGCATATGCATATACACATTCTAGATGGTTCAACTTGTTATGTGTTGGCAGCTTAATAAGGGTTAGTATTGATGTTATTGAAAACCCTTTAAGCTCAGCATGTCAAAATGTTATCGACTGCAATGAGGTTAGTTCTATTTTGACAAAGATTCTAACAATCTGATAACAAATAGTCTGCAGTTTCTACTATCAAAGTGCAAACGTGATGTATGTCCTTCACACGCAACCTTTTTTGACCACTGTGGAGCCCAAGAGCAATGCTATAGTTTGGCGGCTGGGATGCCTGAGTACAACAGGAAGGTTATACCTGATATGGACATGAGCGCTAGATGAGGGAGGCTCAAAGCCTTTTAAGGGAACATCTGGTTTTATCATGGAATCAGTGCAGGCTCCTCTCATAAACACAACCTAACGCCTGAGCCCTGGAACTCTGGCCAATAACAAGCATGTGAACACAAACGCCATCCATCAGAGCCGAGCAAAGGGGGGAGGAGTTCACAGGGAAGTAGAGCGAGTGAGACAGACACAAAGAACAGTGAGAGAAGAAGAGACCACAACAGAAATTGTGTGTTGAGTAAATCATTTACAAGCCAGTGACCACTACTGGCTATACGCAGCTTCTCAATTAAAAAAACAACAAAATACTCAAGAAGCACTTGTACACCTGTCGACTTTAGGGTCATAATCAATATGGAACCGACTTTAAAGAAGTGCCTCAGCATCTGTCAGTGTAGTTGTTGTAAAAGTAATTTGTGAACACACTAACTCATTGCCTTTACACAATGAGAGTAATTTATCTAAAATTCGTAATGGTAGTTTGTTTGTGCACCTCTCAGCAAAAAAGAGGACTTGATGCAGGCGGTCTTTTCTACTCTTCTAATCAGGGTGTGTGTATCATAGAGTTACAGGTCAGCATCATATAGACCTGTACTTTTCAAAAGTCTTCACAACTACAACAACCAGAATTTTTACTCTCAAGTATCTGTATTTATAAAAACACAAAATAATTAGAGCCTTTTAGACTCTTCTGCTGCTGCATATGCCTTTTAGACTCTTCTGCTGCTGCATATGTAGTGTAAAGTTCAGTCCGCACAGTTCACAGTTGTCATCAAGCCCTGTGTCTAGCATCAGCCAAAACGATCTGGCTAGATTGGCTGTCCAATACCTGCCCAGACAATTGGGTGAAGAAAGTGAAACAAATAATTTCTCGGGAGTCGGTGGAGACCAAACCAGAGGTTCAAGTAAAGTGCACGTTGGACTGCTAGAAACATGAAAAGATAATAATAGTGTTCTCTGTCTGTAAGCCGCCAACTTTACTAACTGGACCATTTCTACATTATAAGACCATGTTAAAGCTGTGTGTTTGCAACCTAGTTTGGGAGATATTCTGCCCTCAAGCTTCCAGAATCCAAGAAGGTAGCTTGTAGGTGTGTGTAGGGTCTGATCCGATATATAAAGAACATTTCTGAATGATAAAATGCCCAAGACCGTACTGTAGTTGTCTCATTCTGCTTGGCACAGATGTTTCAGGCAAAACGCCCATTTTCATTCTGAGACAATTACCTATGAGTGTGCAACAATCTGCTTCCTATGGCCAGACAATGGATAACTGTTTTCCACTATGCTTTCTTTGTGGGCACACTTTTACAACAAACTTTCTGAAAGTTTGCAGCACTAGCTACTAGGTACCACAGGTCAGGGACAAACCCAGATCAGTGTCAGGCCAAAAAAAGGGATTTTGTTGCAATGTCCAGCCGAAATAACTTGATGTCTAATGTGAATAATCCAATCTGGCTTGGTACAAAGGTGGGGTATTTCGCATTGTGTAGTCCCCGGTGTTTAGTGCACACATATTGAAGACTGTTAACCTGCCAAGAGGTCGTTATGCCCTCGCTGACTGACACAGCAATACAGAAAAGAGAGAAAGAGGCTAAAGCTGCTTTCAGACATGCACTGAACACTGTACATGTTGGGTCTGTATGTGAGAACGCAAATGTCCGAGTCAGTTGCTCTGGACATTTACCAGAACTTTTCCTGCCAGACCCCTAGTAAAATGTCTGGAAAATGTCCGATTGAGACCATGTGTGAATATAGCAAGAAAATGTTTAAAGCAAGTCTTAAACAGGACTGATGCAAAACTGACATTACAAAAAGAAAGCATTCAAATATCGCAGGATAAAAAATAGGTGCAACACTTGATGCAGAGGACGATGTCAACTTGGACAGACAACACGATTTATACTTTATGTCTTGCCTCCTGCATCCTCTAATCTACAAAACTCCAGAAAATTTCCAAAGTTCATGTCTGACAATGGCTTAAGAGATTGAGTCCACCTATTCAATGAAACAAAGAAGAATAGTGTAAATTATAAATGTAATTATAAGTATGCATTCTTCATAGACCAGTGAGAACAGACACATGAATCAGTCATAATCACCACCATTAACATTCAACCGTAAAAACAATACTGAAAGCTTAAGCATAAAGTTCCCCACCACAAAGAAACACACTTTCCTTCCTGCCTTTAAAGATGATTGCATCAACAGTTTTGAATTTAAATAAAACAGGGGGGCTACTTGGGGGTGACCTTCATTACAGGATACATCAGTCACTCCTTTTTCTCCTACTCCGACAACAACTGAGCACCAGATATCCAGTTTATTTGTATATAATTATCTTCTGCTATTGATGCATTCAACAAACACAAATCACTGTTTAATAAACTCAATGCATCCAAAGGTGTAGCAAATCAACACTTTCTTAGGCTATACGTCCATCCTGCAGTGTGAACACAGGCTGAATAGTCAGAAGAGTTGGCTTTCTGAGTGACTTTCCCCCCGATATCCCGTCTTCAGAACGAGCAGACTCGGCAGGCATCACTGACAGAGAGTGGATCACAACATAATGCTGGAACCACCAGAGATCAGTGTTTTGATTGATTGAATATTTATTTAAGCCTCAGAAAACACATTGAGGAATAAGACCCTCATTTGCAATGGTGCCGAGGGTACAATAAAGAGTAGATACATTGAAGAGTTAAAACATTGAATAAATAAGAATGAAATAAATATGCATATATATACAGTAAAAAAAATTGTCAGTATTACATCTGTAAGTACAAACTCCAGAGCTCTGCAAACTCTGCCTGCATCACCTGAGACAGATGCCACATGGCATAAATACTGGAACACTGGCTGACTGTCAGATGAGTCAGAGTCACACAGACCAGAGGTAGGTTTACTAAACAGAGCTAAGGAGAGCAAAGGTGAGGCCTACATGTACCAAGTTTACCAGGATTTGTGTAGTATACAATCCTTTTTTTATTTTTTGCGGGGGGACCTTTACATTTCTTGGTATTAAGGCACTGTGGGGTTGCTCTTAAAGGGCACCGCTGGTCAAAAATACAGACAAATAAAGTTGCGAAAAGGGCAAAACTTCCAAATCAATTATCAGCAAAGATAGTCGGGAAGAATAAAGTAAAGTAAAGGAGAGCTTGAAAATGTAAATTTGTTTAAATGGTAGAAGTCATGATCGTCAAGCCAAGAAACTGGTGACACGAATTTGCACACCTTTCATAACATATGCAACTTTTTTTGACTCAGACTTTGTGAAATAATTGATATAATCTCCTTTAAATTTGAGTTTTAATGCATTTCTAATTATATTATATATTTTTTTTAATGAGACAGTATTAACATCCATGTAGGTTGTAACCCCTAGATAGACAAATCAATTAACTACAGTATCATGATATATAAATGTTGTTTTAGGGAAACAACAAAGTAAAGGTTTGTTATGGAGACTAGTGTTGCCTGAATGTGACCTTTAGTTTCACTGCTTCACTATTTCCACTGCTCTGTGGCTCAAAGACAGGCTAACAGTTAACTTCAACACATTATCTGCATGGACAGCTTATCATGTGCCAAAAACATGATAAATGATCAACACCTCCATGATACATTTAGTCTTTGGTAGAGCTGCTCAAATTAGTTTTGACTGGACCGGCTGCGGTCTTAGCTACTTCTCCGAATGTCAGTAAGTGAGTGTGTGCATCTGTGAAGCCGTTTTCTGAGGTGACCCCCGGAGGATCTCAGGAGAATTGGGTCTGTACGTTCTCCAGAGGTTTCCGTTTGCACATGTACATGTTTAATTTTTGCATCTGTTGCTTGTCCTTAACTAGGGAACTGGCCAGAGAAAGTCCACAGAAAGTCCCCAGGAATTTCCCCACTTGGCTATTGCTTTTAAAAATGGTATAGCATGAACAGTTTGAACAACAATGGCTCTATGCAGTCCCTCATAAATATGTCAAATTTTTGTCATCAAGATCTATGGATTACTTCCTTTGAAATCTGTGACAATGTCAAGATCTTGCAATGTTAAAGAAAAGGGAAAAAAAAAATCCTGGATTTGTCCGAATCTATTCTAAAATGTACTATGATATTTCTATAAGAAGTTGTGTGGGAATTATTGGACCCATTTTTGATTATATTTGTTTAAAAAGATACCACCTGTCATATAAAGTGACATTTTGGATAGCGGCATAGAGGCTGTGTGCGACAGACAAGAGCTGCTTTGATACGTTCACTACAACGCTGAATTTATCTAAACGTAACTCGGAGGAGCTGTATGCCAGAAAGAAAATGTCCGAATCAGTTGAACCGGACATTAAACAGACATCATCCTGCTTGCTCCCTGGTACAAAGTTTGTTATGTCTGATTGAGCCGAAGTGCAAACAGATGAAGCGCTGAAAGCAGCTGACATAAGATATAATGCAAATACGTTACACTGACGTCAGGAATAGGTTAATTGGTGTATTGTGGTTCCACAACACTTTTCAACTACATCTTCAGCTTTGCATGTTGAAAATACACTTATGGAGCAAATGAAAGACAATTAAAGTTGACTAGTTGGCTTACTTGCTGATTCAAATGCAATTTGCATCGTTTTTGCTACTTCTACAAACACCCAACCTGATGCATCAACATTGTTTGACGACTTAGCAACAATAACACACCCAAAACAACAGTAACTTTCTAAATTATCTGTGTTCAAAGAATATGTTTATTCTATGCCTAAACTCTGCAAACAACTGCTGTCTGTAGCTGAGCACCCAATTCCTTAAGCCCAATGTCTATGGTACTATGCCAGGTATGACATCAATTCCACTGTTGATCAACTTAATATCATGATACAGCATCAGGACAAAGGCAGATACGACTGCTGCAATCCACAAGCATTGTATTGTATATAAATAGTAGACAGAAGCTTTAATAATATGTAAGAACATTAATATGGCGCCTGTGACTGCTTGAATAAATAAATATTTCGCTTGCTTAACCCTTCAGAGTCAGATGTGCCCAGAAGGGTAAAAGGGATTTAGGCTACATGAGTACTAATGATTCTTGTTTTTTTTTTATAAACAGCGTTTTATAACTAAAATCATCTCCATCCACTTGAGCCTTTTGGCTCCATATCAGTCATAATTTTGTTGCCGTCATTTCGAGTCGTGACTGAATGAAAGTGAATTCGGGTGATCATCTCTGTTTTTGCCCGTCCAGACTTTAACTTTGAGTTTTCAAACTAAAACCGGGCCAGCAGCATTTCCATTCTTCGTTTTAGGTGCTCGGATTTATGTGGACGACAGGTGTAAACGTAGCAGCAGTGATTTGTTTTAAACTAAAGTGTAGGAGTGTGGCTGTAGTCAGTGTCTTTGGTTTAACTCCATTTTCTCTAAACTTCCCTTCGGCTTGAAGCCATGTCTGTTAGACCACGACACCACTGCTGATCAGACCTTGAACCCCTAAATATCACTTTGCTAATATTCTTATGAGCACATCATTTCTAGGCGTTCACATGGATCGCTGACAGTTTGGGGCGGGCCACGGCTCAGACTGTATCTGATCAGCACAGTGTGCATTAGCGGCAGTGGGGGTGTGCGATTAAACCCTGAGCTCTGCCATCAGTAAGCTCCATATGACTCTGCCCGTGTCCTCTGCTGTGTAAACAGACTGTGCGAATTTCTGTGTCATGGCTCTACAACTTTTCTCGCATAAAGAAAAACAAGGATTCTGCCTCTCGTGTGTCAGCCAGGCACGAGCAAATCATGTTCCGTTTTGAACCTCACGATGACGCAGATGATACAAGCATCATGCTGCAACCGAAATGTCCGGAATTCTTACAAGATAATAACAAATAACTGCTCAGGAGAGATGTGCGGAGGAAGTTTATTTCACTCTGACAGGTCAAATTTCGTGTGCAGTCACAGACGAGAGAGGCAAGGGGGGGGGCACAAGTGGGGTGGGGAGAGGGAGGATGATACAGGTCCCTGGGAATTGATTACACCGAACAATGGCGAGCAGATCGAGAGCAACCTTGGCCAGATGGGGGAGATATCACACTGAAGCTCGGAGTCAGAGACCTTCGTCCGACACAAAGTCTATCTACAAAATCTCACTTACATTATGTGAGGGGAAGAGGGGGGGTGTCTGGCATTTGAGCGTGTGCGTGCGTGCGTGTGTGTGTGAGAGTGTGTGTGTGCGTGTGTGTGTGTGTGTTGGGGGAGGGGCGGATGAGGGTTAAAGTGAGAAAGAAAGGGAGACAGCGACAGACTAAAGAAAAAGTGAAGAAAAGGGGGTGGGGACTGGCCGGGTGCAGTTTCTCCAAAAACAATTTATCTAAAACCTCATCGTTCCACTTTCACAGATTTACTTTTTTACAATAAGTACTCCAAATAAATTGTGCACAGTTATTGGAAATGGTGATTGCGTTGGTTGAAGTTCGGGTTTTCATTGCAGTGACTAATAGTGCTTCACAGTTTTGCCCTTTTCAGTGGGATCTGCCCTCAGCTGCTAAACACACACAAGCCCTCCTCTGTAGCTGCGGCTGACGTCAACCGTCACTTAGCAACAGCCTTTTGGTGTAAAAGCAGCAGTGCTGACACCATTTTCAAAAGAGGCGCACAGAGAAAGACAGGAAGAAATTCTGAGAAAATGAGAAACAGAGCGAGAGTGAACAAAATAAAGACAGGAAAGTGGAGGAAGAAAGTGAGGAAATATTTCATAAAATTGCTGGTTAATGTTTTGGGGAAAATGTAAAATAAAAAGAGCTGTAATAATTCTCAATGCCACAAAGAAAAAAAATCACTCTTGTCCAAACATCCCTTAGATCATCATGTAAAACCTAGCAAATATTGAAAGAAGAAAGAAGATGATTTTACACCAGTAAAGTAGTGTGGTGACTATTAAGAGTCAGTAAAACCTCATGTTTTACTAACAGCACGTATTCAGTTCTATAAAAAAAATTACTACACCCTCAACCTATTTTCTCAAGCAGAATTTCAAACAAGGGCTCCCAGCATCTATGTCATAGCGGTCTAATTTAACCACACCGCCCCTCGTCAAAACCTCACCATGCTCTCTCCCTCTACTCTCACCCTGTCATTGGACTGAGCAAACAGTCAACACATGCAAGGTTCAACAACCTCATCCTGAACTTAAAAGCTAAGCCACCTGAAATGTTTGCATTGTTGGAAACCTCATGGTGTTATCAAAAGCCTGCGAGACGACGAGCTGCACATAAAATCTACACCGCTTCCTCAAACTCAAACGCTCAATTGTGTTGCAAATGGAGCAGGCGGCTTGGGGGAACATTTTGTCATTACTTATCTTATCTAGCCACTTCACATTTGCCAATTTTTCATGTAGTGAAAACAGGCAAAGTATGGGAAGCTGATGCAATAGTTGCTGGAGAAAAGGAGAAGAAATAAAAAAGGTTCTAATTAGCCCCAACTTAGTTGATGGCAACGGTTTGGTACCCCCCCCCCCCCCCCTCTCCAGCCTGGGCCTCAACAGTAAACAAACTCAAACACGCTTTGTATACTGATAACAGCACAAGAAGATGGACAAGATAGGGATGGATCAAGGATCAAGACTAATTAGAGAAAACTAGAAAAAGAGGTCATGCTGAACAGTTCAAAACAAGAGCTTCAAAAACTCATAACTCAAACTCTTTTCTAAAATAATTATAATTCGTGGACCACAAATTTAACTCAAAAGGGAAAAAGCAAACACAAGACGGTCTGAATATTTAGTGAGTCCTCTGTTTATGGCGACTGCTCAGACACCAGAGTCATCAGGCTAAGCTCTGGTAGTCCTATCATGAAAACTAAAGAGCTGCAAGCTAATTGCTGGTGATCATGACGCAAACCGTTTCCAGGGTAACCCGAGTTTTGGAGTACCCGCTCCAGCATTTCCTCATCTGTTTGCACTCACACCAGCAGGCTGACAATGCAGTCGCTGCATCCTGTTTCACTCCGCAGTCAGCCAAACACACAGCACCCCGCTCGACTTAACCCTTTCTACTGGTCCTGCTTTTGCCGACAATGAAAAATTAAAAGCAGCTATGCAAACTAGTTCTTAAAAGGAAGTGGGATGAGAGTGTAATCCAACAGAAGCTGTCACCAGCGGGACATCTGGGTTCAATAACAACAAGCCACATTTTGACCAGTGCAGTTTCCAAAATAACAGAATTAAATGCTTATGTACATCTTTAGAAATACACCAGATAAAAGGTTTCTATATTAACACACAGCATTCATAAATGCTGATTCAGCTCTTGGTTTGGCATTTCACAAAATGTTTACCATTACTATGAAAGCTACCAGTGGCATTGATAGGTAGTTGCTAAGCAATGATTTAGAACATCTTGGTCTTGATATTTCAACTGTTACACAAGCTCGGAAACACTTAGGTTAGCGGCACACGTCATTCTCCTCCAGCGCAACAACAGCACAGCTGAGATTTCATTTTATCAAATAGATTTACAGTATATAATAATGTTCAGCTCAAATTCACATGAACCACATTTGACTGAAGGTGGCCATATGTGCAATTTATTTAAAAGTCCAAAAAAATGAATACATATATTATTAAAAAATAAATAATAATGTACTTTTACATTTATCTATTTTTTACATAGACTGACAAAATGTTTCATAAAAATAAACATTACCTTAAACTGTGGATGACATTAGACATATAAGCTATAGCTAATTACAAATAGATTTAAATGTGTAAATATAGACAAATTATAAACTACAATTTGGGTTGAGCTGAAAAGGTCCCTTATTGATCTTAATGGATTTACATTGATATTTAATTGTATTAAATAAACAAAAAAGAATAAGCGCAATAAATAAAATTAGATTGTGTTGTTCGTTCAAGTGTCTGTGACACATCCTCAGCATGACAGAGGCCCAGAGTGTGTGAAAGGGGCACAATAAGCTTTAATTTGGTAATCTTTATACATTTAATTGTTTAAAGCAAGTCAGACTTATTTCAGGTTTTTGTAAACGCATTGAAAATGGTGCAGTAAATAGTAAATGTGTAATTAACTGTATACTGGAAAATAAAAAAACACCTGCACACAGGCACACACAAGCGTAAAGAGAGAGAAAGACAAATACACACACACACACATATAACTCATCTTGAATATAACACATGTTGTTCAGACGCTGGTTTTGTTTTGATAATAATGAGCCAAAGGGCAAAAGAGCAAACAGAATGTGTGGATGTTTCTCTACAGACAAATCATATAAAGAGGCACAGGGTGCAAACAGTCTCATTAGACCACTGACAAAATAAATAAATAAAAGGTTTTATACCATATATTTTTTATATTTTATATCAAAATTATTTTAATTATTTTCGGGGTAAAAAAGCTAAGTGGGCTTTAAAGTACAATTGTCCGTGGCACCTTTCCCCCCCTAAACACTCTTTCTATTGCACACTGTCTAAAACGGACAATTTCTTCCTTTCTCATTACCGCTGGAGGCAGACACTATATTCTACAGGGCGATTAATAAGACTTGGCATTTTTTTTTTCTTCTATGCAATCACCCTGTGGTACGTCACTGGGTTGTGACGTCAATGTTATATCATTCCACATGGCTTTACAGCAAGCGAACGTGACAGCTGAGAGCTGCTCTGCGTTTTCGCTGCTCTCCTTTCCAACCTTTCTCTCTGCAGCCTGCTCCTCTTGTTCTTGCCTGGATGGAGGGGGGGGGGGGTAGTTAAGTGTATTATTTACCCCTGCCTGCCCCCATGGAGTGGTAACCACACAAAAAAGAAGGAGTTTCTCCCTGAATTCACAGAATTCATCTGAAAAAACTAACAGGGTCAATAATGCGTCTGTGTTGACACAATTCTGGGTAAGAACAGGTTATTTCTCAGGTTGAACAATAAAATCCTTTTGTGGAAAACAGCTGTTTTGAAATGCATGATTCTAGGGACCCACAACCAAAATATGCAAAATAACTATTTTATATATTTCTCACTAACAAATACTAAGTCTCTATTTGTGACCATTGCAATTATTGGACCCTCTCAAAGTGCAACAGAATTGTAATTATAAAATTGCGCATACAAAGTTGTACAGGGCACACCTACACGATTTACTGACTTATTTAGGTGGCTATTAATTCTGATATTCAACTGAAGAAGAATCTACCTCAACTGATTACACTTAACGGAATATCTCCAGGACTCCTGGTCCCTAGTCAATCCACTTTTGTTGTGCAAGATGTTTTGGATAACATAACTGAAACAGGAACCTGATAATGGGACAATTCTATCTCCTACCTAAAAAGGCTGTGTTTATAGTTTTTTTGTTGATAATTCTGTTTCTAGTCGTTTGTTTAACCACTTTCACACTTTTACAGAAACTCCAGTCTCGTTTCAAGATTTGGAAATCAAACTGACTCAATGCTGTGTTAATACACGGGGCCTTTTACACCGGTGTGGAATGAACAGATTCGTTCTTAAGCGGAGCATACAAGCCATTTAATAGAATGTGTGACATTCGCCGATTTTGCTCTGAGGTAAGAAGAAGTTTCTCTAGGGCTCGGGACATTCGGTACGAGTCATTAAGAGAAAGTCTCATCACAAGGGGAAAAACACACAATAAAGTGGCCTAATTCTTATCATTGGTTCATTTGATTCACAGCGGGACCATACCATGACATGCAAATGATGCTTGTGGTTTGTTTGAATGTTGCCTTAAGATCATGAACAGACAATAGCGGAAAGGATTACTCATGTGACATTGTACAATTCAATTTAGGACAATAAGATTTCATCAGAGTTGACTTAAGATACTTTATATAAGTTTCAAAGAATATTTATCGATGTCACAGCACCCTTCAGTTAAATATAAACCTAAGAGCGTTTAAAAAACTTGAGCAATATTTGATTGACTGGTATAATCATACTTAAATCCTCTTGGTGTTAAAAATACTCAAAAAGACACAGAAGATAGACATCAACGTGTTGAAACTAGAAAGACAAGCATCTGTTGAAATGTGTGCCATCACACGGCTGAATTTGAATTAGGTGTTCTTAATCTGTAGGCAATCTATGGAGCTATACAGTGTGTTTGCATTTGTTTTAACATGTAGAGCTCATTGGAAGTTCACATTCAGTTCAAATTTAGACACTTGACAACCTCACCTGAGGTATTATATAGGCACTTGGAGACAATAAGGATCTGTTGAAATAAATTTTCAATTGAAGGCCTGAAGGAAAAAGGTTATTTTCTCAGTAAATCCAAATGTGTGGTTCTCAATACATTTGTAAGCCAAGTTTCTATTCAACTCTGCATGTGTTTCAGCCGTTTCATTTTAAAAATGCATTTAGTTAACTGTTATATTAAAGTGTTTTAATTTGATGCCTTCCCTTCATATATATATGAACTTTTGCATGTGTCTTGTACACTTAATACACTGTAAAATGAACACCAATTTGAATATTAACATTTGGTGTTTCTCACTAAAACATAATATACATATTACAAATATGTTAATTGAACTGTATGAAATAGCTGCAAGTGCATTTCCACTTGTCCCATTCTTCCAAGTTGCTGGCCATATATTAGAACTCATTCAAGTTGTCCAATCATGAACTGGTAAAACTGTGTTAATCCAGAGGGTGCCATTAATCACTTCTTTTTAACTTTCATGTTAGAAGTGCGGCCTGAAAATCAGCAACATCTGCCCCCACGCACATAATTGATACAAAACCAATCGCTGCACCTTAGCACCGCATGTGCATAACTTATTGTTTCTTACTGTATATATTGTTGTCTTACTGTATATATTGTTTTTTTTATGTACGATTGTTGTTTTATGTACAGTGCACCAACCACACCAAGGCAATTTCCTGTATGTGCAAATACACTTGGCAAATAAAAGAATTCTAATTATGAAAGAGTTTTTATTGCAGTTTGACGAGGCCCAACTACCAACAGCAATGTCCTAAAAAAAATTGTAGTATTAGCTACATAGCCCTCTATCACAGAATAAGTTTTTACATTAAAAAAATTAGAAGCCTTATTCGCCTCCTCAAAAAATATTCTGGCCACGCATGTGCAGTCGCATGTGCGGCTGTTAGTTCGCATGACAAAGTGTTGCTCTCTAGCAACACTACTGGCCAAATCTCTTCCGTGTAGTTTAAGAACAAATGCAGGACCTCCTACTGAACTTAAGATCCATGGTCTCTGTTTCAGTTTATCACATTGTCTACACACTGCAGCCCATAAAAATATACAATGAACAACTGTTAATACATTTTGTGTAATAATACCAGATGATTCTTCGGCTCAGGTCTCTGTCAACACCTAAAATATCCGAAACGTTTGATTTTAAAACATATAGGTTTATACTCATGTCCTCAATTTGAACTCTGGATTTTCCAATTAGAAAAACTGGGACAGACAACACAAACTATTTTCTGGTACGATTGTATTTTTAGGTGCAAATATTAGGTATTACCACTTCTTATCTGTGCTGCTGCCGCTCTTAAATTCCTTCATATACATGAGAAATGATTAACCTAACACCCAAACAACAAGCAAATACTAAACTAACAAGCCAACTATTTTAAATATAAAAGTTCTGATCATACAAGCGTATACTGGTGGCACATCTCTCACCCTGGAGTCTTTCCGGCCATGGGGCACATTTGTCGGAAGCAGCACTTCTAGCTTGAATATTCATGATGCCTTGGACTTGCAGTAAATCTGTATCCACATTAGCAGAGTGGTTTTGAACACATCAGATGGTTCAAACATGAATATAAAATGTCAAAATGATTCTCACGATGGGATGGAAAGGTGAATTATAGAAAAAGAAATGCCTCATCATAAATATTTAACAGCTCCTGAAATCTCAAATTCGCTTATTTCCAGTTACCAGTGATTTAAAAAAAAAATGATGATGATAGTCATTATTGAGTGTCTTCACTTTAACATGAGTCTACATCTGTAATGATGTGCAAGTGAAGCGATGAAGTGGATTTTATGTATAGCGACACCTCATAGTTATATCATGGTCATTTACCGTGGATAAAAAGAAAAGCTGTGTTTACGACACTACACATTTTTTTTAGTTTGTTGGCCATGAGTCTTGGTGAGTTTCCTCTCAGCAGCGAGACCCATCTGTTATAGTTACAGGGCGTCAAGAAAAGTACCATCTCTGTAGTTAAACATGTAATCCACACAATTAAAGACTGATGGTAAAACTGTTGTCTTTTCCAGCGATGTCCTTTCATGTGATTTTAACAAGCACCTGACAGTTAAAAAGATTTGAGGATGAAGCGTTTAAATTGTTTTGAAAACCCCATTTCTGCCTCTAGTTTTAAGACTTAATTCACACATCTGTGTCTGTTATCAAGACCTAAACCAACATCTTGTCTTTCATCATGATGCCTAACCATGCGTCTACAGTGATGACGAACTTGCTGTATATCAAACCACGTGTTCCTGCGACCAAAAAGACGTCCTCCCCCTTCTCTGCGAGTGAAAGAACATGCGTGACATCACCAGTGAACCCTGAGTGACTCCTTTCAAAGTCTTCCTTTGTGCCTCCTTGTGCTGTTCTCTGACGCAGGAACTGACGGTTTTTGTACAGAATTAAACATTAATATGTGGAGACGCAATAATACAAACTGTTTTTTCTTCTGCTCGGTTTTTAAAGTTCTTCATTCGCGCACTAAATTCTTTGATGCGAAGGGTTTCCCATCATCTTGAGGAAAAAAAAGAAATAACCTTTTTAAAAGAGCATCTAACAAAGCTTTTCCCATCGTTATGGGCTATTGAAAGATATTATACCATCCTGATGAGGATGATCTATCCCCAGCATGCAGTGGCCACAATACACCTGACTGGTTGCTGGTAAGCTGCTAAATAGGGTTCACCCCAAACTATCAGGCAATTCACCTACTTCAGTGCACCTGACTGGCATTTCTCATATGACACACAGGTACTTTAAAAAGTGCATTTATGTTGTTAGTCCCTTGTCGTCACTGAAAAAAACTTTAAAATGTTTACTGTGCGGCTGCCAAGAGTTTTTTAAGGACAGTGTGAAGTCGACGTGGGTGATAACAATGGACTTTGCTTATCTTTTGACTCAATACGAATTACAATGCATGTCACGGTATTTAGCTGATAAGATGTTCACGGCTTCACACTGTGGAGAACATCTTATCCACCACTTTAGCAAGTGTTTGTTGTTCTTTCCATACATTTTGTCAATTTTAAACAGGATCAAAGTGGTTTAGCGATCAGTTCAGGGACCTGGGACTAGAAAATAATTAGGAATCTGAACAAATCTATTAAAAACCGATTAGCAATGGAAAAAACGCAAAGTTTGTTGAATGAAAAACTGTGTGTTGTACATAACTACCTTCAAAAACTAGGAAACTAATTAAGCATCACAAAAGGAGAGATATTACATTTATATATATTTAATGCAATGTTTATTGTCTGACTCAGAGTGACTGCTAATCTGCTAACAGCCTTAAAACAATGAGGCGGAAAAACAACTGCTGGAAACAGGACAACTGAGACATACTGGACTTACATTTTTAGATCTCTTATCATTTCTTACTACGCTCGAAGGACACACAAACAATGTGTGTGAGCTGACTGGCATCCACTGAGCAGCTGCAGGTTTTGTGTTTTAAAATGTATTGTTTCAAATACTAACTTCTGTCAATTGTCCACTTTGTCTGCACACAAGTGAAGGCAGCAGCTTGCTTCAGCTCTTTCTTGTCCCGCACACATACTAGTATGCAACACGATAGTCTTCATTTGGTGTGGATATCACTTGATATAGGTGGATTGGTTTACAAAAACTAATGCGGAGGAGAAAGGAGCATCTCTCTGCGGTGGACCCTGCCAGCTACTGTATGTAAACACACTGGTTTCATCCAAGCTTGCACAGGCCCATGTGTACAAGCAGAGAAAAAGGGAAAAGAAACAAGACAGTGAATCATTGCTGTCTGTGCTCACCATCCTCGTGTTTTGTTGACTGTTGACTACAGTGATGTGGGAGTGGACGGGCCACATCACTGGGTCTGCTGCTGGTGTTGTTATTCTAATGTCCGACTTCTATACTCACACTCCATCCATGATGTGGTGTGTGAACTTTTAAAAGATTATATTCCCAGCAGAAGAGGAACACGACTGATGGCGAGAAAGTGTTGCAGGAAAGTACGTGTAATCAAATCAGCTAGTGCATATAATGTTGTGCAATGTCTTCGTTCTGGTGAGAGAGTATTTGCAGGTCTAGTGTCATATATCAGCAATGTAATGCAGGAAAGTTTATTGCTGATATTTAGTAAGAGAGAAACAACTGTTTCATCAGCTTACATTAAATATCCATCAAGAAATGTTTGGATGGTGAAATCTACTTGTAATAAATAACAAGCAATCTTTGGCTGACATACACTCGTAATCAAGTATCAGCAATGTGATGCAAGAAAGTTCAATTTCATATTTAAATAATTGGGTGAAGTTTAAACTAATAAAAAGTAAATGTGGACATTATATTAGTGTAAAATATAAAGTTTTTGGGTCGGGAGTGGCAAAGTGAAGCAAACTTCTCTTTAGTGCATCCTGATCTGAGCAGTTTCTTTATGGATATCTCCTGATGGGGCAGTGTGTCCCTGCAGGTCTGTGCTTTGTGTGTGTTTGTGTGTTTTCCCCATCTCGTGCACATGTGTAGCTGTGGATGATCGGTGGGCCTGCTGTCCTTAAAAACAACAGCCGTGGTCTTGCAGGAAGGGATCCGGGGGGGGAGACCTACCTGTTCTCTGGATATACAGGGCAACGAGGGTCTGCGGGGCATTTTACAGCTGCCATAATAGCTGGTGGACGTCTCCCCCAGCGACACGCAGCTGGACCGTCTCCGGGGTCGGATCACCGGGACCTTCTCCTCGGCTCCGGAGGTCCCGCTCGGCGCCTCCCTGGACGGGTAGCACCGGTCGAAGCAGAGCCCGGTCACGGAGCCGCACAGCCCGGCGAGGCAGGCGAGCAGCGGCCGGAGCAGCGCGGGCAGCCCGGTCAGACTGGTGAAGGAGACGAGCCACACCACGCTGGCGAACACCAGCACCAGCACGCTGTGTTTGAGTTTGAGAGTGGGGACCAGGGTGAGCAGACCCACGCAGCCCAGCACGAACAACAACCTGCCCACCATTTGCATCTGGTGCTGCTCCTCTCCCCACTGCAGGAACCGCAGCACCAGAAAGTCCCCGAGGAAGCAGGAGGCGGGCAGCGAGGCGAGCCAGCACTTGCTCCCGCCGCTGCCCTGCTGCTTCGCCCGCAGGTACAGGGTCAGGAAGAAGAAAGCACAGCCGATGCTGAACAGCGGGCTGGCGGACTGCGAGCAGCCCCACAGGAAGGTCCCCAGGTCCCGGGGCGAGTCGCCGTGCAGGCTCCGGGAGACGAGGAGCGACGCCGCGACCACCACGAAGGCGCCCGCGTAGAGGACCGAGACCTTCCGCCGAGTGGAGTGGAGCACATCCCCGCTGCAGAACCGGCCCACGTCGAACAAGAAGCCCCGCTCCTGGTCCTGCTGGAGGGGGGTGACGCAGCTCTTCACGTAGCCGTTCCTGAAGCCCTCCGAGCTGCTCGCACTTCCAGCCCCGTCGCGGTGCCTTGCTTTGCCGTGCGGGACCTCTCCTTCCTCCCGGGCGGCCATGGCTCGACTCGTGGCTCCGCTCCTCCGACTCGAAAGTCCCCCTCGTCTTCCTCGCGATTCACGCCGTGTTCTTGCTGAACTCCATGACAGCCGACGCGCTCCGCGGTCACTCGAACGTGCTCCAGCACTTGGACTGAAGGAAGAAGGTGAGATGTTGTTTTTACACGGGAGCGGCCTCCGCAGCGCCGCCTACAGGCCACAACTCGCAAGCCCGGGGCTCTGTGATGATGTGTGGAGCGCGGGACCGATCCTGAGCTGCAGCAGAACTATAACACACTCATACAATGTATATAAATATAAGAATCATAAACTGTATAAATATGTAGCACAATCATAGACTGTTCATAAACATAAACCAATCAGTATGCTGTATTATAACATAATCATATACAGTATATCAATATAACAATCAATATAATACATACACATATAACACAATCATATACTATATATAATATAAAGATCAATATACTGTATATAAATAAGAATCATATACTGTATATACATATAACACAATCATAGACTGTACATAAACATATCCCAAACAATGTGCTGTATATACATATACCATAATCATATACAGTATATCAATATAACAATCAATATAATGTATAACATATAACACAATCATATACTATATATAATATAACGATCAATATACTGTATATAAATATAAGAATCATATACTGTATATACATATAACACAATCATAGACTGTACATAAACATAACCCAAACAATATGCTGTATATACATATACCATAATCATATACAGTATATCAATATAATAATCAATATAATATGTAAACATAACACAATAATATACTAGATATAATATAACGATCAATATACTGTATATAAATATAAGAATCATTTACTGTATATACATGTAACACAATCATAGACTGTACATAAACATAACCCAAACAATATGCTGTATATACATATACCACAATCATATACAGTATATATATCAATATAACAATCAATATAATGTATAAACATATAACACAATCATGTACTTTATATAATATAACAACTAATATATATGAATACAGGAATCAGTATATAAATATAAAACGATCAATTTACTGTATAAATATAGCACACTAAATATACTGTTTGTGCTATAACACAATCAATATACTTGATGTGGCTGCAGGTCACCAGGGAAGGTTTTCAAAAGTTTAAAAGTTACTCTCACATCATGCAGGGTCATTATGTGTTTCAGATAAATTCCTGCTATGTAATGAGCATATCATGTCTCCAAACATAATTCAGTAGAACCAATTCTGCAGTAACACATGAAGATATGAGTTTTCATTCCAGGGAAAGGTATTCAGACTTGTTTAGATATATTTGAGGTATTCATTTCCTTACTTTACTTTTTAGCAGGTGGTGAGATAGGACATGAGCCTATGTGGAGGTATGGACTCTGAGAGCAGCCCTCACTCATTAACACTGGGTATACAGATGCAAGGCCTCCTTCGCAAAAGCTAGCTTGTAAAGTAATATCTCAAACTAAAAAGTCAGATGATGTTTGCCAGCCATAGACTGTGTTTAACATATTTCTTAAAAGTAAACGCCATCAGTTCAACTGCTAATACTAGCATTCATTGTGTTCTTGTATTTGACATTGGTATCTCAGTTTTCAAGCAAATATAAAACACGTGACCCTTGTTTTCAATTGTTTCCCATGGTGAACAATGCTACCCTTTAACACTCAATAAACTTATAGATGTATAGATACTTATTGATATATGTGTGTTTTCATATCTCCTTTAGTTCCATAGCCAGTATGACAATGATGTCACTGTTTGGAAACCTCAGCATAGCCTCAAATTAATGCTTGTATATGCATCAATAACTTTTCTATGTCATGAATTCTATGACATTTTTTTTTGTACTTCCTTTTAAATAATCGGAATAGTAACAACATGATCTTCCTGACTTCAGAGAAACCATGCCCACAGAACAGATCTTATTACCAAGTTAGATAAGAATCCTACAGTAAACAGTTGTGTTAATAGCATATGGCGTAGATAGAAACACAAGGTTGGCCATTGTTCTTTGGTTAACAATTCTCTGTGATGTAAACAAACAATTTCCTCGTCACTCTGACCATAAACCCTCCTTATCACACCAACTTCAATTTGAATAGGTTATGCAAAGAGATGCTTCTAGAAGTTTATCAGTGTACGATTTTGCAAATCTGTTCAGATAATGAAATAAACCAGTCGTTTCTGAATCTCTTAACCTACTAATGCTTATTGTTTTCACGGCGAATGCCTGTAGCTAATGTCTCTCCATGGTCATCAGAAAACATTACCCTGCCATAATAAAACGATAAAAGAACCCCAGACTTATTTTATTTACATATTAAAAAATATATATAATAACATAAAATATATTTTCTGTTTTTTAGGTTTACCATATATAATCACTTGTTGTTTTTGTAAGTGAAGTATGTGAAGTATGTAGACAATACAAGTATTTCCGTGATACATAAAGTGTTTGCTTTGTCAATGAGTGTATAGAGGAGCATTGGTGTACACAGCGAGCTCATGAGTGAATGAACATAGACTTTGAGGCTATGGTTCATTCATCCACTGTGTCACCAAGGCTGAGCTTCCACTGGAGGGTGCTGCATACCATTCAAATCTGTGTTACTGTTTTGTTGAAGCAAAAATTTAATTCAACTTAAATTATATCAGTAATATGTTGTTTTACAATGCATTTTAAATAATAACAATAACAATAATAATATTTATTTATAGGGCACTTTTCAAAACATGCTTTACAAAGGCAGCAAGTTAAAAACAGACAGGTAATAAAACATCAGGTTAGGAAGAAAGCAGGTCAACTAAATTAGTGTATACAGTAAATACCAGTGCTGTGTAAAATGATCAATAAAATAAACTAAAAGACAGTTATAAAGAAAGTTAAGAAGAGATGATCTGTTTGTGTTTGTGTTTGTGATACTGGGGCCATGTCTGAAAACGACTGCAACAGCACGGCCTGATAAACAAATACACTTTGTAAGGTAAATCTGACTGGCCACTGGCTTGTATGGTAGTACTATGAAAGCCATGTGACCTACTCAGTAGATCAGGCATCATTACCTCTCTGCCTTTCAAACTAAACACTGAATATCCCTTGTATGTTCAACCGCACTAATTTATGCCTACCACCAGTTGAGGTCAGCTGATGTTAGTGACCACCAGCGGTTGTTAGGGATATGTCGTCAGTTGTACTCTAAGGCTGCGTACAGATTTTTAAACATACACATTTTCTGTATCCTCTTTCTTCAAATACCTAAGATAAATACACAAGTGCTGCAGTGATCACTATTTACAATTCGTTGTTTATATGAAAGAGCATTTATATTTTGCTTCATCTTTTGGGAACCAAATAGTCTCTGGTGGGTACCCAGGATGGGACATGAACATATAAGTCATACAGAATTACACATAAATTATATATTCTACACAATCTATTATTTTCTATTATTATATTTATTTGTGTTTTAATGGATGTAAGGATCACATTACACATATATTTTTTTAAAGTATCTTAATGGTACAGCACCCTCATACCTTTCTGATTTTCTATAGGGGTATGTCCCATTTTCTAAGGTCTTCTATCGTGTGCTTGTGAAATATCCCAAAAGTGAACTACAGAAAGTTTGTGGAAGCAGCTTATAATAATCTTACCATAAAAAAACAACAACATTGTCTTCCTTCTTTTTATACCTTTTTCTAGTTTTCTATATTTCCCCCAAGTCTTTGTTTTATTGCTAACGTGTTCTTCTTTATCAATCTTATTTAATGTCTTTGATTTTATTGTACAGCACTTGGAGCTGCATTGTATCTATGAAAGGTGCTGTGTAAAACGTGTTATTATTATTATTCAGGTTATTTTATCATGCGCGTTTGGTGTCGTTCCTCCGACGTATGATCCTCGCCGCGCACCGTAGCAGTGATGTGGCTCAGCAAGTAATCTTCCACGTCACTAGGAAGTGTTGGACAGGCAGCTCGCCGAGAGGAGCTCTCTCTTTTTCAGATGTAAATATCCAAACCCGGACACTGAAGGCAAGTTCGCAGGATACAGGTCGCGCTCTGAGGTGGGTTGTGTGTTCTAGTGTGCATCTACACGTGTTGTTTCCTCAGCCGTATCATCTGTTATAACCACAGCTAGCTAACGTTATCTGTCCTCCATTTCAGTGCTAGCCGGGGCAGAAGCTAGCATGGAGCTAGCCACTGTTAGCAAGCTAGCATGTCATCATATCTCCTAATCTTGTTTGACCTAAGGTGTGAATGGTGGACAGACGAACTGGGCTTTGGGTTGTATTGAGGTTTTTCAGCTGTACAGGTGTTGATGCTAACTCAGGTGACGCCATTAACGCGTTGTGGTTCCCAGTAGCTGCTGTGTTGTTCCGGTGGTTTTAACGCTTCGTGTCACTATTTACTCACCTGATGAAATAACCCAACATTCAACTTTTAACCCACGTTTCGTTTGGTGTCACAGTGACAACATGTTACTGTGATGGCAGCAGCTCAGTTTTCACGGATCAGAAGCAACAGAAATGCAGATGACGTGTAAACAGGAACGCCGGTCTGTATTAAAGTAAAACTAGTATTGCTACCATACTGGAAATACTCCAGTCTAAGTATTTCTGAATCAAAATCACGTATTTGCAGAAATATGTACTTGCAGTATCAAAAGTGAAAGGACTTACATGATTAATCAGTTATATTGATAATTTATTAAACATTAAATGAACGGATCACTATAACAAATGTAGTGATCCGACCGAACCTTGAGGGGTCCCTCAAGGTTCGGTCCTGGGTCCTCTCCTCTTTTCTTTGTACACCAACACTCTCGGCTCTGTCATTCACTCACATGGCTTTTCCTACCATAGCTATGCTGATGACACCCAACTAATCCTGTCTTTTCCCCGATCAGAAACACAGGTAGCAGCTCGAATCTCTGCCTGTCTGACTGACATCTCTCAGTGGATGACCGCTCACCACCTGAAGATTAATCTTGACAAGACTGAAATACTTTTCCTTCCAGGGACAAACTCTCCCACCCATGACCTGACTATTAACTTTGACAACTCCGTGCTGACCCCCACTCAGACTGCTAGGAACCTGGGTGTGACACTCGACTGCCAACTCTCCCTTTCTGCCAACATTACTGCAGCAACGCGGTCCTGTAGATTCATGCTTTACAACATCCGGAGAATATGCCCCCTTCTCACTCAGAAGGCGGTGCAGGTTCTGGTCCAGGCCCTGGTCATCTCACGCCTCGACTACTGTAACTCCCTCCTGGCAGGTCTACCTGCTACTGCCATCCGACCTTTGCAGCTCATCCAGAATGCAGCAGCTCGACTGGTTTTTAACCAACCTAAATTCACTCGCACTACTCCGCTCCTCCGCTCCCTACACTGGCTACCAGTGGCTGCCCGCATCCGGTTCAAAACACTAGTACTCGCATACCATGCTGTAAACAGATCAGGTCCAGTTTACATCCAGGACATGGTCAAACACTACACACCAGCACGTTCTCTCCGCTCTGCTTCAGCTAAACGACTCGTTCCTCCTTCACTGCGAGCTAAACACTCATCAAAATCACGACTGTTTGCTGTCCTAGCTCCTAAATGGTGGAATGAGCTCCCACTCGACATCCGGACATCTGAAAGTTTACACATCTTTCGCCGAAAACTAAAAACACACCTCTTCCGACTGTACCTTGAATAAAAAAAAAAAAAAAAAAAAAAACACTAACCACTTTTGAAAACTAACACTTTGGTAGCACTAAAATGGCACTTACTTATAGCACTCTGTAGTTTTGCTTTATTTCGAAGAAATTTTACTGTCTTGATTCTTGTTGTTCTTGGTTTGTACCCTCAGGGTTGAATGCACTTATTGTAAGTCGCTTTGGATAAAAGCGTCAGCTAAATGAAATGTAATGTAATGTAATTAATACAATTAATTAATGATAATAAGCTCGATTGTTATACACGGTTGTCGTTGGGTAGTGTTTTACACCATGCAGTTTAAATATTTCTCTATGGTAAAAGTATGCAGTATAGAGGTGTGGAAATACCTAACTAAGTCAAATGTGCACTCAAGGACACTACTTTGAAATGTACTTACTTTCTTTCCACAACTTTCTCTTAATATAAACACATAATGAATCTATTCAAATATGATCAAGCTCCATGTTTTTTACTGTGACACTTTATACTGTTTCCTCCGGAAAATGAATTATGTATTAAGCTTGCCTCTTATTGTAAGATTCAGCTTGACTTTTGTCCCATAAAGGGCATAAAGTAATCTGATATAACATGAGCCTTTTAGTTGTTCATTGTATTCACAAGTTTTCTTAAAACCAAAATACTACCAAATACAAAAAACAGGTGATCCAGTGGAATTAAAACAAAATGTACATTACTTTAACAGCCTTATTTGGTTCAAGTGTAGGTTTCTTTACACTCCAGTGCTTGAGAAGCACATTTAGTTTAAATGGATGGATTGTCAAATTGTCAAATCTGTCTCAAACAAGGTGCCCTTATGGCAATTTGAAGCGTTTTTTATTGGTGTAGTCATCAAACCTATACATCAGTATTTATCTGAAGTTGAAATGAGTTTTCAGCTGAGTTTGGCAAATAAAGTGAGTTTCAGTCTTAAGTACAAAGTTCTTTCTGTGATGTTGTTGTGTCCTCTTCTGGAGAGAGTAGAGACACAAAGATGTAATTCTTTACTTAACAGAATTAGTAAACTCTCTTGAACTCAAAGTCTGCCCTGTGGAAGCTGAGAATTACCATGTAGCACAGGAAAAAACACATCTGCAGTGAGTCTGCAGAGCTGAGCAGCCAGTCAGCCCCAGCTAAGATGTATGTAAGATGTGGACTGTGTTTTATTGAAAGCTTATTATCATTATAAACAGCCATGGCAGCCAGCCTGGTATGTATTGTTTCTTCCTGGTTTGTGTGTGCAGGCAGGTGAAAGCCTCATCGTAAGTCACTTAGTGTTGTCACCCACAGAGCTGGTTTGAGTACCTTCGCAGATGTTTATGTGTCTCTGAGTCCGATTTTGTCACCACACTAGTGTCACAACCCTGCATAATAGTCGCATAAAACTTAACACAAGTGTACTTGAGTTAAAATATTAAGCTATTTAGGAAACCTGCATGTTATTTAATGCTCTTGGTGTACACTGGATTCATCTCTTTGCTGCATTAATGTTTGAGCTTATGAGTAAACATTTGTTCCACCATTTCTTAAATCTCCTTTTTTCTGTTTCTCATAGGTAATATCCTGTAAGGATCATTCACTGGGATTATCCTAAACAAATAAAAGCCCAGCAGCAAAATGACAGCTGCAGAGAACGTGTGTTACACTCTCATCAATGTCGCATCCGAGTCCGAGCCGACTTCGGAGGTCAGCCTCAAAGCGGATCTTGGTAACTATTTTTAATGCAAAGCTTTGCTCAACAGATTTTTTTATAAGCCTCAATAAAGCATGCAGAGGGGAGATATTCATTTCTTAAACCTCTCGCTCCGCCTCAGTATCATGGAGGTTGGTGGAATTTGAAGTAATGTGCTTATAGCAGGAATCTTAAAAGAATCTAAAACAAAACATCACTTTTAATAAACAGTAGAATATGGTTTCAGTGAAAACTGTTGACTGTGAGGTCTGTGTTCAGAAAAGCTGTAACCAGTTTTGCTTTTAAATGACACAAAAAATTAGTGATTGCTAATCAAAACTACAACTCCCCTCTGTTCTAATCTGTTAAAAAAACTATAATGCATGCTTACGGCTGAGCTGATATTGTTCATCGTAATAATAGTTATCATCTCTCTACAGAAAAGGGCGAGATCAAGGCAAAGACTGAAGCCCTGAAGAAGGTCATCATCATGATCTTGAATGGTGAGAAGTTGCCAGGGCTTCTGATGACAATCATCCGCTTCGTGCTGCCACTTCAGGACCACACCATTAAGAAGCTGCTACTGGTTTTCTGGGAGATTGTCCCCAAAACAACTCCAGACGGCAAGCTGCTTCAGGAGATGATCCTGGTCTGTGACGCCTACAGAAAGGTAAGATAACTAATAGTTGCGATCAATGAGTTATCAACTCTATCTGTACACCTGTATAATTAAAATACACTGATCTCTTCTTTATAAAAAGAAAGTTATAATGATAATAATAATCTTTTTTGTGTAGAAATTGTCTTTTAGAAAAGTTAAAAACGTACTTCACAAATGGATGAAAATAACAATATAAAGTTGAGAGTGAATTTAAAAGTGTTTCAAAAAGAGATGAGGCCAGATAAGGCTTCCAATAAACCTCATCGGATTTATGGTCCAAAAACTGAAGTCCATGTTTCCTTTATCTAGGATGTAATAATAATATAACTTCTGAAATATTTATTTGGCTCCTTTGGCACAGCAATCATCGTGTGAAAACTTTTTTTTTTTCAATTTCAGGACTTGCAGCATCCCAATGAGTTCATCCGCGGCTCCACTCTGCGCTTCCTTTGCAAGCTGAAGGAGTCTGAGCTGCTTGAGCCTCTGATGCCGGCGATCCGGGCCTGTCTGGAGCACCGGCACAGCTACGTGCGCCGCAATGCTGTCCTGGCCATTTACACCATTTACAGGTACAAACAGCTCAGTCACCTTTTCTACAAGGTATCTTATACTTCATGTATTAGCAAACTACATCCAACTGATGAGATTCGTTTGTTTTAGGAATTTTGAACATCTCATCCCTGATGCCCCAGAGCTGATCCATGACTTTCTTGTTAATGAGAAAGATGCCAGCTGCAAGAGAAACGCTTTCATGATGCTGATTCATGCAGATCAGGTTTGTGGCACATTTTCATTTTCTCACTATTACTACTATTTTGTGTCATTAGACCCAAAATGTCAATTTCAGAGGCTTTCCTTAAACTATGTTCACATTTTACAGGACAGAGCTCTGGATTACCTCAGCACATGTATTGACCAAGTGCACACTTTTGGTGACATTCTCCAGCTGGTCATTGTGGAGCTGATTTACAAAGTGAGTCAAGGCCTTTATTAGTCTGATTGAAATTCTTTAGCCCAACAGTGTACTATTTGAAGAAGAATAGCGGTTTTATTGTCTGAACTCCTGCTGCTTTTGTTCTGTCTGTTAGGTTTGCCATGCCAACCCCTCTGAGCGTGCCCGGTTCATCCGCTGCATCTACAACCTGCTGCAGTCTTCCAGCCCGGCTGTGAAGTATGAGGCCGCTGGCACTCTTGTAACCCTCTCCAGTGCTCCCACAGCCGTTAAGGTACATCACCAAAGTATTCATAGTATCGTGCAGGTCATAGATCTCATTTATTCGGCACTGATATTGTACTATGTTTCACCGAATAGTAGGAATGTTTTTAGTTAAGTACAGTCTCTGACACATTCTTTTGATGGACTCCAGGCCGCTGCCCAGTGCTACATTGATTTGATTATCAAGGAGAGCGACAACAACGTGAAGCTGATTGTTCTCGACCGCCTGATTGAACTGAAGGAGCATCCCACTCACGAGCGTGTACTCCAGGTACTTTGAAGATTAAGAATTATGGCTGTGTTTTGTGTTACTGCTAAACTTTTCTGAAAGACCATTTCCCCTTGATATCAAGACATAAATCTTATTCCTGAGAACATCAACCAAGATTTAAGCTCTACTGAAAACTAATATCATTTGAATTAACACAAAATGTATGTGAAATATATATAATTTATTTAAGAAGTACTAGTTCTCTGCACCTATAGTGTATCACCTCTGTTGACTTAAGTTGGTTGTGACCGATGTCTCTTTTGCCCAGGACCTTGTGATGGACATCCTGCGTGTGCTCAGCACTCCTGACCTGGAAGTCAGAAAGAAGACCTTGCAGCTGGCACTGGACCTTGTTTCTTCGCGCAATGTAGAAGAGGTCAGCGGCATGCACAGTGCACCCATGCTTCTGCTGTTGTTTTCATGTCCTAGAATATACACAGAGAAAAAAAGGAAATCCAAGCAAATGTCATGACATTTCTATGTTTTCCAGTTGGTGATTGTTTTGAAGAAAGAAGTGATCAAGACGAACAACGTGACGGAACATGAAGACACTGATAAGTACAGGCAGCTGTTGGTGCGCACTCTTCACTCTTGCAGTGTGCGTTTCCCTGATATGGCGGCCAATGTGATACCTGTGGTGAGCTTCCCATTATTTTTTCACATTGAAAAGAAGCTGTGCGTTGTTTGAGATACCCAAATGTTGGTTTTCGATATATATTGACTTTTCTGTATGTTGATTTGATTTACAGCTGATGGAATTTTTAAGCGACACCAATGAGGCAGCTGCTGCTGATGTACTGGAGTTTGTACGGGAGGCAATTCAGAGATTTGAAAACTTGAGACCCCTCATCATCGAGAAGATGCTGGAAGTCTTTCACGCCATCAGAACTGTCAAGTAAGCCTTTATGAGCACATGCGAATTATACTATTCAAAGCCTCTGTTAATATTTTTGTTTCTTTCCAAATGACATGTCACATTTTGGTTTGCCTGTTGAGTTTGGATAAATAGTGAATGCCTCCTTTGTTGCTGATTTTAATTTTGGTGGTCCTTAAGGCTCTACCTGTAAACTACTATTTACAATTGGTAATTGTTTGCCTACCTTGAGGATGAAGCAAAAGCATATGAAATGTACAAAACATGCTAACTCTTGAATTTAATCAGTAGGTTCCATTATTCGAGAAATGGACATGGTTGGATTTTGGTCATTTAACTCTCATGTCGTAATAGATAATTGTCACATTTGTCAGCCGTTTAATAAATTGGTCTGAGTTTTGTCAATAGTATGTATGCGTGTGACATTTGTCACTATTTTGGTATTTCAGGATTTACAGGGGAGCGCTGTGGATCTTGGGAGAATACTGCAGCACCAAAGAAGACATCCAGAGTGTGATGACAGAAATACGCAGGTCCTTAGGAGAGGTATGTTTGTCCATTGTTGTCATGTAACAAAAAGGTGACCAGTCGATTTCATTAACTTCATTAGAATTGTAACAAATGTCTATCTGTGTCTGAACTTGGACAGATCCCTATTGTAGAGAATGAGATAAAGCGAGAGACGGGAGAGATGAAGACCGAGGATGAAGTGAGTGCAGCTCCAGCCCAGAAGCTGGTGACAGAGATGGGCACCTATGTGACCCAGAGTGCCCTCAGCTCCTCCCGGCCTTCAAAGAAAGAGGAAGACAGGTAAACATTACACATTGTGGAGGAGTATCATAAGTAGCCCAAAATAGTCCATTGACTAAATGGAGCTAAACTGTCCAGCTCAGTAAACAACACTGATTTGTTTTGTTCCAGACCGCCACTCAGAGGCTTCCTGATGGACGGAGACTTCTATGTGGCAGCTTCCCTGGCCACCACACTAACCAAAGTGGCCTTGCGCTATGTTATTATTGTCCAAGACAAAAAGAAACATAATGTAAGATGTCCCCTCTTCACGTTCCCAATTATTTACTCAAGTGACACATTCCTCTAACCTCTGCTCTCACGCTGTCCCCCTTAGTCATTTGTTGCGGAGGCCATGCTGATCATGGTCACTGTGCTGCACCTGGGCAAGTCTTCTCTGCCCAAGAAGCCAATTACAGACGATGATGTGGACCGCATCTCGTTGTGCCTGAAGGTCCTTTCAGAGTGCTCACCACTTATGAATGACATTTTCAACAAGGAGTGCCGCAAATCCCTGTCACACATGCTGACTGTCAGACTGGAGGAAGAGAAGCTGTCACAGAAGGTAATGACTTAGTGGCTTGAATTCATTATATAACCTCCTGACAATCGTGCACAATTGAAACATTATCGCTATTTATTATCATTATTCATTATTTTATAAACCAGGAAACTTAAATTTATAAAATGTATGACCGTACAATCCAGAATTAATAAGCAGGGTTTCTCTTGACATGAGCTCTGTCAGTGCATTCTGTGTTAATTCTGCTGTTTGGTTAATTAGTGGTGACTTGCTACAACTGACCCTGTGTTTCTTTTCTAACCACAGAAGGAGTCTGAGAAACGTAACGTCACAGTGCAGGCAGACGACCCCATCTCCTTCATGCAGCTCACCGCCAAAAACGAGATGACTTCTAAGGATGACCAGTTCCAGCTGAGTCTGCTGGCTGCTATGGGCAACACTCAGAGGAAAGACGCTGCTGATCCCCTGGCTTCAAAACTAAACAAGGTGCAGCACCAGCTCTGCACACATCTCAGTATACAAGACAACTGGATCATACTCTTCAACTGTAATCATTTCCATTTAGTTTTGTTGCTATAATTAAATATTAAATGTCTTTCGTTTTTCTCCAATCTAGGTGACTCAGTTGACGGGCTTCTCAGACCCAGTGTATGCTGAAGCCTATGTGCATGTCAACCAGTATGACATTGTGTTGGACGTGCTGGTGGTCAACCAAACCAACGATACTCTCCAGAATTGCACCCTTGAGTTGGCGACTTTAGGTTAGTCTTGTTTAGTTTCTGCTGCAGTCGGGAAATGTACTGGTTCTCTTGTGTAATGCTGATTGGAGCCAGAAGCATCTGCATCACTAAGGTGTGTTTTATCTTTCCACAGGTGATCTCAAGTTGGTGGAGAAACCCTCACCTCTAACTCTGGGTCCCCATGATTTTGCGAACATAAAGGCCAATGTTAAAGTGGCCTCTACTGAGAACGGAATTATATTCGGCAACATTGGTGAGAGACACATTTTGTGTTTGCATCATTCAACTTGTTTATGTTTTTTTCTTCGTGTCACCAGAGCATAATTTCTTATTCTAATATATTTGATATATCTTTGCAGTCTATGATGTATCGGGAGCTGCTAGTGACAGAAACTGCGTCGTCCTCAGTGACATCCACATTGACATCATGGACTACATCCAGCCTGCCTCCTGCACTGATGCAGAGTTCAGACAGATGTGGGCAGAGTTTGAATGGGAAAACAAGGTACGGTTTACTCTAATAACTGGCTTTACAAAGGGGAAAACCTTGATTTACTTTGGAAAAAAAACAATATTCTACCATATTTAGGGCAAGTAAAAAAAACAAACATTGATGATGTTACATGATTGTTCTTTGTTTGTTGTAGGTGACAGTGAACACCAATATCACTGATCTGAACGAATACCTTCAGCATATCCTCAGATCCACCAACATGAAGTGTCTGACGCCTGAGAAGGTTGGTGTGAGATCTTACATTTACCAAAGCAACGATGGCAAGCTATGTTTTTAAAGCTGGTGGAACTTATGAAAATACATAAGGCCAGCAATTAATCCGTTTGGAGCAGGTTCATGTTGGGAAAATATCACATGTGGCCTGTGTAGTGGTGCAATTAAAACAGTCGTCATCAAGTCCTCATATCAGCTGAATGTCTGCAAGGACTGGGTTGTGATAATAAGTCATTCTTTTCGTCTTTCTAACCAGGCGCTGTCTGGCTTCTGTGGCTTCATGGCTGCCAACCTTTATGCTCGTTCTATCTTTGGAGAAGATGCTCTGGCTAATGTCAGCATCGAGAAGCCAATCCACCTGGGGCCTGATGCACCTGTCAACGGACACATACGCATTAGAGCCAAAAGCCAGGTGGGTCACAGCTGCTGCACTGCAAAATAAAGGCTCGGTTGAATTGATTTGCTCTCAACTTACGCATTGCGACCAGTTTGTCTTACGAAAGGATAACAATTTAAAGTGATGCCTCTATTAAATAATAGGGCATAATTTATAAGGAAAGTTGATTTATGAAATAACCTGTTAGATGTGATATCACCAGTATATATCCAATCTGTTGAAATATAATTCCCCCCCACCTTTCTTCCACAGGGGATGGCCTTGAGCCTCGGAGACAAGATCAACCTCTCCCAAAAAAAGACCAACGTTTGAGACGAATCTATTCCAGCTGATCCCTCTGACTTTGTAAAAAGTCACCCTCTGTTCTCTTGTATCACTTGTTTTACAGCCTCTTCATCACAGAAAATTCAGAACTCTATATGATCACTTGCTTCAGTGCTGTCATTATTTTTTTTACATCACCTCTGTCTAAAAACATCTCAGTAATGTCCCTGTCCTGTCTGTTTTCAATAAACATATATATTAAAATTATGACAACTGGTTTTATGCTTTATTCATTGAGTTATAGCTTTTAATGTTGTTTTGGGCAATTACTTCATATGATTTCGGTCTTGAAATAAAGAAATTGATGTCTCTAAGTTAAGTGAAAGAGGGGCCTTGATTCTTATCTTGATTTTTCGTTTCTAGTACTTTGCATCTAAGTTGACTCAGCAGAAATGCTGATTATCCCACAAAATGATCACTCATTATCAACTTTTTGAAGGCTGGGGTTTGGATGAAACACGATGATGCTTTGAACAGCTCCTCACTGGGAGCTTTCTCCTAGAAAGTTGTGCTGTACATGTGTCCTGGTGTTAGATGTTAGTAAAGGATTTCAAACAAATTTGTTAATGTTTCCTAAAGGCGATTGAGACTCAGAGTCAGTAGATCCTGTCTGGAGCTCCTGCTGTGTCCAGCTTCCTAGCTCCAGGCTCTAATTAAAATTTCTCTAGTGCCTTTAAGCAATATGTTGCACAGTCTGAAACCGGTTGGATTTTCTTCTGGAAGTACTCAGAAATGCATATATATGCTAGACAAGGACATAGTTTCTTCGGCCTTGATCCTAGGAAGTACTGCATGACGCAGGGATTTCAAAGCGAGCTGCAAGTCTCACCGGTTCTGTGGTAAGTAGATGGAGATGGATTAGTGTTAGCACAGACCTACATGTTCCTGTCGCCCTCCTGTTTATAATTTATGAGTAAATGGACATTCCTGGGAATGTGCCAGATTAAAAGGTCACAGCCGTGGTCATACATTGACAATATCTATGAAGTCAGTCCAGAGACGAAGGTGGCTTTGAGGTCTGATAGTAAACAGTTGACAGGAGTGTCGCAGCCAACTGCTGTTTACAGCCTCTTTAGATTTAGTGTAGACATCACTCGTGTTACAATCCCAGGAAAACCCCATACGTTTAGGATTGACCTTTTGAAACCTGTATTTTTGTTCAGATTTTTATGTGACAAGCTACAGTTAAAGCAGTGAAACTAACATTCTTCAATTCCTCATTTGTGTATGGATTTGTAGTGTCTGGAGCCGGGAATTTACAGCGACTTTATTACATGTTGTATCAAGGCCCATGTCAAAGCCACTTCTGCTTTCTATCATCTAAAGAATCTGTAACTCTATTTCTTAAGACACATGGAGTTTTACTGTAGTGTTTTTATAGATGCCTGCACTTCATTAAATGAATTGCTCCAGCTTCCTAAGCTTCTAACAAACCTCAAACCCATGTGGGTGAAACTGAAGTCCTTGTCATGCAAAGGCAGCAACACTCAGAACTATAGACGTGTGACTACTATAAATATTAAAGATTAAAACCTGTTTATCTACCTCACCACTAATAATAAAGACTTAAAAGGGCAAAGACATTCACAGTCTCGGGTCGCGGTTCTCTCTTTCTACACTAGGTGGCACTACAGGTGTCAAAGCCAAAGCAGACAGTGAGGTGGAGTTCTAACATTTGAGTTGGATTAGTCATAACATGACATGGAATTGCCGTGGTGTTAATATAACTCAAACTTGTATGAACTTGCATAGAACTTAACGTTTCAGATTAACAAGCTTGAGATTGTGCTTTGGCCTGAATTCAAAATTTCTCATTTACAGTGGAACAAAATCACTTTTTATTGTTTACCTCCTTGACTTATCATGACACCATGTGATTCAAAATACAAGGTCAACATGAACGTGTGGACATATTTATGATAAAGATGGTTAGAATAACAAGGCTCTTGTAGGTCATGTTTACTATCGCTACATAAACACCAGTAAGCTGACATTGCTTTTGCATGTGCAGACTGTGTTTGAGGACAGGAATGTGACTGCAGGGGAGCCTGATATTAGTCTCAGGACAATGCTGCAGTCTGTGTGTGTGTGTGTGTGTGTGTGTGTGTGTGTGTGTGTGTGTGTGTGTGCGTGCGTGCGTGCGTGTACTCATTCTTGTTACCTCTTAAGGGCCTTTTTTTGGGGGGACTTTCACTAAGTGGAGGTTATGCTCAAACTGTGTGAGCATAGACCTTAAAAAGTGAGGTTATTTTAGGAAAGTACGGACATCTTGGCCGGTCCTAACAAGGATAGATGCTCAAACCTGTGTCTAGGTGTGCGTGTAATTGTACCTATATTTTTGCAAGAACAATTTTGAGCATTGACCTTGACTTTAAGGGTTTTGGTCACAGTTAAGTTTAGGTTTGGGTTAGGCTAAGGCATTTAGATGTGTTGGTTGGGGTTAGGGGGGATAAGGAATGTATTATGCCAATAAGTGTATTTACTGAGAAGCACAAAGTTGTGTGTGTGTTTACTTGTTTATGTTGCCTCGCATAATCTTTTTGGGGTATTATGAAATGTAGATGGTGGAATTGTGTCTAGGAGTTAAGGTTTGGGATAAAGTTTTAGTTTGGCTGATCCACAATGAATGGAAGTCGACACAGTGTCCTAACAAGGACAGCTGCTCCAACTTAAGTGTGTGTGTGTGTGTGTGATTGTAAAATAAAACTTAGATGCATTAGATGTGCAAAAGCAGCTGAGTGAAATGTATGGCAGGTTTTCTGTAGTGAATACACACTGTATGGTTCATGTGACCAATACCCAAATACCAAAAGCGATAATAAAATAAGGATTAATTGGGGAATACCTGAAATACGGAATTACTGAACTGCAGAGGATTCATTAGGCAAACAATTCTTTATTGTCAGTTTGCTTTAATGTCAAAGGGTCAGTGGTCATAGAGTCCTCTGATATCTTAGACTGTTGCAAAGGTGAAAGGTTTATACGATCTGAAGAGAGACAAGAGTGGGTTTTTGACCTGAACAGATCTATAAGTCTGTATGTAGTGATAGTAATAGCACCACCTACTACCAAAAGAACGTAAGCATTTAATTTGATTAACGCATCAGGTCCCTAGATCAAAGTGCTCAGGCCTGCAGTGTAGCTAGCAGCCCTAGTTCTTGTTGCCTATGAGAACCTTTATGGTTTTGGTTAGGCTGTCCACAATGAATAGAAGTCAAGGACAGCTACTCAATGCACATTCCTGTACTTATATCTTTGTGTGGAACATTTTAAGCATAAACCATACCGAGTGAGGACACTTTTGGAAAGTGAGGACATTTCACTGGTCCTCACTTTTCAAACATGTGTGTGTCCATGCTGTTGTTTTTGTTGCCTCTTTAAAACCTTTTTTTGGGACGTCACCATGTAAACTGTGGAACTGTGATTGGGTTTGGGATAAAGTGAATGCTGTCCACAATGAATGGAAGTCATTGCAGTGTTCTAACAAGGATAGCTACTCAAACGTGTGTGTGTGTTCCTGTAATTATATTTGTGTGGGGACCATGTTAAGCATAGACCCTACAGAGGACATTTTTTGAAAGTGAGTGAGTGTGTGTGTGTGTGTTACTGTACTTATATTTATGTGAGGACCATGTCAAGCATAGACCCTACAGAGTGAAGACATTTTTGGAAAGTGAGTGTGTGTGTGTTCCTGTACTTAAGTTTGTGTGAGGACCATGTTAAGCATAGACCATACGGAGTGAGGACATTTTTGGAAAGTGAGTGTGTGTGTGTGTGTGTTCCTGTACTTATATTTGTGTGAGGACCATGTCAAGCATAGACCCTACAGAGTGAAGACATTTTTGGAAAGTGAGTGTGTGTGTGTTCCTGTACTTAAGTTTGTGTGAGGACCATGTTAAGCATAGACCATACGGAGTGAGGACATTTTTGGAAAGTGAGTGTGTGTGTGTGTGTGTTCCTGTACTTAAGTTTGTGTGAGGACCATGTTAAGCATAGACCATACAGAGTGAGGACATTTCTGGAAAGTGAGTGTGTATGTGTGTGTGGCCTGTAGAAGGCCCCCTAGCGTCAGACTTGAGTACTGCCCCGGCTGACGACGACTCCCACTTCTGGCTCCGCACGGTGAGGATCGCAGTGTTGGTCGCGGAGGCTGAAACGCGGTGAGTCCCGTCTCTCCCCGCCGGTCCTAGCCTTCTTCTGACCGGACTACACCCACGAGTCCCTCGGCCCGGTACACCCGGACCCTCCCGTGTCCCCTGTCTCTGCTGCTGCTGCTTCGGCTTGTCTCCTCCACCACCGCAGGGCCTCTCTTCAGCTTCTACAGGAGGAGGAGAAGACGAAGCGAGGGGGGGAAAGAAAGTGGGTGTTTGCTGCTCACTGGTGCTTCGGCGGCGGCGGGGGAGAAGTGTCCTCGATGGCCGGCTGGAAGGACGGCTCCGTGCAGGAGAAGTATCGGCTGGTGGTGGTCGGAGGCGGTGGCGTCGGGAAATCAGCGCTGACGATCCAGTTCATCCAGGTCAGTACCAGTCCATGTCCGAACCCCCCCCTCTCTCTCCCTCCCTCTCTGCCTCTCTCTCCCCCGGGCCACCGCTTTGATTTCACCGCGAAAGACCGGGGCTGGGTGGGGGGGACCAGGGAGGCCACACTCGGGGTCCCCGTAAGCGGATACCGGGCTCCTGTTCCCCTCGCATCCCTCCCTCCCTTCTCCGCTACTTCACCGAGGCCTACAACTTATTTCTGGTGTTTTCTAGCGGGAGAGGATTCTTCTCCGCTCCAGGTCCGCTGTCACTTTAACGCCACCATTTCCATTTCCGACGTATCTACTTCCACTTTAGTCGAAAGAGAAAGGAACGTGAGTTTGATCAAGTTGTTTTGGCCCCCATGCGAAGTTCAGATGGAGTCGGTGCTAGATGCAGAACTATCCAGGAAATGCAACCCCTAGAATAAATGGAGAAAAAGTTGCTCAAAAGTCCCTGTGAGAGAATATCAGTGGAGGAGGGGAGGAAAGAAAACTGTAAACTGCTTCAAATCGCATTAGAAATATGTGAAGTTGGACAGTTTAAATCCTTCAGGGTTGGGTGACTGTGAAATAAGCAGCAGCACAAAATGTCCAGGGAAAGATGATTAACTTTCTGCTGAACCTCGATTCAGAGCTGCGTTAACAGCAGGAGAAATATGCACACATTCTCAAAAGAGAAAGAATGGCTCAGCCTCCTCCAGGATCATTCAGGGGGTTTTGCTGCATGACTATTGTGTATCACACATAAAGAAGGCATGTAAACAGTTTACCTCCCACTATCCCTGGTTACATTCCTACACACACACACACACACACACACACACACACACACACACACACACACACACCACTGCCTGCTTTGACCTTCCAGGCTTTCACAATAGTCACTTAGCAGAGGACACACATACTCATATACACCCTGTAGGAAAGCGATGACAAACTTTGCCCTTTTGGCTTATGCACCCCACCACACCTCCTCCACCACCACCACCACCAGCAACAGCTCGTGTCAGTGTGTTCTGGCTTCCAGGATACCAGACTGCAGGCAGCTGCATGTCTCCACAGTGTCAGACAATAGTGGCCTGACACACGTTTTTCAGAGTGGGGGGTGAAAAGCTTGTGAGTTAGTGTGTGTGTGTGTTTTTGTGAGTGTGAGTGTGTGTGGGGGCTTGTGTCTAATGAGGGTTCAAAAAGCTCATTAACTGCATACCAACTAAAAAGGGATCAGTTAGCTGTGGCACAGATTTATTTTGCCATAGCCTAGTGACCGCACTGACCTGAAGTAAAGGGAGCCTTTACAGCCGAACAATAAGGGATGGAGGAAGTACTCAATTTGATTTCCTTAAAAGTACAAATAAATATAAAAGAAAAGTACCACAGTAAAAGTTAGAGTACCTCATTAACTTTTCTACTTGAGTAAAAGCAAATAAAACTTGCTTTTAAATATACTCAAAGTATCATGAATACAAGTTGAAGGGAGTAGCTTATTACCAAATAATGCAGCAGTGTACTACATCATAAAAGGTGCCTACTGCATATTATGTTTAATACAAGACTAATACAGATTCTATGGTATTAATAAAGAATGTGCAGGTGATACTACTGAAAACACTTCATTGTCATATTAATGAATGGCTGTCTCAGCGGTGGCCTCTTCCAAACCCAGTTTAGATGTTTCTTCACCATCTTACTTTCCTGCTCTAATTGCATCAGTGGACCAATCACTGAAACAGTACAGATATTAGCTGATATCTGTAGTGGAGTAAAAGTGAAAAGTACTGGAAAATATATCTTCTAAAGTAAAAGTAGTTAAATGAAAAATTTACAGTGATGGAGTAGATATACTTTATTATATTCCATCACTGTGAAACTGACATTCCACTTGATTTAATGTGCAAATAATGTGAAGTTGCAACATGCTGTTGCTGATAATACCAGAGTTATCTCAAAATCTCAGTGTTTATAGATGGAAAATGATTCTCGATACCTGGTTTCAAAGTAACAAGCTACTTGATAGATGCGGCAGAATTGGTTTTATCATTGCATTAAAGTGGATGCACATGCTCACAGAGATTTTAGCAATAAAACTGCGGCTTCCACGAAGGAGTCTGTTGATGTTTCCTGGCAGAATAATGGACAGTCATATCAATCGAAAGCTCATTGTCGAATCACCTGAAGCGTATTATTTCTACTAGGCGAGTGAGTTCAGCGCCATCTGCTCCAGTTTCTTAGACGATATAACCAAGCTGTCTGCACTGTGTTCCTTCCATTGATTCAATTTGGGAAGTAAATAGTCTAGAGTGTATGTATCATATTTTTCCGTGTGATTTTGCAGGAACATCCAGTTTGCGTGTATTTAGCTTTTAGTGTAATCCACAGTTTAGTTACCGCTCATGCATGGCTGGCATAAGCTGGTGCCGTGACAGTGAGAGAGGTGGAGATGTTGACTGAAGGAGGAGAACCTGCATCCTCCTCAGAAGTTTTCTAGAAGTCGACTGCCAGGGTCGGAAAGACCTAACAGCTAGTTGCGAAGTTCAGGCCTTCCCAAGAACTATGTTGAGGGAGTGTTGTGAGGTTTTTTGGGGGGGGTGGGGCGCCTGATGGTGTGTTTGTGTGGGGGGGTCCGAGTCACCCTGGGTGAGTTAATGGTCATGGACCATGTGGAATTTGGCCCTTCGGCAAAGGAAGTCCCTCCACTGCTGAGCTTAGGACCTCCTAGTTTTGTATGGAAAAACATGACCTGCTTCCTGATTCACTGGAACTATTTGCTTGTGTGTGTGTGTGTGTGTGTTTTATCTGGACAGAGTATGAATTTGATTTATTGCTCTGTGTTCTGTCAAATATATAAGGGCTTGAAAAACTTTTCACCAAGAGTATTACTTTTATCAAAGCTGGAGATAACATTTCAGGCACTTTTATAAACTATTTTCTATCATTAAATAAATAAACAGGTAATGTTATAAATAGACAAGTAAGAATAGACTACTCGATAGTTTTGCAACATACTTATAGTTTTCCTGTGAAGAAATGTGTGTGTGTGTGTGTGGTGGCGGCGGCTGTGGGTGACCGCGACACATTAATCACTTTCAGAAGCACGCTTTTTTGTTCCAATTGGATGTGTTCAACAATGGAGCCAATATAATTCTTTTAAATACCATCATTTTATGAATAAACATCTTCACAAAAACCCTTTTTCAATCTAACAAAGTAAACCAAACTCGTAAAGTTGCCTTAGTAACACAAGCAGCTGTACTTTACCCATAATATAAAAAAGGGGGATGATTTAGATCAGGATGTATGTGACTAAGCAAACAATTTGTGGATACATCTCATTCATTTCTTTAAAGTACTGGGGTTCTATACCAAGCACTTATCCTAATAGTGCTGAGCAGCGTCAAAGACGGTTTTTTTAGGGAGTGAGAAGATAAAGGATGATATGGCTGGTTATAAGCAGAGTGGCAGGTTCTTTGGATTTGCTGGCCCTCCTCATGCCAAGCAGTTGACTGAAAGCTACAAAGCTGAAATAGCACTGGGATGACGTAACTTTGAGTCATCTGACAAAAGTTGTGGAGCGCAGCGAGTTGTTTAATGTGACGTCCGTGAGGGAGGAAGTGTCCCAAGTAAGGGAAAACCTTACTCACGTTGGCCATGAGAGGACTGTGTGTGGGGTGGTGTGTGTGTGTGTCTTTTAAATAATGACATTAAATACTAGAAGGCTATTAAGTACAGTGTATACCTCAGCAAGGTCTGTCAGTTCCCATAAGAAACCCCCTTTAACTGGATCCAGATTTTTGTATACTCCTAAATATCAGTGTTCTCGGAGAAATGAATGAAAATGTTGCAAAATGACAGTTCTCGCAACATTAAACAAATGAAAAAAGAGATCGTGGAGCCTGGTCTGGGTCGGCACCAAAATGTAATAGATCCCTGACCCATACGCCAACCCTCAACCAAGTTTTGTGCTAACCCGTCAGTAGTTTTTGCATAAACTAGCTAACTTACGAACAAACAAATGGACAGGTGTGAAAACATAGGCTACATCCACGCTACAACCTTTTCAGGCGTATTCATTGCAGAGTGAATGCATTTTCAAATGAAAACGTAGTAGAATGAATGTAGCCATAACCTCCTTTGTGGAGGTAAAACATAACACTGCTGATTGACTTAATAACCAAAGAAGCAGCTGGAATGAGATGGCTCTATAATGAGATGTTGTGTTGTCTGATTGCTGGCTGAAAAGCATGGCGTTTCTTGCTCACATGCTCGCTAATATTAGCACGGTGGCAGCCCCTCGGCAGTGGAAAACATCCCAACTGATCAAGTCCAGACAGATTAGTTGAGGATTTTTGTTCACCGTAGCTGGATTTACAGCTACAGCACATCAGTGACTTCCATCCATCTCTCTATACTTCTTCTTTCACGTACTGTAGCTCACATATTTTCTAACATGGCTTTGATTACTTGTATGTGAGGTCATTTAGGAGGAATGCTGCCACAAGTAGTAATTCAATAGAATAAACAGGGTTTTTAAGGGCAGCCAAGCTCGGGCATGTGGAGGCAAGGTAGAGTAATGATAGTCCTGCTGGAGCTCAATGTGGTGGGTGCCGTTTCATCTGCGTTTCTCAGAAACGGCCACAAGTGGTTAGGCAAAGTGTTTGCAGCTTCACTTTAGTGCGGGTGTGCTTGAGACTCGAGTTTAGAAGCTTTGTTACATGTAACACAGAGCACTGCATGCTCTCGGCCCATTTTTGGATGCAGGCGCGTTTGTACATTGTCACATGCCATACTGAGTGAGTGGAAACAATTCCATTTGTTCTACGAAGGGCGTTTCTTCATCTCCTTTAAGGGAGATCATATCTTCTTTTATAACAGCAGACTGAGCTACATCACAGTGAGCTCTTTCTTAGAGGAGGGTTTACAGCTGTGGCAGTTGTGTGCGCTTGTGCGTGTCTGCGCCTGAGCAGGTGATGAGAGTACATTGTGTATTTAGTCAGAGGGTCACCTGTTGATTTCTCACACACTATAACCATGAGAGCAAATAAGCTGTTCATTGGTTTTTCACAACAGCACTTAATCTGTTCAAACTTACATGTAAATACAGGGCTGGGCAATAAAACAGTATTACAAAACATATTATATTATATATTAATATTCTAAAATATATACTAAAATACAAATTATCACTGTAAATGTCACCAAAATCAATACAACACCAGTCCCTTTAATTATTAACTTAATTAAATTTACTTTAATACCTTCAGCAATGAGAAAAAGAAAATATACAATCAACAATAATTTGGTATTTATCATGATAAGTATCGATATTAACTGATACGGAAAGATTTTGATATAAATTTAGTCCATATCGTCTAGCCCTATGTAAATATACTATATTAACAACAAATAAACACCAACCAAACATGACCCATCAGTACAGTTGACAACATCTACATGCACAAATATGAAAGAAAACTACTTGTCCTCTGCTAATGTGTCGTCTTTTCCCTTTCCCTCCACCAGCCTCTACCCTTATTTGACTCCTGTGCTGCTACACTGATCACTGTGTTCACCCACAAATATCGCGTTCCCACACAAACCCTGTGCGAGGTGTCGATGCTAAGTTCCACCAGCGTTGGGACTGTAATACTATAGGATTCCTGGTTCCTTATTAAAATGTTATGCTAACAGGGTACACTGGGTATAGATTGGGCAGAGTATAATTTATGCTGAAGAAGAGGTGTAGAATTTGTTTGAACGTTTTTAAAGTAACTTTCGCACTGTTGCCATGAGAGAGAAACAAAACACTGAAATGAATAATATGCATTGACCCGTTAAATCAGCCGCGAAGGCAAGTTCATCCTGCGTCCCTGTGTTGTTTTGAAAGGGATTTAACTCTGCAGACATAAGAAAACATTTCATAGAGAACCTTTTAAAACGAAATCACCATTCGGCCTCAGCTGGGTATTCTCTCTTCCTCTTTTTCATGTCACCATGGAAGTGATCATACACATGCCTTTACTTGTCAAACCTCAGTGAACATCAGACTCTAACCAAATATTTCCATCCATCCATTGTCTATACTGCTCCTCCTTAGTTTAGAGGGTCACTTTTTAGCATTAACAATCCCCCATACAGACAAACATGAAAATGTATATCACATGACCATTTACGCACACGTACTGAAAAAACTTTGAAGGAGACAAAAACAAAAGCGAAGAGGGCGGATTTATTTTTCCTGGACCGACGATGAGGTGGAACTGATACTGACAGTAACTGTTTACCACGTTTTGCCTTCACCGCTGGTAGTTGAGTCGTGACTGATCAAGAACCAATCTGAAAGCAACTGTGGGCTAATGTGTCATCGTTTCCAAGCATCTTTTCAAACGAAAATGTGGCGAACGCTTCCAAACTCCAGAGTGGTGTTGATGGCTGGAGTATACATAGTGGCACTGATGCATTTGAAACCAAATCGTAGTAGTGTGGATTTAGCAAAAAACAACCATACATACTTACATTCACAGCCACGGTCAATCTAGAGTCTCCAATTAACCCTACCCCTGTCTGCATGTCTTTGGACACGGCAGACACGGCTGAAACATGCAAACACCTAAAAGAAAGACCCCAGATAATACAGAGAATATAAATATCTTTCTAAAAGCAGTTTGTGTTACCAATCGAGGATGTATTTACATCAGGCCTTGAGGTTTGTGTCTGTGCAGCACCGAGGCAACAGAGTTTGTAGTTTTCACAGCTTACATAACTGAACTGTGCGGTCGGGTTCCTGAGGTGTGTGAAAGTTGACATATTATGACACCAGAGCTCATTCTTGCTGCCCAGAGAAGAAGATAGTTTTAAATAATTTGACTATGCAAGGTTTTTTTATTTCTCTAGTGCCACCCTCAGGCAGAAAGGCCAACTGTTCTTATAAGATAATCTCTGTGGAAGTTGCGTATTCATGCTTGCAAGGAAATAAACCCCATTGAACATAATTAGTCCAAGACCTTTGCTCTTGTAGCACGTTAGATGCTTATGAGATACCGATCTAATCAGTGTATTGTTTGTGCAATCATGTACTCTGGGATATGCAACACTGCAGCACCAAGGGCCTTACCTTTTTATTCTAGTTTAAATGCATGGATGAATGTCCTGTTGGTGAGATAATTCACTTGAATCTGGAAAAATACCACGCAGCACACCATAGGAATGTTCATGCAGAAGGGAGTAAGACACTCCCACCCATCTGGGAAAGCTCAGGAGACGAGCAGGTCATTCTCTTTCGCTCCGAGCTAATGAGAAACTAATGACTGTCCTGGGAGGAAGACAGCACTTAATCAGCAATAGCTAAACGAACAATAACGACATAAGTACAACATGTGACTGGATTATTGTATGTTTTTGTGGTTCATTCCCTTCTGATTATATATAATTGTAAATGTTTTTTATTGTCCATAATGAATATGATCTATTGACCATTAAAATAACTAATAGGTGTAGATTTACTGTTATACAAATGGTTTTACACATATTTATTAGAGATTTTCCTTTTGTGCGGGTACTTTCCTCATTCTTCAGAAAGAAGAGCTTTACCCTTGATGTTGGGCAACACAGTGTTTTATCTCTGGCAGGCGTGAACGTACGATGCCCTCCTCAAGTCAAAAAGAATGTCTTGTACTCTTTAGTGTATTATCTGCTGTATCTTATAAGGCAAAAGAAAAGTAATTATAAGGAATGCCTTGTTAGTGATCAGATGCTCTCCAAAACTGCAGCCTCCTGTCTGCTGTGTAAAGTTGTTAGCCGAAGGCGGAGGTGTAATCCAGAATGTCGCCCATCAGACGTGACTGATCTAAGATCAGATGATAATTGCAGCCACTCCCAGCTCTCGCTCTGTCTCTGCTGTAGCCACAGGTTAGAATAATATGATGAATACTATAGCATGTCATCACAAGTCTGTGAGTAAAGGGCAAAAAGAGATATGTGCAGTGAAGGAAAACGATGTAAATCAGTTTCTTACAGATTGAGTGATAAGAACTCCAGTTGAACTCATATTTTCTGTATGTGAGGACGCAACATATCGGAGGCAGTTGCTGCTGATATTTTGCAGAACTTTTTCTCTCAGCTCACTGGTAAAATGTCCAGAAAATGTCAGAGTGGGCTCAAGTGAGAAATCAGCAGGAAAATTCACAGCTGTGGGCGTGTTGATGACGTTTCTAACCAAGAGAGACGAGAGAGAAAAAAACCTGTATACAAATATCTTGAGATGGAAAATAGGTTCCATACACTAAATAATGCTGCATAGATGTCCACTTTGAAAGAAAACAAGTTTAATGGTTTTGTGGTTGTGAACAAAAACCCATGATTTCTGCAAGAGGATTTATACGTCATGTCCTGCCTCCTTCATGCTCTACACAGGCTCCAACCCTCACCTGAATGCTCCATAGATTTTCCTGTTGTTGTGAATGCATCTGATCCAGACAAGCTCATGCTGCGTTCTTCATATGTGAATATGGAAAATGTCTGAGCCCAATTTTCTAGAGGTCATGGCTAGAAATGGCTTTAGTGGCTTGATTGAATAGATTAGTTCCCAGGTACGAAAAATTATTTAAAAGCCGTTCTTGATGCTGCAGACATTAAAAGAATAATCAGCTGCATGTACAGTATAGTATCAGAATTGTCACATCCTAAAAGATGACAAAAAGTGTGTGTTCATATCGACAGCATTATCTTGTTTTCGTATTCTTTGGTCTAAGTTTCTGAGTTTCATTACAATTTTAGAACTTGAATTGAGAACTTCTGGGTTTTTTGCTACTAAATATGTATTAATACGTCCTACACTACACTTGTGTACCAAAAACGAAAAGTACATGGAGCCATCGTGGATTTGATTTGAATTCATTTGTAGCAGAAAATACAGTCAGAGTAGAACAATAGGACAGTGTTATGTACCAGTGGAGAAAATTGAATGTTTGTTGCTCAACTTGTCTCCTCGGTGTGCGTCTCACATTTCACCTCAAGCTACGTTTCCCCAGTGTACTGCACATTCATGTTGTTGACATAGAAAACACTTGGGGATGCGAGTGGAGAGGCCGTGTGGATGCACAGGCCCAACAACCAGCAAGGACAGTAGCCTGCTGACCTGTGTGTTTGCGTCCCTTTGAAGCAGTGTTGATCATTTCTACTTAAATTGCTCGTAAATCTGTATTTTCAGGTTTGTTTTTGTGCAGCATCTTTATTTTCTTCATTGTCTTCAATAATGAGGAAATGCTCTTTACTCTTGTTTATTAAGGATATTGGTGATTCATTGCAATACTTAAAACATATTTTGAGAGTCTACAAATAGTCATCACTTGTTTCCTGTGTTAATAGAAAACAAAGAGTGACTCAGTTTCTGTTTTGTGGAAACAGCCCGACCTCAGAGCCGCCAGGTCTCAACAGATTCTCACTTGCTGCTTTTTAACTTTATGCAATATTATATAAAGCAAGATAATGCTAAATACAATTAGCAGATTTCCCCCTTTTGTTAGATACATTTCTTTGTTGCTCTTTTCACTTGTGATAGCCCCACTTGTTTTCAGGTCACTGCCCCTCAGATAGTCAGACAGACACAGAGGGCAGCGGGTTTCTCTGCGTTGGTTTTGGCTATTGTTGTTCTGTGTCTGTTTCAGAATAACTGGCCACAGTATCGGGTCTCCCATCTCAGAGTCATATAACAACAAGTCTGACTATGGGAAACTGACGCGCTGCTTTTTTTTGCAAACCGTTCCCACCACCCTCAAACATTTAACCTTCCGATTTAAGTCACAACTTTTGAATTGAGTAGCCTAGTTTTTATTAAATGCGAGCTGCTGATGCAAGTGTTGATTATGTGTAGTGTATAGAGCTGGTTACGTCTACGTTATTTGACGTTGCAGTGTGAGACACAGTGTTTCAAGGGGCAACGATGTGCATGAAACTCAGTTGAAGTAATACAGCAAACAGTTCTTTTTATATGTCTGAGCTTGTCGCTGATGCTGAGCCCCAAGCTGTCTGCCAGGCAGCTGGTAGACATTTGGCATGTCTCACGCAGACACTGTCCAGAGGCCTGCGGGGCACCTGCCGTCTATCAGTGGGAGGTGAGGCCCGGAATGAGACAACCCCTCAACAGGTGACGCTACAGCACGACCCACTGTCCAAATGTGCTGGTGACAATGGCCAAGTGTCCCCGACAAATGAGCCTCTGAGTCTCTCTCACGCAGATAACATCAGAATCAGAGGGGCTGCGGAGCAAACATCAGACACATGTGTAGAATATGTCAGCTTGGTTTATAGTCAGTGACTCAGCTATTGTGTGACTGTTATGTTGATCTAACCCAGACACACACACCCAGCAACTGTATGCGACTCTGTGTCCACAGCACCAGTTGGTGTTGGCAAACCCAGTGTAGAATTCTAAATTGCCACACACCAGTGCACACCAAGTCAACAGCTGCCAAAAAGGGTTTGGTATGTCTAACCAAAACTCTGCCATGCCGCTCTAGATGCTAGTCTAGGCATGCAGCGCCCAGCCGCCCCCACAACCACACCACACCTAGCTTTCAAGCTGGCAAGTTATTTTTTAAAAGTTCTACTCAACTAGTAGGTCTGCGAAGTCTGTGAAGATCTGCTAAGAAACGGGTCAACTGGACCTAGTAACGTGCCGATAGTAGCGACATCTACCTCTGCTGGAGGAGTTAAAGGAAATATGCTAATACTAGGTTCATAATTTTATTTTGGGTTATTACTTGGAAAGGTCTACATGCTCTAATGTTCAGAAAACCTGTCACTTGCTGCAGTTCGACTTTTCAGCCTCGGTAATGCCATGAGTAAAATCAGCAAAATTCAATAGAAAAACAGCCGTCTCTTTTTATTAAAGTGAGACAGTTGACAACATTGCTGTAACTGTAAGTCTGCAGCTTGCTGCTGGTCTACAGCGCACATTTGCACGTCAGCGTTCACCATGTAATTTCTTAAGAATAAATTGGTTTTGCCGTTTCAATGCGGACCTTTCCGGATCTGTGACTTCAAAGACCATAGTAAATAATTAACAAGCCTTCTGTAACAAACTGAACCAAACTCGCATGTAGAACCAACACGCTGCCAAGATTATGTGTCCTCCTCACACAAGACCTGTCAGAGCTCGATTTTGAGGCCCGTACTCAAATTTCACTTACAAAAGCATAATTTATCACACGCTTACCAAACGTCCACTTCACTGTACTGCCCTCTGGTTCAGGTCTCTGAGGTGCTTGCCGTCACCGCAGCCTGAAACCGGGTGTCTTGTTTTCGTGTTGTTCTGCCTGTTGCGTTGTACTTCATGTTTCTGCCTGTCCCTGTTGGGTTATGACATGTGGTTAACAGTGTTGTGAAAAAAGAATTGGCCCCAGGGAACAATAAAGTAAACTAACTAACTGTTCTCATTCATATGTTTTTCTCCACCAATTATTATGCCTGCCAAGGAGCTTATGTCACCATCATTGTTTGTTTGATTACACAAAAACGGATGAACCGATTTCAATGAAACTTTGTGGGAGGTCGGGGCATGACCCAAAGAAGAACCCATTAAATATACAGATGAGTAGATTGATTCTTTAATCGGGGTTATGCATCTAGTTTGTTTAGGGTTTTCTGATCAGAATTTCACCCATTTATATTTGCCTTCTAACATGAAATTGGAACACGAACCATCATTGATTATGCTCATTTTCTACATTGATGATTATACAGGTCAGGAATGCAGGACCATCAGAGAGAGAGAGAGATAGGGCAGATGTTTCTATTAGGTCTTATTTATGGAGTGCTGCTAAACTAATAGCTTTTCTGCTGCCTGTGTCTTTAGGAGTGCTAGCCTAAAAGCACACAACAGTAATGCTGCTGTGTATTTGACATGATGCCAGTGAAATGCCCCATTTCCTCTGACATATCACCCCACGCTAAGAATTATATTCTGCAGTAGTGTACGCTGGTGCAGAAACACACACTCAGCAGTTCTACCAGAGGGAAGAGAGGAGGTTGTGGAGAATGAAGTGAGAGGCATAAATCCCTGCAGGTTCTGTACAGTTCAATCTTGGTGTTTGGGAAACAAATTGGTCTTTTTAACGTAGGTGGGAGCAGAAAACAATTTGTTATGGAGTTACATGTCAGTTCTGCAGTTTTCTGTTTAGTAATAAATGATTAATGTTCCTGCAAACCAACCATTTGGATCTTCTGACTGTTCTGTTTTGCAGCCCTGATCAGCATCCGATTATTTTCTCAGTCATAAGGTTTTCCTGAAGAGCATAGACTGACACACTGGCCTCTGCTGTGCATGTGTTTTTGAAAGTCACAGTAGTTTCTCTGTCTACGCAGCCACTGCAGCAGCTGGTGTCCTCTCACTGAGCCATCACAATCATGCTTTGTTGATATAAGCAAGAGCAGGAGGACTTCTGAACAGAGACGAGCAGAGGAAGAAAAACAGAATAATGAAACAAAAACAAATGCAAACACTATATTGTCTGAGATGATGGGTCATGTCAAGGGTTTGGTTCTCAATATATCACCATCAGAGACGGTAGAGATGGATGGTTCGTCACTTCCTCCTGTTGTACAAAAATTAAGCTAAAATATCCAGGGATGGACTCGCTGTATCAAGGTCCTGCTGTCATTCATCACATTTCAACACATGATTACTTGAACATACATACAGCGTGGTAAGACCTATGAAACCATTCTATTTTGGTCTATGTTCTATCCACTAAAATGGAGGAGGAACGGTTTAAATTATACTGCAGCTAGCCACTGTGGGGCGATCAAGATGATTTGGCTTCACTTTTGGGGCACTGTTAAGTCGTCCATTTCAATATGCAGTGTATGGACTCAATGTATTCTGGGCCAAGTTTAGATGCTGCAGTTACTGATATTTATCGTGTACTGTATCTGATTTTATGCTGGTGACCTCACCATGTTATAGCCCCACCTCTCAACCAATGTTAGCTACCTTTTAAAGGTTAAGCGGTATAGATGATGGCTGGATCTGGTTTACAGTAAAGTCTTTACTCCTTGACTACCTTATACCCAAAATGTACTTTCATTTTGATACAGCATCACATGGGTTTCATAGGTTTTCCCACATCCACACAAGCAGGCATTGATGAAGACTCACCACAGCGAAACGCAGTCAGGGGGAATCACCATGTTTTTTTAGAGGGTAACTCTTATCAAAATAAGTCTTTATTCACTGTCTCTCCCAAGAACACAAGCCAGGGCCCTAGAGAAACCGTCACTGATAACCCATCTATGACTGGGCTTAGAGCGGATTTAGTGCCGGGAAGGTGATGTCACATGATCCTCTCGAACAATAAGGCTGGTTCACACAGTTCACCATCTTTCTGTTGTTCTTTGTGATCAGTTTGTGGGCGTCTAAAATATTTACACAGGTCTCCACTCACAGTTCTTCAGAATGCACTTATGGGATGGAGATAAAGAAATGGTTTATAGTCCGACCCCTATAGAGCAAACTGGCTGCTTTGAGCCGAGTGATCTGGTGGAAAAAGGTCTTTAAATGGCACCACTTTGATTCTGCGCCTTTGAGCGGGTTCAAAAGTGTTCAGAGTCCAGCACACAGGCCGATTGAAGTCTTAATGCCAGAGAGGTTAGAGGAGAGCAGGGGGTGTACTGTGCCAGGAGTTGGCCCACTTGGTGGGACATTTATCCTCTCCTTTATTCTCTGCATGAGCACTAACCCCAGCTCTACAGCCTTGAGTGCTGTAACTGGGCCATTCAGCACATACAGTATGCAACTTGTTTTTATTGGAAAACAGCGGCAAGTGCAAAAATAGTTGTGATACGTCAAAGTATAATTATATTTAATAATATGAGGTTATAAATATGAATAAATGAAAATATACCGTGTGAAACTGTCCCTCCTATCTAATACAATTATATTTCACTCTCCAGGGAACATCTCTAAAGCAGAGTCTAGTTGGCAAACAACCTGTTTAACCCATAGATTGTATATATAGATGAATGCCGCATCTCCACTCCCCCCCACTATCTGGAAATTAAGCCAAAATATCCTGGATACGAACACTGCCATCTTGTGCATTTTGATACAGAGTCTGCACAGTAGTGATTGGGGAATGCAGTCTCGACATCGGGGTCCATGTCCTATCCACTTACATTTAGGACTCAGGATTTATGACCTATACTTTGGCTTCATTTTGGGAGCTGTCATGTCATCCATCTTTATATACAACCTAGGATTCAACATAAATTATGAAAAAAGTGAAAACATTTGTCGAAAACATCCAAAACAGTTGCCCCTGCATTGAACAACTGCATTGGTTCAATATAAGCACTGTAGGTCGAACCGGTGAAGCTTATTGCAAAATCTAATTAGCGGTGACATTTAGAGCTGGAGCCGGAATGATTAGTCCAACAAGCAATTAGCTCACTGGCATAAAATGAATCTGTATCGTGTGGATTAGAATTTGAACTTTCACTCACTTTTCAAGTAATACGTGTATTCATATGAATATTCTTAATATAATGAATATACTGTAGTTATTTGTTGCAGTCTACAACATTTACAGTGGATACCTTTTGCCTGTTAGATCATCTGAAAACTTGTTCACTGTTATATCAACTCCTCAATGAAGCAGGGTCAAATAAGCAACCAAAGAAATTGAAGGCTCAAGAACCAATCAAATCAATATCATGATTAACTTTTACTTTTATGATTAATGAACCATCATATCATGTATTATTTTAGGTGCGTCTGCTCGTCACAAAAACAGACCATCACAATTGTTTTGTTATTAATCGAAGGTGTTGACTTTTTTTTAATAATAGATAGTATATAAGCCCTTACCTTGAGGAGTTTCACTGATCTGCTGGCAGTTAAAGCCAGGGCAATGAATACAGGGACGGTCTATTGATCTGCTGTGCATTAGGAGGTGGAGAGCTTGTAAGAGTGATGGGCGCGGGTTCATTTAATCCGGCTTCGAGCCAAGCTTCAGTGCGGCATTCAGTAACTGTAAATATCCACTGATTGTGTTGTTACTGTGCATGTCGAGCGTGCAGTATAAGATCATTAGGCTTCGCAGGACGGGGTTAAAGACTTTGGAAAATGACAATCAGTGTGCAGCGATGATGTGTTCTGTCCTAAAGCTTCCCAAGCCTCAGCTGATCTCCCCAGTGGCCCTTTAAGGCCCCAGACACATTGTGAGCTCCCTTTCTCTCCGTGTGTATTAGGTATTGAATAAGTGACCTTTCTGGTTTGTATGAGCTCATGGGAAAAGTGGGTGTTTCCACAGGAAGTTAATGCCTTTCCCTCCCCCCCTCTTCTCTCGCTCTCCCCCTCCGTGTCGCCTGCACTCTCCCTCCCCCTCAAATCTTTCAGCCCGTCTTACTTTTTCGAACTCTTTAAGTGCTCAGCAGAACAATGTCGCTCACACAGATTCCAGTCACTGTGTGTCAGATGCTGTGAAGCATGAGAGGATGCAGTGTAAAGATGCAAAGGAACTGGGGGTCACCTCCATCTGTTTAACATTAAACCCTTGTGGTTTCTATTTGATTACTGACAGCTGCTTTGTCGTCCAGCCCCAAATGTTGCTGCAAAGGTTAAACCTGCGCCAGCTTGAGGAGGACAGGAAGTGATGCACGCATGCACGAGTCCTTTCTAACAATCAATCAACTCATGCATTGACTCCGCATTGATTTTTCCTTTCCTGGGTAATGCTTTGGTAACAATGGAAAGCTTGGCTCAGACACTACAGTAGATATATGTGTATTAAGATTCACCCTAAAAGGTTCCAAGTGTAAAGCTACAAAACAGAAGAGCAGTTTACATTTATGTTTTTGTATCTGGTGGCAACTATCAAAATTGTCCTTTACTTTGTAGAGACAAATTGAACTTCAATTCAGGTGAAGTAGTAAATTTTCATTTATGGCTTTTATTGCAACAAAATAAACGACCATAAAACATTCATTATTCCTTTTATTAAACAACACTTGTGATGTATTTACATGCTTGTAGAATCTCTGGGTCGATCTGGTCATGTTTTGATTAGATCAGGAATGGATCACCACGATCTGTCACATTCTGCTCCTGTCTGAGGATGGAACTGGGCAGGCTCCAGACTGTCTGGCATGGAGTTTGTGTCCTTAATTAAAATTGCTAAGCTTGGCTCTGGCCCACAGATCAATTCTTACAAATGGCCCGTTTCACTAGTCATCAGTCACTAGTCACCTGTTGCCCCCACCCTGGCATCTTAAAGGTTGCAGGCTTGATGTTGTCTATGAAGCACTTTGTATTGCTATGTAAGTAAAACCCTTAACAAGGACATGTTAGGTGAAGCTTAAGTTGAACTCTCCACGTGAACTACGGACAATGTCCAGAAATTTAAGTCTGGACATTCTCCCAGGAGTCTGATTTTTACATATGAAGAACGCTGTAGGAGATTTTCCGGCTCAGACACAACAACAGGAAATTGTTGTCGAGCTTCTCCTGACTGTTTAAGAAGCATTTCCTCTTCGTAAGTGATGGTCTTACTAGATTTTGTTTTGTTTTCTAGTGTGAGGTTGAAGACGTGACTCCTGACACCAATGATCATTGGAAAATTGGATGAAATACTTGCTACTTTCATGTCTTGCAGTGTGGGAAAGCTGCCTGTTGAATCTTCCACAGGCACCTTTAGAAACCAGTGGGAGCTGAGTGCTGCGACTGAACTGCACTGACACAAAAGTTAAAAATGTTCCACACGGTGACTAATACAATGACTCTTTCTCGTCTATTTTTCATGAACAAACCTTACTGATTAAACTTGAGCAAACAATGGCACACCTCCTGAGAACGTGCACGAAACAGTTGTTGCTCACCTGCAGTTTAATTTTGCAAAATGAATGAAACCATGCTCAAATGATTTTTTCGATTCTGAGCAAGTTTTTGTTAGTCCACAAAAGGTTTAGTTTGCCTGTTATGTTCGAAACTCCAAATGACAAAATCTCCTGGGGTGTGTATCATCTTTGGCAGAGGAAACTGCTGCGGTGCTCTGTGTGTGTGTGTGTGTCTGTGTTGTGCTGCAGTGCACGAGGAGGTTGGGGAATATTTAAAATCTGCAGATGTCGACACATTTTCCTCGAATAACTGAATTTAATGGCCTTCAATCTACATTTCTCTTTAATTAAAGAATAACTGCGGCTAATGACTTGCAAGTCAAGGTCTGTGAATCCTCATCGGGCTCCGGGCCAAATGCAGAAGGCAATTAGCTGCATTGATGAGTATTTGTTTTAGCTCAGCACTCCCTCTCATTATGACAGTGCAGTAGGCAGGTGCCTCCTCAGCTGAGTAGGTACAGTGTGTTTTTCCTAATTACCCCAGAAATCTCAGTTTTATCTGCATTGTTGCTGAATCTGTGGTTTTGTGCTCTGCACAGATAGCGAAGCGATATCGGTCTAAACATGCGGCTCTAACGAAACCAGTGGGATAACTGACAGAGATGGAAAAGGATCTATATTTAGCATCTTTCGGGCTGTTTGTGTGGGGAGGAAGTGGGTGCATAGTGCAAGCATGATGCTGATTACACGCCTACACATATCAACCATTCTTGCTTTCCTCAAGACGGGCAACAAGTGGCTATGCCAGACGGGATGTATTGCCTCATGTCTCAAAAAGAAACACAAGCAGTTGCATACAAATAAGATTTAAATATGAATTCAAATAATGAAACTTTTCAAGCTGCACAACACATGGCCTCTTATACCTTTTTTGAACAGATAGACGGTTTAGAAAACATTCACCTCGACTTGATTGGATTTTTTGTATTCTGTTATCGTGGTTCCATCTACAAAGGAGGAAGGTCGAAGTTATTTTAAATATTTTTTAGGAAGTTGACCAGCAGGAAGTTTACAAACAACAAATTTGATAACCATTGAAGCTGTTTCTCTTTTTTCTGTTTCCAGATGTACTGTGCTTTGTACATTGAAAAATTCAATGTTCAAAATTATAAGTTTTATCTGATCAGCTAGGACTTTGGGAAAGTGCGATGGGTAGTTTTATGACTTATTTGGCATTTTATGGCATTTTGAAGACTAAATAATTAACGTATTCATCTAGAATAAAAAGACAGTATTCTTTAAGCCAGACACAAAAAGCAGTGCTTCAGCTGACACTCATCCACCCTCTTTGTGAGCGGGCCTTGTAATGGTTTCCTGGTGTGAGCGAGCGTGCATGTGCTGTGTGGGTGGAGGGCTGGGATGTATAGCTGGAATGCTTGAGGGGGAACTCAGTGACGGCTGTGGAGTTTAGTGGGTGGGGCAGGGTAGCGGAACATGTCGTCTGTGACATCAGCGCCGCCCGAGGACTCGGCCCAGGCCGGCTGCCTGCTGCAGAGGTGGAGTTTCCTTCCTGCAGAGCTGACCGGGGCCGAGTGTGGCCTGACCCACCTTGCCACCACCATCCAAACTGCACTGCAGCTTGGCCCTGCAGGGATTTGGATTTTACTCTCACTGTTTTGTTGTGTTTTTCTTAATGATTAGTCAATTTAACTTCTTTACCCACTGTACTGATTGTCTTTATTGTTAATTTGAGTCGCCTTGGTTTGAAAATCCAGCTGACTTCTGCTGAACAGAGGCAAAAACACAAGGTTGTTAATTATGCTGGTTTTACAGCTCGCATATGCACACACCCACCATGGTGGTCATGTTAGAACTGGCCTAAAGATTGCCTCAGTGAAGCTTGAGTTGTTCTTGGCTTTTTGAGCATCATTCCTCGCTCAATGCAGGCTACAGGATGTTATACAGCTGACTGGCTCAGATATTTAAACAGTAGTTTTCCTCAAGTCTGTGAAGTTGCTGCAGAACTAAATGATCCAGTAACTTATTTTTTTCCGTCTGATAGGATGTGAATGTTTAACACAGATTTGACACTCACAGGTCAATTTGCAGCGTGTATGTTTGTTGAGTTGCTCACGCCACTGTCCTCATATCCTCATGACAGCTGGTCACTGTTTCATGGAAATTTGTCCAGGAATTCCGTCAGTCACCTCCTCACGTACCTGTGAAATAGTTTGGCAGAAAACATCAAGCGCTCTGATGTCACAGTTTGTCTTTGCTGCAAATATCATCTGAAATGTTTTCCATGCTTACATTATGTCAGCAACATTTCCCCAACAACACACAACAGCTTTTTGTTGAACTGGCAAAAACAATCTGCAACTATAGTGATAACAAATTCATAATTTTGATCATTTTTCCATTAAAATGTTCAAGCACTGTCTAGTTGTAGTTTCTTAAATATGATGTTGATATAGATTTAATTTGTAACAACAGTAAAATGAAATAAAATGCAACATTATGAGTAAAATCAGGAAATATCTGAGACCGTTTCTGATTATTGGCATGTTTTTTGTCTGTGGATCTGAGGTTTGTGGTCCTGCAGGAGATGGATGTAATTGTTTTGGGTTAAATTCCTTGACTCATTCAGCCTGATCCATCCTGTTTTAAGAGCCTGATACATCTGATGAAGTCATGGACCAAAAGAAGGATTTATAAGTCATGTTACCGGCCGTGACTCATGCTGGCTTATGTCACATATTTATCGGAAGTCCTCCTGAGTCATGATGCACTCCCCTCACCAAGCCCATCGCTGTGTCCCTCCCCAGCCGAAGCCCCAGCCAGGCCGGACTTCAGGCCCTGTTAGTACTGGCTCTGGTGCTGCTGGCACCGAGTAACGGCCTCATCTATCATGGCTCTGGGAGAGTGCTGCAGCTAGCTATGCTACCCTTAGCTGCAGAGGGAGGGAAGGTAAAACCGGAGGAGTGTGGAGCTTGATGCAGCTGCCCGGGGTTGACAGAATAGGAATAAGAGGTGGACGGGAAGCAGAGGTCACCTGCTCGGGCTATGGATGAGCGGTGGAGGAGGTGGGAGAGACAAGGAACACAAGCTGCTTTCTTTTTTCTCTCTCTCTCTCTCTCTCTCCCCCTCTCTGTCTCTGTCTGGTCATCTGAAGGCAGTGCAGTGCAGCGAAGCACGGTCTAGGATACACAGAGTAATACTGATGAATTATTGAACAGTGGTGAGTGGATGTGACACAGGCCGGCACGCTTGCTTGCTGCAGAGCGACGGGAGAGTGTGAGAGAGAGATTACCTGCAGCTCATGCAACAACAGAGAGCTGCAGGTGGCACAAGGAATGTATATCCACTGAGAACACACAGTACAATTATAAACCTTTCACATAAGAAGAGCCATCAGTGATATTATTTTTAAGGAGACAGAAATGATGACACTATACTTTCAGGATGTTTTAATGTGAAAATCTCCCAAAGGCCAATGGTCCCCTTATGAAACCACATTTATATTCACAAGATCTGGATTGTTATTTGGATCTTTGGATCACATTGGCAAAATGATGAATTAATTATTCATGGCAATAGTTTGAACGATCGATCAATGGTGATAATACTAATTTAATTGTGACATGTCTTTGGTATTTCAACACTATGATTATTTGTTATTTATCAGCCAAAATATAAGATGATATTGATCCTATTTGAAGCTGTATTGGTCATTGGCAGTGGTCTTGTATCAGTTGGGCTCTTATCAGAATTAAACAAGTGAACGACCTGCCTATTTTTGATCTATATCCTCTATGACTCAAAGTGTCAGAGATGTGATATTTAGTGCCCATACACACAAGTCATCTCTTGCCTCCCTGAGCTGCCAAATACCAGCAAATAAGCTGTGATCAGCCCGTCGCTGTGTGAAACAAAACACACGCACAACACAACTGTTACTGGAGAGAGTTTAATGTGGCTTGTCGTTGGAACAACGGGGAGTCCTGTCTGGTTTTTATGTTCTTGTGATTGCTCTGTGTTTTTAGGGTGTTGGTTTGACATCCCCTGAGCACTCCCCTCAGCTGTCACCACTTAACTAGTCCCCAAGGAGAGAGAGAACTACAAAACACGGGGAAAAATGTAAAAAATGCATGATTCCTCCTCTTCCCTCTTCCCTCCCCCCTGACCCCACCCTTCCAGTTGAGGTTACTAGGAGACCAGATAGATATTGGCTGTGGATTCAAAGCCTTCAGGAGTGAGCGGGCGAGCGGCGCGACTGCTGCAGCCGAGGAAACGTCTTGTAAATGTGTTATTAGCATGAAAAGCAGCCTGTTGTCCAAACTCGAGTGGTGGTTGTTGTGTGGGTGAATATTTACTTCAAGCGTCTGCAGGCGTGTGTGTGTTTACCTCCTGTCTGCAGGACAGTAGTAAAGATAGAGGTCAGTGAGATAGAGGCCGTCTGTGCTGATTTAACCTAAATCAAAATGCCCCAGTGGCCTTTTGTGTCCATTCCTTTGGGCTTAGTGGTTCTAAGGAGGATTTCAACATAAATAGTCATGTTCACGGTGCAAAAGTGACTGTGCTGTTGGACATTATTCTTCTACCACGCAAAAGCTGCTTGCTGCTGCAAAAACTTAAATGGTGGCTGGAAATTAAACAGCTCAGAAAACACATCAGAAATAATAAAATAAGTCGAGCACATACCTGCACAAAGGCCCTACAGTCCCCTTCATATTCAATCGAGCTTTACCAAATTTCACACTCTCAGACATTAGTCACCTTTATATGTCAGATTAAACTTGCCTTATTCCCGGAGAAATTATTTCAAAATGTCAAAAAATACCTCTTGCAATGAGTTGTCATGATGCCAAGATTTTAGACTAAATTATGATACCAGAATGGAGACATTCGAGTCGATACCACTCTCAGTGATTGGAGGAAAGGTCCTGTTATGTCGAGCACTATTGTTCATGGAATACTTATCTTTGAAGTAATCCGTTTCGATTAACTGACTCACACACGGTGATGTAACGGGCTTTGACTGACTCACCTTGTTTTTCTAAACACTGGAACAAAAGTCTGTCATGTGTTTTTTCAATCCCTGTGGACTTATAAAGTGTGATGATTGCATTCTATATTTTTGTGCTGTATTTTGTTATTTATTTTGATTTAATTTCTATACTAATACGGACCTACGAGTCTGAAATAAAACTCAACGAACATGTTTTATTGATGAACTGATTGCTACAAGGAAAAACAGTGGCCCGACCAGTTTCTTTTAAATCACAGGTTTCCTTTTAATGCAGCCTCAGGTTAAGAATCTGAGTGTAGATCTGCCTCTGTATTTTTCCGATTCTATTGAAAGTGAAATTAACAGAGATGGTATCATTTTTACACATGTGGTATCAAAGTGTCTATACTTTTGGCAACACTCGTCTCATCGTGCCATATTTGGCGGAAATCAAACAACAAAGCAAAGGGCGGGGGTGAAAACATAATCTCCTCTGTGAAAATAAAAAAAATTGCCTTTGCATGGCACGTGTAGTGCTTAATTTACTGTTAGAATAATACCATAGGCCCCATTGGTGTGGCTCTTGTTTGCTGCAAAGCTCAGTGTATAGGGAATACTGCATGTAGTGCATTGTGTATACAGTGAATACATAATTAGGTCTCAGCTTGTGTCTCTACCTGACATAATTACAGACACCAGACAAACTCAAGGTTCTTCTCTCTCTTTCTCCCGCAGTCGTACTTCGTCACTGACTATGATCCCACAATCGAAGACTCCTACACAAAGCAGTGTGTGATTGACGACAAGGCGGCCAGGCTCGACAGTAAGTGCACTTTGCTGAACACACAAACAGGGTCAACACACACACACTCACACAAAGACACACACACACACACATGGGCTGTTTGTATGTTTCTATTGCATTATATTGAACTGATTGCAAAGGTGGAATTTGCTGCAACTCTTTGTGTGTCTGTGTCATCGTGTGTGTGCACGCTCTCTAGTCCTCGACACGGCTGGACAGGAAGAGTTTGGAGCCATGAGAGAACAATACATGAGGACGGGGGAGGGCTTCCTGCTCGTCTTCTCCGTCACTGACAGAGGAAGGTGAGTGACAGTTCTCGTCATGTGCAAACTCGCCTCACACACACACACCCACACCCACATAAACACACCACACACAAACACCCCCCTTTTCTCTCTGCTAACACACCTCTGTTTACTGTTCACAGTTACTCACTCTCTCTCCCCCCCTCCTCGGCCTCTCACTCTTGCTCAGATGCTCTCACTTGTTGCCCCCGGTGCTTCCGGGCCCCCTTTACTGTTGCTCTTGTTGTCCCTTTTTTAGTTTTTTTGTTCTTAACACTTCCTCTCTCGTCCTGTTCTCTTGAATGTACAAGTACCTTAACTTACTATTAAAAGCTGCTGAAACAACAGTACTGTATGTGGACTGGTGCAGAAATATCTTCAGTTAGGTGTAAAATGTAGGATAAACATACAAATATTTGATTTCTCTCTTAAATCTATTCATTGTGTGTCAGAATCTTTAAGATTTCGGCCCTGGTTGATTTTGCGTCAGCGGTGGTAACCATGGTAACAGCAAGTGTGGTTTAATACCACAGCTACTACTGTGTCAGAGAGACATTGTAGCAGCAACTGGTCTTTGCAGCATCAAGACAGGGCTTGTTTTAATAAAGTAAAGAAAGCACGCAGTAAACAGTGACGCTGTTATCAATGAGATAACGTTATTTCAGTTTGTATGCATGCATCGTTTCTCAGAGAACTTCTTTATGTAATCGATCGTTCACATCCTAAAACCGTAAATAGAGGATGATATAACGTTATGGGGAAATCAAAGCAGAAAACTACATCATCAGGAGAAAAATGTGATTGTCAATTATTTTCCTGACACTATCAGGACTAAAGTCACCTTGAAGATATTTTTCAGGTTACACTGTATTGTGTTCTTCTTGCAGTCAGTCCGTCACGCCCCTTCCTCTCTGTCTTTGTGTCCCTGCCCAGCAGTGCAGTGAGCTGCTGTCCCCTGCCCCCCCACCCAAAGACCCCTCCCACTGTTTTTATTGTAAACAGTCTTTCCTTCCTCCATTTATATCAGTCAAGTCCTTCCAGATTTACTATGTGCTCACCAGGCTGTATGTGGGCCTGTGACTTTTTCTTCTTCTCCCAGATTGACATTTTTTTGTTTACTTTTTAGTTGAAAAAGTGCACTTGACATTTATATTATAGTCGCACAATGATAAGGTCAACGCACTGAGAGAAATAAATGTCATGTTCCTGTAACAGTGAGGCCGATGTTTCCTCTTTGCTGACATGTCCAACCCTTCAGTCTGATTCACAGCAACAATAATAACCCCCAACTTCTGTTTGTTTTTGTCATTTGTTTGGAGGTCTGACACATACATTCAGTTTCCGATAAATCTATGCATCCATACGTTAATAACATCATAACCTGTGTGAGAAAAACCAACCATAAAACCTTGTATCATGTTTTTACAGCTTTGAAGAAATCTACAAATTCCAAAGACAAATTCTCCGAGTCAAAGACAGAGATGAATTCCCGATGATCCTCGTAGGAAACAAAGCAGATCTGGAGCCACAGAGACAAGTAAGTCTAACACAGATCTGAACCCAACGACTGACGAACACACACCCGGTGTGATCGTCTGACGAGATAAAGATTCACATTTGCATACTTCAAAGTGGAAGCGATCGTGCAGCTGCAGATAGCTGCTCAGATTCAACAGGATGTGAGTGAAGGAATAAAAGGGCGGCTGCAGGAATGGTGGTGTCTGGAGGAGGGGAGGATGGATGGATGAAAAGGGAGTGTGAGGAAATGATGAATTTTCTGGCTGTTGGTGTGTGAGGCTCTTGTCACTTCTTGCAGTGAATCAACACCTCCCTCTTGTGGTGAAATGGAGCCGCTTACAAGCGCAATGGAGCCATTGGAATCAGATTTTAGAAAACTTGGGATGGTTTATTACTTATTCAATTTTTATGATTGAGATGTTCAATATTTAGCTCAATATTTGAAGTTTAAATTACTATAAGAAAATAACAACCTGCTCCAATGCTTCCAATGTGCAACATTTACAAAATATGTACATCTAAAATGAAATTCTATCATTGAGCTGAGATCAAGATACTAAAGGAGCCATTGTTCCAGCAGCTGTCAAATTTTGACTTTGAATACGAGTTTTTTCTTTCTAAGGTCATTCTCAGCCTTAAAAGAAAGTGAACATACATCGATTAGTCAAAGGAGCACTTCAGCTCACTCCTGTGTTTCATGAGGGATTGTGGAAAGTGCTTTTTTACATGTGTTCGAGCTCAGGTGACATTCAGCCTGTTCTTCTTTTTTTCCTCAGGTGACCCAGGAGGAGGGCCAGCAGCTGGCCAGACAACTGAAGGTCACATATATGGAGGCTTCAGCCAAAATCCGCTTGAACGTAGACCAAGCTTTCCATGAGCTGGTTAGGGTAATCAGGTGGGTGGTTGGTAAAAGCACAGTTTACACATCGTTTACACACGTGGATCTTTCAGTCTTTCAAACTCTCCTGTGATAAATTTCAAAGATGCAGATCCCTGTGAAACCTTTCCACATATTGCTGTAAGACTGAATATGACCTTTTATTAATAATTTGCTATCGAGGATATCAATTGAAATGCACCTGGTTTATGTTCAGCGATGAACAGCTCCTGCACTTCATTCCCCACGACTGTCTCTCCTTTAGCTCTCAATATGAAGTGTCGTCAAAATAAGACAGATAAGAGGAATCATGAAATATAGTATAGTAGTATATGTACGATAGAATTAAAAAAGTTACGTATTAAGTCTGAAAAGTACAAGTGAAATAAAAAGTATATTAGAACTGTAAATGAAATGATTAAGTTTATACAGAATAAATGTAGAACCAGTGCCCTTAAGCGTCGCCCACTTCGAACCAGCACACACGAGGATCAACCAAAACGGTTCTAAATTTGGTTAAATACTTGTGTTTTCAGTTTCCCATTCATCATTTCTGTTCAAAAAACAAACATCTCTCTCTCACACCTCTCAGGAAATTCCAAGAACAGGAGTGTCCACCGTCGCCAGAACCAACGAGAAAAGAGAAAGACAAGAGCGGCTGCCACTGTGTGATCGTCTGAGTCGGCCTTATCACTGTATCTCATGCAGCTACTCTCGACCACCCCGCCCACTCTGCCTGACATCACATCCCTCAGAGGATGACTGACCGCTGCCTTCTCCACGTGCATGACTCCAGACAGCCTTTTCTGAGATACTCTGACCAGGAACTGCTGTCCAGGACATCACTATGGACAACTGGCAATGCCAAAATTTTAACACCACTCTACCTTCAGCCGTAATCTAATCCACTTGAGAGAGTCCCAACACTAAACATTGCCTTCTAAATCAGCCTGACAAATTAACGTTTTTTGTACTCTGAAGGACTTCTCTTGCCTTGTAGTGACATTTGTACCTGCTACCGAGATTGAATGAAAATTATATATCTAGAATGTTAATGACTTTCTTTAGTTTCCAGAGTCTGATCAGAGCAGAGAGATTATCTTATGAAGCTTTGTGTACGTTGTGCCATATCCACCTTTACTCCCATGTGCTAATCTGCTACTGTACATAAGTGACATTTGTTGTGATTTTCAAAGTGTATTTCTAATGACTTATTAAATCACCACAGTACAGTGTGTGAGGTTGAGTTTGGTTTTACACATATGAAAGTGAATATATATAAGGATGTATATAAATATAATACCTAGACGGCCCTTAAAGCTACAATGATGGAACTTTCTACCGTTCTGCAGTGGATTCTTTACTTTGTCTGTGGTCTCTGCTTGTGTCTCAGTTGCCAAATGTGGAGTGTCTACTGTATCTGATTTTCTCATTTTAAGTCTTATAGCTAGAAGCGTTTTATCCTACGCCATCTCCTCAGTGAACGGAAAGAAATAAGTCTGAAATTCGTTCCACTATGGCAAAAACTCCGCGTTGTTTCAGATTTCTAAATAGCAGTTGAGGAAAAAAGGAAAAAAATTCAAAACACTGAACGCTCTTCGCTCTACATTCAACCCTCTGACAAATCCATTTGTTGCAAATCAAGTCGCTTTCAGTTTAGTTCAGATCATTCCAATGTCACGCATCATTTCTGTCAAACATTTAGTCGACAATTTCACTGTTCTTTCATTCCAATAACACAGTGGCAATGTATCTGTTTTGTCTCCTTGAATTATTCTGTTACACACGTTTTTAAAAATGTTTTAACCCAATGGTCTGCTAGTGAGAAACCAAGACATGAGGAGTCTCCTCCGGGACATGAACTCAGCAGACCTGCCACCTGTGGAGTCGTCATCGCCGCAGACGCCACGATACTGTTCTGCCTTCCCTCGCCACTTCTGTACTTCTGTTCGGGCATAATACAGTAAAAAAGTACTGCAGTTTGTTTTTTCATATCCTTGTCTTGTAATATGAACAAGAAAATCAGATGATGGAAGTAATGGACTTGATTAAATGTTTCTACTCTACTTTTATACATTATTTTCTTATCAATCTAGTTATTAAGTATTTTTATATGTTTATAAGTGAATACATGTTCACAGCGCAGCTGTGTATATACGTAAAGAGGAATATTCAATTCTCTTTATTTGAGACTGAAGATGATTGTTGGCCCAAATCTACTAAATTAGATTTTCTTTCACCCAAATGTGACCAAGAATGTTTTTTCCTTATCGTGGCTTAAGTAATGGAGTATTGATATTTATCTGGAGGGGGATTACCACCAGCTCAGTGCAACATGCCAGATCAGGAGATAGAAAAGATTCTGGTATTTACATGGGAGCTTTATACCACACTAATCAATTATTACAGATTCTGAGATTTAACCATTTTCCATCTCATCGCAAATCCTAGTGGTCATCCAAATCATGTTTTTTCTTTTCTTTTTCTTCCTTATCAGTGTCTTTTGCCCTGTGTAGAGCTTTTTGGTGCTAAAATAAAATCTGTCATTGAGCCAGATGGGGTAGAGAATCTTTCTTTTTCGAGATTCAAAAAGCTGCACAGGATTCAAGAAATCCATGTTCTCTCCCATTGTTATTCCCAGTGGGACAAAAACCCATTTCATGAACTATTTAATGATTCAGGTTTTTTTATACACTCTTGAGGAACCTGGTGTTATGATTGGGACATAGCTGCACGTCGCTCTTTGGGTTCTGCTTGTTGTCTTTTTGCTTTTGGACCAAATTTATTGAAAGGCTGAGTTTCCTGAAGATTTTTTTGTGCTATCGTTGAATTTCGCTGCCACGGTGTGAAACCTTCCGAATAGAGGAGAAATATGCCCTTTGGGAGAAGATGTAATAATATACGTTTCCTCTGCTGACTATGTATAAACACACATTTTGTGTGCAATCTCCATCTGCCTGCTCTACATTTGAGCCTTTGAGAGCAAACAAATTCAGCGATCACAGTTTATTATATAAATTATATCAGAATACTTAATCCCCTCCCAAATATCAGTTTGCATTATGTGTACATCTCGTTATATCAGCACAATGTTGCTGTAAGTGCCTATAAAGACGGGGAGATAAGAATGAAGATGAAACCAAAAGTCCATTAAGGTCTTTAAAGTAACAGTGCTGGTGTTGGTCTGGTGCAAAAAAAACGTCTGGGCTTTATTACAAGGCACTATACAATAATTCCCATTGTCGGATATTTCCCAGTTTGGCATCAATAAAGTAAATCCGTCTATACATTGTGCTAATCATAATTGGAATTTTTATTGTTTTGTTTTTGTGACATTTTATAGTTAGTAAAGTACTGTTTTCCACAAGCCATAAAAGAAAAGGAGTATAGAAGATGAATGGATGACATTATTTATGTATTTTGTGACCGTAGAAATCCTATGATAATGTTTGAAAATTTAGCTGTGACTCATCACAAATGAGTCACATCTAAAAGGCTACATAATGTTCTGATGTGATCTTTGCTCCATAAAAATGACCACGGATGAAGAAAAGGTTAATTTAGTGGAGAACAGGCGTCCTTCAGCTTCTGCTGTAATAAAGAGGAAATTAGTCAAGTATGAGAAGGTAAAAAAAAGACTCATAATGTCCCATCATTGGCTTAGATTAAAGATAGATTCTGTTTTTTTTTTTAAATAGTAGCTCAAGAGGATCTCTACCCATATTTACATGTTCTCACAAAATTGTAGTCGCAAGGACAGACTTCCATTTAATGATCATATCGTGAAGAAGCAATCTCCACCGCAGGTGATGCGAAATGAGCTGTGAGTGTTTGCCTGATCCTGCGGGGAAATACAGCCGCCCCATTCTAATTTGCATTGAATGACACCCATGGCAAATTACTTCTGGAGAGTTTGCGTGTCCAGACACAATTTCATTCAGCGAAAATGAAAGGGCAGAACAGAGTGTGTATGCACAGAGGCCCTTAAGTGCAAATTACAATGATAACAATAGATAAGGACACACAACAACAAATGATTAAAGATAGACACTGGCAAAGAAGAAAACACAACAAATAGGAAAATATAAGAGCAAATAAGAAAAACAATGACGAATGGGAAAACAAGGGAAAATAAGAAAACATCGTGAAAAATAAGAAAACACAATGAATAAATAAAAATTGTAAAAATAAGAAAACAACACATAAGTAAACATCATGACAAATGAGAAAACACAACAAATGCTGATGCTGGTTGTAAACAAACAAATCCACTCCTGCAGTGACAGTGTCAGTGTTCATAGATTAAAGGAATCTTTATTTCTTGCAAAGGTGACGTCTCTCTCTTTCTCTCTCTCAGAATTGGTACATTTCCTCAAACCGTGTAAACATTGAGGTACAGCGAAGGTTCATCCTTCACCAAAGGAGATGATGTTGTCAGAACTCCACTTTGCATTGTCCTATCACCACCATGATCAGAGTCCAAGCCTGAATAGCTCTTTTTGTCATTATTTCCTCAGTTATTATTTATTTTTTTTCAGGCAAAATACATGTGCTCGTGCAGAAGCGAGCTGCGCAACTCCTGCGCAGAAGCGGATTGCGCAGGATACATTTTTTTATTCTTCAATTTTCTTGAATTTTCTTGAATTTTCTTGAATTTTCTTGAATTTTCTTTTTTAGGGCCCGAGCACTGATAGGTACTGACAGACAGTGAGGCTATATTGAAATTGTAAGGATTATTGTTATTGTTATATATTATAAATTATTCTTACAAAGAAACTTAGAAAGTGGTGAAAATGTGCGTATTCTGGAGGAATTATCAATTTCTTATTGGCTTCTGTGTTTGTTTGCTGTCAGATTCTCTTTATTTGTCGTTGTGCTCTAGGAGTTGTTGTGTAGGTCTTGAGATTTCTTATTCGATTAGGTTGCTGTGCTTTGTGACATTTGGCTGTGCACCTCAGGGCCACCGTACATCTGGTGTGTACCATTGCTCCTCTGTGGCTCTGTGGGTATCGATCAGTGTGGTTCAGTGTTTGCTGCTGAGCATGAGACGCCACTAATCCAGAGGACATGGACACAGGGGGACCAGTGGGACCAGTGGGACCAGTGGGACGCCTCCAGTCACACAACCCTCAGTCCTGATGCTCTCACGGTGAGTGAATCACATCAGCACCACGGCTCGCGCTCGAGCTCTCGGCCAATAGGAGAGCGTGTTGCCCCCCCCCCCCCCCCCCGCTGCTCCTCCACTTCACCGCGATTCCTTCAGTTCACGTTACTGTCAGTGAGGAAGAGGAGGAGGAGAAGGAGGAGAACCAGCAGCACCGAGGAGGAGCCATCCCTCTCCGGGTTATTTCTACTCATTCAGCGTCGTCTCCGCACCGAGTCCGGTCCACAGCAGCGGAGCCATGGAGGGAGTGAGCAGCAACAGGAGCATGTCCTACAGCAGATGGAGCTACGACAGGTAGGAGCTGCTCCCCCCACTGTGTGTTTGTTTGTGTGTGTGTGTGAGAGAGAGAGAGAGAGAGAGGCTACTTTACCTGTGTGCTGCGTTTCCTGTGTGTGTATGTGTGTGTTAGGCCGATAATGCAAAGGTGGAGTCCCCCCCCCAAAAAAAACCCAAACACCCAAACCCCCTCCGTTATTAGATGACAGGTGCCGATTTGGACAAGGGGAGATGTGATGTGAGTTCATCAAGTAGCCTGAGCATCGTCCTGTGTCTGATGTGTTCGATTCCCTCTGTGTGTGTGTGAGTCCTTCATAAATCATCATGAATCTGTACATGCTGCCCACCATCACAAAAACATTCAGGATCACCAACAGCATACATGACCTGTAGTGGGTGATACTGCTGTTTGTCTCCTGCGGCACAAGACAACCAACCAACCAACTAATCAATCAATCAACTAATCAATCAATCAACCAATCAATCAACTAATCAATCAACCCTCTATCTATCAATTGATCTATCCATACATACATAAAAGTTTTTTTGTGGTGGAGAAGTGACAATACTCTGCAGAGTAAAAATCATCATTGTCATCATGTTCGTCATCTTGTTCGTCATCGTGACCTCCACTACCATCTTCATCAGAATCATCATCATCATCACCTTCATCAGTATTATCATCATGTTCATTGTTATCATCATCATCTTTTTTATCATCATCATCTTCTTCATCAGAATCATCATCTTACTCTTCTTGTTCTTCTTCATCTTCATCCTCATCCTCACCATCATCTTCAGCCCTGAGGTTGGCAGGCTACATCTCTGTAAGTCTGATCAAGTCCTTTATGATCAAACCTCAGTACAAATTCGAGCAGACGGAGTAGCATGAACACGGAGCATACATATTAAAACCATCCTTGGAGCCGTGGCGGTCCTCGGCCTGAGGGGAGCGGAGAGTCTGACGAATTTCTAAGAAGAAATCACACTCATGAGCAAGTGGAGGTTGCTCTGTTATACTAATGTCCATTTTGTGCTTTTGAAGCCACGAAAACCTAAACAGCAAGTGTGAATCAGTCACTGAACGCTCATGACTACTAAACAGGGCCCAGACATCGTGGAAGTACACTGTAAGTACATTCTCCCGAACAATAGCACTACATCAATAACATTCACAGTATATATGCAGTACACTTGCCACCACTGATCAAAGCAATCATGAATATCTCCATGAATACCTTTTTTATCTAGCACACCATTCACATTCCTCTTTAGTCATACTCCTCACTCTGGCGTACAATGGAGGGTTGGAGATGTATTTCCTGTAGCTGTTTGACCAGCGGCACAGTCGAGCAAGTTTTACCATGACAACACTGCATTTATTGGCTCAGACAGTATAATTGGTATTCTAGATCTGTTCATGGACATCCCAAGAGCCTGCTGTCAGAGCCAATGGTTCTGTAGCCCTCTGAAGATCTCTCCCAGTGTTGTGAAGTAATGTTCACTGTGTGCTGCCAGTGACAGACTGGAAGAGGTACGGTGGTCTGTGCATTTAAGTAGGACTGTTATTTCCTTTATACCAATGTCATATCATATTCTCCCTCAAATATAGAAATTCTCTCCAAACTGGTTCTATCTCATGCACAGGTGAGCAGATGTGCACATGAGCTGCTTCACCAGTCAAACAGGGGCAGATTGAGTTAGAATAGATAGATTCTTCGTGCTTTCCTTCAAATAAAACAAAAGATTAAACAGTGACATTGATGTGGCGCTCTCTGTCAGGCATCAGGGGTTAAACTCAGGTCACACTAGTATAAACTGTATGTCTGATCCTTATTGGAATGATATTAAGTCCTTACTAAAACCTATACAGTGACATGGAAAGTATAAATCAAGTAGAATAGAAGTTAAGAGCTCATACCTCCACAACAGTCCCTTTGGATTTCGTCAAGCTGCATCAAATTGCACACAACAGTCATAGATGTCAGTCCCCTATATGCCTGAGTTTCTTCATTAAGATCCATGAATTATATTTCAGAAATTGGTAAAAATGTAAACAAAAACAACAAAAAAAAAACAATTAAATCGTCAGGTTTCAGGAAGGGGTTAAATAAATATTGTGGTTCCTCTTCCGAAGCTTCACAGTTTTTGCGTAATCCCTCTGACAAACAAACTGATAGGGGTGAAAACATAACTTCTTTGAAATAATAATAATAATAATCTATTGAAAGTATCAATGAGGCTTGAAGCCCAATAAACCACTGGGAGATCTGTGGCTCGTTGTTGTCTCCAGCCTTGAGCAGCCAATTTGAAATGAGAAGTCAAATCTCCAGTGGCATTGACTCTTTCTATTGGAGGTAGGAGGGAAAATAACCAAATCCATATCGGTATTAGCCTGTGTTACTATGAGGCCCACATGCGTGTGGAGAATACATGCTGAAATATAGACACGCACATGTACTGTCTCACCTCTTACACTTCTCCAAATCAATATCCATGACAACCGTGTAGGATTGTATTTACCAGTGCTTCACAGGTGCTTCATATTTTGTTTGCTCACACCTCCCCTGAGGACTGTGGTGTGTGTATATTATGCGTCATAGACATCATAGTAGTTCTGTAGCACTTGTTAGTGAAGCAGAGGCCACACTTCTATCTTTTGTATTTGTCCCTGATGTTTGTTTGAGGTTGGAAACTATTCAACTTCAATCCGAGCAGGGAATTATTAGTCAGAATAAGTGTGACTGCTGGGCATTTTTAATTGAGAGCCTTCACTGTCATTAAAGGTGTATACTCGGCAGTTATTGTTCTAAAAAACAGCCCCCCCCCAGTGAATCCTGTTACAGTCGGTTTATACACTGCCAGGACAAGCAGCTGCTCAGACGTGCTCAGAGATAGTAAATAATTCATAAAACAACAGCTTTCTAACACCAGTGGATGTCAAAAACTCCACAACTTATCAATTTACATGTGAAGTTGTGGGCACTCTACTTAAAATTGAGAAATATTGAAAAGGGAGGCCTCCAAGAAATCTATATGAAAGTGACTCATTAAATCTAAAGTGTCAGATCATTGTGCAGACAATGAGAAAACTATTGCTTATGCATAACAACATGATCAAATGTACAAAAATAGTCATTACTAAATTGTTATCCATATAAACAGATCCTGGATTATCTTCATACTCTGTAACATGTCAAGATGATTATTTGAAGGTATAATATATAACAATTCTTCATTGAAATGTCTAAAAACAACTCAACCTATGTTATATAGTTTGTTGACTTGGGTACTTGCATCCAACATTTCCAACATTGTTCAAACCCAGAGAAATTGCCAATTTTATATTCAAGGTAACGGGACATTTCCTTTGGTCGCCTTTTAATTTCCTTTATATTGGTTACTCGTAATGTAATGGATCACAATTATTTGTGATCATTGTCATTTGCTGCGTACTGCTGGGTACTTTGAATAAAATTTGAATACATTTCTTCATCTGTCAGGTAGATTCATTGAAGTTAGTTATTAAGCTTATTTACCTTGACTTTGAGTACGTCCATATAATATTAATGTTTCTTGCAGGCATTGTTTGCCCTGGAGGAGCCGGTTTCCACTTTGACCGACACTATGTACAATGCCACTGTGTCCTGGCTCCTGCTCAGTAAACACTGTCTCCTGGAGATGGAGGGGCAAGGTGGGCAGACGAGATACAATTCAAAGCCTTCGGAGCTCAGGGCAGCATTCCCATGTTCTTTTTAATATCCAAACCGAAGGTTAGATTGAATTTCCCTGCGTACGTTGTATCCCTCTATTAAAAAGCAAATGATGAATGAGTTTAGAAAAAGAGGAAATGGTGGAGCTGATACACAGTCATTTTCTCCTTATTTTCCCAGCCTGTGTTTGAGACCGGATGATGTGTTGAAAAGAGCAAAGCTCCAGCAGCTAATTAACAAACCATTGATTAATTCATTTGGACCTTTTTATTTGGCTGCCATGATATTAAAGGTGAAAATGAAATGTGATCCATCTCCACGTGTCCTGTGTAAACAGAGGATCTGCTTTCCTTACCTGCAGTAAGATAGACGTACTGTTCAGAAGTTTTAGTGTCAGTGGTGATCTTCACAAAAAAAGGCCTGATAAATTATGGAGGATGAACATTGTTCACTGTGTGGATGTGATCTGGAGATTCTTGTATGCACTTGGACATACTGTCGCTGCACCGAGCTCCTGTGCTGTGTTTAGGTTTAATTCCTTCTCGTGCTCAGGCTGCTTGTGAATGCTCACGAAACTTCATCTCTCAGACTGGGCTGGACGACTATATCAAGATAATAATGACGATAATTATCACAATGAATGTCACAATTTTTGAAGACTGATTTTTGCTCCTGAGAGAAGGTTGTGGTTTTAAACTCAACTTACACTTCATTTAAAGTAGATCGATTGTGTGGTTTACTTCCTCACTGTGCACATTGCACTAGTTAACATATTGAACCATTGCTATAATTATTCATATGATTTTTCTTGCCCAGTCCTACTCTCTGATCTCGCTCTTGAATTTTTGTGGAATTACCTCGTCAGGATTCTTTCTCGCCAATTAAATGCCAGATATTAAGTTATGCTCTCAAAATGAAAGACCACTTACTTGAATCAAGAAGAAAATTGGTTATATTATCAAGCCTGTATTATTCCTTGAATGTCATCTGTGCCCCTTCAGAGTCTGTGGAGCCGATGGAGTAGACTGAAATTACCTCTGGACAATGATGCATAGAGCTGATTAGGAAGCAGCAAGAAGATTTAATTTAATATGGTTGTGAGAAGCTTTCATGTGATATTGCTTTGTCGGAGGCCTCCAAATAACATCTCTACACGGATTTGGTTTCAGGTCAGATCAGATGGCTTTATCTGAGTTGTGCTCGTGTCTGTTCAGCTTGTGATGCAGGTGTGAATTGGCCCCAACGGGAGCTGTGGACAGTCAGTGCTAACACTGACTCTGTTTGTGTGTGTGCTCTACTGCCTGGCAGAAGCTGTTCTGAGCCTGGCTCTAATGCATGTTGTCATTTATTTGTTGTATATAATGAATGATGAGTGTTGCTTTCTAAAAATTAGATCTTTAATCCAATGTACCAGATTTCCAAGAAACCGATTATATTTTTCCAGCATTGGTCAGCTTCATACCAAGTGAAATGGGAATATCTCAATGGGCCGTTGCGGGTGGCTTAAAAAATGATTCACAAAAAAAGCATGTGCGTCATATAGAAATTGGCGACAACCACACAAATGGTGCGAGATTGGTTCGTCAGTCGTTGTTATAACAGTCTTATCAGAATTAGTTTCGATATTTCACCATGAACCAGAGTATTAGAAACGACTCAGTGTGACACAGGGCAGGAGAGCAGCTGGAGTGACAGCTGTGTCCAGAACATCCTCTCCACCTGCTCTGAGTATTATTGTTGAAACTTCTTACCAGGGCGAATACTGCAGTTTCCTGTGCATTATCTCTGTTGTTGTGATGATGCAGCCTGTCATGTGTTAATCATCAAACCTACTGACTCTTCAGCTCAAAAGCCTGATACTGCACTGCTGTCAATATGCAGTTCATAGCTTAGTCACTGTCCACCGGTTTCTGTAGTAACCACACACAGAAAGATGAAGGTAGCCAACAAAGCATTGCTGCTTTGGTCTATTCTGCTTCACTTCAACTGTTGAAAACCACCGGTATACAACATATTGTGATGTTAAACCTGACAACACCTTACATGTCTCCCTCATTAGGATAAAATGTAAGGTTCTTAAGCTGTAATTCCTGGTAAGAAATGTGTCTTTGTCAGAATCTTTGTACTTTTCACATGCACACAAGCACCGGTGGATTTAATGCAAAACAAATAAAATCAGGAGAGAATACCCTTTTCTCCAAGGCCAATTTATCACCATATTGTGTATTTGTATAGAGATCAGATACATAACCCCCCCCTTCATGAATATTATCACTCTACATATGCCAGATTTTTTCATCAAAAATCTCTGCATTATTTTTCACAAAAAAATATACATAATCCTGCTAACAGACAAACATGTATGAAAACACAACCCCCAAGCTGTGGTAATAAAGATGATGGCAAGAACTGCCACTGAATGCAGAATGTGGTTAGTTCAGCAACTCAGTTGATTAAAGTGATTAAGATAACAACTTAAATGCCTCACAGGCACAGAAACACAGGCTTCAGAAAACTTCATACAGCATGTGTCTGATGATTTACATTCAATGCCTGATACCTGATATAATCTTCATTGTTGTTTTTTTGTCTTGGCATGAATAACATATATATATATATATTGAACATATTCTCTTGTAATGTGTCTTTGGCCACATGGCTGTTTTTGAACTATTACTTGTGTTATTTGGACCAGTACCTGACAAGGTGATGGAAACTGTATATAGATAGAGGAGTCTGGTGAACAGTGGAAAGGAGGGACGGCTTGTGGGAGCTGCTGAGTTGAAGTCGAGATGTGTTTTTTCCACTTGGAGTTCAGAGGGAGTCTGTGAAGGTATCATCGGCAGGATGGAGGCAGCTTGTCCGTCCTCTGCAGGTGAAAAGAAAAACCCTCACGTTATCCTGGGACACGTTGAAAGCAACTGACCTGCTTCTGTGGTTTGAAGCTGCATCTTTTATAAAGCTGCTGACAAGTATGGACTGACATCAGGTGCAGAAGGTGGCGGAGCGTCCCCTCGGACATCTCCCTCTGGCTGCTGCAGTGGAGATGCTTGGCAGGCCGGAAGCTATATGATTAGCAATGGCCCCTTATGTGAAACAGAGGTAAGCTGGCAATTTTGGGCTTAGTGCGATTTGTAGAACAGGTGCTGATTCCAGGCCACCTGCTGGTGAATGAGGGGGAGAACACGGTGTACAAATCTAGACGTTTCTTTTCCTTTTTCTTTCTGCCAGAGCTGTGCTGTTTTTGTGCAAGGAACCAGAACAAAACAAATGAGAGTAAAAATAATAACTATTCCTCAAGTGATTTATCTTTATAACCAGTAGCTGCCGAGGCCCCGCAAGACGTTCTGACAATAGATCTGACCACAACAACCCTCAAAGAGGCCATTTAATCTTCAATGACACTCAAGAAATTCTTAAAAACTGGTTGAATTTAGCAAATGATGCAACATAATACTCTTTGTATGGATGGATAGATGGATAGATGGATAGATGGATAGATAGATAGATAGATAGATAGATAGATAGATAGATAGATAGATAGATAGATAGATAGATAGATAGATAGATAGATAGATAGATAGATAGATAGATAGATAGATAGATAGATAGATAGATAGATAAGTCCCCTTATGAAACCACATTTAAATTCATTCAAATTGCACTCGTGTTTATCCACAACATTTCAGGTGATTCAGTTGAGTAGTTTTTGCATTTTTCCTGCTTAAAAACAAACATATAAGCCAACAAACAAATGGTAAATGGGTGAAAATATGACCTTCCTGGTGGAGTAAATTATGCCAAATGTCTGTGTAGAAAAACAATGGAATAGAAATGCTGTTGGAGCGCCACACATACCCACAGAACACGGACTTCTTCTTTCTCTGTGTCACAACAACTACCACAAATGAAATGCGTAATGTGAAATGAAATATGTCCGGCTTTTCTTCAGCTATTTAAATGTGAGGGAAATGGTTCTCTCAGGAGGTACCGGTGGTATAAAGAGATACTTCTCCGCAGTATCTTACATCACTTGTTTTTTTGGAGTACCCGTCTGTATAGGACCCAACGGCACAGCTGGGATGTCGTGTGGTTTGAGGCTCCTGCTCTAAAGGCACACCTGCTGCCAAAAGCGTAATTCTACACAAATCCACTTTGATGTGAGGACAACCTCTGCTGTGTTAACAAGACAGCAAAGGCATCAAAGTGAGGGGGCTGCAAACGCTGTCCTTTCTCGTCTAGCGTCAATGATTTATGAATGGAGGAGACACTATTCCTTTGATGAGACTGCCTAAGTCTAATTATAGAATACCTGTTTTTGGTTAGAAATGCCAAGCTGACTGAGAGATGGCATTTGGTGACACTTCACAAACAAATACTGATGGAGACCATGAACCGCTACAAACATCACCTCAAATGGATTCTAATGCTGCTCCATTGTTACTGAATATAGATTCAGTAACATATTATATTAAATCAGTTCTGCAGCGAGATTTGACAGAGTCGCCTCGCAGTTCTCTGTTCTTTTTCTATTCTCTTCTCCGACAATTATTCATTGACAGAAAAAATCAGTCAATGATCTGAATATGTATAATTTATTATCTAGGACAGCAGGGCTCCATCTGATTGGCCAATTATATTGCAATGCAGAGCCAAGTAGGTGTGTTTATCTGTATGTGCAACTATAAATATAAAATATAAAAAAATAAACTAATATTAAAATAGGAAACAAAATTTAATGTAAAAACATTATAGGCACAAGCGAAGGAATTGTGCAATATTCATGGATGACATGATGTTTTAAAGTTAAACTGTTACGTTAAGCAGCAAAAAACAATCAAGAATCATGCAACAAATTTCCCTCATTTCTCAACTCTTATCTTATCTTATCTTTTGATCCATTACAATTGTCCAATTCAAACAGCAGAGGGAAAAACAGCCGACCGGCCAACTGAGAAGAATATTGTTACTGAAATGAGCAGACTCTGACATTTGATCTTAATGTGGGTGGATATGAGGAGAAATCACAGCGGAGGTGAAAACTAGATAGAGGTCTGACACACTCCCTGTGGACAGCTGGTACCAAGAAAGGCGATAAAATTGATAACAGGGAATTGATTGATAACACTCCCCCTCCCCTCCTTCTCTTATTCAATGTGCACTTGATTAACCCAGCTCCCTCTCTCATTAGCCATCCTTTCTCCTCCATATCCAGGGTCTCCATAACTCAATTTATCTCCTAAACCTGCTGCAATAAGCATGGACCATAAATTACACCGTGAAATCTTTAGGCCTTAGAGAGCAAAAGCAAAGCCTCAGTTTGTGAAATTGAGGTAAGATTTAGGAAAATGGTAAAATCTGAATCTAACATCTTGGATGGAAAGTAAAAGGGCTCTCAGGGCCTGCAGGAGATTTTCATAATTCTCTTTATTTACTTTAGATAAAATGCCTTTAATCTTGTGGATTTAACTTTGTATTAAACTCATGTTTTATATTCTTTTACATTTTTTGGGGGGGATTCTGTATTGGAAAGTATATTATGCTCCTTTTTCTTTTCTTTTATTCATCTCCATCCTTTCCTCCATCGTCCTCCACCACTTGATGTACATGTGTCTGAGGTTTGCTTCTGGAGCTGGTTGCTATAGTGAATAATCATAGCGTAAAATTGAGAAGTGGTATTAAGTTATCAAGAAATAAGGTGGCCTTATATATATGTGTGTGTGTGTGGGTGAGTGTGTGTGTATGTGTATATATGTAATCATCCATCCATTACAGATGCAAGGATGAAAATGTGCAGTCTGGTGTGGCTCTCTCCCTTCATCACACGGAACAGAATGAATATCAGACATACTGAGCTGTTCTTATTATATTGCTTAACTTATTGTTTCAAGATGAGAAAATACTCATATTCGTATCCCCTCTGAAACTGTAGGGAGAAAGAAGAAGAACAAAAAACACTGATAGAGAGTTAATATTTGTTACCTCCTCCAAATATGTTATGATTTCTGTGGATTTTTTTTGGTCTTTTATTGGTTTGCGGATTCAGGATATTTTTTTGATTTGCTTTAACATTGAGGTTTTTCGACATGTTTGTGAAGTATAAAGAAATATTTAATTTCTAAAGCAGTAATTCATGGATCATTGAGGGAACGGATTTCTATGAGTGTATAATTTGGTGCAGCCTGATTCAATTTTAAAGGGACTGTTTGGCCTTGGCAGAGGTTTGCACTTTACTGTACACTTGTTTGTAATTGGAACACATTTGATGACTAGAGGAGACCAAAGTTTAATGTTAAATTAGAGATAATAGATACATTATGCAATAATCATATCAATTAAGACAAACACAGTATTTTGCCATTAACTTAAAATCACCATCATCATGCCAATTTAAAAACTTCTTAGTATTATGAAATGTTGTTTTATTCAGTTTTTATTTGATTACATCCTTATAACATGTTGGTCCTTAAGTTTTTCTTTTCAAAATCTCCTTTTTAAATTTTAACTACAGCCACAGTTTTCATAAAAAGTGTTTCTCTCTAAATCAAGGCAACTCATAACAGACCTCGAGAAACTTTGATTTGACATGAGTCGGATTCAGATTGTTTCATTGTACACTTGTCTCAAACGCTTTTGTTAGTATACACAATACAGTTAGTCTTTATTAAAGTAATATTACAAAATTGTCATTTCTACTACCAGATATATGAGAGAGATATATGACTGACATCAGTCCCAGTGGTCTGCTGAGGGTCTGGAGAGCAGTGACCATATTGATTTGTGGTGATGAATAGATAGTGGAGGATTACTTCGAGCAGCTGGGCCTCTTAAATACTCAAACAGGTGCTGAGCAGCTCCACAGTTTGGAATCCATCCATATAACCTTTTTCTCTTTTATTATACGATCATTCATTTTATTCATTCGTATGCCCCCATTGTCCTCACTGTGTTCATTATGTTTTATCCAGACTCTCTTGGAAGACGAATGTGAGAGTGAAATTGTATTTGTCTCTCTTAGGGGACAAAATGTTTCTCCTCTCTCGCGTCTGTAAAAATCAAATAAACTTAAAACTGAAAAAGGCTGATTCATCATGTAATCCTGCTCATCCTTGTGAGAGTTGTGTGTGAGTGTGGGGGGGGGGGCGCTGGAGCCAATCCCAGCAGTCATTGGGTTAGAGGCGAGGTACACCCTGGACAGGTCAAACCCATGCAGACCATGGACTGCATATAATGATGGTCGATGCGTCTCCACTGCCTCTCACCATCCAGAGATGAAGCTTGAATAACAGAATACGAAGGAAGCACTTATGCACATTTGGAGCTGGAGTCCGTTCTGTAGCGATTAGGATGGAGTCACCGTAACCTACGGCAATCACAAGTTAGTCTCAGCCATCAATCATTACGTTTCAACCAAGTTTTTATAGCATCAAATAATGAATTACCTCGAAGAGTTGAACATACATGATAAGAACGGAAATGACAGAAACCATCTTTGAGAACATTTTATTTGAGGATTGATCCATGTCCCATCCATTAATATGGAGGAGATGGGATTCATGCCCTATCAAGCCAACTATCAGAACTATACAGCCAGCCATCAGAACTTTCAGTCGTACATTTTTACATGAAGTCTATGTTTCAGACACAGGGAGAAAATGCATCTTCACACAAAAAGGCTTAACTAGGATTCAAACCAGCAACCTTAATTCTGAGTCAACAGTCCAAACCACTGCATCACCTCTGTGCTTGAAAAGGGCGTCTTAACTAACAGCAGAAGAAAACAAACACAGTAAGTTGTGCAGAGCCAGGGTGGACAGTAGTTCTGTTTGCGTCAACATTTCATTTTCCTTCCAACAGTTTGATGACTGTGTTGCCTGAGCATTTGATGAGTTTCTCACTGTGTAAATTAAAACCCCAAATGACAGAACAGCCTATTCTGTTATAACGCAGTGATTCAAAGATTCTTGTCTGTCACTGCCATGAGAAGGTAGGAACATTTAAAACATGTGGACCCAGCAATACTCCAATACTTAATATTCCCTCTATCAAAACGGCAAAGAGTAAGGAACTGGTAATTGTTGAGGATTGTTGTAAAGCCTGTTTACTTGTCTTGTCTTTGATTGTTTTCCATTTTTCCTTTGCCGGATGACGTTAGCATCACATAAAGTTAGGGTTAGGGTTAGTCAATCAATCAATCAAATTTTATTTGTATAGCCCATATTGACAAGTCACAATTTGTTTTATAAGGCTTAACAAGGTGCGACATTCTGTGTTCTTAACCCTCAACAAGATAAAGGAAAATTAACCAAAAACAACACATTAACAGGGAAGGAAAAAAAGCAGCAACTACAAATGATTGAGGAGTTATTGTAAGTAAAGGTAGAGTATGTGAGTAGGTGCCGCACTTTATTTAAATGTAAATAAATGGTTATTTAAAGTCTCCATAATTAGCATGGGAAACACATTATTACACCTTGATTTCCATTCAGTGAAGCAGCTCCTGTCAGTGGAGCCTGAGTGCTGCTGACTGTGAGCTCCCCTCCCCTCTCCGAGAGTGAGAAGCAGAAAATGCAAAGCCTGACAGCACCTCCTTGTGTTCATGTGTCCTCCCTACACTGCTCTGTCCGCGCTCTGCGAGTCCCTCTTCTGGTGAAGACACACAAACACAGCCACTCCCTGCAGCAACACAGTGACGGTCCATAGATCACCGGCGCTGCCAGATGTCACTTAATCACAGCTAGCAGAGGTGGTCGTCCATTTGCGTGAGACGCGCCTGCGAGTCTCTTTCTTGGAGCAGATATTGCTAAGTGGGCCCCCCCCCCCCCAGCCAGCTTGTAAATGATAATTAGTTTCCACTGTTGCCATGGCGACGGCACCGAACCAGCAGAGAGTGTGTCAGAGGAGGCGGAGTGACATGCAGAGAGGGACATCAGCCGCTGGCTCCTCGCAGAGCTGCTGAGTTAGGATTCAAGTGTCGCTCGTGTTCATGCCGCAGAGCTCCCTCCACACCGGCCTGCTCCTGTCCGCTGAATTAAAAAAAACCTTGATTAGCCCTGCTCCCTAGTCCACAAGATCAGCCGAGAGTCTCAACCACACGGTCAGCTTCCTTTACATGGAAAGGTTCATCCACATGCTCATGACCTTATGGTGAACATGCTGTTTGGAGGAACCACGAGGCCCCGAAGAGAAGAACAAAAACCAGTGTCCCTTTCCAGTTGATATTCACTGTCCTCCTGCACGGTTTCATTAGCTCCTTGTCATTACTGGGAGGTTTTTCCAAACTGGAGGTGATGGCCTCGAGGGTTCGCCTCTGCAAAAACTAACCGGAGAGCAAAAAGATGAGACAGAAAAGAAGAGAGATAAAGTATTAGCACGAGGAGAAAGCTCTTAGAAACAGTGAGTCACATGCACATAATCCTCTAAAGATAGATACAGGGCTCACACACTGTGCAGCCACTGACAAGACGACACTGTTGTTCAACATCTCAGTCTCTCTCCGGCCATTCTGTCAGCAGGGTGTGACATACGTGTGTGTGTCTGTGTGTGTGCGGGACATGAACTTCTAACGAGACACATTAGGCTGTCGATGCTTTATTTATTTATGGTCTGTTAATGCCTACGTGACGGAATGAAAATTCATTGTGAGGGAATGACTGACAATTTTGTTATATATCATGAATACACATGTTGCATTCCTTGTCTCTTAAGAATTAACTATAGACTTGTAAATTATAAAAGAGCATGAAAGCCTTAGAAACTAGAAACTGAGATCTAAGGCGTTCAAATATCTTTGTTTGCTGGAGAAAAAAAAATCAATTCTACCGTTTGTGAGCTGCCAGTGTTGTAGAGGGAGGAAAACCTTAACTTCTTTTGATGAATAATGCAGATAAAAATATACAACTTCAAATGTTAGATAAAACGTGATTGCACAGACTAAGTACATGGGTTCGGTGCAGTTAACAGCCAAGGGAAACTTTGATTCAAAGGCACTATAACACTATAACAAAACCATGGCTCTCAAGTGCATATTCTGCTGCCAAGGCCCTAAAGTACCCTTCAAGTCAATTAAGCTGCACCAAATGTCACACACTTAAAGAAAGTAGTATCCCATATGTGCCAGAATTTTTTTCTTGATGACCCAAGACTTATTTCCGTGGAAAATGCTGAACAAGTGAAAAAGATTCCTGGATCTGCTTCCTGATCCGGATTCTGCGCCAGAATTGAAATGTTTCTTCCCTGACCCACCACATCACATCCTTCCATCAAGTTTCATGGTAGACAAATGGACAGGGTGAAATCATACAATGTTTTAACAACAAAACTAAAACATCAACTACGACTTCAACAGCTGGAAAGTGACAGTGTGAGCTGGAGGTCTGATTTTCATTTTTAGAAAACTAAATATCGGCACATATACTGTGACGAGCCGTACCGACTTAACTTTTTTTTGTTGTTCACTCACTGTTCATAGACTCCAGCTTCCTGACCTCCCATTGTTGAGCGTTTACACATTCACCTCATCACCCAGTGTATATATATGTATTATATATATATATATACCTGCTCACACACTACATCCCCTCCAGATTGTCTCTGTATGTCTTGTTGAGCTTTCCAGCCTCCATTCCTTGTGCAGCCCTCCGGTGTGTGACCGTTGCCTGTTGTGGTTTTCGAGACTGCCCTATGCCCTGTTGGTTTTGCTTCCTTTTTTGTCCATGTTTTGTGATTTTGTGATTTTTGCTTGTGGATTCCCTGTGACCTTTTCATCGCTGGCTGCTTTCCTGTGTATGACCTCCTCCTTGATTTTGGAGTTTTGCCTGATTCCTGCATGTGAGTATGTGTTCTTGGTTCAGTCATCACACACACAGGGGGACAATCTGCCAGATGACTCATCATTGTGTTGGGTTGTGTGTCTCTCATTATACTAGGCTGTGCATCTTTGTCTGTTGCCCTTGGATACAAGTGGTTTCTAGTTTAGCTCAAGACATAATCTTTGGGTTGCTGTAACCCTGAGGGGTTCATTCAGATCTGAGTGTAATTGGGGCAGGCATTGTTTATGTAATGGTTGGCAAATGTCATATTGAATGTGTGTCTATTTCTGTTGGTGAGCTTCAGCCGGCAAACATGTAATGATCCAGTCTGGATTCACGATTGTGTTTTAAACCAGGCTTAAATTTGTTTTCTATAATGTAGGGTTAGGGTGGGTTTTATTTACATTCTTATTCAATAAAAATTCAGATCATTGTGTATTTTGCAGCTCCTGTACCTTTAGTCAGACTATATCTAAAGATGGACGACATGACAGCCCCCCTCCAAAAGTGAAGCCAAAGCATCTTGGTTGCCACTTAGCTGCTGGCTGCTGTATAGGTAATAAAACCAAAGTTAAGTTGAAGTACACAAAGATGTTTTCCTTTATTTTTAGTCATTTATATCACACTGAAGGCTCCACCCCTGATTTCTCCAGCACAGACTCTTGCAAATCACACCATTGGTGCAAGATGGCAGTGTTGGTACCTGGAATATTTCTTTGCCTCGATCTGGATGGTGGGAGGAAGTGAAACCCATGAGTGGATCTTTGAAGCAGTTTAGAAGAAGGCGGATCAAATCTGAATTGCGTGTTAAGTGTTAACTTTAGACTTCAGAGTAGATAAAGCCACTGTTTATGATTCTAAGTGTTTTTTTCATCAGAATGAAACAGAATTTTGCAGAAATGTGTCCAGAATGTGCAGATGTGTGTTATCAGCTCATCTAATGATCACGCTGTGTAAGCACAGGTGGCAGCAGCAGACTGTTCATACATAAACAGATCCAGCTTCGCTATGAGAGGGAGGATGCAGAGGAACTCCGGTGTACAGAAGCAGTCTATCTGCTGCTCTCACTGGGACACTGGGACACTGTGTGATTCCAATGTGACATTTTCTCATCAAACCATGTTTTATGCATGCCCTCTGTTGGCCTCTGAGAGATGAGGGATTTGTGTTGATACAGGGACTGGGTGTGTGTGTGTGTGTGTGTGTGTGTGTGTGTGTTTTGTCCACCTGCTGATTCTTTAGCATAGCTTCATGCTGTGATGAAGCCTTGAAGACAGAAAAGAACACAAACAGTCTCAGGTTCCGGTGGCCCCTGGGGAAGAAAGCCTAACAGAATTATACATTTAAATTCCACACAATTTGTTGTGACCAGCAGAGATCACGTTGGCCACATTGGGACGAATCAATAGAAGGCACACATTAGATTCAATCAATACTGGACATGAGCCAATGTGCTCTTTCACTTTTCATTCTTTCCATGCAGAGGCTCACACACACTCTTTCACTCGGCCTCTGAAGCTGTGATTTACTTTTCACACACACACACACACACACACACACACACACACACACACACACACACACACACACACACACACACCCCCACACACACACACAGTCCCTGTGTTTCTCTCCCTCTCTTTTCCTCTAAGATTTACAACTCACCCTAAAATAAAGATGCCACTGTTCAAACAAAATCCCTCAGAGCAACCTTCCACTGCTCTCAAATAGGTTTATCTGAATTGTCTCTATGAATGTTTGGAACCTTTTCAAGTCCTTCATCTATCACTGACTGTGTCGTAGGCTGGATTGTATTTGGAACGTTGGGTGATTCACTGGATGCCTCAGTGGGATGCTTCTGGCTGAAAAATTTAGATTTTCATTCACCATAGTCCAAATGTGTAATCAATTCTGCCTACTATACATTTTATAGGACAATTCAGTCTGGTTTCATTTTAAAATCATTCAGTGGCGTGCCGGCCTGGCACTATGGTGCGAATTGAGCAATCGAATGTTATCTGATTATGACTGAGATTTCTCAAGTAGACTCTCGGCAGAAGTTTGAATATTGATTGTAATCACAGTTTTGAAAAAGGCTCGAAAGCATCTGCAGCTCCCGGATTCTGTTAAATTTGCATTTTTGGCCACATGCAGAGTAGACAATAGCTTGCTTCTCTTTTCAGGTGCACACTATTGTTGAATAACTTTCCCCTGTATGTGCACTTCTAAAAATCTGTCTGTGTACTGCAGTGTTCCCATGTTGGTTCGGCTCATATATGTGCAACCACAGCAGTTGCCTGTTACAGTCAAAGCGTTTGCAAAAGAGATTGTTTTAACCCCCAGAGATTCCCTCCCTAAAACTGTTATTAAACACTATTAATTAGTATAATTCTTCACTGTCATTACCTTATTTTTTTTTAACCAACACCAATTCTGATCATAAATACCAAATATCCATGAATTTTCAGTATTTTAATCCTTTAAATTATATTTTCTCAATCAAAAAATGAATTACATATGTGAAACTGCAGCAGTTTCCTTTTACTCTCAAAACACTTGACGTTACTATTAATTGTTTACAGTTCAGCAGATCCTAGCTTGCGAACCCCCTTATTTTGCTTCCAACATCAAGTGTTGTGCCACCTGATATCAGTTGTGCTCATTCCTTCAACTGTTTTGCATATGCATATTTAAACAAGTGTTATTAAACACCATCCATCCTCTTAATCCTGATGCTGACACGGCTCTTTTCGCCTCCACCAACTAATTGCCCTCAGGATCCCCTGGCTCACCTCCAGGCTCTCTGTGAAGTGCAGCACGCTCCCGTGTGTGAAGTGACGTAACGTTGATCAAGTCGGTGACTCACTCCTTAGCAGCGTCCTAATTGCTCTTTGGAAGCATTTTTTTGAAGCATCTATAAAAGCAGTAGGAAAATCATCTCGTCATCAGTTCATCCGTCACAACTTGCTTCACACTGTCACCACACGTTGGTTATTGCTCAAGGTGCAGTCAGGTTGTTCTATCTACTTGTAAAGTTTGTAATTTCATGTGATGAGACTGTATTTGTTCATCCAAAATCAGTAATTGCATCCCACTAAGTGGACAATGAAATTGCTACGACAAGATATACTGTGAATCATAAAATCCAGACCGTAAACTCCACAGCATGTTCCACTTAAAGTAGAAGAGTAATCCACACAGTGAAACTTCTATACTGGTAGTTGCCACCTTGTTTGCTCTTACATGCCAAATTCTCAAAGATAAGTTTAAGTTTGCATAATTAAATAATAATTTCTTGATGTCTGTGAGACTGGCTGCAAACTATAAAAACACTTTATTTGAGCAGGACGACCAGCTTTTACTCTCAGCATGCTACAACTTTACAGACTGTCTGAGAAAAGATAGAGTTTCTGTGAGTGCAGTGAATCAAAGCTGTCATGGAGTGTAAGTCAGTCCCCTCAGACGCTGTCTTCCATCCCTTTTCGACCATGTTTGGTTTCCCCGAACGTGCCATTCTTCATCATTATATGTTCCAGCTTAGTTCCTGTTCATGTTTCAGTCGTTTTTTCTCAGTGTTTCTGTCTGCCTACTTCAATCCATCCGTCTGTTAGCCTGTTTCTACTTCAATTACAGCATCTGCATGGCACCTACCTGTCTTCATGTGTCTGCATTTGGATCCAGAAATGATTGAATTGTGACAGTACGCACTTACCACTGTGGAACCAGCAGATACTTCTTGCAAGGATGATTTTATTGATTTGTTGCACACAGCTGTCAGCGTGTAGGTGGAGGAAAACATGCTTTTACAGATTGTTGCATGTTGAGAGGCATCCTCAAAGCCGTGGCTGGAAAATGCTTTACCCGAGTGGCTTATGGATAAAAACACCTTGCCTTTGACTCGCCAGCCTCCAGCACACTAATTTCCTTCCTTCACCTCAGTCAGAACTTCCACCGATACAACTCGAGTTTGTGAACCTGCCGTCCTGCCCTAAGCCGAACAATTTCAAGGGAAGAACTTGAATTGTCTCGTGGACTCATCTGTCTATCGTCCTGAGATATCTAGGATTTGGAGCCCGTAGAAAGAAGCATGACTCTCAGAGACGTCAATACCGAGCTGCCCGGGACCAAAGAGACTCAGCTGCCTAGCAACCCTGAGCCTCTGCTGCCCAGTGCCACAACCTACCCTGATTTGGCCGTCCACGTTGACTTCCTGTCTGTTTCTGCATCAGGGGTCCCAGCAGGCGTCATGTCTGTTCATGCTGTATGGGTCCCTGCTGACGCTCTGTCTGTTGCTATGTTAGAGGTCCCACCCCAAGTTTCGTCTGCTCCTGCTTCATAAATCCCAGCTGACACCTCCCCACAGCGCACCTCCACCTGTCTGTCTAGACCCTGGGTCGTCCACTTGAGAGCTCCTGCTCCACTCTGTTCCTGTTCTTGAGTTATATCCCTCCCTGCGGTCCTGCCTGCTTCTTCCCATCTGCCTGTTTTTCTTCAATTAAAGTGCCTTCACCATAGCCGTCTGTCTTCATGTATCTCCATTTGGAAATCCAGAAATCACTGAACCATGGCAGGAGGTGTAAGAATCCAAGTAGAGACAACGGAAGCAGGAAACGATCATTCAAATGTACATGTACTGCCAAAACCGAAATCGAAACAGTTGTGTTGAGCAGAAAGATTTGTACAGGGACTTTACATTCATCTGAAAAGGCCAGGCTAGTGAAATTGTGAAATCTGGGCCATGATATGAGCTTTGGTGGATTTATGTGACTAAAACCCCCCGAAATATTCTACGAACAGAATCGAACAAAGGTAAATGTCAGTCATCAGTAGCTACTTCCCTCGTGACTGATGGAGCTGCTGTATTATTAAGGCTCTGTGCTCTGCAGCTGTGTTTCAGTCAGAAACATTGAGGCAGGCAGACACAAGCCAGAGATCCATTTTCACATCACTGTTTGCCCTGTGTGCCAGAACCATTATTATAATTACTGATACTGCTGGCCTCCTGTTACCAGCGTTGAAATGCCTCTGGGAAAATTCGGTACAAACTCTGAGCTGGAAAAAAATTCAATTTGTCAGGAGGATGTTATCGTTTGCTGTTTAATGCCGTAATGGCCACGAGGCCTGAGGGGGGGAAACAAAGAAGAAAGAAAACAGTCTGTTAACTCCAGTAGGAGGGAGAGTACTCTTCACTCTTAACGATATGATATGAAAGTCGGCCTCCCTCTCACTTTCCAACTCTCTCATGACCAGAACTTCAAAGTCCTCCCTTCAGCATCAAATATTAAGCAGGAAGCTGCGCCTACACCTGTTCCTCAGCGGAGTGGCTTGTTCCATTTGCATCCACTTTCATCACAGCAGCTGATATGTAGGCCACCTAACTCAGGGATTCAACAGTTACTGTTATTGACACGACCGGTGCTTTATAGCTTCCCTCTGTGCCGGATCACTGCCTTTAAGGGCACAGGCAGAGGTGATGCTTGTTGACATTTGGGATTTGGTTTGAGGAGATGTCTCCTTTAGTGCCGTGCCATCGTGCTTTCAAAATAGTGCAATGACTGCGGCGAGGATGACTGATGCAGATTGTTATTCCTCAGCAAACAATCTTGCTTTTGTTACTCATCCCAGTGATTGTACGATAAATTACAGAGCTGAAAAAGAGCCAGGGTCTCTCAGGTTGTGTTACAGAAACGACTCTGTCTCTTTCTTCAGCTTGATGGGGGAAGACCGTGGGTTTTCTCAGAGGATGGATTACGATTCTGTACTTTGCAGGATCAGCAGCAGAGGTGTGTAGGAGAGAGATCTGACGCTACTGCCTTCCGTATCATACAAACTGTTAACATGCTCCCCAGTACAGTCAGATCTAACTCCTCTTTCTATACAGAGCAGAATACATTTAAAATTCTCGGTAAAACAAGTTATTATCAATACAGATAAATTCAAGAATTACATTTGCAGCCTTCTTGAAAAAAGCGGTCCACTTGATGGTCCAGGCCTTAATTTTGTGTAACTGGTTGTATATGTGACACAGTGGGTGACTGAGTTTGTGTTGTTTTGTTAGAGCTGATTTATTTTTCAACACTTTCTCTGTGTTTCAGAGAAATTCAAACACCTTCGTGACCTGACATGTTTGAAAAGCCATTTCAACCTGAGAAGGAAATCAATGTTCTCCTATGTTTTCAGTAAAGCTGTGAGGAATAGGCGCCGATGCTGACCGTGACATAACGGAAATAAATAAAATCAAGCTCTATATATTTAGCTTTATAAAAACCTAAAGAAAAGATTTGCTGTTGTCAACTAATTGTCAACATCCCTCAACAGAAAATGTTGAGGGTGTCAATATATCTGAAAAGCGATTTAAAATTGAGTTATTGTAAAACCATGTGAGATCTTCGATTCTACATTTTTTATAATAAATGATGTATATTTTAAAATAGGGTAATAGATATGAAATTCAAAGGAAAAACTTTTGAAAATGAGTAGTGTTGATGTTAGAGTTAATTAAAAGCCCAGCACTGTGGATATTAAATTCCAATTATTAATAATTATTGATCATACAGGTAGATTCTGACAGCTTCTCTTTGTTTTTAATACAACAATGAACTTCACATAATTGAGACAGAAATATCTTGATCTCTCTGTTGGCTTTGAGTGGCGTTTTATTTTCTTCCCGGTGTCATTTGGCCGTCGACCACTAAACTCTACCAGAGATGTTTGTTTCAGGTGTTCAATAAATAATGAGGGTCGATGTTTGAATGTCCTTATCGGACTGTTTCTTTACTTAACTGACATGCTGCACAATGCTGGGTGCTATATTACAGCTTCACTGTGGGACTCATCTGATCAGCACGTTATGGTGCCTGACCTTTGGAGGATGCACTTGACGCTATAGACTTCAACACGTGTTTGTGTGTGTGTGGTTTGGTGCATCAAGTGGGATAAATCACAGGAGCTGGTACAACACATGGTTGATAAAATCAAGCAAACGCAAGCTTTTGCCTGAGGCTGAACCGGTGAGTAATAGACCCCCCCCCTCCCCCAAAATGATTTCAGATGATGTGCCTTTCTTGAAATCTGTGCATGCATGGATCACACACCTCAAACTGAAATATTTGCACGCTGTAATGACATGTTACGAGTATTGACATGAAATTGGTGTCTTGTAAAGCGGCGGTTTAACAAGGAAGGGCCTCTCGGTTTGAACTGTCTAAAGATGGACTCCTGAATAACCCTGGGAGCACAGTGAGTGATGTGTGTGTTAGTGCGGGGACAGTGCGGTGCGGCCGAGCGAGGGCGGAAGCAGATGTGCGTGAGAGAGATTCAGAGCTGTGGCACGATCACAGGGTGCCTTTGTCTGGCCGTGGAGAGAGTGTTGAATTAAAGGCTGTTAACACTAGTCTGCGCAGTCATATGCTAATGCCTCGTACTCTTAGAATAAATAAATTATGGTCCAGAAAACACATCTGAGTCCCTGCTTGAAATTCCTCATGCAACACAGACAGTGCACAAGAAAGATGCAGAAAGTGTCAGAGAGAGAGAGAGAGAGAGAGAGAGAGAGAGAGAGAGAGGGAGAGAGAGAGAGAGAGAGAGAGAGAGAGAGAAAGAGAGAGAGAGTGGTTGCAGTAGAGAAAAGGGGGGGTGGCAATGAACAGAAATAGCATAGAAGGAATATCAAAGAGGCAAGACAAAGGGGAATCTCTATAACCTTTGTTCCTTTTTTTTTTTGCTTGAAGCTTCGCTCTCACCGCCGCTGTATAGGTGATGCTGCAAGAGAGATAATGAGAGATAGATTGGACTAAGAGGTAGAGAGCGAGATTTGGACGGAGGAGGCGGAGGGGAGGGGGGATTTAAAGGGCAAGAAACGGAGGGAGATTTAGATAGAGCCCCTACAGAGGCAGCGCAGAGCAGGAGCAGAGGCGGTGGATGGGAGAAGAGGAGAGAAGAGAGGAGCGCACACATGGAAGAGAGGAGAACGGCTGTTTCATGTGCTCGGCGTGCATGACGGAGGAGTGCGGTCGCTCTGTCTGGATTGTTGGGCATCTCCGGCCCCACAGCTACAGAGGACATACACGAAGAAACACAGGCAGGCTGGGGGGGATTTAGGGCTGTGTGCAGAGGATGAGCAGACGATGTGGGCTCTCTGGCTGTGATCGCTGTCCTCAGACCCCCGTATAGCTTCTCATACTGGTGCTCTTGCAGGCCATTAGCCTCCCAGTTGAGGCACCAGCGAGTGATTGATACAGAATGAGCTCCAAGCTGTCCTCCGACTGGATTCCTTACAGGTACTGTACCACATTCCTGGGAACACACTGGGAAAGGGCTCGGTGTTCATCTTTTGAAGCAGTGTGTGTGTGTGTGTGTGTGTGTGTGTGTGTGTGTGTGTGTGTGTCTGTCTGAGCGGGTGTTCAGTTGAATGTGCGTCTGACGAGGTGATCAGACTGATAATTGGCACAATAAGAGCAAAAAGTGGATTTGTGGAATTTGGCTTAGTGTTCTTGTTTCTTACTATGACAAATTAATCGCGTGCACATATATTATAATAAAAAATATCAAAAATGTATATGATGCAAAAGTAAATCACAGGATTTCAGCTGCATATCGCAATCTGGTTAAATTTTGTATTTATTTTTCCTTTATAATTTATTACACTGTTCATTTGTCAAACTGTCTATAATATACGCTGGGTTATCAGATTCAAAAGTTGAAATGTCATATAAGTGCATGTTTTCATTTGCTTCTGGGTAAAGTCTCTGAGGAAGTTCCTGCCTTGGAGGGTTAGCTGTGTTTGATACGTGCACGTCTGCATCCATGTGACGTTTATTCGATCAGGCTGAGAAAGTCCTCTTGGCGATATCGTCAACTGAAAGAAACATCCTTTTGTAAAGGACAGAAATCGCACTTTTTAAAGCCTCTTGCTGTCAAACCTATATCTGCTCTCATCCTTTCCCTAACCCTGCTGCCCTTACCTCTGATTGAATACGGCATCGCCATGGTTTCCCCGCTTACTTTGATGCCATTGGCTCGCGGTTGCTACAAGTTACAGTTGCAATTCCAACATATTTCTGAATTAGTCTTCATCGAGACAGCGGGGTTTCAGTGATCTGTGCAGGAATTTATTTGAATCTTCTGGAAACCACTGATCTGCAGGAGTCACCTTTTAAAGTGACCAGCACAATGATTCCTTACCGGTGCAGTCGGGGGGTGCACAAATAATGCTGGGCAGCACAAATGGGTCATTTATCACTGTTAGTTTCCGACCTTGTCCATCGATGCCATGTTGGTGTGAAGGCTGTGGCAGAGAGAGTGGAGAGAGTGGAGCTTTCTCAACAAGCAGGTTTTCTCATCCTGAGAAGCTGCCATGAAAAATGCATGGGGCTCTGTGCTGAGTTGGGAGAGTCAGCTGCACTGTGCAGCTCTCCTCTCTCATTAAGGGTAAACAGAGCGTGCATTCACAGAGATGATCAAAATGAAGAAAAACATTTCTCACAAACACAGAGATCCAAAAGGAATTAGCAGCTGCAGTGGTTCTTCTCTGTGGGGAGCACATTTGCCGGATTATTATTTCAGCAGCTGATGATCTCGAGTTCTGTATTTTTCCAGGACTGAACAGGAGTCGTAATTGACAAAAATAAATTGTGAAAATAATACTTTTGCGAAAAATCAACCAACAATTAATTAACTTTTTCAGAAAAAAGGATGAGGTCGATTAACATTTATTTTCCATAATCTCTAAAATGGTTCTTATGATGTCACATTGTGCCAATAACTTTACACACAAAGTCAGGGTCTGTCTCTGCTCATCAGCATAATTCTCTCAAATTGCAGCAAGCTGGTGAGAATTCATTAGGTTTTTGGGGGTGTTGTTTGTTGTCTGTTATTTTTCCAGTGTTGCCAAGAACTGCTGCAAAATCCTCAGATCCTCAAATGATTGTCACACGAATAAACCCTGTGATGCATACAAAACTATTTTAAACGTGTGAAGGGCAGTGTCAGTGGCTGATGACAGGCTCCACCTAGCTCTGCCAAATCCACTTGTGACTCGCTGAGTTGATTGACATTATTTGCTGTAACCAATTTAACATTTTAATTATTTTAGTTCCATTCATTCTTATAATCAAATCTAAATCACTCCTGAATGTCACAGCATCATGTGGGCCAAGTAGTATTTGGATAGTTCCTATTAGGCAGCACAACTCAATTTATTCTTAAAATGTAATCAAAACAAATGATTTAAAAATGGTAGGAATAGAAATTTTGAAAAAATATCGTAAAATCTTTTACCCCTGACAGGACACGATTTGACATAGACACATAATATGAATCAGAATCAGAATTCTTTTATTTGCCAAGTATTTTTGCACATACAGGAAATTGCCTTGGTGTCATTGGTGCACTGAACATAAAACAACAATATAAAAACAACAATATAGAACAAAATAGAATAAATATATACAGTAACAGAGTTATGGGCACGTGCTAAGGTGAGTAGGGTGGCAGTAAACAGAATTAAATACTAAAAACAAACACAGAAGTGCGCACCAACACACCGAGGCATGCAGATTACAGATGCACCAATTCTGATTTTCTTTCTAAGAACGATCGTTGACAGCATACACAAAAGAAATTCTAACTTTTATTTAACGATTAAAGTATTAATAAAAATATAGTTCTTTAACCTTGTTCTGATTTTGTGTGCTTTTTTAAAGGAATCATAAACCTAAAAAGCTTTTGTTTGGGCACACAGCCATCGAGATCTGCTGCTTAAAGCTGTTCACTGTTCGTTGCACAGCCATTTCCACAAGTCGTTGGGTCTGGATACGTCTAAATCAATGGTTGTAGGAATCTCATGTGCATGTGTACGTCTGAAACTGTCGGGGGGGGGGATTGATTATGGTGTCATCGAGTGTAAATTTACTTGTACACAATCAGTTTACTTACACAGATTGTCTGGTTACCGGTCCTGACGTATCAGGCTGAAAGTGGCCAATTCTGGTCCCCTTGACTGTTAATTACACAAACGACCCTGTAGGTCGTACGTGCAGTAAGCAATTACAAACTATCATTTTAATTTGTTGTTAGGTGACGTCTCGTGGGCGTCCTAATCATGATGAGAGCAAAGGACGGCATTAAATGCAACGTATGAAGAGCGGTCGAGTTCATGGTCGGAGGAGGTTGAGGTGGACGGGAGACAAGAGTTGGCACTTTCACAGAGAGGATCCTGCATAGAATGAAAAATGCATCTGCTAAACCACGTGTCAAGCATTGTAACCATGACAACGAAGCTCCTCTAACATAAAGAATGACTTAATTTAGCCCCAAACGCGCTCTTTTCCATAACTTAACAAATCAGCCTTTATGCATGAATCCAACCAACCCAGGATTATTATGGTTACCTGCAACCACCTATCAGTGTGTTGCAGGGCAAGTGTGAGCAGACACGCCCCACACTCCCCTCAATAATGAGCTGTTTGACCTCCACTGAATCGGTCTCTGTTTGTGTCATTATCTTCCTGTGTGATGCCTATTCACGCACTCACTTGCTCTGATTGCAGACACTGAGTGCTTTGTTTGTCTGTGTGTCTGACAGAGAGGGGGAGGTAAATATGTTTCATTGCGTTGTGTGGGCCCAGGTCATCAAACGACAGTCAGACACGCAGGTTAATAGTCACTGACTGGTTTTAACAGGCTGTAGCTGCAGAGCTGACTGTCAACTGTCACTGTGACAAACAAAACCTCTTTATTTATAACTCACTGTGCATTTCCTTCGGTTAAATGAGCCGCCAGATAAACGTAAATGGAAATGCATTTTGCTTAAACTAAATTTTAAGTGTCAGCCCTATTATCTTTAGACAAATTGTGCAATCAACCTGCATTTATTATTCATGAAAGGTTTATAATTGTTTATTCTTTATAAAGTGTGACTCCAAATTTCGCAAGATGGCAGAGTTCTTGTTATTTTGGCTTCATGTCTGGATGGCGGGAGGAAGTGGAGACGCGTCGTCCCTCTTTAAACACACACACACATCTCAGAGGGAAACATACGTAAAATACGACATCTGTACATTAACAACACATAGAAAACCCCATGAAGCAGAACATTATTGTCCTTACAAAACAAATCAATTGCAGTCACAAGAGTGCGGAAAAAAACAACAACCTAATTTTCTCGCTCTTCATACATCAGCACAAACCTCTCATCTGGAGGAAAGCTCTCATTGGCCTCTAATCAGAAAACCACTGTGGTCTCTGAGGGGTCTCTGAGAAGCCCGGCCACACAAGCTAAAAGAACAATCAGCGGGTTTCCACAATGGTTCTGAGCTCCGGCGGATGTAGGAAACATCCAGACAAATGCTAGTGCTGTTGTTAATGATCAATGTATCTATCCACCTCTAGTAAAAAGCTGTTTGTTTAGAGAAAATGCTTGATCATCACAGGGACCTATCAGGTGCAATACTTGATGCTTAGAGTGGATCAAATCTGTGCGTTGTTGTAAAAAGACAAAAAAACCTGACTTTGTTCTACAACCATGAAAATATCAAAGTAGCACAAAAGCACAAGGAAAATGTGGAAAGTGCTGTTTCCGGCAAGGAGACGTCATTTAACAATATTACTGAGGAAAACCGGCATCTGTCAGAATTTAACTGTGTTTGCGGAATTCACGTCACAAATAAATTCCTAATCTGATTGTTTTTGTGTTGTCTTGCTCGTCCTATATTCTCAATTTGTTGTTTTTTTGTAGCAAGATTACACAAAAAAATACTTTTTACTACGACACTTGATGGACAGGATCTTTCTGCTTTAGGAAAGAAAACCTACAAGTTTGTTGTGGATCCTGAACTGGGTGAAGACATTTTTTCAACTGGTGGTTTTGGACCTTTTCTCAGATTCTGCAGGGAATAATTCAAGGATCTTGAAATGAGTTTGTGAAATTTGATGCCGTTTTAAATGAAGAATTCAAGAAGACTGTTGGGCCTTGGCAGAGTTGAGCTCTCTGAGTGGCATTCTGTTTTCATATTAGAAATAATTATCCCTCTATGGCATAATATGTTCTAATATTACTACATGCTTATACTCATAGCCTGAGTTTTTCCAGTCCTGTGTAATTACTATAATATTTGTCCCTTTAAGTTAATGTTTTCTTATTTAAATGTTATAAATGCTGCACTGGAAATATTTCTGGTATTTATTTCTGTAAATTTCTGCTTTACCGGTCACTTGAGGTATTCTCGTGTTGGAGAGGGAATCGGAGGTCAAGCTGAAATCATTCCGACATTCATTGTTTGTGCTACACTGAACATCAGGCATCTGCTCGGGCCACGGACATCGTGTCTGTGTGCAGGACGTGCACCACCAAATCAAATGATGTTCGAGTCAATACTCGTGTTCTTGTCAAGAAAGATATTAGCCAGTAACGTTTTCTCAGCGAAGCAACGTCAGAGAATCCTCTTTGCAGCCTGACATCCCGTGTGCATGGTGTTGTGTAGTAAATTGTGTACGATCCTGCTGGGACACAGAGTTGTCTGCAATGTTTCCTTCCATGTTTCTTTTGTGACACACAAACAGGATAACTGGGGGAAAACACACTTATTAGAGCTCACAGCATAAACACTGCAGCTCCCAATGAAGTCGCATGATCTAGTTTGTGGTGATACGCAGCACACATCGAATCCCGTCTCTTCACACCAACAGTGGCACATGCTCCAGTACAGTTTTTACAATGGGTCACAGAACATAACTGGAACCATACTGAGCACACGGATTGCAGAGAGATGCATGGTTGAGTCTGAGACATTTCTGTGGACCTGTATGATCCTTTTTTTTAAATCCGGGTGCTGTTCTCAGCGTAGGAAGAAAGGAAGTATAAAAAGAAACAGCTGCTTTTCTGGCAACAATGGCTGAACACTTAACACTCTGAATGTCAAGTCAACTTGTGAATTGTTGTTGATACAGCCCCGAATCCTAAATGTGTCCGCACAGTCTGTGCAGCATATGACACCCAGCGTCCTCACAGCCTCTGTCTCGGTGCTTTTGTTGCGCCAGACGCTGCTGCCCATGTGTTCACTCAGACTCTCACTGAAGACTTCTCAAGAGCGTGAGCCATGAATTCAAATAAAAGCTGTGACAGGTTTGTTCTCTGCAGTTTAACTTTATCCCTGCACACGCACTTCCAGTCTCTCTGGGCTTATATGATGTCGACTTTGCACAGTCTGAGCTGCGACACTTTTTTTTAAAGCGAATGCAAATTAACTTCCAATGGACTGTCAAACATTTCAAAACCCATAATCTACTGCTGGGAAAACCGAGATGAATCCTGGGGTACCGAGGACAGACAGAGACGTCTCAGTGTGAGGACGAGTTTGTCTGTGTGCAGAGAGGGAGACAAAGACAGAACTTCTTTAACTCACCAATTGAAACCAAGATTCCCTCAAACTGCTCCTCCTCTGTCTCTAATGTTTTTTTCCCCAAGGACCCGATTACATCAGTTGTACATTATGCTCAAGTAAGGTCTCTGATTAGTTAAGTGGCAGCTTTGTAAGAGTCTGCCTGGTTCTTATTATAGAAGGAAAGCTATATCTATCAAAGTACACATGTTCTCATTAGACTGTTTCACTGCCCGATGAGCTACCGGGAGAAATAATAAAAATAAGAAGCTATGACGCTGTTATCTCAGTGTGTCTGTTCCCTTTTTTTTAAATGGAGGGATGCATTTTTATTGTTGAGTCTGTCGCCTTGCTGTAAAGTGTGTATGTTCTTTTGTGTGTATTTAATTAATTTATAGATGATTCTGTGTATTTGAATCAATATTCAATTAAACTGAATTTAATCAGAGTTGGAGCATGTGGACACGAGGTGAATGAGGGAACTGGATTAGTGACTGGCCGTGATATAATTACATCCGTACACAACTATAAGTGTCAAGCTATGGAGCAGATAAACGCACGTGTCACATTAATCCTTTTTGGAATTTACCTCAAAATAACAAACAAGAGTATCTTTGCCAATACATTAAATCATTCTTTAGTTATAGTTAACAATGATAATGATAGTATATGGAATAAGTATAGTAATCGTTATCATTGAATTATAAAATATCAATTTCAGTTATTTTTATCCTCAAATATTTAAGATGTTTAACAATTTATTGCTTTTTGTATTTTTCATATATTATCTCTATATATTTTATATTATTTTGTTTTCATATTGGAAGCCTGTTCAGCACTTTGGTGAACTGTGATTGTTTTAAACGTCCTTTATAAATAAACCTTGACTTGTTTTTGTTTGAAACAAATGTGTTGTTTCCTGCAGTGCACAACAATCTTCAGCACCATATATATAATGGTAATGACTTTAAAATAGTGTTTAATTTTCTGTTACAGTGTCAGAGTGTAGGAGCTGAATTAACAAAAGCAGTTTGGAAAATCGTATTATTATATTCTAATCATCATAAACATCTGAGGAGAACTTTCTTTGCTCTTTTCTTTGCAGCACTTTAGACGATGAGGGCACCAACCTCCGGCAGCAGAAACTGGACAGACAGGTACGTCATTCGTTTTCTGTTCCTCTCGCATTAAGGATAACAGACAAAATCAATTATTATAAATTGTCCGTTTTGTTATTGACTTCAACTTTTGTTTGCTTCATCGTGGTCCCACACATGTAGAGCCAGGAAGTAAAGTAAAGACTCAAGTTCATTATATCCAAAAACAATACAATACAACAACAATGTACAGCAAATCAGTATGAACACATACTTTTAAGACAATATTTTAGATAATGAACAATGCTTTACAGTGCTTTCCCTCCTTTGCATACTGTAGTCATGTTTTGTTCCTCACTGTATCTGCTTTTAGTTATCAGCAGGAACTGGTACCTAGAAATTATAAAAGTGTTGCACCTCATAGCAAATAATAAATGATTAATAAAGTAAATTGAAAAAATGTAAAATGACCTAAATAAATATGGGTGAACACAGTCTTCAGGTTGAACATTTTCAGTTGTTCTCTCAGCGCAGTGAAAGGTCTGTTTCTGGTGTAGATGAATCATGTGAATGGAGTATTGAAGTCAACATACTTGATCAAATGCTCCTGCAGCCTTTTCCTAATTAGTCAATAATGCGACTCCAAGTCATCCGTCACATACAACTAAACTGTCACCCACACTTTAATGGATGAGGAATACTTTTTATAACCTAGTTACTCACTTGACCTATGGCTGCTGCGGAAAGCAATATCTTTAGGCATGTAAACTCTATAAAACAAGCTATAATTGATGGATTGCCTTATTAATTACAAGTAAGTCGATGAACGTTTGGATTAATGACTCGAGGCATGCTAATGTTATTGCCCCTTAATTCTTCTCTTCTCTCTCAATTGAAGACTCACACAGAGTTTAAATTACACCGTGATGCAAACACAGAACATCTTTTATTGGTTGTAACTCATTTGCACAGAGATGTAGAATAAATCCATGCACTGTGTTAATGCACCTACACTGTGTTTTGCTAGCAGCCACTGGCCTTCAACCTCCTGGTAAAGATGTGCGCTCTGGAGAACATACTCTGCTGCCTGACTTCTCCACTAATAGAAACCTTCAATATTTGATGAGCTCTGGTTTGAAGACATGCACAGTTAGACAGTTCCTCCAAATGAATAGCTATATCCGTCCTTGGGACAAAGTGGTTTGGACAGCACGTCCGCCGACGTCTTCAGATTGGCTTAACAGCGTTGTCTGGGACTGTGTTATTGCTGCTGCTTTAAAAACCCAAACTCGGCGAGAGACTGCACTGTGAAGAAAATATGTAAAGCCTCATAAGAGATTATCACAAGACGAGTGTTTTGTATTACGCATCATGTTCGACGAGTTACATCTTTCACAAGAAGCCTCTCACAGCTGCTACATATTTTATTACACATAATTGAGGTGATCTTAAACAATTAGCATCTACATTATTACATCATCATAAAGTGAGGTAATCATGTTTTCATTCCTTATAGCACTTTGTGGAGCACATTCCAGCACCCAGGCCACGACATCCCCCTAAATTAAATCAAGCTGCACCAAATTGCAAACACTCATAGATATGTCGTTTTTTCAATTAAGATCCATTTCAATATTCCCTGTGTCTTAAAACTACTTAAATGAATCCTGGATCTGCCCATTTGTCCTGAGCCAAACCAAAATGGGTTCTTACAATAACAAGAGGATGTAACTTCTTTGGCACTGTGTCTTCATTATGTGTCTGTTCCCCTCCGACAGCGAGCGCTCCTGGAACAAAAGCAGAAGAAGAAGAGGCAGGAGCCTCTGATGGTCCAGTCCAACGTGGACGGGAGGTCTCGCGCTCGCCGCACCAAACAGAGCGAGGAGCAGGCTCCGCTGGTGGAGTCCTACCTCAGCAGCAACAGCAGCACCATCTACCATGGTGAGAAACCCTGTGCTGCTCCGAGGAATCACAGACTGAGGGTTTATGGATTGAGCAAATAGCTGCTTGTTTGATCAGCCTGTTTGGAGGAGATGTTTGTTGTGTGCCCGAAGAGATAAGAAATTTTAATCTGAACTACAAGAACAACAGTTACCAAACAATGTGTAATAAAAAAAAACAACAACAATATTTCTCTTTTAATTAAGCCCGTGCAGAACCATTACAATATTCTGTACCAGCGGCAGAACAAGGATTTTTCTATATCGGGGCCAAAATATACACAGAGAGGCCAATTATATGTCCAACATCCGTGCACAATTCCCAATTCAGTAAGGTGCACATTTAGGTCATTCCTTGTTTACTGCTAGTTCTGCAGCTTTGATTCAAAGACTCACATCCTTGAATATATTTAGAAAATTGTACCTGCACATTATGTACACCAGAAAAAAACACAGAAATAAAATTTAGTAAGCAAGTAATTAGTAAGTGACAATTTTTTTTTTCTGTTTAAAAATAAAAAAGACAGGACAGGAGCACTTCAGCGGCCAATCAGAGTTCAGCTGTCCCGGGATCCGCCCCTGCTGTACAATCTATTGCAGTTAGGGTTATGTTGTTATGACTGGGATTGATGAGGTTGTCTTATCTGCTGACAGAGAAAACACAGATGAATTCCTCATCTCTGAGGGACACTTCCTGTTCTCCAGGCCCTGAGCTGTCACATTCCAGACACAGAGAAGATCAAATGTGTTAATGTTTTGAAGGAAAAGAAAAAACTAACATTTTAGCTCTGCAGGAAATGGTTTCTTAGTTATTTTTTAGTGAACCAATATTTATGCTGACATGTTGCTGACATATGTTACGCTCATGTACATTGCAATTCAAAATTATTTCAGTTTAAATTGATCTCAACCTTGTTTTCCATATTTCTTCCCTCTTTATGTCCGTCCTGTGTGTGCGCTGCTGGTCGTCTCCATCCCTGTGTTCAGTGCAAGAGGCTGAACAGGAGGAGGTGAAGGTGATGGCAGACCCGCAGCCGCCTCGCTCGGCCAAAAAAGGCAGGGCATCGGCCAGCTCCACTCCGCAGACAGGCAGCGACAAGAAGGAGAGAAAGGGAAAGCACAAAGGTCAGTGCGTGGGTATTAAGACAAGCGGCTTGTCAGACAAAGTGAGAGAATAGATGGAGCTGACATGAACGGACAGGCGCTAGAAGAGGAGACTGACAGGTTGAATTAGAGAGGAGGAGGTCAGAAAGGTAAAAAATCATGAAAACTCAAAGGACAGAAGATGTTTGAACTGTATCTAATTCAGTTCAATATTTATAGTCGAAACACGCCGAAAGCATTTTGTATTTATTGCCTGCAATATTAGGATAGTGAGAAGTTTTCAAACATATTGTTCTTGGTTTTTAATGCCTTCATGTTAAACCACAGATAAGCCGACTAAGTCATTGGAGGCGTCCACAGTGTGAAAGACAAGAGGCCAGATCTCTCTATAATCCAGCTGCTGCAACCGTCTGTTCAAGCCTTCCTTGCAGTCTGTAGATAACACATCTATTCAAGTCACATCTGGCAACAAACCCAGCTGCTGAGACTGGCCTCTTAGCCACCGCTGGGGTGTCCCGCCTGTCAGAGCTCAACTGTCTGTAATGATGAACGACAGTCTGAGTGCTGCCGGCCTGCTGACACACCACAAGTGCACAGATAAATCAGTCTGTAGATGGAAGAAGAAAAAACTTTCAACTATGTTTTACAAAGATATGATTTGTTACCTTTCAACATGTACTTTTTTTACACTTTCAACAATTGTATAGGGAGTAATTCATGGTTCTAGATGAAAACTAGCCTCAACAGAGTAAATACCTCCACTTGAGACCAACATTACCCAAATGAAACCACATTTATATTCACAAGATCCAGATTTTTATTTGTATCTGCACCAAAATGCACACATTCATAATTATCAGACCTCTAAATATGCCATTTTTCATCAAGATCCATGAATTGTTCTCTTAAATGTTGAAAAATGTCCCTATCCTAATTGAAAGGTGCTTTAACGACTGTCATTTGATCAATTTAGAGTGCACGCTCCTCTTTCTATTTCATTTGTTCCAGAATAAAATTTAGAAAGTAAATGGGATTCCTCTGGCGTAAAAGATTAACCAGGCCCATAGCATAAAACTCCCTGCTGATGGATCCGTCTGCCTGCCTGACTCTTTCACCCTCTCATTCTCTTAAGCAAGAAAACACTGTTTCAGGAGATTGATTTTACTAAGCTACAGTCACACAAAAAAAACCTCTAACTGCATTACAAATACAGAATAGATGAGTTTTACTCAAGGAATAATTCAAGCTGCTCCGTCTGGAATTAAATATCAAACACCAGACTGATTCAACTCTATTAATTCGAGATTGAAAAATAACAACCCAAATCTAAATGAAAAAGACCGACTGCCCTCTTCCAGCTTCCAACGGCTGTAGAATGTCAGTTTGCAGTATTTCTCTCCTCCACTATGTTTATTCTGTTTTTGCACAAATATAATTTATGTCTGGAGCAGCAGGGACATAATGTTCTATCCTCTTTATACATTAGAGGGTAATTAAATGGTAAAAGACAGGAAAAACAAGAACTTGAGACAAAAGATCAGAGCTCAGAACATGAGCACTATTTATTTGATTTGTTGTTCTCTCTTGATTAGGTTTGACCTAGCTGAGAGTTATTTTGAGGCATTGAGTGCATGTTAAGGTGAAGATACTGATCGTTCGACAGTTGTGCAGATTCTATTCTGACGCAGTGTGTTCTTGTGGCTCTGCAGCAAGCGATGGCCTGGCGTCCCAGATGGACGACGCTCAGGTCCAGATCCTGACAGTGGGCCACTCGGCTGCGGAGGACACAGACGGAGAGCCGGTCATGAGCTGCACTCAGTCGCAGAGTAAACAGGACCTGCGCGTCACGATGCTCAAGAAAGGTACCGTCCCTGTCTGTCAGTACGTCGCCGGCGCGGCACGGCAATGATTCTGTATTCCACGACACTCTGGTCCACTGTGGAGGTTGTGCTGGCAGGATGGTGTCTCGTGTTAGAACTTGAAACTACAAATAAAAAAACCATTTTAAAACCCAGTGTCTGAATGATGCCGAAATATTTGTCTGGAGACAGAATTTGTATCACTTAAGGAGTATTAGCGTCGCTGTAAACACAATATTACTACTACATTCTGTTTTATCCCTGCACTTCCTCAGCCAGTGGACAGAGGCGATGTGTTTTTGGTCTGTTGGTTCGTCCCATCGCACGATATCTCACAAACAGCCTGAGAGAATCTTCCCAAATGTAGTACAAACCTTTACTTAAACTCAAGGATGGTTTAATCTTATCTTATTGTCTAACCCAAGAATAATTTAAAATAGGGTAAAAAGGGTCGGTTAGAGTCATGTATCAACTGCTTGGCTTTGGCTAGTCAGAGGCCTTTTGAACATGATATCTCAAATATGCCTCAAGGGAATTTCTTCAAATGTTGACCAGGCATAGAACTACAGGGCTTAAGATTTAGATGGACAATTGTAAATCATATTTGTTGTGGATTCACTGACTGGTGTTGTGTGACTCTTTTATACAACCAGTATGCATCAAGTATTATATTTAGATTTTTAGTGCCCATGCTATTAACACAGCTTCTTTTGTCTCATTGTTAAAACCATTGAGGACATCATGTACCTTCAGTGTTTCACACAATCTATTCACTGCCAAGACTCACTCACCACTGGGAAACTGTATCACCGACATTTACCCAAAAGTCAGGATCCATTGGAAGTCAGATACGTAATGTCTTCATGCAAATGCTAACAAGTAAGAAATAGTACAAGTTTTCTGTGATACCACAGGAAAGAAAACAATCTCCGGGGGAAATCTGGTTTTACTTATCGTTTAATTGAAACATGGTAACCAGTTCCACACACAAACATGAGGCATAAGTTATTTAATTCAGAGTGTGAAGATGTTTTTGTTCTAAAAAAAACCAATGGGGATGAAGTGGGAATGAGTTCCTTTTAAAAGCTGCATTTTTTATTGCAACATGTGATGTAACCAGTTGCAGCAATAACAAATCCTTTCTCTCTTTCTCTCTCTCTCTCTCTTTTGCTCTGTGAAGGCATATCCAGCAGTATGAATTTCGATGAAGAGGAGGACGATGAAGATGAAATCAGCTCCAGTTCCTCGCAGCTCAACAGCAACACCAGACCAGGCTCTGCCACAAGCAGGAAGTCATGCAAGGTGAAACTTCACCTCCATTCTTTGCGTGACTTGTTTTTATCCTGCTCCTTTATATGTGAATAACAAGTGAGAAAACAGAGGTTCCACTTTGTCACTCAGCTGGACTCTCCAAAGCAAATTACCATTGTGATGCAAATAACACGCAGTTGTTTATCTACAGACTATTCTGGAAGTATTTTGGGGCTTTTGCTGTTCCTGGCCTGTCATTTATTAACCACGCAGATGACTAAAAGTAGTTTTGCCTGGTGTGTTATAGTGTGGGTGGTACAGTGTGCAGGTGGTGGAACACTAATCTCATACAGACACTGTTTTTACCTCTCACGGTTTGAAAAGGAAGAAAGAGGTCATTTGGTTTAAAGATTCAAACACGAAGCAAAGAGTTTTTCAGAAGCACTTTGCATGTTCTCAGGGAATAAGGCTGATTGAGAAATCGGAATTACATTGGAAAATTGTGTTAAGTATTGTATGTTGTATTTTGACACTGTCAGTATTGATACATTTTGAAGTCTGCCAAGGAGTTTTTATCAGCATTTGTTTGTCTGTCTGTTAATTAGCTGGATTATGCAAAGAAACTAGGAGGGAGAACCCCAAAGCTTGTTGTAATGATACGGTTTGAGTCAGTAAAGAAGCCAATGAAATTTGGATCCAGGATTTATTTAAAACTTTATTAAACATTGTGAGATAGGGTGTTGGTACTGATGCATTTTTATTGATCTAGCAAATCTACTCTATGAATATTTAATCTCTTAATCCTGGTTCAGCTTGGGTCTTTCTGTGAGGAGTTTGCCTGTTCTCTACGTGTCTGTGGGGGTTTTCCATAGCTTCCTACCACAGTCTAAACACGTGCAGATTGGAGACTCTAAATTGACTGGAGGTGTGAATGGTTGATTGTCTGTGTATGTTGGTCCTATGATACACTGGTGACCTGTCCAGGGTGTACCCGACCTCTCCCATCCTCTCTGCAGCTTGCCCAAGTACAAAATGTCGGCTGAAACACTACAGATAACAACCGTTTTCTTTGCTCCTCATTCCACTCCCATCAACTACATCTCTGGTCCTTATTTTAGACAGTGTGCGCTAATTCTCTCAGTCCCGGTGGACGATTTGATCCTCAGACTCATTACTCTCCTCTAATGAAAGTCAACTCTGATGCATCACTCGCCACGAGGGGTCTTGAGCTGTGTGGTGTATGTTCTCCTGCAGGAGGTGGCCTCAGCACCCACTCCTCCCGTCAGCGAGCCTGCCATCGATGTCGACGACCTTGAGGAGTTTTCTCTGCGACCTGCTCCCCAGGGGGTCCGAGTGAAGTGCAGAATCACCAGAGACAAGAAGGGCATGGACAGAGGCATGTATCCCACCTACTACCTGCATCTGGAGAGGGAGGACGGCAAGAAGGTGAGATGGGTCACTGAGCAGAAACAATGCTACTTTAAACATCCTAATTTACCTGAACACATGTACAGTATGAGGTATTAAACTCAGATATTCAAATATTATCTCACATATATATTTTAATGAAACAGAGACCTTAACCGCAGACATACAGTATCTGTTTTTTCATCTGCAGAACATTATTTTAAAGAGATTTTCTCGTTTAAAGCCAAGTGTGTCCAAATGCACTGATGTGGGTAACACTGAAGCTTGTTTGTTTCACCTGCGACTCCTTTTGATGTTTCTGTTGCTAAAAGGTTGTTTTGGGGTGGTTTTCCCTCTCTGTTTTCGAGGGTTAAGAACGGAGGATTTCACACCTTGTTAAGCCCAATGAGGCAAATTAGGATTTGTGATTATGGGCTATATAAATTAAATTTGATTGACTGATTGATTGATTCCTTGCTCGGCTCGTCACAGGTGTTTCTTTTAGCCGGCCGGAAGAGGAAAAAGAGTAAGACGTCAAATTACCTCATCTCCATCGACCCCACTGATCTGTCCAGAGGTGGAGAGAGCTTCATCGGTAAACTGAGGTAAGACCTCTCAGGCCTCGGCACATCGCTCTAGGGAGTATGTGCACTGAGAAACTGTATATAAATCTGAAGTGTTGAACATGAGTTCTTATCTGTCAGATCTACAATAACTATTGTATTTGTAGAAAACATTTTGCCCTCTGTACGATCAAAATTGCCACAATATCCGTCCAAAAATATATTTTTTAACGTGACGTCTATTCAGCCAATCATAATTGGCACACTGGGCAGCGATTCAGTGGCGGAGCTTGAACCATGTTTTTTTTTACCATGTGGCAGAATACACGTTTGTCTAAATGTTTTTACGAATGTTTTGTTTATTTAAAAACAATCTATTTTATACAATTTAAGTTACTGGTACGATACTTCGATTTTTCCAATCTTGCAACGCTGTTATTATATTATTATTAAAATCTAATATATTAGATATCTAATCTTCCGATTTCAATACATTTGCATTTGTAAATAACTAGAAAACATTGTAAATCTAGACCAATTCCCTCATTTATAAACTCTTATGAACCCTGTGAAAAATTGTGTCATCAACACTTTCCAGTAACGTTCACAAAACTGTGACTGCAGCTGCAGAGGAATGAGTCAAGAACAAATCAGCATCTATCTGCTAATTTGTAAACAGTCAACAAGCAGAACTTGAACAGGATTATATTAAAATTCACATAGGACACGATTTAGTAGACAAGCGCAATGTCTACCACTCCTTTTTTCAGGAATGAAAATGTTTTATTTTCATGATTGTATGAACCTTGTACTTTTATATCTCCCTCATAAATATATATTAGCTGTACATTTAATGTTTCGGATTGGCAGGAAGTGAGTGGCCACATAATCCTTGGAAACAGCCTCAGGGTTGTGTTAGTGGCTCCATGGAAACTCCTCAGAGTTTAATCAAATATGGCTGTGTGCAGCCTTTAATCTTCAGAGCCGGCCTGACAGTCGGTCGATTCGCTGCTCGAACCTTTGCAATCAGAATCCCACCTGAATGATGGAGATCTAAATTTAAATCAGCACTGACCTTTCCTCCAGTCATTCTCAACTTCTTGAGGGTCCTGGTCTAATACAGTTACGGCCTAAAAAGAGGTATTCAGTCAACTGTTTGTAAATAATGACATGTGACAATTCTTCATTCAAATTTCTGGAAACAAATTTTTAATTGCATCGATTTTACCCGTAGCTTTGCCTGACGCATGATGAAACCAGTTCGCCAGTTGGCTGTTTTTTCCCGACATTGTTTGTGTAGGTCTCTTAATGGATCAGGCTTATTCTGTGTAACGTGAATAAAACGTTCATACATTACCTCATCTGTGAACATGATGTGCGCCTGAATCGTGTTAGGGAAATTTTCTTTTGTAATGGTGGTGAATTCCAATGATCCTACGCTGCTTCAGGTCATCAAACTAGGTATTTTGTTATTGTTTTGACTGAGAGACCCCTTGTGGCCAAAGTTACATAATGTATGTTTAAAGCTGCACCTTGAAAAACAACTCTCTGACATTACTATTTATTTGTAGTTGTAACGTAGCAGTTAATACTATAACATTATAATGCTTTTTGTGTTCATGTGTCTTTCACCTAAGACACACACATTTTAAGTGTTATGCTTTCTCTGCAGGTCTAACCTCATGGGAACCAAGTTTACCGTGTACGACAGCGGTCTGAACCCGATGAAGAGCACCACCAGCCTGGAAGCGAGTAATCTGCGTCAAGAACTCGCAGCCATTTGCTATGTGAGTTGGTCAAAGCACTTCTCAAGTTGGACAGATTGTGCTGAAGACACACGTTATCTAAGACAAATATAATACTGTATATTATATGATACGTGATATTACATTAATCCACCTCTCACAAAAAATAATAAACTATAAATATATATATTTTTAAACTATTCAATCAAATCTATAACATTTTGCTGTATCATTCACTAGATTAACCTAATTACTTTTCTTTCCAAAACTACCTTACGAATCAGGATTGGACCATAACTCACACATTTAATACATATAGTCTTTACTATAAATATGATATGAATCTGGATATAGATGCAGATGCTTCTTATCATTTTAGTTAAGTTTCTTTTTCTCTTCTTCCTATTTGAATTCAAAAATATAAAGATATAGATCTACAGCTATAAAGAGAAAGAGAAGTTGTCCTACTACAGTTTTTAATGTATGTTTGTATTTTTGTCAAGTGAACTGTTGAATAAGGCCTCACCAATAATCAATGGAAATGTGTCATTTATTTCATGTGATGCATTTTCAGATGTGACACTAATGATATTTAATATAATAGTAAAATATAGAGTATGTTTTAACATTTGTCGAACACTCTCACAGTTTATGATTTCTTCGATCTAGGAAACCAATGTCTTAGGATTCAAAGGACCTCGCAAAATGAGCGTCATAATTCCTGGAATGAACATGGACCATGAGAGAGTTTCTATTCGCCCACGAAATGTACGTGATTCCTAATTCCCACCCACTCAACCTCTTCTAATAGGTTAGTAATTGATCGGATATGTATGACGTCCGCGTTTCAAGTTGTTCTCTTTGTCGTCGTCCCAGGACCACGAGTCCCTGCTGGCCAGGTGGCAGAACAAGAACACAGAGAGCGTGATCGAACTCCACAACAAGACGCCCGTGTGGAACGACGACACACAATCCTACGTGCTCAACTTCCATGGCAGAGTCACTCAGGCCTCCGTCAAGAATTTCCAAATCATTCACGACAATGACCGTGAGTTCCAGACCTACAGTATATTCACTGATTTAATGTGCAATCCGGTACAAAGGTTCATACTTTCATTATTACTGTAGATCGGAGGGGGAAGTAGAAACTAAAAAGTATTATTAATTTTTTTAGACAAAAGATGATAAATGATGAGTGTGATACTGTTATATGAATGAAAAGATGACTGTATAATCCTATTAATAAATTTAATCAAAATTAGCTAATTATAAACTTTTCCTCCATATTTTCACTGTATTAACGCCTATGATTGTTTAATGATTCCGCCTGTCTTTATTTAATATTGAATACATTTGTTCTTCATGATGAAAGGGGGGGGAAACATTTTTTTAAAGGGGCATAATGAGACATTTGTGTCCTTGTTCTCCTCTGCAGCTGACTATATTGTGATGCAGTTTGGCCGTGTGGCAGAAGACGTCTTCACCATGGACTATAACTACCCCATGTGTGCCCTGCAAGCCTTTGCCATCGCCCTCTCCAGCTTCGACAGCAAGTTGGCCTGTGAATAGATCCCACCCCGACGTCCGGAGGAGAACTGCTCCATCTGTGCTCTAAACAAGGGCTGTTAATGTATCCCTGGGCTGGGAGCGGATCCCTGAGATCTTCAGACCACCCCAGTGCGTTGGAAGTCCTGCATTCCCCAAAATGCTCCACAGGACTCAAGTTGCGTATGTCTGTGTGTGTGTGTGTGTCTGTGTGTGTGTGTGTGTGTGTATGTGCGTGTGCGTTGGGGTGTTGGAGGGTTGGGGAGTTGGTACGGGGGGAGACAGAATGGTCTCGGCCAGTGGAAGAAGACAAGCACAAAGAGAATTCCACTTGCAAAATCAAATCCAGTTGTTTTGATAACTATAGTCATTTTGTACTGTAACGGCAGTATAGGAAAAAAAAACACTGTTCTTCATGTAGTAGTGAGAGAAATCTAACATTTCGTCATCTGTAAATTATCACTAACAGCTTCACATCTGTACGTTTTAAAAGTTGACTGGGTTTTACGTTGTTTGCCACACGGGGAAAAAAAAAACACTTCCTCAAGCATGAATACTGATCACATAGTTACTCAGTTACAAAAAGAACATGCATGTCACGATATTTATTTTGTTATTTATGTATTTATTTACATGTTCATTTTAAGTTGTGTTGTCATTTGCATCTGCAGTATTGGCTCCACGGAGCTGCAAGCACATAAATTAGCATCTCGCGAAGTAATATCTCTTGTATCCACACATAACAATTGGCGACTTTGGACATGAACAGGGCAAAGGGCAGACTAAGCTGAGCAGCATATAGGAGATTGTGCCAGTGTCATGTATGTGATTGTATAGGACGACGGTGCACTTTACTTTGAGGTCTGTTGTGGATGAGATATAACTGTACATACATTATTGTGCCTTTGAAGACTAAGTTCAGTGTTACGCTGCAGCCGTGAACTCAGCTGAGCTCGATCTGGTCTCTGCGATTCCTGCTTCTCCGAAACATGCATTGGAAAATATTTCTCTGTAGCTACTTTAAATCAAGACTCCTATTGCGAAAAATCCATTCAGACTGATTAAAAATCGAGGGGTTGAAAAACCCTCCAGAAGATGATGATCCTCAGTGCAAGCACATTTGTAATTGACCGTGAATCTTTAAATTATATTTTCCGCCCTCAGCACAGATTTAAGAAGTGATAAATCATTTTCATTGTGCACACACACATCTCAGTTGTTATTTGTTTTATTTGCTCCCCTGTAGTGGAGCGTGGTACATTCCTGGCGGTAAGTTCTTATCACACGTTTATCGCTGTTCACATTTTTACTTCAGATATTATTCCTGTTTGCTCCTCACGGGGGCAGTATACTTTCTCAAATATATGATGGTATTTTGTATTCTATGACCGTTGGGGGGGGGGAAAAAGAAGATGATGAATGAAGGCAACGAACAATCTCTGATACCGCTCTTGTTACTGTGGTTTATGAGGAAATCTTTATCAAATGTGCTATTCTTGTACTCGGCTGTGTTCTAACTATTTTAAATTTCTATTTTAAAATCGTTAATACTCTTGCTGTAAAGTCTGCTTTTCATACATGTGTCCAGGAGCCAAACGTTCGCTCACTTTCTGTTTTTAGTGCTTTCGTTGTAATGTACAGTGAACGGTGTACAATCTACTGTGGTGGTATAGACACAGTTATTTGATCATGGCAAAAAAAATTAAACTTGAGTAAGTCAAAACATGTGTTCTGTTTTTTCCAAGAGAAACTAAAAGAAAGGAAGTAGTAATCAGGGGGGGTTCATAACCTATACTGCAGCCAGCCACAAGGGGGCGATCGAGAAACTAAAGCCTCAATTTTCTTCTCTGATTTCTGCTGTTCATTTTTGTCCAATCAGAGAGAGGCCTCTGACCATAGGGTTAATGAAGTCACAAGCAGAAGAGGTGACATTTTATTTAAAAAAAACATCATTCAGCAGTTAAAAAACATAGCTCATGATGAATTAAAGCTCTCCATCCACCCTTCCATCATCTATATAACTATATATAAGCTATATATAGTTTTCCTTCGAGGGCTGCCCCCCTGCAGAGCCAATCAAAGCTGATCCTGGTTCTCAGGGTGTCTCACATGTTGAAACAAACAACTACTCATACCCACATTCAATTTAGAGTCGCCAGTCAACCTGACCTGCGTCTCTGTGGCCTCCAGGTGCTCCAGTTTCCTGCCAGCTGTCACCCTTACTTAAAATTATAAACGACCTTATTGTCTTGCAATATGATCTGGTTGTTTTGCACAAACTACCATTGGCTGGAGAAGAGGTCTCATCGGTCAAATAAGTCAAAAGTCCTCTCTAGCGGGTGCAGGGTTTTTAAAACAGGATCACTATCTGTACTTGACTTTGGAGTAACAATGTTCAAAATCAATTTTGGAAGGAAAAGGACGTATAATGAGCTGTGTGCAACTGGTATTGTTGTATTCTCTTTTAATTTTGTGCTTTTTCTGGTTAACTGATACACAGCCATGGGTTCGATTCCGTCCTCGCCCTTTGCCGTGAGTCTTCCATACTCTGTCCTCATTTCTCAGTTCTGCTGTCATGCTAACAAAATAAATAAATAAAATATCTTTAAAATAAAATGCAGAAAGAAGAAGATACATCTTTATATGAAACAAGTCAAACTGCTGCTTTGCCCTGAGTGGTGGATACTTTATTAAAACCATACTGGAATCAGAACAGAATGTATATTTATAATAACTTACATGTTAAAATCTTAAGAACCTTTATGTGAATGCTGAGAGATGAGATTGTTCTTGAGCTTGTGTTCTACGTTTACACACAAAGGATAAGAAACACGGAACAATATGAGGAACACTGATGTTTAAAATCCAGCTTTAGGGCTGAAGGTCGCTTCCTCTACGTCTCTCTCCTGTTCCTCATCCTCAGCCCGCTCACTTCTTTGGGCACGTCTGCCTGTGTTTGACCTTCATCATCCTCGGACATTAACAAATACTCCTCTTTATCCTCCTCTGCTTCTTCCTCCGGGTTCGGGCAACCTTCACAGCTGAACAGCAGACTCTCTGCCTCCATCACTGGATCATCTTCATCGGCCTCCTCCTCTTCTACCTCTGTCCCCTCCTCCTCTTCCTCCTCTTCCTCCTCTTCCTCCTCTTCCTCCTCTTCCTCCTCTTCCTCCTCTTCCTCCTCTTCCTCCTCTCCCTCTTGAGGGTAGCGGAACACATCCTGTTGGTCACTGAAGGTTATTTGCTTCTTCCCTCCATTCTGACACTGCAGCTCTTTGCTCACCTCCAAACCGAGTCTCTCCTGCTTCTTCTCTGCAGCAGGCCTCGATAAATGAGGACTGAGCAGCAGCCTTTTCTCCTCCTCCTCCTCCTCTTCATCCTCCACTTCTTCGACCACCTCTACGTCCTCCACTGCTTCTTCCACTTCTTCATCTTCATTCTCCTCCTCCTCCTCCTCCTCCTCCTCCTCCTCCTCCTCCTCCTCCTCCTCCTCCTCCTCCTCCTCCTCCTCCTCCTCCTCCTCCTCCTCCTCTTCCTCTCCCTCCACCTCCTCTTGCTCTTCATCCTCCTCGTGCACTATGGACAGCTTCCTTGCCATCATCTCCTCCTCCTCCTGCTCCATCCTCTCAGCCAGGGCCTCGGCAGTGGGCTGGTAGCGGGGCAACTCAACCGTCACGGTGTCAAATCCACGTCTGACACTGGGATTGTCATCGTATTCTGGGTAGGTCTCGTCTGGGTAGCCTGCATCGGTGCACAAATACAGACATCAATTGAAATGCAGTATGAATTCTTAACTAAAATGTGTTTGATTGCTTTGAGGCCAGGATCTGATCTAGATTGGAAACATTATGTAAGGAGCTTGAGGATTCAGATTTCGGCGTGCACCTTCCCAGTCTGCACTGTAGGGGACCTCCTCCGCCTCCATCTCCGGGGTGGCTCCCTCCAGGTCTTGCATCCGAAGGGAGATCTGTCGAAGTTGCCTGAGTAATTTCTCCTCCTTCTTTGATGTTGTAGTTTTACTCTTTCTCCTTTTGCCACTAGAGGGCAGCAGAGATACGGAAGTCAGGTCATGAAGTTGATCTTATAGCCTACATCAGTTCACTTCATTTAAAAATCATGCTATAATAAGACCAAAGGATTAAAAAAAAAAATTAAAGCAGCAGCATCTGTTCAGTGAAAATATGTCAGTGGCCATTTCTTTCATTTGAAGCTCTCTCATTTCCAAGCCAGGTCTGCACTCACTAAGCCCCATGTGAAGCAGTTTCTCTGGTTCTTGTGACCTATGGGCAAACAGAAGTATTGCCTATAGAAGGGAAGAAAACAAATCCTTTACCTCCCAGAGGCCGAGCTCTTTCGTGAGACAATCCTCTCCATCATCCTCTCGGCATGCAGCAGTTTCTCCTGAAGATGGGCCAGCTCGTTATTTGTTGCTTCAAGATCTACATGCGAAAATAATGCTTTATAATTTCAAAATATAATGTGCAGATTAGTGTATCTGGAAACGATATGGAGGTGTGGAAATTAATATGTACACATGGGTTAAGGGGTGTAGGCAAAAGTGTCACATAGTGATTTTCTTCCTTTGGCCTCTGAATGTTGTGGAGGAGCTGGACCTAATCCCAGCTAAATTTGGGCAAGAGGCGACTCCCTTCGTATCAAAGGGTCAAAACATTCAACTTGAACCCAATCTGCATCCGGACAAAACCCGGCAGACACAGGGGGAACATTCAAACTCCACAGGAAGCTCCTGGACACGCTGCGATTCGAGCTTAGATCCTTCTCTCTGTAAGAATGACAGTGCTAAACACTGGAACTGATTGTCACTACAATTATTTGTTCAGGAAAAAAATCATAATGATGACATATTTCCCATACAAGGGTTAAATGATTTTGTTGCTCTTCATATGTACAGATAAATTGATGGCTTTGGCACAGGAAATCGAAAGCAGAAGGTCTATGGTTTGATCCCTGTCATGTCAAAGTGTCTTTGAGCAAGATACTGAACCTTACATTTTCCCTGATGTAGTGACTGTGTGAGTGATGTATGATAGAGAAAGAACTGCACAGAAACACGGCGACCATTCATGTAAAATTGCTCATGCTACTTACTCATTGGGTTTTCCAAGTGTGTCTCGGTAACAGTTGTGTTGTTTCCTGATTCTTTCGTCTTATTCTTACAAGTCAGCTGCAAACATGAAAATTATTAAGATTGGAATAACAATCATTGATCATTTAAAAAAATCCATTCTGTTAACAAAACTGCTCCAAATCGCAGAAACAAGATACAGCTGTCACAAAGATAACGCTGGTATTTCTCTCTACATGACAACACAGAGTACAGGATGATGCATCTTTCAGTTTGTGTAAAGGTGTATGATAACACTTTATATCCACGTACTGGCCTCTAAACAAATTTCACTCTATTATTTTATATTTACACTCCCACCAAGCAGTTCCCTCATAGTCATCACCTTGTAGATTATATTGATGATGTAGAGAAGGATTCCAAAGCCGTATATTGGAATCACTTGAGCCATCAGGTTGTATTTTTTGCCTTGACCTATGACCTTTACTTTGGCCATGGCCTCTGCAATGTGTGTCATGGAGTACGAGGGGTCAGACCCCCACAGCTCGGGGTCGTCTGGTAGAGACAGCCGATGCATCAGAGGAGGGTAAAATCCAGGCCCAACTGGAAGAGACAAAAATCAACCAGTCATGATCAATAGTTTCACATTGACTTCTTAATCAATCAGTGGTTTCTCTTTTTGGGAATCCAAAATGTAAATAGTGGGAGTGTATACAGTGATAACCTATATCCTTGATTCTTAAGGAATTTAATAGTTTGTCTTGCCAGCACAGCAAGTTTCCCAAAATCAATATGGGAAATGTGTTTGATTTGTTTTTATCACAGAGAAAAATGGCAAAAGAAAAGTGAGATCTGATTAAATTCTGAATTCTTGTACAATAATAATAACTGTTTCTCTAATTCTACATATATATATATATATATATATATATATATATATATATATATATATATATATATATATATATATATATATATATATATATATATACATTTTCTGCATTACACTTTTTAAAACATGGTAGTCAGTGGTGGAAAGTACAACTTGGATTTGCGAAACGGGTACTTTCACTTTGGATACTTTAGGTACATTTAGCTGATGATACTTTTTACTTGAATATAAGTAGGATGTATAATGCTTAAATCATAATGATGAATCGTGAATGCTGCAGTTCTTCATGTTAAATATTGAAATGTTCAATGAAATGAGGCTGCAGCTGTTTAATTTAAGATAAACTAGATAAATCAAGCAAACAGACGGTAACAGCGTTTAGAAAACATTGATCAATTGAACAATAACATCAACTTTGAAACCAGTCAATACTCAGCTCAGGGCACATTAAACTCACATTTAACTCACTGAATGAAGAAAACAATGTCATTCAGAAAACTTTTATCCAACAATGACAAGTGGACAACGAGGCAGAGACAGCTCATCTGTGGAGCGAGAGGTGAGTTCAAAGCTTTTTACGAAACACAACAAACATGGCTGACCACATCTGTTTGGGCTCTGTAGAAATATAGTGATGGCTAATGTTTGATCAGCTGTTTCTTTTATTTGTTTGTTTTCTTCATCGCAAACAAAAACAATGAGCTGATTAAAGTCTGAATTTCTGTAAGAAAATTGTGGCACTTTTTTGTACTTTACCATAATCTGATAATTTTTAAACTGAGGCAAATCAAAATTGGCAGAATAGATTTGTTGTTTTTAGGGTTTTATAAAGATGTACTGGTGTGTATATATTGTTAGCTCAGCAATACTATGAGCAAATGTTGTTTCAACATGAATCAGTACCATTCTCCTGCTGTCCTCACTGTTTCCTCCACTGAATGAAATGAAAAGTGTTGGGAAAATGAATGTGTGAACTTTCAGCTCTTTCCTCATGTTTAATCCTGGGAATGGAATTTGAGTTGTTTTGTCCACAACTACAAACTGTGCTTGAATAACTGAAATTCAATTGTTAATGTAATGTTTTTGTTTGAGCCTATTTAAAACCTCAAAGAAGAAGTGAAACCTTATCCATAGAAAGCTCTAAAGACAAATGTAAAATCTTATGTTAAGCACACACTTATATACAATATATTCAAATTATGTTTTCATCATTTAGATTAAGTATTTTCTTATATATCAATAATAATTTGTTGATTATTTCTCTATCTGATTAGTATAAACAAATTCATTTTCAATGTCTACTATCTTCACTTCAGACTTATCAATGAAAAAAGTTTTGTCAATGTCAGTCCATTGTGGATTTGATCAAAAATAACAATGAGCCACAACTCTAGTGTAATATTAATTTTCAAGTGTTAAATCCATAGAGAACCAGTATGTAGTTTGGATGTCTATCAAAAATATAAATAAATAGGCCCCAAGATATTTGAACATGTGCATGTATAAATGTTAAAAAAATACACAACTTTATTTCTATATTCTCCTTATCCATTGTGTAACATCATGATGAACATGTGTGGGGCCTGGGCCTAACGCACAGCACAGAGAGTAACAGCTGGAGACATCAACAACAACATCAGGAACAAAAAAAGGAGACGGAGCAGGATGGAGATGGCTGAGATGGATGATGATCTGATAAACCGCCTTACCCTCCGGCTGCTCCATCTCCTTCCTCCCTCTGGGTAAAAGCATTCTGGGCAGGAAAAGAGAAACACAGAGAACGGAGCATGATATGAGAGTAACCTTCTGGCAAGTTGTTATAGACATGTTGTCTCAGAGAGTGATTTCATTTGAACGGTAAAGCTAGTGTCCACAGATGTCATCTCTCATCTGGTGACGTTCCTGCCCAGATTAGACCAGATTAGAGCTGCTGCGTTCAAGTGCTGTTTGAAATATTAACTACAAATCCCCAGCGAGAACTAACGGCCACATATAGTATCATTATTCCCTAAAAGTGAGTGGATTGGGGTTTATTTTTTACACAACAATCAGACTCCCTGATGCATCTTCTTTACAAATGCCATTTCAGAAAAGGTTGAACATCATCTTTCAATTTAGTTAGAAACAAAAATTAAATCCAGAGGCTTTAATTTTAGAGAAAATGAAAATTGTTCAAATTTGTTCACATAGGCAGATCTAGCAAAAATAATTGGTGTTAACACCCAGTAGGTATCAGTATATCAAAGTGTTTATCACTCAAATATGATTGACCTGTTTTAAATGTGTTTTTTTTCATGATCTCTGCGATTTAAGGTCGATGCAGTGAAAATCTGAAGCTGGAGAATGAGCCGTGGATGCTCTGGCTGAGACTGTGGTGTAAGGTACAGCAGCTCCCTGTGTTACTCTGTGTTATGTCACGATGATTGAATGAGACGTGTTTGTCAGGATAATCGGGGCTTTGCTGATTGACATGTGAGGAGCTGTGGAACCTCAGTGTGCATCATCATGACAGCTCCCAGTCAGTTAATTATAATAGGACTGATAGAAGTAACAGACAGATGATTTGACTGCATCACGTTGTGATTGGTTCAAGGAGAATAAATGACAAAAGCAACAAATGTGGTAGTGATTCTCCGATATACCTGCTCATGTGATATGAATAAGCTATATGTTTTTCATTTTCCATGTCCCCAAATAGAGAGAAATTATTTCTTCAACAGATCAAACCCAGGATCCATTAAATATTCTCCATCAAAGCCTTTTAATACACTACCTGCATGTCTAACTTTAATATTTACGATGAGCACTTGAATACAACACGCGACCTATTGACTCACAGAGTCTGTGGGATCTCTGGTGTGTGTTTCATACCCACCAGCAGCAGGGGGCAGTACAGGCTCAGTCACAGAGGAGTGGCACTCAGAAGACAGGAAAAGATCTGTTCAGTCCAATGGTCAGGATTCATATGGCGCAAAATAGACTTGTCTCATAATTTCAGAATCCAGTAATGAAAGAGAGTTTCTTGTTTGTTTGTTTCCCTCATTATTTTCTCACTATATAGAGATTATCACTCTGCGCTGCCAGTGTTGTCCTTAATATTAGGGACTTCATATTTGTATTATGAGTTATAATAAACTAGTTTTTAATGTTATATTCTCCATTGAGGAAAACAGAAAAATGTAAATGATTTATACAAATTAACAACAAATCACTGACCACAAACATTGAATCAGAACATTAAAGCCTCATGTTACACACCTGAAGAAGAATACACATTTATGATGGAGAGGTTGTTACTTTCTAATTATGTATTGTGATATATATCTTACTTCCTCTTGTGATATTATTGTCTGATACTGTTTACTTTGATGGTTGTGTGTGAGTCTCACGCTGAGATCAGTCTTTGATGTAAGAACAGATAGAAACTCAATGAGCTGCAGTGAGTCATGAGATGTTTATTTCCAACCGTTTTTCACATTAATTTGAAGGTAGGTTAACTCTCCAGTTTAGCTCATTAGCTCAAACCAACACCCACAAAGGTCACGTATAGGTGGGACATTGGGGACTTATTAGCAAAGACCATACGTGGGACGGGAACTAGCACATGTATCTTTCACAGAATTGTCAGGAGACTCGAGTTGTTTTTTTTTAAAAGGGGGATCAATGTGTCAAAGCCTACATGGGTCAGATGAGTAATTGATGCTATACATGTGATCACAGGTTGTTTAGATGTCATGGTTGTTGTCGTTAACAGAGAATATCCTTCAACTCCAATGTCCATCTGTGTGCATTTGCATAGATAGCCACTCCCTGTGATATCTGTCATTGTGCATTCACATGTGTTACTTTAAAAATAGTTTGCGGTTAGGAAAGGCATGCAAATGTTGTGAAGAGGTCTGTACAGTTTCCCAGGACTCATATTTACGTCCAACTCTGGTCTGTCTGTATATTTCATCTTTAGGGCGGCCTTTTATTGTGTAGACATACCATCAGTGTTCTGTATCATGCTAATAATATGCTGCTTCACCCATTATGCAATTCTGAAAACCCACCGGGATTTTTCTGTCATCATAACCATCTCTGAAACACCCAGAAGTGAACGATTAAATATTTTCTGCAGCTAGTTTGTGAATTCCTCACATCTTTACGTCTCGCCTGACTCGCACATGTAATCAAATCCTGCACAAACCTATTTTTTTTTTTACAGTAGCCCCCATACAGACAAACATTCCCGCACCTTTGCCTGAACGCAGAACCTTTTATCATATTTCGTACCATAAAGCTTTGCACTCTAAAATTGGCACCAAAAAAAAAAAAAAAAATCCATTATTGCCACTTGCGTGTTCAGATGCATCAGCTTAACATTTATTTGGTACGAAGGGAACACTCATATTCTAGCATCCCTTCACGAGCTACCTTTGGAATTGATTTTAAGCTCTTAGTGCATTAGAGAGTCCATATAGCCAGCACACCTCTCGAGGAAGTGCTTTAGAAAGGGTGAGTTGCCCTATGTTGGATGTATTTGTGGCAGCATTTGCAGCCGACCACAAAGCCCATGAACACACAGTGAGGAGCCATGTGCTAATTAAATGGTTATTAAGTGCTGCTTCGGCGGCTGAGGCCTGCTGTCTAGTGCTCAGTGTCCCTGTGGAATTGTTACCTCTGAACCTCTGGAGTGGGCTGCCCTGGATAACCTGTCTGAATAGGACTTCTGTGCAGTCATATCTAACGACTTTTGTTTTACCAGTAGTTGGCCTGTCGCTTCGGTCTGTGCTGCGAGGTCAGAGAGGGGCTAACTCCACCACCTCTGACGATTTTTATTTTAAAATGTTGTGGGTTGTAAAATCCGGTTGGCCGGTCCTCTACTGCTAAATATAATTTTCACTCGTGAACTTGGGCTGGGATTTGTGGTTGAATTGTGAGGCTCAGTTTTACACTATACTTTCCTCACAGCCTTTGGTCTGTACCCATATAAAACAGTATTACTCTGAGCTGCAGCCCTCTAATGTACCCAACTGCTCTGTTCTCCTCAACTCTACAAGTCAAGTGCAGCTCTTATGTGGGTCAACCCACTATAACTGAGTGGGTGGTGGGCACAACAAGTTAATTCATTACAGATCAAATCCATCGGTGTGTTTACTATATTCCAGCATTTGTACTATTCTAGTGAGCAGCTCAAACAACAACACTTCATACACTCGCTGTGATTGACTGTGCAAAGCAACAATCCAACAGGGTCTAAACATCTTTAAAGAGTATTGTTTTCTCATAGAGGATAACAAACTGCTCATAAAAACCTTTTGATGTGGGATGTGTTGGTGTGATGAGTCGGTCACTTCAGGATTACTGGGTTTCTTGAATGTAAGAGCGACAGAAGAAAAAATGGGTTTCTCACAATAAGTGAGGATACTCTACTAAAATATAAGTACTAGATATTATAAGGTACTATATTATAAGGTACATAATACTAGTTCTACTAATAATAACAAACTTTATTTATACAGGTCAAAGTTAGACATTGCTTTAAAACAAGATAAAATATGGCAGGCAACTAAAACCAGTCAATAAATATCAAAAAAGACCAACAGTAATTTATGATCGACAGAAAAGGAAACAGATGGGACATATTCAAAGAACAACGGTGAACAGGAACTGATAAAAAGGTTTCGTAAAAACCTGAATCCTGTAACACGGAATCTGCAAGCTTCAAATCATCAGGCACCACCGAGGCCTTCCCAGCAGTGAACTGTAGGACAGCACATGGACAAGTCCCATTAGATCCCTCTTAATATGGAAAATCTCATTCTTGTGGACACCATGGTGATGAAGGCTAAGTGAAGAATCTCAAGGCAAACAAGTCGTCATTCCAATGATACTTTGAATGAAATACCTTTTTTTCATCTTTTACCTCCGCCAAGGTGGGTGTGTTTTTACCCCTGTTCATTTGTTTGTTGATTTCTAAGAAAGATAACTCTAAAAGTGCTGAACAAATTTCAATGAAACTTGCTGGATGGGTTTGATATGGGTCAGGGAAGAATCCACACCATTTTTGTGCAGATCTGGATCTGCACAACATTGTGAGATTTCATTCTTCCAATCAAAAACTATCCGAATATTTAAGTCTTTGCTTGGGACACTGCCTTGTGACTTAAATAAAAAGAAAAACTACATCCACAATGCAGCTGAATATTCTGTCATAGCTGGCATGGATGAATATTATTGGCCATGCCATACTCCCGCTATAAGCTTTTAATCCTGGGAAACAAATATGCATTTGTGTACCTTCTCTGGATGAATGGATTATAGATTATCACTGCCAGGCAGCATATGATGCCAACACAGATTATGGCTGCTGTATGTCGAATAAAGCTGATACCGCTATTTGGGAAATTCTGGCACCATGAACTGTTTCAAAGTAATATGGATATGCTGAAGTGTTTGACACATAGAGGGTATTAGACATTTCGGTGTAAGGATTCTTTTCACAATAGGCTGCTATTTTAAAGACAGTTGAGTTTTGAAACGGCCACTTTCCGCCGTTTTCTCCCTGTTTCTGTTTTCTATTCCTATTATTCCAGTCAACTCAACTGTGAACTGGCTCAAAATGTATTTCCATATTCCCCCATAATTGCAGCATTGTTGAAATAAGACTTTCATCGTTCTCATGGAAACCCCTGAGTACACATCAAGCTGTGCAATTACTCAAAAAATAAAACCCGCTAATGTCAGAGTGGTGAAAATATCAGAGTGCACTCCCCATTCCCCAAATCCAGCTGGGAAGTATTACATTTTAAATCTGACCACGTGCATATTCACAACCACGAGCTCTTTTAAGAAATGACATTCAGACTGATGGCCCATTTTGACTGGTGCTTTTGATGCTTTGTCTTCTTTTTATTGAAGCCGTAGTGCAGGTACACGTCCCGTTCCCTCTGCACCATACTGCTAATACCTGCACTTGTCTTTTATCTGTTTACTGTGCCTCGCTCTTATCAAGCCTTTAATTACTTAATTATTCTTCAATTAAAACACAATGGACTCTGCTGCTGCAAAAGTCAACTCTTTCTGCTCCTTCACAGCCATATAAAAGGCAGGGGAGAGATAGGCTGTTGCAGTTGGCCTTCTATTATGTACTTGGAATAAATGAGATTCTGTTATTCTTTGGATGAAAGTCTGGCCTCTCTGATTATTATGCTAACAGCAAAATATAACATTGACTTTCATAAAAATGTTCATGCTCCTCGAGTCGAGTGAGGAATAGATTCACATACATGGCAATCAAAGCACCTTCCCCAAACAAAATTACTTTTTAGAAATAGAAATCGTTTTCTTTCTCTATTCATGCAAGTGATTTGTTGCGCAATGTCACCTTACTCAATAGCGGCGGACCAGGTTTACGTCAGGTTTCTTTTTTTTTTTCTCCACTCCTCCCCATGCCTCTAAATCAGTCAATTTATTTCCAAATTGCATGTCGAGTGTAGGAGCAAGGGCTTATGGCAGTATATTAAATCAATGCACTGCTACAGTATATGTTTTGAGAAGGTTTAATTTTTTTCCTCTTTTTGCTGATATTGATGGGGGTGCAGCCGGCTTCGAGTGTCATGAAGGACACACTGTCACAAATTGCAATCCTATATTCATGGAAGACAGACAGTTGTGAAAAGTGAATGAGGTGGATTAATGGAGTTGAAACAGGCTTTATAATATAGGCCAGACCTTGACAGTGTTTTAGTTGTACGGCTGCCAGTCTGCACACTTTAGTTTATTAGTGTCAGAAGGACGGACACTATCACCAGGGATGCTATTTAAATTTGTGTTGCCTATCACGAACAAAAAGCCCCACAGTTTGTGCTGTAGAGAGCGTGAATACGATCTCTTCCTCACGTATGAACAGTTTTTTGTGTCTCTACAGATGGAGCTACGATATTATTTTCGAGAGTATGCAGTGTGCTGAAGGCCACTTTAGCAGAAAAAGTAGCAGGTATCCATGTATCCACTTTTCGGCTGTGGCAAACTTCTCCAGTAGATGGCACTAGATCCTACACTCTGGTCCTTTAACTTCAGCATTATACATGTTTAACAGCAAATGCCTAAAAGGTAATGTTTTATTTATTTATTTCTATTAAAAAAGCAAGTATGAATTCTTTCTGAATTTGCTAATCAATTGGCCAAAGTATTTGTTATCCCTGTTTGAATAATTTATAATAATGGCTAGTTTCTGTTGTGATCATTCGGACGACACGTCGTACAAATAAGATATAAGCTGTACTAAAACCTCTTTTCAAGTTATCTGGTTGTATTTAACTAAGTGGGTGCACGCATATATTTATTTACATTAATTTTTTTAGCAATTTGGTATTTTTTGCACATCAGCATCTCTGCTCTGTCGGTAGGCTGCAACGTTTCCAGGAAGTTTAGTGTTGGGAGTTTTCTGCTGAAGCAAACAAAGTTCATTGTGCTGCATGATGTGTGTGCTTAATTTTAAGTATTAAACAGAGGCATGTGTCCCCTGTGTGTCTGAGGCACCTTGAATGCCCTTAACCAGCACTAATAGAAGATAATGATTGGTGCTCAACAAAAAGAGAGATTCGTTTTGAATTATTAACAAGTTAACTTTGTAGTGGAGGCACTTTATCCCCGGCGACAAACAGCCCAAATGTTTGCAAAATATAATTAAGCCGAGGCATCTTTAAATGTCATTGCTGCCTGTGCCATGTTTCAAATTGTTCTGCATCAACAGAATTTAACGAGATGGCTAAGGAATCCATTTCCTGCAAGCATGTGATAAGCCACACATACAGTGGAGCACTTTCATTGATTGCCAAAATAAAGCATTTTGTATGCAAATGTGGGAATGGAGTGGCTAAGCTGATTCAGCCTCATGGACACCAAATAATGGTCTTTACAATTAATACTTTTACATGCTATCCATTGAAAATTTCATCTTCCATTTAATGGCTCTAAAACATTTACACATGCCCGAAAAAGAGGGGGGGGGGGCACTGTTTTCCAATGGATTAATATGAAAGCCAACAAACAAATAAAGCCATGCATCCCTCCCTCCCCCCAGAGTATTGGTCCCTTTCCTGTCGTCTCATGCTCCTGCACATTTTGGATTAACAGATAATCTTTGAACATGAAGGAAGGTCTGCTAACCCCAAGGGGGTGGGATGTAGTGAGTGAAAGGGAGCACGGGATTGGAGGCAGTGCAGCATTGTCTGAAGGTAATGTGCTTGTCCTGTTCTTGTAAACACGCAGCTCTTTTTGTAGTGGTGATATGGCCTTAAATACCCCCCCCCTTCACTCCTGCAGGTTGTGTTACAGGAGACCCACAGGTCTGCATAGATAAAAAGAGGCAACATGGGTGCAAGTTAAAAAAAAAAAAGGTCCAATGTACACCTTTAAACTGTAGATTGAAATCACTCGTCGTCACTTAGTGTTAACATCCACTGCGCCTGCTGTTGACCTGCCTGGTCTCATCTTTTGAACAGGTTTGTAACAAACATGTGTACATGTGGATGGACTCTTACCGCAGCTCGGTCTAGAGGTTTTTAGACCAATTTGTGTCTTGTCCTGTTCTTTGTCCTGGGTGTTTCAGTTTCTTATCCCATATAAAGTAGGTTTAGTATTGAACGCCTGCTGTGTCCTTCCCTGCCCTCTGTTCTTTGTGTCTTGTCCTGTTCAATATCATGTTCCGTGAGAGGCCCCATCTGTTATTTGTTTTTTCTTCAGAGTCTTTAAATTCAGCCATTCTTTTACGCTGTCATTATTTACACATTGAGAAAACTGAATACATCTCCTCAGATTTGTAACAACTGACAAAGCTATGGACTTTGTTTGTTATACATTGATGCTGTATTGGTACATTGACGTGAGAAGACGGAACATCTGGTCAATCTTGGTTTAATATTGATTAAGGATTATACATTAAATGGAGTTAATTTGAATCTCATGATAACTTCTGCAGAGGAGGTTAGTTTTCATTGGCTTTTGTTTGTTTGTCTGTTAGTTGGCAGCGTTACACAAAACCTACCGGACAGAAGGATGTGATGGTCAGAGAAAAACTCATTACATTTTTGATTATATTAAATTATTAAACCATAAAATCACTTTCTTTAACATTGTGAGACAGGATGTTTTTCATATTTTCCGCCATTTTCCCAGGGGAGAATTCATGGATCTTGATAAAAGGACGTCAGACACATTTAGAGAAATGATACTTATGACTGTGAACACTTTGGTGCACTCTCCGCTCTTCTTGTTTCTTTTTTCCTGTGCTGCCTTTGTTATGTTTGCTGTCATCTTTGTCCTGCAAAAAGCTACATTTCCATGCTGGGAACTACTATGCAAACATAAACATGTAAATTATTGTGTCAGTCAAATTGATTTTTGTGTGTTGGGTGTTAACCAGACAAAGGTTTTGCATGAGAATGGCACAAAGAACACACATCGCACAGTGATGATGGCTTCTATCTGATGATGAAAAACACAAAAACAAACAGGGTAATTCCTATGAGGTGGTTTATCAGTGTTGCATGTATGTTTTTACTAGAACATACATGCAGAATTTATAGCTTATATATGTTCTAATGGGAATATCCTACGTTAGCCTCTATCAATTAATGCTTTGTGTTAAGGTTAAAGATCAAAGTGACGTCATGGATTAAAAACAAATGTAGCCTTCTTCCCTTCAGCATAGCATAGCATAGCATAGCATAATATCCTGACCAATGATAAGAACAATTGCTGTGAGAAGATTACATAAATGATCTACAATAATAGATTCTCATTGTTGTAATTAACAGCAGTTATTATACAGTAGAAATTATTTCCTTGTTCAGTATCTGTGATATTGTTGATTTTATATTTGAGTTCAAGCAAGCAAATAACCTTAACAGTGAAAGAGTGGTGGTTTAAGGATGCGTTGTACTATTCTGTCATTTCAGTGCTTTATGGTTTTTTAGTTGTTTTATTCTTTGTATGCATGGTTTTGTGTCTTGCCTATCAAAATATATTCCTTGTTCAACTGTGCGACCTCATCCGCTGGCCTCCATCGTCCCGTTTGCACTCTTGCCCTTCACCCCCTGCAGTTTGCCGTTCTCAAAAAGGTGAACCCTGTGTGGTTTTAGAGCAAAGGACAGCAACAAAAACTGTTGACAGCAGTGTTTGAAGAATATGAGAAAGCTGAGCTCTTCCAGATCTTCTGAAAAAGCGGTGAGAGTGCAAGACGGGCAAGAAGGACGCTGCTGATGGGACTGACCTTCTGATCAGGAGGCCTGAGGACAGAATCCCCTCTCTGCTGCCCAGGCTGGAATTTTGTGCTTGAGAAGTGTTTAACTTTCTCAAATCCCGATTGCACTCAGTGGGGAGTGTCCTCTCTCTCTCCCTTTGCCCACAGGTTTAGTGACGGCCCCCTTAGCGCCTGGGCCTGGGGAGCGGGGGTGGGATCAATAGGATGGCAGCTCGCCTGTATGACAGAGGTGAAGTTAAGCTAGGAGAGAGAGAATGGGGTGAGATAGTGAGGGCTATAGATATCTGAGTAGGAATTATCCATGACACCTGGGCTCTCAAGCTGCAACCTTAAGCACATGATTTAGGATCACCTCTATTTGTGGGATAGCCTGAGCACATTCAGCACATTCAGCCGCAGCCATTGTGCTCTGTTTGCTCTCACAGCTCCAAATCATTGTCAGTTATTTGTTTAGAAATGCTTTCATTGTTGAATCCTTCTACCCACGCCGATGCAGCCAGGCAAATTCAATCTTTATTTTGCACCTTCTTTAGTCTCACTTAGTTGTCACAAAGATGTGGGAAAATCGTCTCTAAGTCATTCAGTCCATTCCTGTATTTTTCTGCACCACTGAATTGATACGAAAATGTTCTTCTTTCAAGTGATAATATATCATTTCTAATAATCTGCCTTTGCTTGGAGAACGGTGTCAATACCCTGACATGTTAAGAACAAATGGAACAGCCTTTATCTCTAGGAAAAATCCACAGCATCTGCTTAAGATGGAGAGAAAAACAAACTCTGTTTTTTACTTTTTAAACTGGAATAAACGTGGATGTGACTAAAAATGTTGGCTTTCAGGAGGTTGACATTTAGCTATTGTAGATGTAACGATGGATACAAGAGATGGAGCATGTTAATGGAAAACGACGATGTCACGGTTCATCTTCCGAATTGAGGCGCATTAATCCACAGTGTAATGGAAAACACTGATAAAAAAAAATGAATGCGCCGAATATTTGTAACAAGTGGCATCAATTTCCTTTTTGACTGTCAGTGAGTGAAGATTTCTGAGAAGATTACATTATTTACTCTGCTCAGTAAATCGCAGAACTGTAAAATCCTTGCTAGTGTTTATATTTCTTGGTCTTCTTGATTTTAGGGAGAGATTCCAAACAAAAGCAATGTAAATGTCACAGGTTTCAAATTCCCCAATAGTGACAAATTAGTTAGTTTTTTTATCATGCCGGCAATAATTAAACTTGGCTTGAACACAGACTTTGACACAGTAATTTTCCGGCCAATGTTGCTGATGGCGAACGCTGGTGAAAAATAGCTTGAGGTAATCTGAATGTTTTGAGAGAAACGCTCGGGAGCAAGTCACAGATCGTCTGTGTACCCGCACATGGTGTGATGATGAAGGAGCATCCGATTGAACGGATTTAAGATGCACTGATACACTGACTGATGAATGTATAAGGAACAATCATACAGACAATTTATCAGGATTTATATACCAATAGCGCTTTTTAAAATTATTTGAGGTTGATACCAGTATTATACATTTTTAATAAAAAAATTTAATAAAAATGTATAATGTGTTGATTTTTTAAACTCATAAGTGTTTTCCCCTAATCATTCCGTTAATTTCATCCTGTTACATTGTACAGTTGGGAATTTCATATTTATTTCTATGTTCAATGCTGAGACATGACCTACAATGGGATCCTAACATTGAGGCTTTGCTCGGACATCTCTCCATCCCATGTACTTGTTGAATAAAACATATGTGTCGTGCACAAGGTAACGATGACGAGAGGGTTGTGTTTGCAGAGATGAAATCCCCCCCCCTCCTCCTCCTTCTATCCTCCACTGTGTTTGGGAGAGTTTAGCCTTGATGCATTTTACACCGGCCCAAAAAACCTGCGTTGACAAGTTATCTGTGACCTGCGTTGAGAGCGGGAATGGCTGCGGTGAAAATCAATCTTCGCCTCTCCTCTCGCCTTAAATACCAGCAGAGCAAACAAACAGGCCTAAACAATACGATATATACCACATATCAATTACACTAAATGCCTCAGTATCTATACTTCACTGTCCCAGGCACACACCAGTTACAAGGCACACATGCTGCTGTAAGACGATAATGGTGCTGCATTGTTCCTCACCATCTGGAGGACTGATAAGGCCTGCCTGTGCATAGTTGATAATGAGAACAGGCAGAGGAAAAACTGAGTGTTAAACATTTCCTTGGCCCATGAAAAAGGTTCCATTAAGTCCACTGACCCCAATTGAATATTAATGAGCTAATTAACGGATTTATTGTTATGCGCAATTTCTAGAGGGGCGATTTTTTTTCAAGTGCTATTATTTTTTCTAATTATTTTCTGTACTTTTTATAATTGAATCTTTGTAGCTGCCAGCATCCTGTTTGTGCCTTGGCAACAAGAAAAAAAAAGAGAAAAAACCCGTCTGGCATCTGATTTTCCTTCTTTCAGCTCGCTGTTACTACAACAAAAACAAAACAGTGTTTCCTCTACGATCCCTGTGTATTTGTCATCAGGACTGTTGCCTTCTCCCACGTCAATGCTACTCCAGCCCTAAAATGTTACTCTTTAAATGCAGCATCCTGCTTATCTGTTTCAGAAATGTACAGGGCAAGTGATGTTCAGGTGTTGGATTACAAAAGTGCAATTACTTGGTTTACTGCAGGCTGCATGGCATGGAGGACTTGACAAAGGTTTAAATGGGCAGTGGCAGCTGGGCTTGATAGATAGCATAATCAGCTGATTTAGAGGATGCACTGAAGCAGTCCTCAGTGGACAGCTGGAGAGTACAGCCAACTGAAATGGTAACCTTGGGAGGAATGACTACACTTTGTTTAATGGATAAATAGCATATGGACATCAGCAGCGTCAGAATCCACTCAAAAGGAGATTGTGCTCTTAATTGTGTGATTTGTGTTTACAAATTGTCCCCATGGTGTATTATATAGAATTTTATTCATATTTTCTGAAAAATAAATTTCAAAGCTTTGAATATGAAATAATCCCAGTTTGTAAAATCCTCCCAGTGGATTTGACCAGGAAACGATCAGGCATGATATTGTCCCCAGAGAATAAGAGACCCTGGATGCCCTGGAGGGACTGCGCCTCCATGCTTTCCCTGCACAGGGGTTCATCTCACTGGGGTAGGAACAAGCTGTGGGGGGAAAATAAACATGTGAGGTGCTCTAGTTCCAGACATGCACTGAACTCCGGATAATCTCCTGACATTATGTGAAAGGGTTGTATGTGAGAACACAAATACCCAAGTGAGAGGCTCTGGACATTCCCTTCAATTGTTCCTGCCATCTCCCCAAAAACCATAGATAATGTGTGAGTAAGCCCACGTGAGAACACAGCAGAACATTCTCAAGAGGATTCAGAATGTGCATGTTAATGACATTTCTGACACGTGATGGACGCAAAACTGAAAAGATAAAAAATAACACAAATATCTCTTTGTTGTGCAAGAAACGAACATAGATATCAAGAGAGCTTTTGGTGATTCTGGCTGAAACGTGAATCTCTGCAGTAGAATTATTACGTTGCCTGAATCCTCCAGAGATTGTTGTTTTGTTGTGAACATGTCGAGAGTGAAAGGCAAAATCAGGAGAATGTCTGGACCCCATTCTGTGGACATTCTATACTGATGGGTCACACCTCTCTTGTTAAAGCTTAAAACAAAAGAATGAAATTCAACCAGCTCTGAGTGTGAGATTCACCTGGGTTTTTATAGCTGTGTTAAGGCAAACGCACAATTTTTCAGTCCAGACATTAGAGCTATCCCAGGGCTGAAAACAGTACCTCTGTTTGAAAGCGATGAATAAGAAGCAGCAGGGGCCACTGTGATAACCTTTCAGATAACACCAACACAATTATTATTACATTTCGCTGTCTGCATGTTTTCCTAATTCTGTTTATGACTGAAATTCAATTCCAGCTTAATAAAACCATCAATTTCTTTTGGTTACTTCACCAATATAACTTAGAGTAATGAACTCATTTTGCTGTTGTATGGAAATTTTGTCTCATTACAATAATTTTTGCCTGATCCACTCGGCGGCTGATATTAAGAGAAAGGCCCTACAGACATGGTCCGGATTATTATGCTATACATCACAAAGTGCATTAGGCTCATAAAACCTGTCAAGAAAAGGGTTGGAAAGTTTGTGCACGTGGCCCAGCAGGTTAATATATTTCCTCCAAACACTGACTAGAAGCGTCCAAGCTTATATTGCATCTGCACAGAGATTCAACCCCCCCATGTATTTGTGAGGTCGAAAATCTCCATTCAGATTCCCTCTGCAATTCGAGGTGATACAGCCCCCTGTAACTGGAAGCTTTTTTTCATAAACATACAGAGAAATTAAATCGGCCTGAGACGCAGCAATGTTTTGTTGTCGTAAGATGAATCCTTCCGTTCGCTCAGACTCCCAAACTCGTATTTTGCAGCCGGATGCTACATAGGCTCCGACAACTTTCTGACCTTCGTTATTGTTTTAACGACATAATTTTAGTTTCGATAGAAGCTATAATTGAAACCATGATTGTCCATGTGGTTGGCAAGTGAGTTGCACTCGCACTCAAGAAGCCAGAGCGGGGACAAAGATCAGACGACGGTGCGCAGTAATTGTTTTGCGAAGCGCCTGTCAGCGTGGATGCGTGGGGCTGGAGGAGCCCTCTTTGCACGGCCCTTTAAGGCGTCAAATGCGGTTCTGAAAGAGCCTGACGCTTTTTGAGAGGGTAATCTTTTGTAACAATCAATTACAATACATTTCCTCCCTCTGTCTAGGCACTAATAGCTTCTGTCTGCGCACATGGTGATGCATGTCTAGTAAACATACACTGTTTTCCTTTTAAATGTCTTATAATATGCATGGGGAACACAGAAACACACTATGATAGAAGGGTTGAGCATCAAAGCTGGAGAAGCAATTCAGCTGAGTTCCTCAGTCAAAGAAATGAGAATGGAGCCGTTTGTGGCTTTCCTCCCATTAGCCAGATTGAATTACTGTGTTTTACTTTTAAGGGCCATCTGTTCTGGTTTAAGTCATATTTCTAAATCTGTCATGTTGTGTGTGTGTATATGTGTGTTAAGACCGCTCCTTTGAAGGGTGGGAATATTTTTTTTACATTTTTTGCTGAAAATAAAATGACTTGTAAAGCCTGTTGTGACATCTGTGACTTGCATGGAAAGGCTGTCAGGGTTTGCAAACTTCTCAGGACAGAGGTGACTCGCATTAGTTGCTTTGTAATAGGTCTGTATTGAAAACCACGTGTAGTCAACATATGAATCTTCTGAAGGGAGTTGACTGCAGAACACATTAAATGAATTTACCCATGTAAGATTCAGAAGGATAAAGACGCATACAGGCTGTATAAAGACAGAAAGAAAGAGACTGCGTGATAAAAAGAGATGTGCTGCTGACTGATGTGGTTCACTTAAAGGCCGTCGTGTTAGAAGCCTCATATTGAATTGCAATATGAAAAGATTATTCAAATGCCAGGCAGTGTCAGAACGAGCTGAGAGATCTGCATCGTAGTCAATGACTAATTTTCTCAATTCATAAGGATTGCTTTGTATGTTTAAATAAGCCTCTCAGGGTCTTCACTGTCAACATGCTAGTGCACAACTGGCTGTTAGATCGAACAATCACAGCGAAGCAGCTCGACATGTTGAAGAGGTAGATTCTGGAAAGCAAGATACTGTGGATTCTGGACCAGGGTCATTGTCCTTGTTAAATTGTTTACATTTGATCCAGTTGGTTTTGGTTTCACATTGTAATTCAGGGAGCGGACCTTTGTATGACATATATACGACCCTGCTTTTGTTGACCTATCTTTGGAATCAAGGTTCCACTGTTTCAAAAATTGCCAAGAAATTGCCGTAGTACACATGTCACCATTCACAGTCACTGGAAACTGCATCTGTGTGGCTATGGAAAGATTGACAGGTGTAGCAATAGCAAAGGGTAGTGTTTGTAGTGAATGGCAGGGGCGTCGTTAGGCCTGTTTTAGGGGGGCTGAAGCCCCCCTAAAATGTTCTTCAGCCCCCCCAAATAATTATTGGGATTTTTTTTAATTTTTTTTTTTTAAATTGAACTAATGTTTTACACATGGACAAGTTATTTATAACTCTAACATGCTACATATGTGAGTGCGTTTCTGGTTTGTATGTTTTCTCCAACATCAAATTACAATCCAATAGCCTCTCATCATACTTAACAAAAAAGGCCGGGCACTAGGACCTTGGGGAGTCTGCATCGCTGCTGCGCTGGCTTTCTCACTCTGCCAAGTAACGTCTCTCATCAAGACAGCAGGATTACAGCCAAGGAGTTTAGCTCATAGTAAATGATGCACAGAGTGAAATTGTAAGTACAGGTAGTTACAGAATGTGGCTATCTGTAGTTGTTAACGATTGTTACCTGCTTAAATTTAGGTTTACTTGAGGCAAATGAAAGGGAATATTGTAATGAGCTATGTTAACACTAAGCTAGCTAGCTAGCTATTTTGTTAGAAAATGTCTCCAGTGAGCAAGAGTGTGAACAAGCAAATTTGAAATGTAAGAAATAACTATCGACAGCTCTCTATTCTTTGCATTAATATCTATCTCTAGTATTTTAAAACAATAATATCAGTGCATATAGAATGTTGTTGTTTATAATCAGTTAATGCTAGTGGAAACTAAATGTCATAGTGTCCCTCATAACGCTATTGTACCGGTATATCATCCAATTCATTGACCAGATGGATATAAGAAGATTCTTTAGCAGAGGTGACAGCTCCGCCCTAGTCAAAACTAGTATATCCACCTTTCCTTTACAAGCAGGAAAATGATTTCTCTCTATTTGAAAAAAGTTCATATTTGTGTTGTCAAATTTCACAATGACCCTGAAATTCTGTCTCTTCTGTTATCTTATACTGAATGAATGCAAGCAAAGATACACAGAAAAATCACACTCTTTCTGATTGAACCAATCTATGAACTGTCTGAAACAATGGATATCCGCAGCCCCAAATGAGCCTAAAAAAAATTGCGCGCAAACATTCGGCTTCCTTAGGGGCTAAGCCCCCCCTTTCTTTCAATCCTAGAAACGCCCCTGGTGAATGGTCAATTATAAGTAAGTCTAGTGCTTTTACAAGCAAAACCAAATGCAACAGAGCTCTGCCTGAAACAGTTTTTGCGTTGTTCCCTGAAATATTTCCAGATACAAACACATTCATTAAAGCTTCTACAATTTTTGTTGATTTTGCCACCCCTGTGGACAAAAGCGGTAGTGTTGCCACTGTTTCCTGTCATAAAAACCTCGGTCCAGACAGAATGTGCATTTTTTTTGGAGGCAGTGAAAAAAAGGACACATAGTGAGTTCAGGACACACACCAAGAAAACACTGCGACGCCGCATCTCTCTTTAGATTGTTTTTGCTGTCATGATATAACATATCTGCATCAGTTTACATCCACCCAGAGAGTGTAGCACCGATTGAGGTAATGTATCTTAATTCTTATTCTGATCTCATCCATCTTGTTTGTAAGAGATGTGGAGTTGGCGAGGAACAGACTCGGAAGTGCTGGTCTGTAAGGGTTAGCCTTTAGCCTAGCCTTTAGCCTAGCGCCTACCCTATCTCGCTTCCCCCGCTTCTGTTTCCTCTCCCTCTGCCTAAACATCCCCTTTTTTCCAGCCTCAATGTTGTAAATCGTTGCTCTGACTTTGTGGGTATCCGCCCCAACCACAGACATTGAGAATAGTTTATAGAAAAAGCATTTTTTTCCCTGATAAACTCCTTGTAGGGGCTTTAATGCTGCTCTTTACGTCAGATGCATTTTACTATATGGAGTGGATAGGCGCTAAATTTAGGCTACCAAAAAAGCCTTTAATTTATTTTGTGCTCTGGGGCATACATTTCTGTCTTGTCATGTTCTTTCTTCTTTCGGGGATGAAACGCTGACAGGATCTTATACAATTTAGGCCTGGAAGAGCCTCTGAAATGTCAGTGATCCACTGTGGCGTTGCAAATGTGGAGGTGCATGGCTTTAGGGGACAAACCATTTCCCTGGCAGGAGAAAGACTCTCCAGAACAACCTCTTCTCAGCCCAGCAGGCCTTGCACTGTCACTGAGTCCCACGATTGAATTGAATGGTCCACAGATTACTCAATTATTTCTATATACCAGCCGTCCATGGCAGACTAAAGGCCTATTATTGGAGGGACTGAGACCATAGGAACTTATTACATGTGTGACCTTTTAAAGCCTTTCACCGTGATGGATCTCAGGTGAGAATTTACTGGAATCAATTTTTATCTGGAAGCTCGACGCTTGCTCACCGGCCCTGCCCTGTGTGAAACATTCACTTTATAAAAAAACACAAGAGAGGGAGAGAGGAAGAGAGAGAGAGAGAGACCCTTGACTACTGGAAATGGGCAACATTTTAAAGCACCTCAAATGCCTTTGTGTCCTTTCCTCCCAAATTAAAGAGACTTTGAAATTGAGGGCTGGAGGAAGTGCCGGAGTATTGTGCTTAATCAAGGTAGAAATACAAAGACAGAGCCGGTTCCCCAAAGGTTCACATCAAAAGGTGCATCCCACTTTGTGAGCTATTTAATCAGTTAAAACACAGATGGCAGGCTGCCGCAATTAATTAATCATATATGAGGCATCCTGTACCTGCCTGCAGAAAGTATGTCAGTGCTACAGAGATCTCATTTGGATTTCATTGTAACTTCGTGTCACCAGAATAATTGCTGAATATGAATAGGTTTAGCTTTGGAAGCAATGCTGGACATAATGTACTGAATTTTAACGACTGTCCTCCCTTTTCATACTTCATTATTGCTTCTTTGTAGGAGGTTTAAGGTCAGTAATTCATGTCAGAGATTTTAGGAGCACTTCCTGTTTGCTGTGATGCTGCTTTATCTTATTTGACATTAATATAACACTCGAATGATATTATTGAGATAGATTTTATTTCAAGTTACCGAAACTATTGAGCGATCAGATCTTTGTGGGCAGAAGCTATAGAGCTACATGGCTAACGAGCTACCTTGAAAAAAATTCATGAAAAATTATTAAACAAGCCTGGAAGAGATTAAGAAATTGCCAAACAGTACAAAATAGTCCCAAACAGGAAACCCACGACCATGAACTGAACCTGATATCATGAAGCCAGATGGTTTGTTACACAGAACCATCTGGGAGGGCTTTGTTTCAAAAGGGCTGGCCTTTTGTAAAAATACTTGGCAGATGATTGGATGAACCATCTGTCTATCACTGTCTATCACAGTTGCGCAATCAGGCGAGGAGTGGAAATATCTTTCCCATTGTTGCCTTTCTTTGCTTTTCTTTTGGTCAAAAATACTCTTCAGTCCTGATGTAGCTGATGCTATAGCAGCGTCTACGCTAACCTCCTCAGGCCGCCATTGTTCTTAACAAACAGTAGCTTCTCACCAGTCGTCACACCCAAGATACTCACTGTTGCTGCCAGTTGTTCTTTCCACGCAGGGCGATGATTGGTGCAATCCACTGTGGTTCGGCCAAAAGCAAGTAACTTAGAACCTGGCAAGATGGATTCTCACTCACAAAGAAATCCAGCTGCCTCCCAATGATTACACAATGTCAGGCCAAATGAATGGAGTGGAACAAAATGGCTCTCAGTGGGCTCTTCTCATTCATTCTTCATTCTTTCCAGTGTCTTCTTTCAGATTGCACTACATTAGAAAAACAGAGTGAAAATACTTTGCAACCAATCAACTGTGATTGAAATTGGCTGAAACAGTTGATGCCAATCTGAAGGTATGAGTAGTGTTAGACCAGGGCGGGGGGCAAAGATATTTTTGTAACTACATAATGACACAGGGTTTGAGTACAGGACGTACTTGTTATGTTGAGTTTTACGTCAGTTACATGTTTTAAAATAAGGGAACTAGACTGTCATCATGTATCCTGTCCAGAGTAACAGCTGTTTCCTCAGTTATTGAATATCTGTGTTTCCTAGTGGGTTTAACAGTGAACTTTTTAAGTTTAACAACAAATAGCACAATTGGATAATATCATAATCCAGTGTTTATCATCAGTGAAGACCAATAATTGATAATAGCTAATTAAATAATAATGCATCAACTAATTAATTATAGGCCCAAAATGTAGCATTGAGGTAGATAGCTTATAACAATACATTATGGTCAACTGTATAAAATACAAGAGCCAAGATATTTAAATGTTAACAATGAAAGCCTTATTTTGACTGGAAATAAAACATACTTTTATAATCTTAGATGATGTCAATTTACACTTATTTAAAACATATAAACACTCATATCTTGGAGGTCATGGTTCAGGTGATTGTGTGTGGGGAAGAAAAATTGAAAACGTTCTTTTAAAATGTTATCTTTTGTGCGAATACTGTGAGGATTGGGAAGATTTGCAAGCTCTCGAGAAATATGCAATGGATGGTTGAATTTAAAATTGCTGTGATTTCTATCATTGCATAGTTGGATGTTCACAAATCTATGATAAGTGTGTGAAGAGTGTTGAAGAACATTGAAAGAACCAGTGGTGAGGACAGATCTCTACCATTCACCAGACATGAGCACGTAGTTTTTGCATTTATGAACTAAAGCTCAAGATAAATTAATAAATAATTATATTTCTTCTGAGTAGAGAGTGAGTAGTTACTTTGTTCACTTGCAAACACCATTAAAAAAAAAACTACTCCACACTTGTATTTTCCTCTGCCACTCATTCACGCTCTCGTATCTACAGAAATAGACGCCAGAGTAGATGGTGGGCTTTTTGATTTCTCATCTTCTTTTTAAATTTTATACATGAAATGTTTCCATCCAACGCCATGGTGTGTATACTTAGGAGCATAAGGAGACTGCATCAAAACAAAGAGATCGTCAAAAATAATATACAGTATACATCCTCGCTGGATCATCCATACTCAACAAGGTGATGGGCTTTTGCTTTCGCTCTCGCTCTCGCTCGCTGTCTCCCCATTCTTTACGAGAGAAGAAAATTGCACATGTAATAAAATCCAATTTAATATTTCATTCTGAGAACTACAATAAACACAAAACAAGCAGTAAATAAGCTTTTCAAAAAGCTGATTACCAAAGCAATTTATTGCCAAGTCCAGGACTGTGTTAAGGCAGTGCTGGAAAGTGAAGGGGCCCACATTCCAAATCTTCTCTCCCTCAAGCTCTGCGCTCGCCATGTTATTAGCTGAGCTGCTTGGTGAGGAGCCAATCTGATCAACTTATTTTACTATATAACAGTCCAGCTCCCACTGAAAGCAGTTAAAAAGGATTGTGATTGAGGTCATCCTTGCATCCATCATGGTGGTACACACTGCAGCGTACGTTACCAAGGAGGGACTTATCTCATCGGTCAGATCTGGGGTCATAGGGTCATGTGGTCTTTGGTCAAACTGTGGTTCGTCAGCTAGGCTAAGATGTCACAGTGATCGACAGTGCAGAGTATTTCATTCATATTTGCCACTGAAAGTATTTGTTTGCAAACTGGATTTTTTTTAGGAGCACATGTGCAAATAACATGGTTACAACTGTCTAAATCGATTGAAGGTTGAGACTCTGCTGGACGACTGACCGATGCTTCTGAATAATGTCCTCAATTTGCACAGAGGGGCCAATTATATGTCTAACATCTATGTACAATTGTTCCTTTTCTAAATAGATTGTGTAGAAAATGTAATATAAATTCTTAGGAAATTGTGTTTTCTTGTTAGTAAGTGACTAGTTTTAGTTTTTTCAGACTACACACTCGACAGGTGAACTTCAGGAGCCAATCAGATTTCAGATGGGGCCACTGCCCCCTTGGCCCCGTCCCTGAATCCGCCCCTGCACCTTACCACTGTCGTCTCTGTACCAAAACACCTAATGATTTCACATGTGTAATGTGCTTGATGCAGACGACCTGCTTCCAGAAGCTGCTGGAGCAGTACAAATTCTTGTGCCTAAACAGACTGAGCAGACTATTTTGTCATTTAGAACTAAGACAAACTGCTGCATCATAGAGGTGTTTTAGAAAGGTCATCTTGTCTACACTCTCCTGTGCAGCTTCCAGCTGCTTCAGCCAGTGGAAATTACAAAGTGTGAATATGAAATATTATTTTGCCACTGCGGTTCCGACACAGAGATAAACAGATTCACTAAGTTCCAAGGTTAAATGTGCTTTCTCTACACTACTGTCGGTATGATATTATAGTTGGAGTAGTAAGTCAGAAGAACCACCGCCTCTCTTTAACACCATTGTTCAGCCACCTCCTACAAATCCACCAAGTAAGACATCTATTTTCTAGTGGATTGCGTCTCATCTCAGAGGTGGATCTTTCCCTAACTGAACTTTCCTTCATATCATATTTCGGCAATTTATCAAGTTTATATTTTTGAACCATGACCTTTCGAAGTTGGATCAAGGAGCTCACCAAAAAACGAGTTGTGTGAGATTAAGTCGTCTACCTCAGTGGTATTTCAGTGTGTCAGGTACACAGGCTATTTAATTAACCTCTAAATAATGTTAAAATAAGATATGGATATCAGAATAGGGCAGAAGCAGAAATAATTATTAACATAGGGTTTTTTTCTGTTAAAATTAAATATTCCTATACTTTAAATGCCTCCTTGTATCAACTTGGGTGATCAAGCCATGCTGAGGTGGATCTCTATGTAGAAATGAAGGTCTTCACCTGCAGAGAAATGGGCTAATCAAAACGTAAACACTATTTAATAAAAGTACTTTGGTTACAGTTACAATGTTGTTTTTGTTTGTAAACTGATAAAACACAGCAATAATGAGAAAAATACACATTTTTGTTTGCAGCTTTGTGTTGTAGGTATCTTAAATTAGCTCCGAAATTAGGTGGGGATTGGAGGCAAAAAGTTAAAAGTCTGCATGATGTTTTTGAATATAAATTGAGGCAGTGATGGCACAGGAGAAAATGTTATGTGGGGGGGGGGGGGGATTATTCACAGTTATATAATGTTAGGAAGAAAACCAGGCGCTTCTCATTTTGGTCACTTATCCCTCATTGTAAAGGTCTGTATATTTCATTGCTGGTGCAGCAGCTTAGGGGATACATTTCAAAGCAGCAAATAAAAACTGGCTAAACTTCCAAAATTAGCACTTCAAAGTCAAACATGATTTGCAGCGAGGGAAGGGGTGGAAGCAGTGTGACTGTGAAAGTGCGTTTGTGAAAGCCATTGCGTGTGTGTGTTTGTGTGTATGTGTGTTGGTTTGTGTGTGTGTGTGTGTGTGTGCGATTGCTTGCCTATGTGTGTGTCTGTGTGGTGGAGCTGATGTTCAGAGTTCAGCATTAGGCCTTAGAACCAATTTCTAGGCAAATTGGTTTCATTTAAGAATGAGATCACAGAGTAAGCAAACCTCTTTCAGGGCAAGTTCATGCATCTGTAGCCATTTATTTCAGTTTTATATGCATTGCTCGGCACAGGCTGTTTGTAGGTAGAATATGCATATTCTTAGCCATGAGCACCATGCTATAGTTAACGCGTTCACATTTACCTATTATTACCATGAAGTTAAATAGTTTCTTCCATTTTTATTGCATTCTGTCAAAAAAGAGCCTCAACGGTAACTTAGTGTATTATTTTCTATACAGTTTCTCCTTCCAGCACTGTTGTGGCTTCGGTGCTAATCCAAGCCACATGCGGCTAATTGCCCTCACCAGTCTCCTGCACACAGCACAAGGAGGCCTATTAGGCATCAATGGAACATATGTTGGAGCTTTTGATTGAGTGTGAAAATCTGTTTATTTTTAAGGCGGAATAATAGTCGCTTCGCCACAGCTAGCGTCCCTGCTCGTATTTCCCTTTGTTGAAGGTATTCACCACGTTTTCACACATGAGCTTCAGCTTTATCTCCGTGGCTGTGAGGTCGCAGGTTGCTGTCTGTTTGAAGGCCATGGTTAATAAGTGGAGGATGTAGATAATCCAGTCAAATTGTCTTATAGTAAATATTACAAATGCAGACAAAAATATCTCATTAGCATCAACGTCACTTAATTAGGATTGACCTTTCCCACTGCTGCGTTCATAAAGGCACAACACAGCTATGACTTGACATCCTTCGCCTTTTTTCTGTGGCAAGTTGATTCCTCTCTCCCTCTCATGCCTCTCGCATAATTATTTTCTCTGACAGTTAACATTTTTCACACTTGAGTCTTTTTGAGCTCATCATCTGTGACAGATGTAATTCTTGGCCCTTTGACAGATTTTCTCCCTGGTTTATTTCTGCAGTAAAGACCTCGTGAGACGCTGAGGACTTGTTTTCGCCCGTCGTGAGTTGATTTCCTCTGTGGCAGCAGAACATGTGGCAGCAGCCGTCAGAGACTCAGGTTAAAGCAGACTCACCAAAGGCTGAATAACTGAGATGACTCACTGTAGATGGACTCAAATGCTTGTTAGCTTAGCACTACAACACCATGATATGCTACCCATAATGGAACTCTATTGACACTGATTGGCTCCATTCAAAAATGTGATAGTTAAAAAAGAGAATTACCTGACCATTGAAATGTGTATTACATAAGGGCCTATTAGGTTTCCTTACTAGAAATTGCGGAGATCTCTCAGTGTAGATTTTCTTTTTTTCATTTAGAATCCTTGACTGGAGTGAGGTCTGATGATCGGGTTGTGTCATTGCAGTAAAAAAGTAGATCTCTAAATAAAGGTCCTAAAGAGACCAGGGGTGTCTTCATTATTGCAGCACTGCCTTGTGATTGCTTTCCTGTCTCGACAGAATATGAACCTTCGGGATGAAGAGGCGTCTCCATTCTAGTCCTGTCAAGGAAGTAGCATATTGAGGGATGGAGGTGATTGTCCAGAACTGTTATGCAGATAACATTTACAATTTCCCACATGGCAATAATGAGGTTGATTCCCCGCCAAGAGTTGGACGCCACACTGATTCCGAAAATACACTGGCAGGAGGTTACTTTACCTGTGGTAATCAAAATGCCGGAACCTACTATCAGCCCCTTCTCCCCAAAAAACTCTCATCCATAAAATTAAATTATAATTAGAGCTGTTGCAGTGTGGATGGATGCAGAGAGAAACACAGAATCACCGGTTTCACCTAGGAACTTGGCAGCCTTTCCTTAAATCTGCCCTCCTTGTGGTTTTTATTCCACGTGCGCCCTTTATGACCACGCTCCGCTGACAGCTGTCCCTATGTCAATATGAATGTCTGTCAGGAGAGATTATACATCACATGAATCGAGGCAGATAATGAGCAATAGGGAAGGGCACTTTTTAACACCCCCTCGTGTGCAACATATGACACAAGCCAAGCTAATTAAGCAGATGCCATAATGCAGTAATCAGGAACACAGAGGAGGCTGGAGAATTCACAAACTTGAGTCATAACGGCGCAACATTTGGTGCTTAAGAACTTCCCCACCAACACAAGCAGATGGGAGTGCCAAGCTGCAGTGAATGTATGTGTGAGTGTGTGAGTGTGTGAGTATGCCTGTGTGTGTCATGTGCTATAATTCATGGCGAGCATGTATCTGTGTGAGCGAGCCTTGTCTGTTTCATGTGCACATGTTTTATTATATGATCAGTAGTAAGATGTGCTTTGTGGCCATGTGCTCTTGTATATGTATACATATAAAAGCCGGGATGTATCTATGCACACAAGTCTGAATATGTGTGTGTGTCTGTGTGTGTACATTTACAGCTGGGGACAGTGTTACCTGGAGAGGTGTTTTCCTCATTATTTTTCCGGAAAATGAGCAATCAGCCATATTGCACGGCGCCTGATTGTTTCCCTCTTTAAATCAATCCAGGAATTGCAATTAAAATGTTCTCTTATGTGGTATAATTGATGTCTACCTAATCCTTTATTTGCACACCTGCCGGTGAGTCTGAATTTTTAATGAATTTCTAATTAATGCTCTTTGCACACTTGATTTATGTGTTAGCAAATTATATTGCTGTTCCGTGTCCTGCTGGTTGGAAAGTGCCTACGGAATGTCACACCTGGGTTGAAATCTGAAGTTCGCCTGCTGCCTCCAAAAATGAAAAAGGGCAATGTGTGAAATAATAATGTTGTAATACAGCAGTGGAGCTTAGACAAACAAAATGCTAATAAGGATTCTGCAATTCTTGTTGGCCCTTTTGGTTTCCCTGATCGATATATCGATGTGTGTGTGTATTAAACATGGCTTAACATTTTTTTTAATACATTTGTCTTTGCATTACATGCTGTACCGTGCACCATGAGGGTGAGAGGGCATCATGTTCTTTTCCAGGGACATTAAAACATCCCACTAAATCAAAGCTTGTGATGTAATATGAGGGAGTGCATGTCTTTTTGGTTTTCAGGTTCCAATGTGTCACGTATGAGTTCTGGTAACATGTGATGTCATTGTACTAGAGTGAAATTAGATATCGTGATATATGGGATATTACCCTGAACTTCGACTTGAATTAAATGGATGATATGATCTAAGAGCACTTACATTTTATGAGCTGTGGCCATTTGTATTCTGCTGATGTTCTTGTAGGAAAACACATTTTGTGATGATGATGTTTGTACTCTCTAATTAGCTGCCATTGTTTCACCATGTAAAAAAGCGGCTGGTGAAAGTTGTGCTGATATAAATGGCAGCAGTGTTGAGGTTTTCATATTTTAGAATTAATTAAAATCGACCCAAAGTGGCCTGAAAATGCTAATTTAGAGCTTAAATGATAAATTGATTAGTCTGCCCTTATTTTTGCATAATTGCAATGAGAATATCTTTTATTTTTGGAGCGCTGGTTGGACAAGAAAATCAATATAAAATGTCATCTTGGGTGCTGTAAAATTCGACATTTTCTACAGGGTCAATCGATTAATTGAGAATATTATCAGCAGATTAATCTGTAATTAAAATTCATTTCCTATTCTGTTCAAATCTAAACCGAGCAATAGTTTAATATTACAGGAAGAAATCAATATCTAGCTGTTCATTCCTTCCATGTTTGCATGCACATATGTATGTACTGTATTTATATGTATGTATCTGTACACACATAAATATATATTTATTTGTATGTGTATGGTATATCCTGTGTGTGTATATGAATAGATACGTATGTGTATATAGACTCACTACTTACCAGCATAGTAGCAGTATAGTTTGTGTAGGAAAGTCATTAACACTCGTTATTACTTAAGGAATTTTATGAATATTTGACAGCTCCAACAGACCTAGTATATTGTGTGTTTGTGTGTGTGCGTGGGTCTGTGTGTATCAAAAATGACCTCATCAGAAAAACAGGCTGTATGACACAGCTACATTAACAGTCAGCCTCCTCTTGAGGATGAATTTAAATGACCTCAAACTCAAAGAGCATTTATTTTGTCTGTAACTTGTTTGCTGCTGAATTTCATTTCGATGCCAATACTCTGTCTCAGTCCCTCACAATCAGATGATAATTAGTGAAGCATGAATCACCGAGGGCAGGTCTGCTCGACTCCCCTCCACGACACCTGTACGCTCACAACAACACAGTTTGGAGAAGCATTCTTTTATTCCAAATAAAATCTTATTTAGTCCATTTTAAACAGCATTTCTAATACCATCAGAACTCTGCAAAATGTCACAAAACTGCTTTTGTTGCATCATGTTTTAAAGAAGGACGTCAAATATATTTTTTTTCTCCTGCAAGGCGTCTTGTACCGCTGCAAGTTTTGGAGACATAATTACATATCAATACATGGACCAACCTCCTCCAACAACTTTGGTTTTGGTACAAGAGAAAAAAACCACTATGAACATTTAAGAATCTTTAATTCACACTAGTAATAAAATTGCATTACATTTCATAAAATAAATGTTCCAGTTTATATATACAGAGAAAACAGACTGTACATACCCTCCAATGAACCATTTCTAAAAGGAGAAGAAAACAAACCTGAAATAAATTTCACAAAACATACAAGCAATACAGTGCTCAGCTAAGCAGGCACAACTGTACATCAACATTTGTAACTGCTCAGTGTTTGGGGTGTGGGAGGGGCAAAAAGTTGAACATTTACAATAGAGTCCTTAGGGACTGATAAAGGGGTCTTAAAAAGTATTGCAGGCAAGCAGACAGACGCTTGTCTTTTTCCAAGTGCAGCAGAACATCCATCTCGTGTGTAAAGTGTGGAGCCGGTAGTTGCTGCCACCAGGTTCCAACTATTGGACCTGTGTGTCAAAGCTGCCGTTCAGCTGGCCCTCCTCATAGTCCATTTGACACAAAATCATGTTGTTCTTTAGGAAAAACTTGTCCCCCACACAAAACCTGTGGGCAGAGAGAAACACACACAGGCAAAGCTGCTGTTAGAAACACACAAGCGCTGTTTTGCATCATTCATCACTCATGTTGTGGGGACTAATTTTGTTTTGTATAGTCATTTTATGCAAATTTGTCGTCCTCATGGGGACAAAAAGCAAGACCCCATCAGGTAAATCATTACATTTTAAGGTAAAGACGTGTTTTAAGCTTCAGTTTAGGTTTAGAGGAGGGTTAAAGTCAGGTTAGGTTAAGGTTTAGGGTTAGGCAAGTAGTAGCTACGGATAATGCTCGAATAAGTCTCCACGACTGTCTGCGTGTGTTTGTGTGTTTTTGCTCTGCGGGTAACGATGATTAATCATTTGCACACATTTGGCTCAGGACCTTTCAACTAACGCACGCCATCAATGGGCCTCGTCAGATTCAAAGATCGTTTTAATGCTCATCATAAATGTGTTTGCTCAAAGCGAGCAGACTCCAGCTCTGGCACCCAGTGAAAGACGGGTCAACTCTCCTCGTCCTGGCAAACAGACGCTGGCACCACAAGAGTTGCCAGTGGACCCTCTTTGCCACGGGGGTCAGCTTTCACACACCAGTCAGTGCTGGAGAATATTTCCCCTCTAAAATCTCGGGGAGCCGGTTGAAGAGGGGAAATGACACACGGCAGCCTGCCCTGCTGATGTTCTTCGTCTACACGCTGCTGTTTGCTAATGTGACTGAAGGGAAGGGGAGATAAGAATAGAGTGGAGCCGAGCCCGGGCTTCATTAATGTGCCAGGGTGGTAAAACAGTCAGAGCCATGGCAGAGCTGTGCCAGATGAGGCCTGGCTTCATGTCTGCCAGCTGAGAAGAGCGACTGCGGTCATAATTCCCTTACAGCAGGTGTTCACTATGGTAACTGAATCTGGCCCGCAGAAGGTTAATGGGCTTGTGGTGTGTGGAAGAACAGGGTCACAGCACCTCTGACAAGCATGCAAAGGACGTTCTGCTCCCGGAGTGCCGCCATTACTGACAGTATAATAATGTGGAAAAGCAATATTTGGGCACGTCACATTATATGTACATCATACCATAGGCTTTGTTCTCATAATAGTTTCTATCACTGCGGCAACGCCTGTCTAGGTCCGTTCTCCTCTGCACAGCAACAGACCTCTGGAGGACTTCAGACCTCACAAGAGCTGATTCTACATCCCTCCTACTTAAATTTACATATGTACGTTGAGGTTTAAAATTTGCACGCACAAGGACAAACTGCCGGGAGTATGTAACAATGGGATATGATAAGCAGGGCGTAAACCTTTGTTTTAAATAGACAGGAAGACGTGCACAATTGTACAGATAGAAAATATTATTTAAAAAAGAATGATCTAATATTTAAAACTATTAGCAATTTGAAAATGTTTTTTTTCTTTTTATTGACACAATGCAATTTTGTTGTGCAGCTATGATCCCCATCCTTACCTCTGGTTACAAAGCTGACAGGCAAAACAGTCCAAATGGTAAACATTATCTCTGGCTCTCATCACCATTTCAAAGGCTGGGATCAGTTTACTGCAGGCTGCACAGTTCCCCGTTGTACCAAAGAGCCTGAAAGACAGAGAGCACAGGCAGAGATTAACCCACCTTCCCTTTACCTTGATGCAATAAAAGAGCAAACAAAAACGTACTGACAGCAGGAACAATGAGGAGGAAGAAATGCCGCAGTAGAAAGGGGAAGCAGAAACAACGGCAATGCACAAATCTTTCTCTGGCACCCACTTGGTATTTTTGTCAATGAGAGTTACAAACATAGATCTTAATTCTCGACTAATGATCTAATTAAAATGATCACATGGTTTTGATCTCCTTCTTCAAAGAATTCCCCCCCTGCACATTGCGAAAGCAGTGAAAACAGGTCTGAGGCGAAGCAATTCAGCTGCTTGGAGTTTTCAGAAAAAAAAAAAAAAAAATAAACACCTAATGAGTTTATCTCCAACCGAAGTCGGCTGGATTTTGACGCAAGAGGTCGTGTTCTGCGAAGTCGTCACAAGTTCAAAAAGATTTCAGTTACGTGGATTCAGTCTCAATCCCTCGTTCTCCGTCCTCCATTCAGAAAGGAGACAATGGCTGAGATGTAACCTTGGAGAGTTAACTAAATGTTTGACGCTGAGCAGAATCCGCCGCTCCAGCCTCACCGCTGCTTGTTTAGTTTTATTGAATGAGAGCCGAATGATAAAGGTCACACACAGAGCAAAGAGGCGCTGTTGTAGATCTCCTCAGAGTAAAGGAACCTGAAATTCCTTCTTTCCCGCTCAGATTTACATTTTCATTTTCCAAGCGCCTGCGCCTATGTTTAATTTGAAGATTCCCGAGCACAGATAGATTTATATATTCCGCGGCAGGAGAAGGAGCGTTTCACAGCTTCGCAAGAGGGGCTAAGGCAACAGCAGAGGCTTCCATTCCAACAGTGTGTTAAACATCCTTCCCCAAACTTGTAGGGCTCAGACAGGGGAGTCACCGTGTTGATATTCTGCCTCGTTTAAGCTGGTCCCATTCAGTTGCTTTCACCTTGTTAAAGAAAACGTCTATCCAGCAGCCCTGCTTCTAATTAGAGGCCACTGCCCCAGAGGAGAGGCAGAGACAGAAACAGGGGGAGAGAGGCTGTTATGTTCCATGAGAGGGATTCACAGGGTGTTAAACACAGACATTGTTATAACTGGTTACTGTTTCAGGAAAAAAAACAAGTGGATTTTCTCACACAGTCGACATCTGCCACCCACAGAGTACACTGTAACACGAGGAAGTTGTTTTTTTCCATAGAGAGACACTTAAAAAGAAAGCTTTCCTCATCATAAAATTCTCACGCAGTCAGTATTGATCCAAAAATGGCCCAAATATCAGCACTACAGGAACTGACCTTATTAAAGAAATCCTACATTTATATCATATTAGGGCCAGGTGTAATGACTTCAAATCAATATCACGATTGTTTCAAACTAGTACGATTAATGAATGAACATTTTATACTTCCCCACCCGATCGTGATATGACACACACACACACACACACACACACACACACACACACACACACATACACACACACACACAGACACACACACACACACACACACACACACACACACACACACACACACACACACACACATGCATGAGGCACATTACTCAGTGCCAGTCAACAAGTATTTTTGCCCTTCTGCTCTTTTCTAATCACTCACACATAACTAAACTTTATAAAAAAATATGGGTGTGTACGTCGTGTTAAGTCTCATATTGTTTGTAGCTGGTGAACCAATGTTGGAATTTTTTAGTTTACATACGTTTTTTATAAACTCTTGAACCAATCCAACAGGCTCAAGTAAACTTCAAGTCCTGTACGTGTCCTAATGTTGTTTATTGAGTGTAAAGGAAGTGCAGATCGGTGGGGGATTGACGACAGTTGGTGAACGCACGCATCGGGGAAAGTATTACAAAATCAACCGACATGATCAATATTAGGTTGGTTGAATAAATAGCTTGTTAGTTTCGATACATTTTTCTGTTTGTGCACGAAACATGTTTTTTGGAGGAAGCATGTCCTAATTTCTTGAAAATACAACATATAAAAAAATAAAGAGTAATTTGTTCCTGTCATTTCCTGTTGCCTCCTGTTAGATACAGCAGCCTCACACCTCAGGTGTCATCATGACAGTGGAGTGGCAGGGACGCCTCCAGGTTGCAACACACCTGAGCTCCAGTGTTCTAAGGGTCACACAGAGATGACTGTGTCTCTTCCTCCGGGAGCCGAGGCTTTAAATCAGCCCGTAGAGCCCTGGTCACTCACAGCAGAGACTGACATGCACAAACCTATAACAGCTTGTCGGAGTATTCTAACCCATCTCCATTACACCCCGCCGGGCTGCGGACATGGTGCTTGACTTGATACAGGTTGTGAAAACGCCTGGTGAGGGAGCCCAGCTTGCTACCGACACTAAGTTGTACGTTTGTTCAAGGAGGTGTGACATCTTTTTTTCTTTTTTTCTCTCTCAGTTATGTCAAGGTTCTCTACAAACCATAAATCCAAATAATGTTGGTTTTAACCTCCCAGTGCTTTATTATGATTCAAAGATTTGTTTTTTTTTAAACCTGCAAATAAAGCAATTAAAATTCCTACTTTTAATTTCATTAGTTTTTTAAACAAAAAGATATGTTGAAGGGGCGTGATGCAAAATGTACTATTAAGCAAAACTAGAAATTGCACTCATACAAAATGAATTACCTCTGCAAAGGCAAACAGTCCGTTTATTAAACCATATTTAAAAGATCCCGATTTTTTATTTGGATCTGCACCAAATTGCACACACTGATAAATATCAGTCATGTGAACATGCCATATTATTTTATAACATCAATCTACATGAATTATTCTCTGAAAATCAAAGGAAATGTTGCAACATGCCCTGTGTCCCTATGTTAAAGAAAGGGAATGAAATCCCTGGTCCTGTCTCCTGATCTGGATCCACACCAATGAAAAATTCCCTGAAAAATGGTTGAGTAGTTTTTGTGTGATCCTGCTTACTAACAAACAGAAACACATATAAAAATATAACCTCCTCGGTGGAGGTAATTTAGAACAAAAAAAGGTTCTTACTACATCAAAACATAAAGAATTGAAATATAAGTAAGCACATTGGATGGGGCTCTGTTACAGTCACACAGTTCTGCAGCCATCCCTTGACGGGTCTGGGCTATAACGTGGCATCAACACACAGCTTAATTGAGCTCCTTGTGCTAAGAGGAGATTAGAGTTTGAGAGAACTGTTAAAACACATTAGCATCTTCTCTTCCCGCTCCTGTGAAGCTATAAAGCAACCACAGTTGAGCCGCTGTACTGCAGCAGCCTCACGAGCAACAGCTGAGCGGGCGTCGCATTTAGTAAACAAGCACGGTTTCACATGGGAAACATGATCGAGCGTCGAAGGGATTAGACGTCGGCTGAGAGACATGTTAGCACAGAGTGAGCAACACAAAGGGAATAGATTCATTTATGATCGTTTAATGTTTTGAAAGTAGAACAGAAGTCAGCACATTTGAGGACAATAAATAGAGCAACTGCTACTCTATAATAATAATAATGTAATAATAACAACGATTCTATAAGAAACTATGCACGGTATCTACAGTAATGCTCTATATACATTATTATACGCACAAGAGAACCAGACGTTAATGGAGTTTCTTGAGTTCGTTTTTCTTGCCTTTAAACTCGACAGGCTTCACAGCTCTGAAACAGTGCCTGCGACGAACATAAGTCGTGGATTACCTTTGAGCACATTCATTCATTTCACTTACAATGGATTTTCTTTAGAGTGAATAGACTCGTTCCTGCAGAATTCCCACGTATTGTTCTGACACATGTCCAGTATTGTGGATGTGCGGTGGCTCATGCACTTCAATTTCCCTGGTCATTTGGATTAAATAAATCAATATTCTCAAGAGGAAAGTGGAGGAAAAAAAACTCAGCACTAACAGTTTTTTTTTCTCTTCAGCATTTCTATTTAAGTGGAGTGTGAACGGCGAGTCTGAGGGAAATATGAGAGTATTCTTCATGGCTGCGAGCATCGGGTTTTTGTCAATCAGTCGTCAGCATTGTGGTGAGATTTGAATCACAGAAAGTCTTTTTCTAGAAAAGATTGGAGAGTTTGAAAGGATATTTAACTTGGTGAATTTGGTGTTGATAGAATTACTGATGAATTGAGTTGAACCTTTTCTGCATTAAGAGTTGGCAAAAGTCCCCCTCCCTTAATGGTCTGTTCTGCTTTACCCTGAGAGGGTGGGGGACATCGGGAGAGAGGTGGGGTTCACCCTCGGCTACCAATGGTCTGCTGCTTTAAATGTTTATGGATTGCATTTTTAATTTAAATTTATGAACTTGCTGACCTCCGGTGATCAATCTTTCATACCTGTGTCTCAAATTATTGGTTTAAGCAAATTAATCAATATTTGTCGTAATTGTATTTTAGTTTATCTAATTAACTGCATATTATTTTTGCTGTCAGGTCAGTTTATTTCCATTCCAAGAAAAAAAACTCATGATGTATAATCATGAGTTTTTTTTCACTGGGACAGGGCCAATGTGAAAATGTTCAAACCGGTCTGATAGGAGACTAAACACCGAACTGGAACTACACATTACAGTCGTTGTCTGGTTTGACTCAACAGACGCTCCTGAGTGGAACATAATGACACTGAGAGCTCATGAGTGGCTGTCATGTACCTCTAAGCTGGTTTACCAACCACCAATAATCACCAAAGAAGAAGAAAAGCCATGCAGCGCCACAATCGCCAGGGCAACGCAGTGAGTTGGATCTCACAAAAAATCACTTTGTCTGGTTTCAAATCCAGTCAGCCATGTCTCCTCTTGTCATCAATTTAGAAAACACGTAAGATTTTATTTTATAGACTCAATGTGCATCGTGTGCATCATCCCTCCCTTCCTCAACTGAAATTTGATCTGTCATGATGCTGCCGGCCTCGGCTCGACAGTAAACTGTGCTCGGCTCGTCGATTAGGAACTAATGGCTAAGTGACTCAATTTATAAACAAACATATTATTGCATTAACCACATTGCCATCTTCTTTATTTCTGATGCAGTGCAAGTTAGATTTAGCCCGGTGACGTTGTGGGTGCCGGTTGCTGATTGGCTATTTTTGATTTCCAAGAAGCTCATAAAGTCAAATGTCAGTTCGGCCAGTTCATATTAGAACCAGTTTGGGATCCCACACTGGACCAAATAGGCAAAACCAAAAATCTCTTTAGTAGCTCATTACAAATTCTATAAATAATATTCATGCCATCATGTGTCCCCGTCTAATCCCTGCTTCCTGCAGTCTGCAACACATTACCCAGTGCTTCTTAAAAGAGCTCTTATTTAGATGCTATTTAACTTTGTAGCAACACCAGTGAACTTAATGTGCTGATGTGGTTTTCTGAGAGAAGCTCAGCTCTCCTTCCTCCGTCTGTGAGTTATTACAATGGGTCTTTAGAGAAAAGAGGGCCTTCTTTAGTTCTTTCAACTGGCTGCTTTGCTAACTTCAAACCCTTAAATCTCCTTCAGTGCATCATCTGCCGCTCTGTGTTGCTTCCCTCAGATTGCGCCGTTGTGCTCTTGAAGTTTTCTACCTGTTCTCTGAGCTCTTTGAGACGTCCCCGCCTGCACTGGGTTTGTCAGATTTCATAAAATAGAAAACTGTTAATGCATGCATCGCCTGTTATGACCTTCTCCAACAGTTGTGTCTTTTGAAAGTGTAAACCTCTCTGGTTAGATCTATCTTGCCCAGAGAACTATTACAGGAGGACAGATTTGAAAAACGGTCACATCCTCCCCCTGTTATTCCACTCATTTGTGGATAACTTATAATCTTCATTATCTTTAAGACAGTTTCCTCTTACAGTTAATTATGCCCCATTTTGATAAGTAGAAGACTATTATGTCCGCTCTATGAAATAGAAGATTAAATGATTTCAGCCTTCAAGTCGTGATGATCACACCATGACCAGATTGTCAGCCCTCTGGTGTCGTATGATCCAGAGCCTTTGACATAAAGGAAATGCGTAATTAATCTATTATTCTACTTTGTAATGAAAGAGTGTGGCCAAGTTACAGAAAAAAAAAAGGTCTCTTGATATAGTGAACTGAACGCTGGAGAAATCAGACACTGAACTCTTTGTCGGTGCAATGCTTTAAAGGGCAGGGGAGGACACTGGCTGAGGTGTGTGCGCATTTGAGTGCTTGTGTGTGTTGAAGTGTAGGATTCAGGAAAGCGTGAGTGCATTCAATAAGTTGCTAATGCCACTGAAGGACAATCACAGATGGAGCTGCTATAATAATTAATATGAGCATGGCAGGGTTCCAAACCCTGGGAAATAACCAAAGTGTGTTTGATCCGCCCGCTTTTCTTTAATGAAGTGCACGAGGCTAATTCAGTGCACAGATTTAACTTCATTACTGCAGGTGAGTGGAGCCTTCTTCTTGCTCCACGGAAAATGAAGGAAGGAATGAAAAGGGAAGTGGCACCAGACGGAGACTGCATCGCCCTGTACTTCCAGACACTCTCTCTCTTTCAAACTGCCTCTTCTCCATTCGCACGGCAAGCTTTTTTAATTTGTTCCATAATAGAATTCATCTCAAGCATCTTTCGCCATTAAGTGTTCTGCATTTGTCGCAGGCTGAAGAGCAGGCGAGGGGGATGGATTTCATTAGGAGATCCAGGGCGACAGAGGAGCACAGAAAGCTCTCTCTCCCTTTACCCTTTTTATTCTTATTTTAGTTTCCCTAACTTTATGATTTCGTATGTCATTCTACTTTATCATCCTTTCTCTGACCTCTATATCTTCCAGGTCTAATAATGTGCGAGAAAGTTTGTCCTCCTCCCTCGGCTGTGCTATGACTTGGGGTTCGGGGGGTTGCCGTCCTTTCAGCAAATTTATTTTACCAAGTGAAAGTCTGAGCTTCATCATTTTTGCCTCCGCTCGGTCAATTGCCCGTTTATTATTACCTCATCCGCACCATCTGCCCCTTCTGAGGGCAACATCAGGTCTGAGTGGACCTCTCACTGCATCTTAAAAGCATTAACGGTGGGTGGGAGCTGATGAATGGTAATGGCCTATCTCAAGGTAACATCCCTAAGCACCTCTCAAGTGGGCTGTGGGCTCCTTCCAGGTCACAGGAAGAGCGGCTGTGAGAGTGAAATGTCATGGAGATCCACGAGCGAGGAAGAATCAAATGTAGTAGATCATGGCTCCGACTGTACTTCTACATTTTCAACTGGAGTGATCTCAGAGCACAAAGAGCGTATCCATATCAGTTTTAATCCCATATCTATTCTAACACTACTGGAAAGGCATATCACGTTCACTGGGCATGCACGTGTACTCAGATTGCTTGAACAATAGCTTGTCTCCTATGTATGTAAGCAGTTGTAGCATTGCAAAATGTAGAATGTAACTGCACAACAGCTGTTAGCGGAGACAACAGTGTCAACAAGGGCTTTTTTAATTAATATCTGTGTTGCTTTCTACACTGGCCACTGAAGCTTATGCTGGTTGTGTTCTTCCAGAAGGAGGTCATGTGATAAGAACCTGACCAATCAGCCAAGGCTTTGTCGTGACTGAAAATACTTTTTGGTTGTCCAGACTAAAACACTGCCGAGGAGTTTTTAAACTTAAATGGGACCAGCAGCATTTCCAAATGCCAGGTGTATGTATCTGTATAGTAGTTTGGAAATATAGCATAAAGTCCTCTTTCCTTTGGATTGTGGTTTGAAAGTATGCTGCTCCTCAATTTCTTCTCTCAAATTAGAATACTTTGATCCAAACCTAGGTGGATATCAGTGAGGGAGCTGAGAGACAAGAAGACAGGAGGGGAATGGAGAAAGGGAAAGGGGGAGGACAGAGCAGGACAGGGAGGGGCTTACAGGGCACTGGCATCCCTAAGTCGACCCCTGGGGGATTCCCTCTCAGATAAATGGTAAGACCTCAATGGGAATGTGACTTAAAGCCCAGGAAATGGTCATGTTTAATTTAACAAGCAGATGGCAGGGGCATCTGACAGGGTGGGGGGCAGAGACACTGGTGAAGCAACAAGCCTGCCTGGAGGTGTCTCCCAGCAAACAGCTCTGGAGCGACGGAGAGCCTGTCTCCTCCGTGACTCAAGCCCCTAGTCCTCATGTAAACACATACACAGATGAAAATATGAACAAAGACTGAAAACAAACATGAGGTTTGAACGGTCACACATGCTGCCAGTATATATACATATATCCCTGTGATATATCCCCATAAAGTAAAACAAATGCACCAACCACTAAAAAGAAAAAGATGTAAAAGTGTAGAAATACTGCACTGACATGGTGGTGCATGTAACATCCAGAGAGCTTTTAATAAGATGAATCAATTATGGTGGTGGGAGCAGTGAGACTGTGTTTCTAATACATTGCACAACACTTATTACATTTGAATACTATTATATTCTATGCCTATTTTTTTGTAAATGCTGTTGAGGAGGTAAATTGATAATTACCTCCACCGAGGAAGTCGTATTTTTATCATTGTTGATTTGTCTGTTAGTTGGATTATAAAAAAATGACAGAACCGATTTCCATGAAAACTTAAGGAAGTTGTACGGATCAGAGAAGAGCCCATACAGGATAAAGGATTTCGTTTTTATCACGTTCTTTAATATGGTGACATTGGGCATTTTTTAAACATAAAATAATAATAAAATCTCACTGTTGGCAATATGAATCAAATAGTACGATAAAACTATTATGGACGATTGGTAGAAAACCATCAAAAGCAACAGTTTTTTGCATCTGGACACAAAAAAAACTGATTATTTATATTATTAAAATAACGGATTATAAAGAACAACTACATGTTTGTACTGTGGATGCAGTGTTCAAGAAATGTCATGGCAGCATAACTGACGATTTGATAGCTGCACTGGATTTGAAAAAATGGAAATAATACAGTATTTGTAATTAAAAAAGAAGATGTGTTTTTTTTTCCGCCTGTGCAAAATGAGTCAAATCCTCCTAAAACAACATTACCTTCTGCTGTATGCACGCTACAAAGGAACATAACAGCAATACACGGTAGGTTCTACATTGACAACACGGGGGTTATTTGCATAATTCAAACTGACGTAGATTTCTGTCTTTGGGAGTCACAGGAAACAAACACAGAAAAAACCCCAAAGCAAACACCAATAGGAAGATAAAACAAACAACAAATACTTTGATGTCACAGCTCTTGGATTGGCATGGCTCTTGTGTTTGTTGTGAGTGGAGAAAGGTGATTGTGTGTGTGTAAGTGTGTGTGTGTGTGTGTGTGTCTTTCTTGCCTCAGGTAGTCCCTGCGACAGAGGATGAGGTTGGCTTTCGTATAGAGGGTGGAGCCCACCTCCCCCAGGCGGCAGTCGCAGCAGGCACATTTGAGACAGTCCTCGTGCCAGTATTTGTCCAGGGCCTTGAGCAGGTAGCGGTCTTTAATCTTGCGATTGCAGCCAGCACACCCCTTCTGTTTCCCTTTGGGCTGGACGGAGAGCATCGGCACACCTGTAGTGATAAGGAGACAAACAGCCATGCGTGATTTACGGCCCGGGAACACGAGTGACTTTTCATGTTCTCTTTTTGATAAGCCGGCTGCTTCTCCAGGCGTCTAAGCCTGGCCTTGCGCGTGGCCACAGCACACTGCCTCCCTGCTTCATATGCATTAAAGAAAACATTCTTCCATGTAGATAGGCACACAGGTCACATTGGTCTACAAAGCCCTGACTTCCTTGTTCCACTTAGAACATGGTGTTGTACAAAAGTTACATGATCGCTTACAGCAGGCGGCGGAGGACGGGGCATGAAAGACACAATGCGCATTTTGCTTCCTGTGGTATTTACAGCGCGCTGTGTTGTGCGTTAGTTACCTACCATTTCATCAGAGCCCATTTCACTCAACTGTCCACAGCTGTAAAAGCTCCTCATGGGCTTTGTTTGGTATAGATTAACATTAACCTTTTAAAAAGCCTCTGACCACAAAAACGTTGCTACCAGACCCCAGTGAGATATGTTATGGCCTAAGTGCCTTTTAGCATACACTCGCTCGCTGTGTTTCATACACACACACACACACAGGGGGACACACACAGACTCGCTCACACACACACATGTGCGGACGCAAACCACAAACGCACACACAGTGTTCCCTGCTCAGAGCATTACAGCCTTTCCTCCTTTTACACTTATCTGTACTCATGTGTCTGCAATGAGCGAGCCTAAGTTACCAAACTCGCAAATTGCCCTGCTGTCACGCAGGTCCTCTTTAAGTGTGCCTTTTAGCCTCCTAAAGGACAAATAAAGTCCATTTAATAACTGCACTAAACACTAATAGTCTATGTGTGGTTGACATTTGTGTTTGGACTAAAAGCCCCCCTCAGGCCACTGCTGGTACAGAGGCAGGGGTGCGCAGCTCCCCTCTGTAGCACTAACAGGTCTGCCACAGCTGAAAGCACAAGACAACAGCTCTTAAGACACTCTCTCACACACTGAGCTATTGATCCGTCTAAAAGAACACACAGTGGACGCCACTTGCCACTCTACTTTCAAAACACATTTCTCTGTCTCTAAAAAAAAAAGAGACTGGACACTGCATCATAGGGGGTTAGGCCATGGTTTTGTATGTGCGGTGGAGAAATAAAGGCCCATTTGAAACATGCCTTACACTGAGTTAAACACGAAATGTCACTGTTTGACTGTTGCACTTCAGAGATGTGCACGGGAACATTTTGTCCAGAACCAGAGCGAGTTTTTATTTTCATTTCTGCAGCGGTATTTTTCGACAGCGTGACGATAAGTGTGAATGGGCTCATTCTGTAGTTAGATCTGCTGTTTGACTGTAAGTTCTGTGGTTTGCTCGGTGATAAACACAACCTCAGCTGATAACAAGGGACCGCTTCACTCTGTGCACTGTTTTTCTCGGCTCAGCCTGTCAAGCTTGTTCTCTTTCACAAAAACCTTACACCACTTTTCAAAAGACTTCCTTGGATAACACTTGCATATGTTCTGTCCCTCTCTCTCTCGCATGAGCACACACACACACACGCAAATGGACTCACAAAGTACCTTATTGGATCCAGATTTGCTCTGCAATTTTGGCCATCCGCACATCAATAATGCTATGAATGTAATATAATTAGCATTTCCCCTTTAACAGAAAAAAGAGGTGAAAGAAATAGGAGAGCTTGTTAGTCAAATTTATGGCTTTGGTTTATATGTCAGTAAGTGCTCCGGTGGTGTTGAGCCGTCTTATTTCTTTATCAGAAGTGGAAAGGAGAGGCTAATTGGTCCGGTGCCGGTGATGGGAGCCATCAATTAGTGTTCTGCCTGCCCTCCAGCTCCCTCACCTCCCTCCCCCTTCAAAACAGGCCCCTTGAAGCTGGCGCATTAGGATCACAAAACCTGCTATAAATACCAATGTTCAGTGTAAATGAAGCTAAAAAGCTTCAAATTCAAGCCACACTGGATAAGGGCGGACTCCTCTACCTGCATTTCATGGCTTGTTAGGGGAGCTCTCTGCAGGTATGCCAACAGTGCTCGCCTGACAGGTTTCCACAGAACTAAAAACAGTCTTAATGAGGAGAGGGAAAATGCCTGCGTGTGTGTGTACACGTGTGTGCGTGCGCCTCTGTACTTGCGCAAAGAAGAAGAAAGGAGTTGCTGCAAATTCCCTTGGGGATCACAAAAATCTTTAATTTGCCTTTTATGACACCTAATTAGTTATTCTACTCAAAATCTTTGCTTTAAATAAGAGAACTAATTATACAAAAAGGTCGTTCCTCCACCTCCTGAGAACTACTCCTAATTGGTTGAGACCACCACTTGCCACACACTCCTTAAACATACCACGTGTGTGTTTTACATCACGTTTGAGAAGGCCAAAGCCTAACCCTATATCCTGGGATTACTTTCCGCTGCCCACCCCCTCTGTTGGATGCACACTTTGGTTAAAATCCATGTTCAGCATCATCAAAGTGACTCCTGCGTCTCTCGGTATATATTAGTCTTCATGCACATGGGTCCTGGTCCTTCAGGCCAGACTGTGAGAGAGATGTCTTGATGAAGGAATGCTGAAAGTGTGCCTGGGAACCAGTGACCACATTCAAATGCTGCCTCTCTCTTGAAGCCATCGCAGGGAACAAACATGGTTTTGATGTCTTCTACCAAAGCAGCCTGTGGAAAACAGCTTTAATAGTAGTGTAGCAAGCAGCAGCTCAAGTCCTACTAAACAAAGAGCAGTGACAGAAAGAAATGAGTGTGTAAACTAAATGTCTTTTCAATTCCCTTAATGCCACGAGACATTTTCTTGCACCTGTCACCACTCTCCCGGCGCTCTGGGAAACCGCGGTGTAGAACAGAACCTCCCGTGCTCGCCGCCTCCCCAAAAAGAGGAGCTGCATTATGAAAGGAAGCCGCAGCCTCCACTTAATCCAATCCATTTAACAGATACAAGTGCCACTGACCTTCCAGTGTCATTTGATGTCATCAAAAGTATGCCTCTCCACATCACGATTCATTCTCCAACAAGGGATGCATTTTACCCCTCAAAGTGGAGAGACAGCACTTGCCCTGCCAAATATCCTTCCTGAGAGGGAATTTAATTTGCCATTAGCACTGTGTGTAAAGGCCTGTCATCTCTCTCTTCTCCCGTCCATCGACTTTCTTTAAGATTGTATCTTTCAAGAATATGTACAGTTAGTTTTTCTCAGCCCAAGCAGTCTGTCAGAGCATGTATTTTCCATTATAGAGATAGCATCCGAATTCCATGTTACTCCATTTAGAGTTCCGTTTTACAGCTATCAAAAGAATCACACCAGTCTGCTAACCTTTTTTGATATATTTGAGGTTTTAAAAGAAAATACGCTGTTGGTAGAAGTCAAGGCGATGTTTGCAAGTAGGAAAATACAATTATCACATTTGCTCAGACCAGGCAGAGTGTGTGAAAAGAAAGATGTGCCCCAAACCCCCATTTTCAATCATTATCACTCAAATCTTTGATTAACAAAAAGGTGCTTGAGTATAATACAGCATAACAGCAAAGTTTACAGGTTTCATATGAATCCTGACGCCATCATAAACCATGTTGAGTCATTTTGTGCAGACTAAAAATAAATGTGTTGTTGCAATCAACTACTGCAAGAGCAAAACCAGGCAACATTAATATCAGATGACTTTCTCAACTCGACACTATTTACATTTCTATTTCTGCTCCCTTGTCTCGAACATAGTTTTATTTAGGGACTTATATATATATATTTTCATTATCGATTAATCTTATAATTAGTTTTTTTCATCTTCTTGTTTCTCTTAATGCCTCCTGTGTATTCCCCACAGGGTTAGTTCATCTATTAAGATGATTTGTTTATCCAACTAACATTGCAAAATGCAAACATATTCAGTTTACTGTTATATACAACAAAGAAAAGCTTCAAATTCTGATCTATGAGAAGCTGGAACCAACGAATCTTAGATTTTTTTGGTGAAAGTGACAAAATGGTCGATACAGTTTCCAATTCTTTTCTATTGATTGACAAATTAATCGTATATTGTTTTTGAACCAGAGTTATTTTTAAAAGTGTAAAGTTTAATGTTGATCGATAATGTTGATTAATCGACTCATCAGTTCTGTTCTAGCTTCATGTTCCAACAACAGAATGAAGTAAATGTACATTAAAGATTTCTGCCCTTCGCCTCCCGATGACACACATGGTCTCAATGGAGCAGCTGCTCTCACAGGCACTCAGCCTTAATTGCAGAAGTGACAGTTACATCTGATTCTGTGTTCTGTTAAATGTCTTTTGATCAATTAAAAGCACTGGTGCCATGGGGTGTGAGGCAGACTTTGCTGGTTCATGGGGAGGAGGTAAAGGATCTGGATGAGAGTCACTTGTGTCTTCCTGACATATGGGGGGGAGGGGGGTGGGCTTCACTGGGAGGTGGAAGCTGGCCATGGGTGGGCCTCCTCTCGGGGGCCCCTATAATTCCAGCTCCCAGCTGCTACGAATAAGAGAGTGTCAGCACACACAGAGATACTACATCACCAAATGATTGTGTTTAGCTGGAACAAGTGCATATCCTCATGACCATCAGCACCATCAGCACCATCATTATCTCTAGTCAAAGCACCCTTACACATGACATTAATGACCTATGAACAATCTACAAACTGAATCTATACACCTTGTATTACATTATGTTATATTTTATTATATATTCTGGAAAATAAACAGGAAATGTAGTGTACAATGGTATCAAATAGAAAATGACTGTGTTAGTAGTGATAAATACAAACTCTCAGTGAGTCTCCAGTTTAAGCAGGAGCTGATTTTGACGTCATGTTTCTTTCATGTTTCAGCCAACAATGTAAATGCCGAGTCCATGGCGATCCCGAATAACGTTTGTCCCAGGTCCAGGGTGTCTGCCACCAGGGCTAATGGGGATCTCATGCAGATGTCTTGCCATTGTGTGCATGAATCAGTCCCTTTCATTCAGCTTCCGTCACTGCTGTAATTGAGCCCATAGACACATTTTGCTTTTGCCAAGACAAAATACAAGACATCTGGTAATAATATCTGCTGGAATACACATGCCAGTTGAAAGCCGGCTGATGAGCGTATTCTGAACGATAAGCAAAGTAAAGACCGCAGTCTCGTTCATGTTTTCCTGTCCTTAGCTGGAGCGTGTACAGGGAGTAAAAGCAAGAAAAACACAGACTCGCTCGCAAATTAGGTTCTAAACAAGGCCCAAGTCAATATTACATTTCATACTGGCTGTTTTTTTTCCGCTTTTAATTCGCAGTAAGAGGCTTCTTCTGTTACTGTATGGCATGCTACATTTCCAGATGGTTGTGTATGAATGCCGGGGTCTGTGAGGTGATTTCTGGAACTGCATGCATGCTATGATTATGACATAATTAACACCCACAGTATTTGGGAGAGAAAGCAGACATGGCTGGTGCGTACGAGGAGGGGGCTGTTCATTAACAAGATGCACTCTCTCAAACTTTGCAGCTTGCTGCGGCTAATAAGCCCCGGTGAAACGGAGCTCAGACGTCCCTTGCATTGACCCTGGCACTGCCCGGGATAAGGGAGGGTTTTGTCTCCTGGAATAATTGCTCTTTTCACATGTTACAAGTGTCCTGACCCCCACGGTCGGCAGCCACTTTCCCTATCATAATTACTCCTGATCCGCTCCAAATGAGTCAGCCGCATTAGGGCTGCACTAACACTGGCCCGGCTTCAAGCGCGGCATGGGGAGTCTCAGCAGAGCAGCCTGGAACAGGACTGCCTTTTCTCTCAGCCCACGGTCATTTCCATCACGTCAGAGGTGCATTTCTTACACTTGAAGTCAGCACGAAGGCCCTGGGCCCTTTTCTGAGGCTTACAGAAGGCATTGTTAACTCCTGGTGCTTGCTGCTCGCTGTGGTTTGGCTGCAGACTCCATCCCAATTAACGGAAAACTTCATTAGGGTGTTTTTTCCACACTTTCCAGCCCCCTATTATTTTTAATTTAGTCACATGGGGTTAATTAAAAGAAATGTATCACAGCGATATGCAACAGCTTTCTAATTAAATTCATTGCAGCTTCTTTTTTTTTCCAGACATGAAACTGGCAGAGTTTTCAAATTATTACAGAAGGCGACTTGTTCCAACACTTGGTTGCTCAGTAGAAGGGTGAGATTAGAGCCCTGTAAGGTAAACTGTCAACAGCAGAAACGGAGTGAGAGATGGGAATAGAGAAGGATTTAGAATGAGGAGAAAAGACTCATGGTTTTATCATGCAGCGTAACCCCAAATAAACCCTGAGAGCTCTTTGAGAGCGAGGACTCGCTGCCAGAGTGTCGACAGAGCATGGAGAGGATGTGGTGTTGCAACTAGCCAATCAGTGTTGGGCTTTGTTTGCTGTTCGTCTGAGGTTTTCAGTTCCTGAAACACGTCATTATATATTTTATTTCACTTCGCTTGCAATGACATAGAGTCAACATCATACGTCTTCATACAGCAGTTGTGGGATCGACATCTGCAATTGAGATTTAATAAAGGAAATATCCGTCTGTTCTCGTGCTCTGTACTTTTAGACTTTGATAAAAGAGAAAATCTTATCTGCCACTTCAGGATTCCTGGCAGGAAGGAAAAAAAAAATCAAACCATTAGACCTGTCGCGGACACTTTCCGCCATCCGGAACATAATAAAGCACAAACACTTTTTAGTCCACATTAAAAATGCATTTGGAGAGGAATAACTGTAGCCTTCGAAAGTTTGTGTCACTCACGAGGTCAGGACGTGATGTACGAAATCCTCCCCACTCCCCAGCAATTACCGCGCACTTATTATTTCAGGATATGCCAGGAGACAGGTGTGCCATTCAGGGTCCTCAGTGTGTCGAAAAATGGAGGGGAAGGAGGAACACCATACTGCGTTGCACTGTGTGAGGCTCTTTAATCTTGAATAATGCAAATTCCCCACAGGGTGCAGTTATTTGGCAGCACGGGCCTCTAATGTCATTCGAGCACCTACTCCCGCACCTGATGGGGTAAATAATGAGGGAGGCCGGTCGGGTGCACACTCAGGGAAGAGGTCTTCATGAAGATTTGGGTGTGACGCCACGTGGGATGGTGAACTACGCAGTCTCATTGAGTGCAGCGTCTCTCAAAGCGCGCAGTTAGAGGAGCCGTGGAGATAACAGCGGCTGATGTTTGATTAGAAGGATGGCTTTCTTTTAATGAAATCCTTTTAACACTTTTTATTACCTCATAATATTAACAGCGACCCTATTTCCTCAAGGAGTAATTCTTGCCTGGCTAAAATCAAATGGCAATTCAGCTGGAGACGATGGGTCAAATGAAATGAAATGTAAAGAGATGTGATTTGATTGGGGGTGGGGGGTGGGGTCTGAGAAACAAGGTTGAGTCAATGCTGCGTTTAGTGGGAGCGCGCGCGTGGTCGGAGGCGATCGTTTACTTCTGAAGTTGAATTGCAAACGTCGTAGTTAAGCACTGATTTAATCAATAACTTCAATATCCAAAACTCAATTTACGAGCTTTAAGAGGCAAAGAAACCCCCCGAAAACCCACCACCCTTTAAATCACAGACTTTAAATAGCTATTTAAGATTTGATTTGGTGAAGGTCATCCAATAAGAGATTAGTTCTCAGCCAGTTGGATCTTATTTAAGGGAGGGCACCCCAGGCCTTTTCTATTTACCAACAAGATAGCTGTAATATCTTAGGAAAGTGTGAAGCCTCCATCCTTGAACTAGAATGCAGCCATACAGAGGCTTTTCTTTTTGTGCACGTGACATTTCGTTTTTGCCAAAAATAGCCAGGTAAAGGTCACATTAAGTTGGATTAGAAACTGCTGTTGAGTGCAGATGTGTTATTACTGTGATGGCAGAAAAGGTAAATTGGTCAATCATGAGAAAAAAACAACAACAATAAGTAATAAGTTTTGCTAAAGTCATTTTTGGATTAAATCTGCAGAAAACTGAGCACAACAATGGAAACACTAGAGAGGTCTCACTAGCAGCCCCTAGAGGCCGTCCTCCTCCCTGCACTTCACAAGAAGTAAGTGCTTCTTACTGTCCAACCAGAAAAACAAGTGGAAATACACCAAGAAGGAATTTGGTCAATAAGAAATGTGGCATCAACAAGAATCCCTGTTGGTACTGTGATGTGAACACTACACAGAAAACACACCAGGCCAGTTCATGAGCTTCTGAAACTATATTAGTACAATAATAACAGTGTTGTATTTCTGCAGGTGTTACTCAAACCAACAACCTGCTGTATAACTTAACGGAACATGTGAAAATTGTCACCTGCTGTTCCCAGATGTGTGTTTCCACTTGGAGCTGTAACATCAGTGCACATGTTTCCACCAGGAGATGATCAAATGCTATAGCTGTTATTTAACACACACACACACACACACACACACACACACACACATACACACACACACACACACACACACACACACACACACACACACACACACACACACACACACACACACACACACACACACACACACACACACACCAAACACACACATCTCCTACGTCATACAGACATACACTCTGGAGCTCCACTTATATTATACTGCATTGAATTCTATTTTAAAACCTTTAATATCAATACTGGTTCTGGCTTTTGCAAATCTAAAAATCTAAATCACCATGCAAACATACTGTATGTAGAGCTTTGCATTGTATCTAAACAAATATGCATCAAGAGACTAAACAAGAACTGTTCAATACTGAAAGCAAAATAGTGTTTCTGTTTGTTATGATTTGGGATATTTAGCTTCCCTAACAGTGAACTATAGTAATCAGATAGACATAGGAACGGAATGTTTATTCTGGGTCTTAAATACTTTTTAAATCTTTTTGCCACTTTGATAATGTGATGAAGAAACACATGGGGTTTTGTGTAGTATAGTATATGACTACATTTGTGACACAATTTCCTCCTAAAGTCATTATGCGCACACTGTGATGTATTTAGATTTTGAACAGCTGAAGCACGACATGAGCTGTGCCGATGTAACTTTGGATTTCCACTGAGAATTAAATGGCTCACGTTGTCTTTACAGTTTAACAGGTGGCATGTTGTTTTATTGCTGCAGGCTCAATACTAAGGGTTTTCAGTAAAATGGGCGTTTGTGCATCTTGGCATTTCCTCTCAGCTGCTAGTGTGACTCACTGGATGTAGACTGGGTGTTAGCCTGCCATTGGCTGCACGTCTGAAGTGGCAATATCCTCCCCTTCTGTTCTCGGCCTGTTACCATCTTTTAAATCCCCTGAACTATGAGAAACGACAACAACGATGAGATAGCAAGCTACACGCTGAAAATGGCAGGTTTTGACAAAGACTCGCATCGCCAACGTACCTTTTCTTACTTATGGTTTTGGAGTTTCCTTTGCAGGGGAATTACCAATTTGAATGACAGCGATCGCCGCCCCACATGTAAACGTTACAAAACAACATATTTCAGGGCACCGTTGCTGCATTCCAGATTTAGCACCTCTCATTGTGATTGGTTTAAGGAAATTCAAAAAAAGCCAGAGTTCTCTCCCCCCCCCCCCCCCCCCCCCCCTCATGGCAGAATGATGATGAGTGCAGCCAGGCCATTTTCCAGCGCTGTGGAGGTCTGACTGTGCAAGACTACTCAGCTGCTAATGAACCATAATTGGTGACATTGTAGTTTGGACATCTGCTCATCTCAAGAACTTTACCACATGTCCTCCCTCTCTCTTTTCTCTTCTGTCTTTCCTTGCTCAGCCTGTGATGACAGATTACAGGAAGCAGCGAAAGAATCAACTTTAAAGAGCGTGAACAAACATGTCACGCAACTCAGAACAGGGTTCACAGTAGGTAAACGGGGGGGGAATAAAACAACATATTTTTTTCCATGAGCGCAGTCAACAGCAGCTTCCCAGAGACGGAGACTAGTTGCAGTGACAAATGACAGTGAGAGCTGCTTCACAGGTTCACAAATATAACTAATAATCTGTGTATTCCGTGCTGTATATGAATGAAGTTTAATTACACTGTTGAAGAATTCAGTTGTTATATTTACACCAGCACAGCTCTGGATGAGGTTACTGTGGTTTATTTTTTGCCGTTTTGGGTCTGTGTGCAACATCAACATTTGTTGTGTACATGTCTACATTTGTCTCAGCGATCGCGATAAGACGTTCGGTTTCTCCAAGGTGCTTCGAGGGAACAATTCATCTCAACTTGGTAGCGTATTTTCTTGTTTTTTTTTATTGTAAAGTTTGATCGGGGTTTTTTTTTTGCCCTTGTAGCTTTGAGTTTCTTGTTTGTTTGTAGAATTTCTGTTTTGTTCGTGCGGCACCTGCAGCAACTCTCACTCCTCCTGCACGCATCTCTGCAACAAACCATAAATTCTTCTTGATGATGAAAAAATTATTTGGAGTGAATAAAAAGACAGAGTAGATAACAGAGGAGGGGCCGTCCGTTCGCTGTGATGCAGGTGGGAGCCAGATCTTGTTGTGAAATATTCCTATGATAACATTGCTAGCGTGTGGCCTCTGGCAATAATAAAAAGGGACGCTCGCGCAGCTCAAGAGTGCATAATTGAGTTTGTGTGTCACACTGATGAGTGCAGTCATCTACATTGAAGGCAGGTGGGTGCGCTTGCTAACACGTATCTCCCAGGTCTCAGTTCAGTCCCTTTGAATTCCGCTAAGATTATGGAAAACGATACACATCTCCCGCACTCATAGATCTGAAACGATCGGGACTGATACTGATCTCCAGGTTTAGCGGTGACAGATGAAAATTGCCTCCAATGAGAATTCTGCATTTGTAAGATCAGAAAGAGATTAGATGGAATTAATCACTCAGCTGAAAATGACATAAATGTGATTTTTTTTTTCTTTCTCAGCTAAGCTAAAATGAAAATCAGCTTTGGGATAATATGGATGGATAAAACACTGTGTGGTTATGTGTCAATGGAAGAGATGTGGGTATCACACCTATACCAGGCAGATGTGAGCTCCCTGTTTGGTTTCTCTGAAAAATCACTTGTTTTATGCAGTAATTGTCCTCAGGTTACGAGTGTCTTCTAATAACGGTTTGAGACAAAATTGGAAATGTGCAGCCCAGGTAATGCAGGTGCCTGAAATAAAGCTTTATTAAAAAAAAAAAAAAAAAGATTACTGACTTAAGAAATATCAAACGAAGCAATGTGTTTGTAATATTCTTCAGGGCCCAGAGCACAAGAAGGAGACGTAATTTCAATATTTGAAATAGGCAAGTTTAATTTTGAAGTAAGAGCAAACCAATAAGCTGAGAAAATAGCAAATACGGGGGCGCAAATTGCATTCCTTTGTGAAAGTGAAAAGACTTAAGGAACATATAAAAGTAATCTCCAACTGGAAATTAGAAATCAACCCTCAGAAACCAAATAACAGAAAAGAAATAATACTGTCCACTTTCATAATCAATATAACATTGCTACAAGACAGTATTACCATGGTAACACCGGTATAGAATGAAGCAATTCTTATTATTTCAAAATAAAAATCAGAGCCTGAAGCCCAAGTTTTATTACCGCAGCCGACAGATCACCGGTCTGTTTTCATCTGAAGCCTTGCTTTTCAATCACATGCTTTATGAATGTACAAATTTCACTGGACAGGACGATAACAGGGTCGTAAATTAACAAGCAACGGTAACCAGGAATTTATCAGGAGCTGGGGGATTTTTCTTCTGCTCAGGTCTGTAAAGAATATACACTGTTAATGTTCAGCAGAAATATTCCTTCAGTGTGGACCCACTTTCTTCTCCTGCACTTGCTGCGAAGAAGCAGAGAAAAAATGCCTGAGTTGCTCTTTCCTCTCAAATTAGACGCAAATTGGAACCTACATATCGCGGATGAAATAAAATGTTGACACGGAATATTTTGGTACATGTGTTGCTGTTCATTACTGACTATGACCTGCGTATTAGGTCATTTCGCAGAGCAGTGCCTGTATCCTTATTACAGTCCTCCTCCGTGCTCTCAGACTCGCTGCCTTAACAGCACATCATAAGTAAACACAAGTGCTGCATCATCTGGTGATTAGTTTACGATGTGTGTGTGACATCTGACGGACAAGGTGGCTTAAAAACTATTAAATACTTAAGGTTTATCTTCGTATGCTAAGATAAAATGTAAACTTTCTGTCTCTTGATTGACTGATGGGGCGAGAAGAGATTGGTAACAGGCAGATTTATTCAATGGAGCCAAGATAACAAGGCACATAGTCTCATTTCTCATTATTGCTTATGCAGCACAAACTGTTTCAGGCTTTTCTAAAAGGAAGTCAGAGTTCAAAAACACTCAAACAAGCAGCAGCTTCACTTCGTTTCCAACCAGGATCGCAGCCTTTGAACATGAGACGACTCACATTGATGATCTGTTTCATGGGCCACAGAGGCACAGAAATATGGACACTTAAGCAGCACGCACAAGCACACACAGGCAGAGAGTTAGCCGAGAGAAACCGACAAATACGTGTGGCCATCCAAAACACCAACTCACACCTCCCTCTCCTCCTGGGCACACGCATATTCGTGCAGGCACTAAGTAGCCACATTAGACAAGGAGGTATAGAATGGACAAGCCTAAAACTTTAGAGCCAAAAAACACGAAGAATGCACCACAGCGAGAGAAACCACATTCAAAGCATCTCTGTTGATAACCCGGCCAAAACTGCTGGAGCTGCTGGTCGGGCCCAGCAAATAAAGGGTGAAGCTTTTAGGCAATGAGCAGCAGGTGATCTCAGCTTTTCTGCAAGTCCTAATGTTCCTAAAAGCCACTCTCCCTGGTTCTGTAATTGGGCATCAGTAGTTAATGTAGTATTGACTGCATTACATGCTCCTGTGCATCCTCTCCCACTAATGCCATTTGCATCACCTTGTACATTTACCATATTGCTAAGCCAATAACTGTTAAAAGCAATCTGAATCATGAATCATATGGGAGGGGAACTTTTAGCAATAGACAGACATCCAAAGGAGACAATTTACAGTTGAGTTAATTTTGGTACATTAGCAGCACAACATGGATTCAGCCAGACAGACCAATTTATGTCTCGTCCGCAATCCTTTTATTGGTTTTCAGACGTGTAAGTGAAAGGATGCTCCGCTAAGAGATATGAAATATCCATTTTCGAGCATAAATAATGGGTTACGAATGCATCCATCACTTTTAGAGGAGGAGGAAGAGCCCTGGATGAACTCAAAGGTGCAAAAAAAGGATAAGTAACTCAAAAAAATGTGCTTAATGGTTGTCAGCAGGTGGTCTGAACAATGTAGAAGACACATCAGAGAGTGATATGTTTTCGGATAAACCCTTGACAGTCTCCATTTGAATATAATGATCCTGTTGTATAAATGTATTTAAATGCATTTAGTCTGAGAGCCGAGTGTGATGAATGCACGGCACATCTCCACATCAGTTTAATCCAAAATGGGACTTCATTAGAGGCGAGTTTGATTCAAATTAAAATTAATTAGACTGCCTCACCCATTAACCCAAATACATTGAAATAGATAAGTAATGCAAGTAGGCCTGTTTGGATGGAGAAGTGGGTGAGTGAGCGTTGCGCGGCTGCTGCTGCTGCTATCCATAATTTGCAATCAACTTAAAAGCACTCTGCTGTCATCTCCCATCCCGTGGTGATGTCAAAGGCTGCCTCGCTAACTTCACAGGCGCAAAAAGCACTTAAGAGCTGGAGGAACGAGGAGAGAGAGAGAGAGAGAGAGGGAGAGGGAGAGAGAGAGAGAGGAGCCACATGCACTGCAGCGTCAGTGCGTGGAGGAGTCTCCTCCAACTCCGGGATGCACATCCAAAACGTTCTGAGAAAAAACAAAATACACATGCAACTCCTCCAGAAAACCGAACTGCCATCCCTCTTTGCATACATGTGTAGGAGCAGGTCAACTTCATAATACAGAAAGTGCAGGAACAACCTGGAGTCTGTTGTGACTCGATCGGGATTAAAAAACAAAAAAAAGCCAATACAGAGCGGAGGCTGCGGGTGCGTGTGCAGGGTTCCTGGAAACACTTAACGCGTAAAACGAAGTCAATACTTCCTCCTCGTTCCTCCGCAGGTTGTTATTCTAGCCTCCATGTGCCGGGGGCATGTTACTCACCCTCTTCCTTGTCCAACACCATGGTCCTGAGGAGCGGGGAGTCCTTCCCCGGGCGATCCGTCCTCGGCTCCGGCAGCAGGCTGCACCGCTCGGTCGCTTCTCCTGGAGGTGGCTCTGCTCGGAGTCGAGACCGGAGTCTACACTAACACCCCCCCCTCAAAAAATAAAACCCCCAAAAATAAAAAATAAACAACCCTGGAAAGATGAATTACCGTGTGCACGTTGGCCCCACTGCTCCTATCAATAGGCTAATAATTCACAAGCGCGCGGATTCGGTGATGTACGCGGCGCGATCCCCCCCACTCCGGAGCGAGCTGTGATGCAAACAAATAGCGTCAAACAGCCGCGATTCCATGCGTGAAGACAGCAGCGGGCAAAACAATGAAAAGCCTTGATAATAAATCTAGTGTCGCCTGCGTGTGTGTGTGAGAGAGAGAGTGCGCACGGATGGATGAGGCGCGCGGACTGGTCGGCTCAGCTCCCCTCGCTGGTGATATCCTCTCTGTCCTCTCTCATCTGCTCCCGAGCAGCAACTATATTCAAACAGATCCAAATGCAAATCTGACAACTGCTAAGAGCAAACTCACACGCCGCCTCGCTGCCAGTGTGCGCGCTCCGTCCCTGCCCCTGCTGCTGCTGCTGCTGAATAAATGCGCGCAGTTCCCAGAGACCCTCGGATTCCCCTGTTAATTAAATCAATTCATTATGCTCAGATCTGATTAGCAGCCCTTCCCCCCTCTTTGAATCAATTATTCAATACACAAACATAATTGCTTGTGCCAGAGGTGTCTAAGTATTAGCTTATTTAACTCCAAGGACACTAATTACCCCTAGGGCAAGGGAACTTTTCTCATTAATTCTGACAAAACACAAAAGCACAGCTAAGGGAAAGTGTGTGTGTGTGCGTGCGTGCCTGCGTGCGTGCGTGTGACTGGTCCGCCTGCCAGTCTGAAGGTGCGCGATAGAGAGGGAGAGAGAGAGAGAGCGCGCATGCACGTACGGGTTGTATTGATGCACGTGCACACGCATGCAGGAGAGAGTATAAGAGAGAGAGAGGGAGGGAGGGAGAGATAGAGTGAGAGTGATGCAGCTCCATTTGTGCCTGGTACAGTCGGAGTAAACATAAAAACGTATTCTATTGTGTTTCTTGAATGTAGGAATAACACGCACTTGTCCCCGTGCAGCAGTTAATTAGAGTCCAGACACAGCTATCACACAGGCTGCACTTTCAAAAGAGAGAGACTGCACAACAGATGGGCTGCGTTTTCTGATTAGTGGGCGAGATAGAGGGTTCAGTTTTGAATTAATATAATTGTTGCCTGTTATTGCCAAGATGAAAGTGTTGCTGTTTCATGGTGGAGCCTTAAATAGCACCACTTTCACTTGCCCTGCGGAGACTGTTAACCAATTAAGGGTGAGATCCAACAAAGATTAGCCATTTAGGACAGAGTGTTGGGGTAGAGCTGCAGTGATGCTGGCTCGGCTGCAGGCCGGCAGGCTGCTGTCTGTGGTGGGAGCCTGCTCAGTCTGTCCTTGCCTTCTGTTTAACATTTTGCACCCGAGATTACCAACCTACTCTATAAGCCCTTAATCATCAGCCTATAATTAAGTAATAGTAATTAATAATTGCACTGATACTCAAACTTCTTCAGATCAAGGGCCTCTGTGTGATCTGCGTTGGACCGTGTGTTAGTAGGGAGCTCATCTTTGAAATTGTGTGGACGCGATTAAAATATGCAAGTTCAATTTAGTAAAAATGACCAAATCCACACAAAAGTGCATTTATTTTTAGTTGAACCACATTTTTTTTCCACAGGCTGCTGCCAATGTAAGGTGTAAAACTCACTGTACATAGCCCATAGGGGTAATTTCAGTTCGCAGGGCAGCGGGCTGTGGTGAGATTGGGTTGGCCCTGAAATCAATGGGCTGATCCCTCTCTGTCCAGCTTCCTGGCTGACATGCTTGACTTTTCATCTCCACGGTCACATAGATTGATGACTTATGACCGAGAATGTATGTTTGCTGACCTCTAGCAAAGTGAGTGACACATAATTAATCCAATCACACAGAAAACTGGAACAGAAAAGGGGGACAGAATGGTTCAGTATCATCAGGGCTCGCCTTCAAACAGCCATTTGACATTTGAATGTAGAAAGAAAGGGGGAAAAAAGCAATATAAAGACCATTCAGTGAGGGAATAAAAAATGGTGTGTGTGTGTGAGACTGGTGGGTAATAATAGAACGAATGTACAGCAATTACCTCATGACCATTCTAAGCCTACATGTTCAAGAAGTTGCATGTATATTAAAGTTTAGGATCTAATGATGTCAGAGCAGATGAAGTCGAGACCCCGAGTCTCCTGATGTAACAGTGATCACGATGTTAATACATGGGCCGGCTGCACAGCGCCTCTCAATCAAGGCGCTTCTCATCAATATAAATTACCCACGTTACCTCTGTGTAAAGACACACGTTTCTCCGGCGCGGCTCCCGTGGCGTGCTCTCCAGCCCCCCAGCCCCGGTGTCTTGGGTGCGGACCCTTCCCCACTCCACATCAACAGCGGGGTCAGCACACACTAGAAACAAGCCCCTGAGTGGGCCTCTCTGATACACAGTTAATTAAAATTCATTTCTGAGCATGCATTACCCATGCCCATCTATTTATGGGCAGCTCTCAAATGCAGCCACTACAAAACAGTGCACTGTAATTAACCCCACCTAATCAGATAGCTCACTAGTGTTGTGTTCCTATTCGTCCTCAGGCACACAGCCATTGGACAGGGGTTTCAGAGAGAGGATGAGCCCATTCTATAGTTCAGAATGGCTAAGCAGATTAAAACCTCATATCGAACATGATATTTACAGGCGAGGCTCAGTGGAGAGTGCTCCTTTTATGTGGGATGGGGAGAGGCTTCAGGGCCGGGCTTTTAAAGCCATGTCCCTTAATTGTATTCTGGCTAAGTGGGATGAATGGTGCTTTTTAATCAGACCACTGACAGAGCTCAGTGTTGTAAATGTATAGAGATGGTGCCTGATAGATAAAAAGCTGAATGATATGCTTTTAGTCCAAGTTTCCCCGCTTCTAGCGATATTTAGATTCATTCTAGCATCAAGCTGACAACCTGTGAACACCAGTGTGATTTCCCCTGCTGTTTGAGCCACTGCAGCAAACACTGGGTATCGGTAAGTAATTGTACAAGATAATTCATAGTGCTATCACCATCTTTGCATTGAGCTTAGGCCTGTAACTCACAGGCAGACATTTCAATGAATGTGTTTAATGTTTCATTCAATGTTGTGAGAGAGAAGCGTCTAAATGAGTGAAGTTTGATCACCAGTGAGACCTACTTTACTTTGTTAGTCTGAGATTCAACGCTCTGCTCCTCCTAGTGGCAGGTCTCGGCCATGTTTTTTCCATTAGGCTTTGTACACATTTGGGTTTGATAGCAGTGGATTAAACACATCACAGAATAAATTGCATCCTGTTTTTTCTTCTCATCTTCGTGGAGCTTCTGGGTCAGAGGAGGGGGAGCTAGGAATTATTGTTATCTCTTTGTTGTGACCTGACAGACTCGTCGTATAGAAAGTAATAAGACGGGTTGAGGCCCTGCTGTTCACATAATCAAATTGAAGTTCATGACCAATCAAATGCAGACAAGGTGTCATTTGGTGGGTAGGGAAGAGGGGAGAGTGAATCCCTTTCCCAAACAGTTAATCCAACTTTAATCCTAGTCATTAGGAATTAGACATGCCGAGCTGTCCGGCCGTGCCTCTAAATTACAATCAAACGGTTACCAATTACACAAATTATTGATGGTAGATTCTCTTTTCAACTGCAAATTAAGGCTATTAAGGAAGGCTCCTTTTTAATGCAAAAGTGACTAATTAACCAGGGGATGGGAAATCTGCTGCCCAGATATCAAAAAAGTTCTCAGCACACATTGCAGGAACACAAGGGAACCAATTAGTTTAATTATCAAAACAGCTAATTAAAATTGCACAGTTCCTAATTAGTTCTTTGCTTTCGCCTCTAATTGACAGCATGGAGATAAATGGGCTGCCGATGAAAATGGGGAGAGGAGAAAAACAGGAGAAACTTCGGTGGAATATTTATGCTGACTTTATCTCCGTCTGTGTGGCAGCCCTTGAAAGTGGAAAATTAATGACCTTAATTCCCAAACTGTTTTTCCTCTAACGGTGCTCCCCTCTGCGCTCCTGGTGCACGCTCCTTTGTATGGGCCTGCCACACTGCCAACTGCTGGAATGGGGGAAAAAAGGGTACTTGGGGGTGGGAAGGAGCCACGATTCTCCTCCTAATGTGACAGCTCCCATCTAACAATGGAGAAAGATGAAAGAATGGAGCAGATGTAACCACTGGGAGCGTTGCATCATGGGACTGCCACTCTGTTGCACTTTTTTTTATAGCATTTCTGTCATCAATGGGGCCACTAATTTGTCCCATGAAAAAGAAGCAACTCTGCCGGGGCAGAGATAAAAGACATTTGATGTCCTAGAAATACTTTTAATAGGTTTCTTAATTTGCATTTTAGATTGATTAATGCGATGCCTGGCGAGTCAGCTGCTCTGAAAACTTTGCACAAACCCACACAAGTGTTGATGTTTCTAAGTGGTGTTAAGACTGCAAACTTAACCGAGGACCTTTTGCTTCATCCTCCAGATGTATTGTAACAGGTCTTTGTCCTTATTGGTATGATGTGTTTAAAGGTCCTTGAAAATAAAGAAGACAGATAGATCCTCTTAGACAGAATTGCCACACAAGCAAACCTGAACGACAACCATTTACCTCACAATTGTTGGGCGTGTGTGTGTGTGTGTGTGTGTGTGTGTGTGTGTGTGTGTGTGTGTGTGTGTGTGTTTGGGACCTCTCTGGTGTCTGTCCTTCTGGCAGACATTGTCTCTTTGTCTGTGTCCCTGCAAGGCCAACCTTGTTATGTGTAATCCTGTCCCCCTGCCCGCACGCAAGTGACATGTGGGTCCTCTTGGCACATTAGAAGATAACTATCAACTAATCAGTTTACTTTTGGGACTGTGTTAAAATGTAAATTGCATTAATGCTCAAATTATGCATCAAACTACGCAGATAGGCCAGGCCAGAGGCCGCATAATGCTTGGATCATTCAGTTAGTGCCTTCTACATGCAGTGTTAATGCACTCTGATTTCCCCAGCTCTGGTTCGAATCAAGTGTGATACGTCAGCCAGTTGGTGTCTGGGAAACTGGAGGAGCTGTGTATGAAGTGGAGGAAAAAGCCTTTTTGTAAAGCTCCATTAAAAGGCAGTGGGGTGATAGCTGCCTGTTGGATTTCTTTTGTCTAATTCAGTGGAAAATACTTTCTGCTCCATGTGCATTTTCACATTTCACTCATTTCGGTGGAAACTGTGCCCGATATTAATTTCCTTATAATCTGTATGAGCAGAAATAGACTGCCCGAAGAGCATTCTGTAACATTCAAAAAGGGATCTATCTAAACTCACCCCATCCTGTTTCAAAGAGCACCCTGAAGAGCCCGGAGGAAACTGCTGCCCATGACCAAAACACACGTCTCACGCTAATTGATTGTCTTGTGTTTTATTTACGGTGCGGCCGTAATTAGTGGACAGCATAATGTAAGCCATTCATTAGCACCTGGCTACTACTATGGATTTCGCTGCTGTGTCTCAGATGCACATATCATTAGGGAGAAACAAAGACTAGAATTTATTAGAGTGGCTTCTTATAAATATGCTTAAAGTCAGTGTGCCTTTAAGGTAGAACAGAGGCCTGTAAAACTTTTGTCAGCATTTGCTCACTGATTCCATTTGCTGCAGAATATGTTAAGGAAGAGCAGTATAAATTTAATTTTAATTGTTTTGTACACACGCCAGTGAAAAGGAACTGATTGGATACAGTTCAGAGACAGTATATTAATACGTTATTTTCATATGTTAATTGGTTTGCATAATCTCTCTCTTTGCTTCGTTTGGAAGTACCTGGCATTGAGATGGGGACTGAAGAGAATAGACGACTCCAATTTACATAAAACCAGCTCCTCTGAACATTAAATAATAATGCATCTGCAAGCTGAAGGTGTGTTCAGTTAGCAGAAAGCACATTTTTATAATTTATAGTCCAGCTGTTTCAGTGCTTTCTAGTCCATTTTCCTCCCTGCCCGCTTTTAATGAAATCTTACCGGAGAATTGACTGGGGTGAATTGAGATTTTAATCCCATTTTAATCCATTGACGTTCCGCCGTGGAAATGCACACTGGTGGGAACTTTTAATGGTGGGCCCTGTAATCAGGAGACACTTGTATTCAGCCGCCTACAATAATGAATCTCATCAAATGTTAAAGCCGGGGCCGTGTGCGAGGGGCTCAAATTTCAAGGTTTTTGACCATCCCCATTTGAGAAATTCCTCAGGGAGTGTGTGATTACTCAAGTTTAGCAGTTTATTGCCTCATCTTTCAATAGCCACTGAAGCACAAAATTCTCATCTAGGTTGCTTTTTTTTTCTCCACTTGAAGAACAGGCCAATATAGACTGCAGAACAGCTGCTCAGATCCCGAGGAACTGCTGTTGGCACTGCAATGTTATTAGCTGCCACCATCATTGTCCACTCACTGTGTCATTTAAAGAATTGAAACTAAATTCCATGACAAAGATCACTGGTTTGGTTTTAATTGTGTTTTTATACAGTGGTGTCTGTGTTTTTCACTGCAGCAGCATTCTGCAGAATATACACTTACCTTAATATGTGCATACGTATAACATGTTATGAAGATTAGACCATATGAAACAATATATACAAATAAATCAATTAAAATATATTTATACATGTGTGATTGCAAGATATCATCTCTTTACCTCACTTTCCCCCCAGTGGTGGAAATAGGATTTTTATAAATCAGGGGCCATAAAAGGGCCACAATTTACTCAGAGGGGCCAATTATATATCCACACGTCATCCAATAAACCGACCAGGAAGCTGCACTAAGTAATTCCTTGTTGACTATTAGCTTTATAGGTTTGAGCAAAGCCACTCATCATCAAAAGTATTTAGGAAATTGGTCCTTGTTAAAAAAAAGCTTAGAAAATAAACATTCTTAATAAATGCTCATATTTATTGTTACTATTGTTAGTAAGTGACTAGGTTATATATATGATTAAAACAACTACTGACAGGACAGGAGCAATCTAGGGACCAATCAGATTTCAGCTTGGGTCAGTGACCCCCTGGCCCTGCCCCCGAGTCCACCTCTGTTGACCCCTGACATTGGAGCACTGTAGAATCAGTGTTTACTCAAACATTTTCTTACCACCAAGTGTTTGCACAATTCAGGGCTATTGTTTGCTGTAATTATGAAACCACGCAAGGACAAAGCCTCATAAGGGTGTGTTAATGTGGGTTATTATTCGTGTGGTTTGAGGCGTCAGGTTGTAAGTGTGGATTAAATATCAACATGATCATCACCATCGTTTCGGGCACATTTGAGGCCAATTAATATCAGTTTTTATTCTACATATACATTAAGTTTCACATTCTTTTTTTTCTGTTTCCTCGGAACCTTCGCTCTGCAGACGACTCCCGCAGGTCACATGGGTGCCTGGGTGAGGGATGCTGTTTTATATTTGAATGACTAAATGTGACCTTTGAGATAAGAGGAGGAGTTGGCTTCTCAGGGGGCTGAAGAGAGTTCCCGCTGCTATGAAGCTCATGTCCCCTTTGATCCCTCTGTAATGAGACTAACACCAGGCGTTGTGGTCACTGAACACATTGACACACCGCTGGAGAGCCGACAGCTCCTCACTCTGTTACTAGAGGTGGTTGTGTGTGTGCCTTTGTGTGTCCTCAGGTACAATAGTGCCTGGGGACATGCTGGGATTTGCTATTTGGCTATAATACGCCACCTCATACGGCATTTTGCAGTTAACCTATTGTATAAATGATATATGCTAATACCCACAATTTGTCATGCCAATTAAAATGCCTCACAGGGCAATACCACAATGATCATACATATAGAGACATTCAATATTCTCCCACAATGACTGTATAAAATAGATATACAACATGTCAGCTCCCCTAAAATGAAGCCAAAACATCTTGATCACCCTCTAGTGGCTGGCTGCTGTATAGGTTATTGAATCCGCCCCCTCCATGTTAGTAATTGGGCCAAACTATTTAATAAAAGTACAACAAATGCATTTTACACAAAGATTTTTTTTTTTTTTGCAGAGCTAGAAAAAAATATTTATAACAGCCCCCACAGATTGGCAATAAATCATAAGATGTAGTTATTAAATTATTTCTATTTGTTATGAATTAAATATGAAAAGAATAGAAAAAAATGAATGATCAATTAAATAAAATTTACTTTGACATTTTAACATCAAATATATACATTTATTTCTCCATTGTTCATTTTGTAAAATAAAAGCTTTGGTATCTGCAAACAAAAACAAATTTAGTGATGTCTGTGAAAAACTGTTATCAGACAATATTATCGGCCAACTGATAAATGGGATGGGCTGTGGTTATTTAATAGAATAAAAAACAGGTTGAAACGTTATGATTTAGACTCACTGGAATTCTGTCGGCTGCTTATATCGACTGGTTCTCGACAGATACCTCAGCCCCACTTCCTGATCAACTGCGCTGACTCCAATTGACAACATTAGGGCAAAATGCTAACTTTTTTGGCTTTCTAATACAGTCAGAGAAAGTTTAAACACATCCTCCATCCTTATTTTCAGTCTTTGTTCTCAGTCTGAGGTGAATGAAGTTTTTTTTTAAGGTCTCAGCTTTTTTTTGTGTTGAGCTAAACTAACGTTTCAGTTGATGCAATACCACACATTCAAGTTTAAGGGCACTCTCTCTGACCTAAGCACAGCTCTGGTAAAACCCACTTCTCTGAGACATCTTCAGAGATCCGCTGAAGATCAATCATGACCGGCCATGTCCCCACGAGACCCTTAGTAACAGCCACTGATTGCTTTCTGCTGTGCAGACCGTTAAGTGGAGGCTGGCAATGGGCTCCTGGACAACACTTAACAATCAATCAGAGGGCACAACCGCTTCTCATTGCGTGCTGGTTCTTCCCCTGCATTACACACAAACAATAATTCAGGTGGACACAAGTGACACTTAAGAATCACAGCCAGAGTATGCCCCATGATTTAGCTGGAGAGGGATCCGCTGGACTGTAGACAGAAACTTGAGATGTAGGATTTACATAAAACCGGTGATTGAAGACCGGTGAGTTTTTGCCCTTTGTCTTCTGGACACTACTGTAAGGATATGACAGCAGGCGTTTGATGCTTGACATCAAAGAAAGATTACCCATTGTGTGACTTTGAAACAACGAAACAACAAATTATCGGTCACCAATATTTCCCCATTATTATTACTGTCTCAAATGCTCATCACAGCACCAATGTTATGAAACAGATTAGTAAAATCCTTTTTTTCGCCTTCTCACACATTTCTAAATACATTCCAAGTTGAAAATACAATACAAACATCATGAAAATAAGTCTAAGCCTGTTTAGTGTTTTTTGTCTCACCCGTGCAACTGGAGATGTAGTAGATATTCTGCCATAAAAGCCTGTACTTAAAGTTTGCCTATTGATTAAGGATTCCATTGACTTAATGAACCTTCAATCCTCCATCAGATGACCAGCCAATATATGCTCTAATCTCTAAAACGCATGTCTGGCTGTGGTTCCTTTTAAATGAATTGATCTACTCAGCTCTCCCCAAATGGGGAAATGGGCAAGTATTGATATGATTCTTGACTCAGTGATGGATGTGTGTGATGGTAAAACACGAGCTACATGCACCAGTGTGCTTTAGGGTAAGCAGAAAATTCAGAGAACAGCTTTACCGGTGCTCTTCAAAGACAAAGCAATATCATTTGTGTCGCTGCCAATACTCAGCCCACCTGTTTGTTGCCTTGTTTTTGAAAGGAAATTAAGCTCCAACATACAAAGTAGAAAAAAAAATCCTCTCCAAGTTTTTTGAATATTTTAATATCAGGAAAAAGTATCTACATTTGTTCATCTATCCTGAGTACGAGGAATTATTCAAGATGGCTTGCCTTTATTTTTCATTGATTTTTAAATTGATTTTCATTCCACTTTCGGCCGCATATCATGCCTGGTTGTAGATATTTTAGCAAAGGAGGGCCATTTTAAGTGAAAGTCACTTGAAGGCTAAGATCCATCTTGGCGGTGGAGTAAAGCAATCACAGCGAGCTTCGCAGGAGCACCACAATGGTCTTGTGTGATGTTCAGACTGCACAGCAAATATTTATCTAAGTCAGATTACACCCAACGGAGACGGAGATGTCTGCATCCCCTCGGGCCGCCGTTGTCTGACTGCTCAGAGAAATGCGCAGGACGATTGTTTTGGCAGAGGTTAGAAGTTCTAACTGTTCGCTTCCTGCAACAGAAATCCATTGCTGTGTCTCTCTAGGATAATAAGCATGAATGCCATGAATAATCACCAGTATGTCAACCAGCTGTATTGTGATCCTCAGCACTGGTAGGCCTCAGATGACATCAAATAATTTTGTCTGTCTTCCGTCTGAAAGCTTTGCATCCACGAATGTTTGATGTCCCTGCAGTTCATTTCAAAATAAGCATTTCCCCCTCTGATCTTCTTCTACTGTACATGGTTGTCAGAAACGTTCAGCTTCTTTTGACACACAATTATGACTCATCTGTCCAGGTCAAAGGGCCTGATAATTTGAGCTCCTATTTTATAAGCTAATTTCTCGTCACTAACTGCTGTGATGAAGGCAGAAATAATAAATCAGAAGCACATTTCCAAAGATCTGAAGATTGCATTGTAAATGTCAGCCGAGAAGGAAATTGTAATTAGGGAGAGGAAATTATTTCAGCGAAGCACTTGAATTTTAATACGATTCAAAATGAACCATGATATTATGTAAACATTTAATTATAGACCAAGCTTCCTCATCTGTCTCCTTTGCTGACCCTTGTTCGTCTCGTCACCGGAGCTGTTGAAGGGTTCAGGTAGAAAACATGCAACAATTCTTTTGGTCACGACCGGGATAATTATCTTAAGCATCTCACTCCGCCGTTGACTTGATGTGCACTTGACTGATCACTGAAAAGCATCACTTCACGCTATTATGCTGTTATTTTTATGAAGCCATCCATGAATACATTTTGAAGTTAATGCACCAGCACACAGCTAATTAGCTATCACCATTCAAGGTTATGTTCTGTTGATGATTGGTTCCTTGGTCACTTTATCTTCCACATGTCAAGAACTCACAGAGTGCAAATGTATATTAGAAATGCTGCTTATTTGTTGAAATCCTCTTCACATCCAAAAGCCAAAAATAAAGAAAAAAAGAAAACTCTCACTGTGCATTACCGGTGTCTTCACAAACCACAGAGGCGGAGAGACATACACGGCTGAAGCAGAGACGATAGCTAGAAGTTAGCGAATGAGTCACGGAAATGTTGGCTGCTAGCAGTGCGTGGCCGTATGATTTGGGGGCATAGCTTTGAAAAGAGGGCCGATGGGAGGGGAGTGGGATGAAATGGTTGCATTTTGAAATTGTTGCCATCTCTTGCTAGCTTTCCCAGGATTACTAACCCTAGCTTTAACTGTCATGGACACAGCGCACAGACACACAGAAGAAGGGACCATGCTGAACCCTAAACAGGACCTTTTCTTTGTGGAACCTTGCCTTTAGTATGTATACACAGTATTAGCTAAATCAAGACGAGCATAGCTTTTTCTCAGGCATCCTGGCTGTTATTGACCCTGTATAAGGGGTGGAGGGATCCCACTTGAAATGCTTCAAATCAACGATTTGTGCTGACAAGTCAACATCCTGCCTGTCATCATTGAACTAAAGTTACAATGAGCAGGCTCTCTGTGGACTTAAGAGGGTAAAACATGACCTTCTTGAACTGATGTGACACCAGCATGACATAAAATCAAGATGCTGGTTACAGAAGAGCAGGGGCCTTGGTCGGCCCATGTTGTTGGACACAAAAGCAAAGTATTGGTATTACTATGCTCTTAGCTTAATTGAATCTAAACGTGTCAACAGAGGGAACAAAAATCAGGTAGGGACAGGCTAACCCTGCTAATGTCTGACTTCCAGAGTGTTAAGCTTAGCAAGTTAAAGGGACGTGTCTAATGAGGGGTCACACTGATGACATTGATCTCATGCAACTGTCTCTCAACTCCTCGTCAGTACACCACTCGTCACGCTGCCCACAAACTGAAGCCATCTTAATGTCACTGAGCAGAAAGGCATACATGCTTAGCAAACATTAATTGGATGCAAATTCAGATTGGATTGGCCCTTTGTTCATGGAAACCAGACTTCACTCTGCTCGTTTTTCACTGGAACTGCTGAAATAACTTTCTTGAGCAGCAGCACCTACTGTAAATTTCAGCGAGAGGAGCATTAACTTCACGAGGAACTCCCTTTAACACTGAAATGATGTGGAACCCACTGAAACAGAAGTGATTAGCCATGACAGCTCTGTTCATCGATCATGTTGGCGTGTGGCATTCCACCACTCCTGACAAAGACAGTGGTGGAACAGAGGGATGATCATTCCAAAATATTAAAATAATAACCAGTGAGTTTTTTAATTTGTCATCAATTTATTCATGTAAAAAAGGTATCCAATTGTTGTTAAGGCAAAGTCTGAGATATGGCTACTATTGGTCGCCGAAAATTATCAGTATTACCAGTAATTGCTGGGAAACAACAAAACTTTGACCTTCACCTAAAGGTCTATTTCCTCATTTCATTGATGTTTGCTGCCCTGTGCAGTGATGTCTACAGAAAATATGGAAGAAAAACTACCCCTGCTAGCATGATGCTAATGGGCTTGATGTTTATTGATGCGTGAAAAGAAAATTAAAGCTTCCAGTTCTCCAACTCTGCTCTCTACTAATGTTACTGACACCTTAAACCAAGAATTGGCCCATTTCCTCTCAACAGAAGTAACGAGAGCTTCTCCAATCATGGCTAATGTCTAACAATACTCCATCATATCTATTAACTATTGTGTTTTAATGAGCACATTTCCAGGAACCATCCTTTAATAAATCAAATAATAATTATATTTATAAATGAAAATGTGCCATTAGAAGAAAGCAGTAGTAATAAGCTATACATGCATTATGGGATGTTGCAAGCAGTGTGTGTGTGTGTGTGTGTGTGTGTGTGTGTGTGTGTGTGTGTGTGTGTGTGTGTGTGTGTGTGTGTGTGTGTGTGTGTGTGTGTGTATGTGTGTGTGTGTGTGTGTGTGTGTGTGTGTTTTCCAGTGAGGGCATGGGGAGTTACAAACCCTGTTCACAGTGATGTCACGCAGCCTCTCCGCAGACTGGCTGAGTAAGAGGAACAACAGAATTTCTACTGGAGAGATCAATTATAGATAGAAGAAAATGAATGGGAAAAGTAGTTTAATAAATTATTGACTTGATGTCATATCATGTACAAAAGCAAATGAAAAATTAGATTGTGCATTTGGATGAAGTTTGGTTTAAAGAGCTTCAAAATTATATTTAATTAGACAAAAAAGAAATGTGTCATGGGTATATGAAGTTTTACTGGGGAGGCTGAATTAATGATCACATTTGCAGCAATAGCAAATGATGTGCCAACCAAGAGTGAGACTGTCTGGAAGGATTGGGTGGGGGTTGTGTTTGAAAGAGTCAACACCACAGTGGTCTTCTGTCTCTCCGTTTTCCTATTAGACAGACAGATTGGAAGGAGTGTTACTCTCCACTGATAGCACCTCACTATAGCTGCTAATGCATCAATACAACCACTGTAAAAGATGCTAGCTTAGCATGTTTTGCACACACAGATGGTGACAAATAAAGGAAAAAACAACATAATCCATTGATGGACATGAACTCCAGAAAATTGGGTTCGTACATTTTTCAGAGTCTGAAGCAGATTGTTCCGATCAGACACATTCACATAACAGGAAAATTACAATTTTACATTTTTTTTCGGTTATCTTTCCTGCTTAAGGAGCCGTCTATATTGAATTCATTTCGCCGTTCAAATGCGGTTTCCCAAGTTTGCTGCTGCAGTACGTAATTTTCTCCCTTCGCCTTGGTGAAATCCTTGTGCTGATTCTTGTGATGGCTTTTGAAACGCTGTTTGGGATTGCTAGTGTTGTAATTGGCAACACTAGTCCCATCACTCAAAACTTAAGTCCTCTTTATGGTACATGTCACTGTTTTGTTTGCCAAATTGCAGACATTTTAACTAGCTCTGACTCCCACTAGATAGATAGACATATAGATAGATAGATAGATAGATAGATAGATAGATAGATAGATAGATAGATAGATAGATAGATAGATAGATAGATAGATAGATAGATAGATAGATAGATAGATAGATAGATAGATAGATAGATAGATAGATAGATAGATAGATAGATAGATAGATAGATAGATAGATAGATAGATAGATAGATAGATAGATAGATAGATAGATAGATAGATAGATAGATAGATAGATAGATAGATAGATAGATAGATAGATAGATAGATAGATAGATAGATAGATAGATAGATAGATAGATAGATAGATAGATAGATAGATAGATAGATAGATAGATAGATAGATAGATAGATAGATAGATAGATAGATAATCACTTCTTCTCTGTGAGACTAACTTTAAATAATTGATATTGGTAATATTGAAATGGCAATGAAAAACATTTGAAGGATAATTCACTTCATGCCATTTTCAATTTTGAAACTCTATGATAAAAGAGAAAAATGGAAATTAACAGGATATGTGTGTTTGTGTTAAGTATATGCCTCACATCTTCACCACCGTGTGATGCAAGAAGTTTCACTTGTGATACGTTTTTAAAGCTACAAACCTGATACATTTCAAGTATGGGATTCACGTTTGTGGGTTTGGATTTGGCCTGAACTTTGTTTTACAGTACACTTTTGTTTTATTATTCCAAAGGTCATATTCAATATTGAATTAAACATTGGTTTGGAGACTTGAAAAGCCGAAATGCTGGCCCACACAGCAGCCACAGGAAAGTAAACACAGATTGTAATTAGATGGAGAAAGTTTAATCGTTGGATTTCACTCTCTCCTTTGCGTGAACCGTGATGTGATGAAGCCATGGGACAAATGCGAGGGAGAGAAGAGGCGCAGCGATGGGAGAAGAGAGGGAGGAGAGGTGGAGGAATGAAGACTAATTTATGTGTGAGTTTCCAAATGCCGTCCCCGGGACACTGTATCCCCTTAGACTGTGTTGCCTGGTGTCTGGAGAGGCAGAATGCAAATGGAGCAGGTTTCTAGACGAGGCCGGGCACAGTCACAGGCCCATGTTGGGACCCGGCTATGCAGTTGCTAAACAAGTGTTCTTTGTCATGCTGGGCCCCTGGGGTTGAGCCAAACGAATCCTATCATCTGCAGTGTTGTGTTGCTTAAGCAAAATACTCAAGTTTGCAGCCACTATTTATAAGATAAAAGACCCTCTTCGGGGAATGTCAGAATTAGTTTTTTTCTTCAATTAATTTGTGTTGTGAGTGTAGTTTCATGGTCTCTGCATGGGCTCCCCCGAGGGATCGGTTTGGTGTGCTGCGTATTTGCTCGATAGTCAATATGTCAAAACCCAAGCAATAAGGGACTGTTTACCCGCGTTTCTTGTTGTTAGATATCAAACCCAATTCCAGCAGCAGAGATCGTTCGCAAATAACAGAAACACGTCCTCAGTAGAACGCGGATCGTTCACTTACTAATGGATTTGTTTTAAAGGGAAAACATCCATGTCATCTAATGTGTTTCTCCATCTCTTCCCCTGCCTTTGCTAATCAAATAAACTCGTACACACTGACTAATACTGGGCCCAGAGTCCTTGATGAATTAAGAAACACTGTGTTGAGAAATTGACAAAATCATTGAAAAGCAAAGATAAAATCCTCATTGTAATTGAATGTGAAGCACCATTTATCTATAGATTTGTACCAGACTACTTTATTGGATTGCTTTCCAGCGCCTGAAATATGCTTTAGCAAACTGACCTAAATTCTAATGGGGGGAACATTAAAATCAGCTAAACTCATTTTAAATGTACTTCCTTCAAATCTGTGAAATTCTGCAGCATGTTCTCTCTAATCAAGGAAGTACAGGGCCTGAAGTTGTAGTCTTCATTGTGGCGAAGGGAGGAGGCTGTGCGTTGTCAGACCCTGCCACAGCCCTGGAACAGAATAAGGTGCTAATAAAAAATGTGTGAATCTACTAATGAATCCGATTCTGCAATTCTGCAACTCAAGCACTTAATTATCATAAGACGTTAATGTGCTCATTCAAATGGTCCAACACTTTGCTTGGAATAAACTGTATGGCTTAATGACTTGAGAAAAGAGCCTGATGACATCCTGCTCGCTTATCAACACTTCCCAAAGACTGGCACCACAGATTGTGGTTGGATATGATCAAACTGGCCCATAAATGAAGCCGCTAAATATTCATTGGTGTCTAATGTGGTCACGGATGCACTGAGATGCACCATTTGTCAGCCAACCCTTCATATTCTTATACGTTGATCTGGATTGAAGTGCAGACCAAGGAAACTGGAATCTAAATGGAAGTCACTCTTGAGATCTAAGGGTAAGGAAGTGATGGCATTGCTCTTTGTTCTAACATCTGCCCATGAAAAGAGATAAAACGAATGGAAGCATTACAGGATATGTTCAAGCAGCTTTCGCTCAGGGTCTAAATAGGTCTCCTTTGACATCCCAAATCAAAGTGTGTCATTATGGCAGTATATGATCCTTCCATTAGCTGCACACTCAGCGCTCGTGACATTAATTGCTCTTGATGTGTATATACACATGTACGCTTGTTTCTACACGTACACATGTGCACGTTTGCCACCGTGTAGTTGAGTGGTGTGTGCCCACACTCACTCACACAGCCTGTAGAGGTGTAAAATTAAATCCCTCAGTGCAGTTACATGCAGATGATGTGCTTCAATGGCCTAGCTGCTCTTTGCACCATTGTAATTGAATAACCTACAGAAAAGTCATCACATTCCCACTTTGCTATTCCCTCTCTGTGTAACATGTAAAAAGTCCTCTTGTAACTACCTGGGAGAGCAACCCATCAACAGCTGTTAGAGCTGACTTGAAGGTTAAATATTAGGAAGGAATCCAATTTCTCTTGTCTATTCAGCTCAGCGGTGTGTTAGATTGCAGCTGGACTGTGCTTACGGAGTGTGGGATATGAAGTGGGCTAATCAATCCCCTCTGCTTCATTCTCAAATTCCTCTCATATCAGGTCCCTGCCCCCCGGGCAGGCCTTCTGCTTTCCGAAAGCCAATTCCACACGAAATAAGAACTGTGACCTGCAGCTAGAGGGTGAAGTTGAGTTTTCCCTTCATGATTAATCTCTTCTTGGGTGGTTTTCAGAAAAAAGGAGAGGGGGAGGATAGAGCGAGAGGGTGAAAAAAAATAAGAAAACATGCAAGTCGCTGCCTTGTGACCTGCAAGTTTTTTTTCCTCTGAATGAGCCTGGTGCACTGGAGCCTGCTTATCTCCCGTGAGAAAGACAGAATTCATTTTTTGACAAGGTTTCATGTTGACATTGAGAAAATGAACTACCAGATTCTATGATTAAACCTGGGCTGTCGTAATTGTCATCTGAACTGTGGTGACGATGAAAATTTGAGTATCTCTTCCATAGCTTCTTGTTTGACGGAGCTGCAGTTCATGAAATGGAGTCAAGGATGGAGAAGCTGCTCTCAGAAACAGGGTCATATATGTTTGGCTTTGTAGTGAGAAGATAATAACCTTTCCCCGTGAATGAAAAATATCATGTAACACAGAGAAAGTATCCTTGAGCTGGTTAACAGAGTCACAGCATAAGCATGTTCCTTAAAATCTCACCTCAAAGTTGAAGTTATATTCGAAATTTAAAAAAATTGTGCTAATAAGCACCAGTGTTCCTCTTGCCCCTCTTCCACGTCTCCCATATCTTTCTCTCTCATCTCAACCGGCCAAGGCAGATGGTCACCCACCCACAAACTGGTTCTGCTTGAGCTGTCTTCCTGCTAAAAGGGAGGGTTTTTTTCACCACTGCTGCCCAGTGCTGGTTCAATGGGGAATGTTGAGTCTCTGAATAATACTGTAAATAGTAGGCTGCAGTTTGGACCTGCTCAATGTGAAAAGGCTTAATATAACTTGTGTTACGAGTTGGCGACACATTAATAAAGCTGCCTTGACATGGTGAAGTAACGGATGTCGAACACATTGCCTATGTGACCTAAAACAAAAAAGAGCGCCCTTACAATTGAGCAGATGGGTTGCCAGAGTTGAAGGGTAAAATGACACAACCTTTAAGTGCCAGTATCACATTTTACAGGTTATAATGGCATCTGTCACTGAGAGCGGACCTGTCAGACATGACTTTCATGCAGCTGAATTGCTCTTAATGGCTGTTTCTCCTGGTTCAGACCCACTTTAAGACGCGAGGTGCTGTCTGTCTCAGGAACATTGACGTTAAAAGCACTGAGCAACAGTGACACGGACTTACGGACCATTTCTGCTCTGCCTGGGTCCTTTCTTCAATGTTTTTGAAGTAGGTTATCCTCTTTGTTAAAGAAAAACTCCCTGGAGGACAGTTATGACTTCACCGTTAAACGGTCAACTTGAAAGCACCAGCGTAGAAGGATTGCGCTCACACTGGGACTCTGAAAGGCCTGGAGAAATGTTTACATTTTTAATGTCATATTGATGATCCCACGTTCAATGTACATGTTTTACTCACCCATCTCTTACATTTTTTATGAGCATGGAAAAACAATCCATTTGCCTGCTACCACCTACCAAACAAATTGGTTGAGAACAACAAAGTTCAATCTGTGTCTGAATATTTCTTTGTTTGTGTGTTTTCCCTCGCCAGCAGGGCACTTATGAAAGTGTTCTCTTGCATCAGGGATAAGGGGTATGATGGCCAACTGGGAGGCAAGTGAGAGTGAGTTTTAGAATATGTGGGAGACCAAATTCCTACAGCTAGAAGTGCCTCTGCGCCAGGCTAAACAGTAGGCACAGGCCTCAACACACACACTAATGGAAGAGTGAAGTAACATACGGTGTTGGAGTGCAGGTTTGGGCTGAGGTAAACAAGGCTCTACTCACTGCTGGTCCACGGGCCTGTAAGTTATTCATTAAAGATATATCAGCACAGGCCTCTGCCTATTCCCACAGTAACAGTCCCATTGTGTTTTCTTTAATTTAAGTTGGTCTCCGCTCCAATCAGACAAATTAAGCTCTGGTTATTATAGATTAGGTTTTTCAAAAGCCACAATCAAGCTTTATCTAATCAGCCTAATCTGCAATTCATCTGCACTTTGCAAATGCTTGGTGGAATGATAAGTGAAAAAACAACATTAATATAAAAAATGTTAAGGGGGAAAAGTTGTTTCGTACAGTATGTTTATGCATTTTAGCAAAAGTTGCACAATGCATGTTGATTCAATGAGAGGTATAGACAGATGATAATCAAGCCTCAGATTTCTATTCTTAGATTCAATTATTCGACATCCTCTGTGGGATGATGATGTAAGTCCGACATAATCATCAAAACATTAACAAAAGGCAGGTATTTCTGCATTTCTGCATTTTTTAGATATCCCAGTCTTCCAGGCCCATTTAAGTCGAACAGCATGGACAGTCTCTTGAGCTCTGCACTGGAGGAAAGAAATCAAATTTACTTTAAGGGACCACAGGTATTTTAGTGAGGCAAGTTTGTGGTTTTGTAATGTTGTTATTTTAAATTGGATCAGAACCTTTAGGCAAACTCATGCATTAAGAATTTATTCAGAAAAAGATGAATATGATGAATAATTACTAATAATAATGAGTGTTTACTCATTATTCACTAATGAATCATATTTTTTAATAACTATTCATCTCCATTGATTTGACCAGGTCTGTTTTATCTTGCTTACAATTTGTCAGATTCCCCAAAAAACATAGTCAAGGATTTGATTCAGTGCTGTAAAATACAATTCTATTAACATTAAATAATACAAACTAATTCCAGACCTGTACCCAGTAATTACAGAATATTATTACTTAGTGCATTACTCTATGTTATTAACTTAAAGGTTGCCTAACAGCAACTGCTCCCAGTATAGACCAGAGACTCACAAACATATAAATACACAAAGGAAAGAATGTGCAAAATATTGGAAGATGCATTTTTAAAGAAATCATCTTCTTAAACACAAAGGGTATATAACATGAGCTATGGGAAAATGGTATAAACTCACACCTTGTAGCCTTGTAAGCTAAGTATTCAAACAAATTTTGGCTTGATAATATTAGCTTAGTATTCTTAATGTGTTTGTTAATGTTGAGATCTCGTGTGATTAGGAGAACCCTTTTTTTTTCGAAACCTTGTTGACAAAACGAAGAGGGTCCAAAGGTTTGGTTAACAATTTATTTACATAAAAATAACCTTAAAAGGTTGTCATCGCCAATACTGATGCTAAAACTGCCTTATATTTAAATAAGGAAATGTGCCCACTTAGTGGAGATGTAGAGCTTTGCACAGATTTATGACCTTTTTGCACATGCAGCATAAAAGTTTAGCTGCAGCCCATAATGATGCGAATGATGATGTGGAAGACTGACAATTTGTCAGATGCTTTTAACCAGGAGGGTGAGGGTGCAGGGCGAGAAATGCTGCCAGGGTCCTCCTCACCTCATTGTCCTCTTGCAGGATGGAGGATGGAGTGCTGATGCCCTCTCTTTGCACCAGCTAAGACTGTCATCTCGGCCTCATTCAGAGCTCCGCAGCACTTAAGCCCCATTTGCTCTTAAGGATGTCTGACAGGACAGCAGCCACGTATGATCAAACTTTACTTTCACTGTGCACTTGTGACAGTTCATTGAGAGAGGCTCTAATGTGCTGACAGCAGTGCTCTCCGCTGAGCTGCCTTGATTTACCTTCCCCATCTGTCTCAGTCAAACAGCACTAAGATGAGGATGAAAGGACGAACGGCGTCCTGTTGATTCCACATCCTGGTATTTAACAATAATCTCACCTCATATGAGCCAAAACCACATTTCTTTTATGGACGCTTGTTGCAGTTACTGCCATTTCCTGTAAAACAGTCCAGCTTAAACCTGCTACTGTTTAATATGTAGGAAACTATGACGACTTTACATAATTTCTGAACACTCCAATGCAGTAGCTTTGATTATAAACAGAGGTTTTGTAAGTTCAATTGACAAATGTTCATATTCAGCAACACGCCTGTAAGCACCCTCAAGTGTTGGTGGAGACCAAATATAGAGCTAAAAGGAGGTTAAATATTAAACTTGCATTCAGCAGATGACTAGACACACAGTTAAGTGTATTTTTTTAATTATTTTTAAATATACACATGCTCTATATGCACCTGCATATACACAGGCTGTAGAGAACCTGTTTACAAGGGTCTTATTGCCCAGGCCTTCCTTTTCTTCATTTGTAATTTATGATGTTGAGACGGTGAGGGAACTATGCTTACTTCAATTATAACTGTAAATGCATGTCCAGTACGGTTCGATTAAATGTATTTCAGCTCAGCCACTGGTAAGTAGTTTAGTCCGAATTACAGGATGTGAATAGAGCAAATTGTCCCCCCTTCTGCCATTGTGCTGATTTTAAAAGCCATCCAGTGTAAAACAGGCTAACATTAAATATAACCTCTTTAAAATGTTTCTCACATAATGATTCACTGCCCTTGATGAACTGAACTAAAAGGAAGGGAGCCAGAGATCAGTCAGTGTTTGGAGGCTTCAAGATCTCTCTGTCACATTAGCTTGCCGGAGTGCTCATCAAAAGATGTTAATGTGTCTGTTCACTTCTATCTAAGGTCTCCATTTTGCTTTTTTATGATTTCAGCTGCATTTTCCTTGGAAGTGGCTGCATTTACAAGCTGTAATACACGTTTCTTGAAGGCCTGATAAATATGAAACTGAATGAGATGCCTTTTCTCTCTCAGTTTCTCTTTCTGCTTTGATCATACCATCCCATGACATATCCATCGTCAGCTTTTCAACTCCTCCAGGAGTGGGCCAGGCCTAATTGGTGCTACGAGGAATAAATCAAAGCAGGAAACAGGACTTGTTCCAAAAAGAGCTCATGATGCACTAAAAACGTCTCGTGTTTCCAGTGTCTGTCCAGTGAGCGTACGTATCATCTCATGTAACGTTTTTTCCCATTGTGCTTCAGCTGATTTAGGGCTGTTAAAGAGTAACTGTGGTTCGACATTACACAGCCATCCTGTGAGGTACCTGTGCTGCTCTCTTGGTCCTTATTCTAATCTTATTTAACAGTCTCTGCCTGACATGCAATTCAATGCAGGCTCCCAGATTGGAGAGTTTCCAAACAATCCTGAGCTCACCCAAGCTTGGAATTGGTTTTCCGTGGAACATCTCCCTCCTCCCTTTGGGCACTTTACCAATTTGACCAAATTTGTTCCATCACTGGTTCTAAGTACCAGAAGTGTTTTCTGCCCACACTTGGACTTGTTTCTGCAATTTGCACATACTTTGCAAAACATTAACAGCTTTGTCAGGGGCTGAGCTACTGGCTGCTGTGGTGTGGAGGGCAACATGTTTCAGGGGAAACTGGATGTAAAATAGTCCCAAACATAAACAACATTTCAGATAATTTCCCATCCTGTAAATCCTAATTATACCAGGCAATGCTATATGTTTTACCCTTGTTATTTAGTGTTTATGAGAAGTACTTTTAAAACACTATTATGCAGATTTACGCAGATATTTTAACTGTAAATGTTATGTATCTGACACAATTACTGCTCTTCATGCAGATAAACTATTATGTCTAAGCTTGAATGATTATGATTGATACTTTGTTAACACTTTAAAAAGTAGCGGTAATACCATATCATTTTATGCTAACTAAATGATACTCTCACTGTGAAATCAAGTATTGTAACATACAGTAATTGGCAGATTCAAAAGACACTGTGTCATTAAATATGATTACGATATAGTGTTATCTTTCCCTCTGCTTACAGCCACTTTATAGTGTCTTGTAAACCATTTATTGCACTGTAAGTGTTTGTACACTGATTATCTATATTGAATAATGCAGGGGACAAAGAAAGTGATAACATTATACACTCTGCTGACAGCTTCTAGTCTTATATTTTCTTCAATAACCATGCTAATATCATTAGTATAATTTATCTGCTGTTCTTAATGTTGGAATGAAAACATTTTTGACATGCTGCTCAGTGTCATTGCAATTGATTTAAAATAAAGAGATTGGGCCACAATAACAATATCTGTGCAATTCAACCATAAAAGCTTTGTGCCATGTTTGTAAGTGTGGAGGCATAAAGCTCTGCATCCAGCTACAGTTCTGCGTCCATGCCCTCTAATTTCAGACAAATATTATTTGGCAGAGAGGCATCTGTCCAGCTGATGCATATTGGAGAATACAATGAAAGTTGATATACTGTAATGGGCTTAGATAATTAGAGTTATAAAACCCTCCATAAATGCCCCATTGAGATCCAGAGTATTAGATTATTCCCACAGAAATGCACGCCCACTGATTTTTTTAATTTAAGGGATGAGTGTTAGCAGAAATATCATTTAGCAATGTGATCACATTGGAGGTGTACATACAGATAAAGACCGGGATGCTTCATAAAGTACTGCTGTAGAGTTGGATGATAAGTGCTTGCAGTCAGCTAATGTGACCGAGTGACTGTAAACTTTGCAGCAGTTCTGAGGCTCGAGCTGCCGCAGTGAACAGCTTCAGGCTCAGAAAGTAATTAACAAAAACTTAAAATAATTTGAGCTAATTCTTCTTTTGCTATCTGGCAGGAAAAAAAAGTGACGCATTACTGTACTGTATATGTTGATTATGAGTGGGAAAAGAACGCCTTTATCTGCAAAGTGAATACCTTCTGCTGAGCCTGCTTCTTTACAGACGCAGCTTCAGGGGATATTTTGCAATGTGACCACCCCCACACTCATTTTCATTTGTGACTGAACAGCCACACTTCACATGAAAACACTTTACATTACATGCCGGTCTTTACCTGCAGGAAACAGCCGTCTGCACTTATGTTTGCAGGACTGGTTGTAACCTATGGGTTTGAATGACAAAGGCCCCTTCACACGCGGTGAGGTGCATGAAAATAGAAATGTCAAGTTTGGTTCACGTGTCAACTGTTTTTGTTTAATTTCCAGAAAGTTATTAAGCCCTGCTCAGACTTGGTTTATGTTTGATTTGAGCACAGTTATATTATATACACAGAAGCATATTTGTATAATTCTGGAGGCCTCGCGTGATCCCGGCCCTGCGTCTACTAAAGCAACCCCACCTCCTGTGCTCTGCCGGCTCCCTGTGAAAGCAGAGAGCACAGAGTGAGAGCTGGCCCCATTTAATGTCCTTGATGGGCTCGGCCTGTTCTCTATCTCTCTCGGCATCATACCTCTCTGAGTGGCTGTAATAGGATAATAGGCTCATCTGTATTTGTTTTTAGTCCATTGACTTGAAACCTTGTTGATACATTTACTGTATTCCAGCAAATGCAGGTGAAGGGTGTTTTACGCCGACCTTTTATTTTCTGACATGGAATACCTGAGATCACATTTATTCAAAAAGATAAACATATTATATTTTATTTAATAGCGAATAATTCTGAGTGTTATAATTGTGAGTACTCACACATGCGTGTTCCAATCCACACACGTATAAAAAGCAATTTCAACACATGTTAAACAAATTTTCAAATGCAAACGCCACAATCTGAGTAAATATTAATATTAATACAACCAGTCAGGCACAAAAACCATGTGCTCGAAGTCTGTTCCTCCATCTCTCTGTGGTTTGGATTAGTTTTAGATGGCATCCAGTTTTTCCCTGGACAAGAAGACCAAGTCTACCACCTAACAGTACTTTATTTAAACCATATACTGACTCATGTACAGACTTGATGATTGGTGGGGGTGACAAGCTTTTCTATTTGGAAAAAGGTTTTTCATCTGTTGTTTTCCATAAAAGCAAGGGGAAAAGAGACGGGGTCTAGAATACAGCAGCTGCATTCGTCTCATCCTGTGCGTTTGGTTCAATTATTTAGAAATAATGAATTGAGTAATGACGGCATCATTTGCAGCTTTCATTAATCTGGTGACTGGCTGTGTTAATCAGTTAAGCTCCATAGTTGGGACGGTGCATGTCCAATGAGCGAGCGCTGCTACCTGCTGTATTGTGCAGGAGAGCAGAGGTTAGACAGCAGGAAGTGGCAGGGACTTGCAACTTCCTGCAGAAAGTTACCGCAGTAAATCCAGTCTCAGGGTGAATCTACTGTACAACATTCATGTTCATGTTGTTTGTAAAGTCTGTGCTTGCCCATCGTGATAGAATAGTAATACATTTGGAAAATGCCGAGGGTTAAATGAGAAGATCGATGCCATTCACGTCCCTGTGAGCCAGCTACCACTTAGCTATTCTGCTGCTTTTCTTTTGATGAGAGAGGAGAGCATTGTCAGGTGAACTGTGTCCCATTGTTTACAGCCCTTCTGCTAAGTCAAGCTAACTCTCTGCTAACTTCATATTTACAAGAGCCAATTATTGGGACACAAGCAATGGCGCCAACTGCTGAGGGTAAGAACTGATGTCAGATGGTAGTGATGATGATGATCACCTTTGCTTACACCATGCCTGGCTTGCAAAGACGGCAATTCGTCCCACCTATCAAACTCAACACTAATCGCTCATACAAAAATGGCTAGTTTGGTTGTATTTGTTATATTTGTAGGCCAGAGGGAGAAAATGGAAATTTCTCACAGTGATTTTTCCATTTCTTGTGGCATATTAGTAATCTGCTCTGTTCTCCAAAACAAACCGACAATTTGGAAACATTGTACTTTCTCTGGTTGCGGTAGCTCTGCAGCGGCAACAAAGCGCACTTTTAATAATCCCCTTGTGAAGGAGGTTTCAGCTTCTTAGCTATGAGCTCGCCACCACAAAACCTGCCTGCGTAACATCATGTCTGTCAGAATGAGTTCTTGTGAAAGCTCGGCACCAAAACTCTGCTTATCCGGGATAATTTGTAATTCATCCAGTGTTACTGCCTATTTGCAGCTGCAATGTTGCTCAACTTTGTCTTCATTCCCAGGACTGCGTCCACACTGGCTTTTCTTGTCTCATTGTTTCTCCCTTTCTATTGGAAAATCTGCGTGAACTTTTCTTTCCTTGAGTTGCCATGACGCTTGTCAGAGATGAAATATGAGAGTTGTCTTCACCCAAGTTTTGGGGTATTTTCAATTTTCTTGTCGGCCAGATGAAATTCTCTTGCATGCCAGATGTTGCTCATCCCTACACCATTTCAGGCATCGTTTTTAATTATCGCTTGTTAAAAAGCACATTTTGTAATGTAATAAATTGGTCAAGCTGCAGGTTGACATTGGAGTGCTCAAACGATTGGCTGAATGTAAAATGTAAACGCAGTACATGAGCAGGTAGCAGCTGCAACGCCCGGCCCCGGGTCCCTGCAGCCTTTTAGTGGGGATGTCATGTTTGCTTCCTGGGGATATAGACGCCCAACTCAACACAGCAAACCCTACTTAAAATCTAAGCATATTCAGGCCAGTGGAAGATAACAGGATTGCACATGAGACCTGTGCTAATGTCTTCTGAAGGGCATTGGATAAACAGGCACTTGGCTGTGCAGTGGAGGGAGGGGGATGTTGGATGGAGGAAAAATGGGGACTGGGGATCAGAGATAGCCAGGCTCTTCCAGCCAGACGTCCTCCCTAACCGCAGCACGGGTGAATCCTCCCTCCCCCCCCTCCCTTCTCTCCAACCAACTTAGGGGCCTCATTCCCTCTCATATTGTTTTGTATGAAGGCCAATGTCCTTATTTATGTTTTTTCTTCTTTTCAGTGTGTGCGCTTAGAGACTCCAGTGGTGGTGAAGTTGCCATGACTTTCATTAAAGCCGAGGCCGAATGAAATATGGATGTGCAGGGAGTGAATTAGAGTGATGGAATGGGCCAAATATTGCCTTCGTGGTGTCTCGGAAATACAGTCTTGAGGGGATAGATACTCAGGCCAGAGCAAAGTAAAACCCCTCTCCAAGTTCAGCGCATTCATCAGCAGGCCAGAGAAGTTTGCCTCCATGCAATGTTGATGACTGTTGTGCTACTGAGTATTTTGGAGTATGACGAAAAAACGGAATGGATGGGAATATCTGTTACCTTAAGTTGTGATGAGGGTTTGACCTCAACAATAGGAGTCTAACAAGTTTAGTGTTACCTCAACAAACTCCCTGACACTCGAATGCCAGCGATTCTTAACGTTGAATGTGCTCGATGCTGATGCTGAATGACTCAGCGAAATGAGTGAGAACAAGAAGAAGGTTGATGAAGAGGAAGATGTCAATCTGTAGCAATTTATAAGAAACAATAAATACAAATGGTGTCTTCCTCGGTTCCATTTAAAGATTCAATTGCATCAAAAGTTTAAGCTTCACACTTTAACATCCATATAAAATACAATGCATCCAACCTGAATGCATCCAACCTGAAATAAATTGTTCTTTTGCAAATAATACACACAACGTTTAACCTGTCAGACAAACCGTTGACACTACGTTTGACCCACTTGGTCTCAGCTTCTTCTCATGCTGCGTAAATGAAATGCAGCAGAATCAGCAATATAATTTCATTCAGCCCAGACAATTCCCAAACAGGCCTCCTTGTGGAAAACTTCTGAATGTGAAGGGAGTTCACCTCATGAGTTTATTCAACAGCACCAGCAGACGGCTGCTTCTTGGAGCGTTGTCACAGTCAAATGGAAACTGTGAACTAATCTCCCTGGGTTGTTTGAGGATAACAAATCATTCTTCTCTTTTTATAAGCGCTCTGCACAAATACAGATTTGTTAGGGAGGTAGATCTAATTTTGTTGTTACATATAAAAAGGCCACAGGCACATTCACTTTAGTGTATACATGAGAAATTTGTTAAAAGCAGAGCAACTTTTCAGTGCCAAAAAGTGTGTTCTTGTTGCGGTGGTGATGTGCGGAGGGATGTGGGAAAAGAAAGCTTAATTGAACAAACTAATGAGTAGTTCTTATTTCCATTGGGGATGTGCCAGGGAGATTGTTTGACAGTTTATCTGTGATAAATAAATGCTTTAGGAGCTAATTAGCTTCTAGGCCCTCAGGGGAGGGGGGTGTTGAGTGTCCGAGTGTGTGTGTGTGTTCCTGCATATTGCCGTATCTTTAAGTCGACATCAGTCCACTTCCTGTTCTTTCACACTCCACCCTCTCACTCACACACATGCACACACTGCAAATCATTCCCATGTTTACCCACACTAAACTAACACCAAATGGAGCGACTAAACAAGCTCAAATCAAACCAGCAAAAGGCAAATAAAGTATAATTTATGTATTTTCCATATGTAATTCACTTTTGAACATTATGCACAAAGTAATTATTCACTCACCATGATGAATGTTAATAGACTGAAATCTATAAGAAAATCTAAATTCTTTTCCAGTGTCAAGGAATCACAGGTGACAAACTTAACACAACTCTCTTGCTTGTAAAATGAATATAGAGTACGGTGGCCCTGCAGAGGGCCCAACGCAATTTAAGACTACACATGTAGATGGTACACTACAAATGGAAATTAAGAAAACATGGACATCAATTTGACAACAGATGTGAGGCAAATAGAAAACACGTAACCAAATACTCACAACATAACAAAATGCCCACAACACATCCAAATATAAAACAACCAATTATCCACAACACAAGAAAATACCCACAACTCAACCAGATACTTACAACACAACCAAATCCCCACAATTGAACAAAATCTAACACAACCAAATACTCAAAACCCACTCAACCAACACAATCTTAATTGTGTTAAGCTCTCGTTGCCACCGTACTTGAGCAATGTTTATCATTGGCCACTGTCAGTTCAACAACCGGTGAATGCTGACACATTTGTGCAGGTCTTTGTGCGTTTTGAATGAATTTGCCTTCACCTTCTCCTCAGTCCTCCACAGTCTATAATGTAAATATCAAACGAGACTTAAAGCACTATGGGCTATAGACAACTCTTCTTCGATTAAACAGAAGAAACCACCTCAAGCTCTTTAACAAGCGATGAGCTGTAAAGACAGTCACAACAGCTGGCCGACACTCTTTGAGAAAGAGTCTGATGGCGTCGGATGAAGGACTTCTCCGCCCGCGGCTTCTAAATGAACAAACAGGTGGGGCTAACATATGCTATTAAATGATGAGGGTGCACAACCACAGTTTTTGGTCGGGTTCTCTAACATGATTTATGAATAAACGCTGCATCTCGACACCAACCAATCGGACAGCAAATCTCAAACTACTGCTAAAATCCTACTTCAGTAAAATTTGTAAATGATCGGATACTGAGTCACGCAGCTGTTGTCAATAATGTAATCCTACTAGTTAATATGAAATGATAAATCCATTTGGGGGCTGATTTCCGATAACATATATACATATGTATAATTATGTTTTTCTTAAAGGTTGACATTTATTCTTCAGCTGTTGTTTTCAAACTCCTATGACAGAGAAATGCAGCTGAGGCTTGATGTTTTACAGTTTGACCATATTCTTTATTATGAACAACTGTAAATGAAAAGAAAACACTAATACAACCAAAGGATCTATTTTGAATCAAGAAAATAAAGATTTATTTCAAATAAAATGTAAACCAAAATTGTTTATTCTGTAAATTACAACTGATCTGTAAGTGATAAAGTAATATTGGACAATTTAATTTGGCATACCAATACATCACTCTGTCTTTAACTGTTTGTCTGATCTTGACTGTACCACATAATGGCTCATATACGACAATCGCTGAGGCTCAGAATTCCACCTATCACACACTGTTTTATATCTGTGTTATGTGGCAGTGGGAAGACGTATGCTACAGCCTGTCCTGATAAGAGCATATCTGCCAGTGGGAGCACATTGAAGAGTCAGAGGTTGACGGTATCTCAGTCTCTGGGCAGGCGTCAGGGTCTCGTGTCCCAACAGCAATGCACACTCTGCAAGGCAAGGTCAGGACATTCCTCCTGCTCTTTGTGCTTTCACCAATTTGTTTGACATGTGTCCTATAGAAGCTGTGGAGCAGGTTATTTTGCCATCATTTGTTCAGGTACTTGTGATTGGATGCTCAGTCCAGTGTAAAATGTAATGTAAAATAGTCGTGTTGATACTGCATGATTAAAAACTTCTCATAATGAGTGTAAAGCTGGACATATTCCTGGAGTTTGCCTTCTGTATATGAAGAAGGCAGCAGGAGATTCTCTGGGTGTGACATGGTGACATCAGGAAACTCTCTTCTGCATTCAGGTGATGGTTGCGTCTGATTGGACCACACAGGAAAAATCAAATCAAGTTTCTGGCACATCAACACCACATCCGGGCCTTATCACCAAAACCTCTAAAATCGCCCCGTCTTTCCAAGTTGATGTCTTGGTCTGTGTCTTCTACATGCATGGCTCCTCTCGTTCATCCTGAGATATTCATATACTTCTGAACAATATCCTGCTGCATTGGTTCACTCGGACATTGGATTTTACGTGGGGGGCTGGCAGGAAAAGCAGCTTTATATCGTAAAAGCTCTATTTTCATAATTTCTCACTTTTGATGCTCTGTTTAAAAAAAAAAAACTTCCTGAAATACAAGTTGCAGTGTCTAGATGGTGGAGGCATACAGATTTGTCAAATTGGTAACCTTTATGGATTTTAAGGACTTCATCTTGCTTCAGAAACATTTTAATTCAATTACAACCTTCGCACGATTAACGTTAACAGTCCTCCACTTAAAGCTTGTCTCAAATATTCTGATGTAATAAGTCTCAACCAGAGAAAATAACTTAGGGAAACGAAAGTCAATAACAGTTAATTGGTAATTTTAGCAGGCTCATGTACCTTTTAAGCGTATAAACTGAAGAATCCTTAAGGAATGTCAAAAGGGTCTTATTAGCAAAGGTATAAAGTAAGTGAAAAGTTTGTTGAAGACCTCGTGAAAGATAAACGACACAAGAACTTTTTTTGTATTGTTGAGGAATCTGATTTTGTCGACCCATTAAGCAAAATACTCTCTCCATGTGCCATGGTAAAACATTAAAGAGGCTGACTGGAATTTTTTATACCACAAGAGCGAGTGGAAGTGAGAGTTTGAAGAATGGGAGGTGGAATACAATATGCATTTGAAGAATAGAATGAACATGATAATTATGCTAAATTATAAAGTGTTGCTGACATCTGTCACCCCAGAATTTCTTTCAACAAATGAAGAGAAATAAACACAGAACATTCCTGAGTTGTGAAGGAGTGTAATCCTCTTGCCTCCCTGTGCTCTTTTCTTCCGACAATGATAATTACAGTTTTTGTTGGACGGCTTTCAAGGATTTATCTCCGTTTTGTATTAATGGGTTTCTGAGGCTTTTAAATCCGAAAAGTTTAATTCATTGGTTCTGTATGGCCATTGTGAGTTTTCAATTTTCCATACTTTTGTTTGAAATACTTTTAAGTTGTGATGTGACATTCTTCTTGAGGTTCTGTCATAAAATATTTCTACAGTCCTCTAAATATACAGTGTTCAGTTTTATTTTTGATCCCAAACAGAGAGTGCACTTAAAGTTTGCCCTGGGGTCAGTCTGTTTGTGCAAACTAAATGGGTCCAATTTCAAACCCACTCACACTCAACACGTCCTTCAAAGCGAACAAAGCACAGATGAATGTTTTCTGAACCGTTGCCCTGATCAGCAGGACAGTTTAATTTGCCATAGTCTTCACAAACTGATGTCACATCTGATGTTGTTATGGTTTGAAGTTATTGGGTTAGGCAAAAAAATACAACTTTGGGGTGAACAGTTATGGTTAAAACTTAGAGGATTTCGGTTGTTGTTAGGAAACCCAAAGCAAACAGTGATGTTTTGCATCACAGTTCAAGGATATTGTCGCAATAATAAGAGAATACAGATGTAATTTTAAAATAATAAAGTTATAATTGAGTAGAGTAATATTATGAGAGCAAAGTTGGAATTTAATGAGAAAACGTTCACAATATTACGACACAGGTAGGTGGGAGTCATAATTCAACAAGAGAAAAAGTCATAATATAACGAGTATAAAGACGGAAGTTAATTTAGAGTGATAATAGTATAAAGTATAAATGGGAATATATTTTGGAAATAATTTGCATTGTTTCTTGTGGTATTGTGACACTTTCCCCCAGGTCTATGTGGTTGATTCTACACAATCTTAGTCTAGATATTTATGATAATGGGATGCTGATGTAATACATTTATTTTGACATTTGTGAAATGCCATTTTCCTAATTTGAACTCTGTCAACAGGCAGATCTTGTGATATTTCTCCTCTAAAATTATTTGTATCATTAAAATATCGACTTCTTCCTCATAATATTATGACTTTATTCTCATTAATTGCAGACTTTATTCACAAATCCTCAGATTTTTTATTTCCTTTAAGTGGCCCAATATTCCATTGTACAGCCCATCACCATTTCTGTGAAGTAAAAAGTCTGATGCTGTGGTTTATTCTTTGACGGACAGTCTTGTTAAGATCAGTTAACAACTCTATCCTAAAGAAACAGGCCGGGTCTCCTTCTCTAAAATAAAATGTGCTCCACACTTTTGTGTCTTTATTGGCTAACACACACCCCACATTCCAAAGCCACCACTAAACTGCAGGATAAAATATCACTCATAAACCAAAAAGGGCATTCAAATACAACAGGCCATCTGGTTTTGAATCAGAGAAAACGCCCTGCTCCACATAAGCCCTTGTTGGTCCAGCTTTTCAAAAGTGTTCTTCCTGTTGCAGTTTCGGGACAATGAGTGACAGACCACAGAGTGTATCCCCTCATTCAAAGCCTCGTCCTCATAACCAGGCTGGGTTTTAATCTGCCTGAGCCACCTGTGAGGCTCGTCAGAACTTGAGCCCACAGGGGCAGAGCTGGGCTTCATTACTGCGTCGCTGGTTCTGGCCCAGTTCTCCCCTCGCTCTATCTCTCTGCCTCTCCATTCTTCAGTACCTCGCAGGCAGGGTACAGAAATGAGAGCCGACCGCTTGGTCCTCCACATCGCTCCACGGCCGCAATTTGTCATTTTTCACACAAGATGAAGCGTTTTATGAAACTAAATGAGTTTCCCTAAAATGAAGCGCCACAAAAGCCCCGTGATTAATTTGCTTGTTAGGCTATTGCAGCTGTCACCTGTGCAAGACATCTGGACAGCAGATTGACTAATGCCAGCAGTGGGGCTGAAACACAGCTTTCTCTTTCATAACTTACCCTACAGTCAGCCTTTCAGTGGGCTTTTAAAGACCATACTCGCTGTCTGAAATAGCCCCTTTTGAGGGGCAATTAATAAGCATTACTTGTGATTGACATGGTAATTAGTTGCATTAATGTGGTCATAAGAGGCTTTGTATGGGGGGGGTGCAGTGAACTGATGAGGGGTGGGCAGTCGACGCTCGTAAATGAGGACTGAGCTGTGCAACCTCACTTAAAAGCTAATTGTCCATTTCATTCCCCTCCACTTTTCTCACAGTAATTTTGTCAAAAATGGCATCGACACGGTAACAAAGTGTAATTTCAGCTTTCAGATTACGCACCACTCATTCATGTCAGTCAGTTATTATAAAGACGAAGCATGAAAGAATGTTTTTCACTCGAGCTTTTATGATGTGTTCTGGGAATTGAATCGTTATAAACCCTGCTAATGCATGGTGCATTGTGCGGTAGACGTACAAGGCAACAATGCAGAGAACTAAACGTCCGGAAGTGTGGTTCCATCCCACTATAGTTACTAGTGGCTGTGCTTGGGTTAAAGAAAATGGCTAATTACTGTTATTAAAGTGGTGAAGAAGTGATGTGCGATTGTGTAGCATTAGCTAGTAAAACAACGTCATGTACTTTATGCAGTACTTCAGTTTTGAGCTATTTAAAGGATAGAAGAAGTTCTATGACATTCATTCTATGCATACATTTTCACTTCTTCATGTGAATCAGGTATAATGAATATGGAGCATGAAAGAATGTTTTTCAGTAGAGTTTTTGGATGTGTGTGAAGAACACTGCATTAGACGTGGACATATAATTCCAAAGTAAAGTGAGAAAAACTTACTTTTAAATGGAGACTCAAACAAAACATATAATGTACACCAAATGAAAACTGAAGTCACCACGTAAATGTTATTGATGACCACTCAAAGCGCTTCACGGTACAGTTTTACATCCACCCACTCACACACACATTCATACAGTGCATCTGTGTGCAGGACTATGTGACACATGGCAGATAAAGACATTATGGAAAGCCCTTGTTTCTCCTAAAAGTATAAACAGATACTGTATACTAACGCCTCACTTGATAAGCTACTTGGCTAATTTGTCTTTAAGTAGCCTTGCATACCGGGACCACAAGGAGCTGCAAGAGTGATCAAATTACAACATACTGGCTAATGGCTAAAGCAATTTAACCATATTATCCCGATCACTTACTGTGTTTGAAAATGAAAGCAAATGTAAATTAAGTGGTTGCATTTAATAATTGCTGTTTTGCAGGCAACACTCAATACTTGAACCAGTAGCTCAACAGTGCATTACCATGGATTGATAACTATAAGGAGTAAAAGTATCTTCAAGCTATTTTCATACCATATTAGAACTGAAAGGCCTCGGAAATGAAGAAACTTTGAGTTGGAAAATGGACGTAGGTAATATGAAGAGCCTGTGATTGTATTATTCTCTGAGACACTCAATGATGGAGGGATTTACACTGCAAACTCTACAAGGTTTCATTTTCTTTCTCTAGTGGAGCTTTTTGAGGTCTTGGAGCCCATCACAGTACATCGAGTCATGTAATGGTGAGCAGGGGCTTATTTTTTAATTACTGAGGAATTAGAGGCCGGTTTATTTGTGTATCCAGTGTAATAAGGAAATGTTTCTTAGAAAACCAAGGCTTTGTTGGCATAACTGGTGTTCAGTAAATTCAAAAACACAACACAATACTCTGAGATTCGCGGACCAGAGATTTCATCAGGCTATTTTGAATGGCATTGGATGAGTCCTATCTTTTTTACTGTGGTCGATTCAGCTCATCGTATAACATTGAAATTCCTGAGAGAGGGAGAGGGAGAGTGATTTAAGGACCCTGCTACTGTCACAATAAACTGCTTTGTTAGGACAACATTGCTGAAAGACAAAGAAACAATGAGATTAACGCACACAGAATTACACTCATATAATAGAAGTACAATGAGCTCATCGGCCAATAACATTCTGAAGCTGACCTTTAGATAGAGATGTTAAAAAAGATTCAGTTTCAGTTCAGGATAAAGTATGTAATTCTTCATTAGTTATATATATGTGTGTGCTTGCGTGTTAACTTGTGAAAGTTCATCATCCAAAATGTTCAACAATGTTCAAACAGATTTCATTCCAAATTCCAAGGTTATGGGACATTTCCTTTTTCTGCTATAACGTTCGGCGATGGAAAAACTAACTGCTAGCCAATAAGCCAGTCAGCTATTTTCCCCTTTCACTGTTTGTTTTTGTCACTCGTAATGGATCACGATCATTATTATCATATTATTACATTACCATTAGCTACATAACATTATTAAAACTTGAATACATAACCTCCTTCTTGAAGATTATTGGGCCTTAGTTGCGTCAGGTAGAGTTTCATCAGCAATGGTGGTAAAGTCAACATCTCCCATGATCCCACGCTTCTTCTCGACCTCATCAATCTACGTCTTTTGTTATTGTTTTTGGTTGAGAGCCCCCTAGTGGCAGGCATTGTATGTTTAAATGATTGAATCGTCTCTGAGATTCTTGCTTTGATATTTTATTAGGGTTAAATTCAGGCACTTTTGTGGCAGCATTTAATGTATATCTATGTTTTTCTTGTGGTAGTAAAAGTAGTAAAATATGCGGAACTAGTCGTGTAAACAGATATCACCTTCAGATGGCAGTCCTCACAAACACCACACAGCAAATGGAAAGAAGGGCCTTGTTCAGTGTAAATTCACTTCACACCATGACTAAACTTCTGCTGCTTCCCTGTAGCTACAGCCTCAAAGTCATTTTAGACTAAAGTGACAGACTAATCTTGCCCCTCCCAGCTACTCAGTGCAATGACGCCTCCTCCTCAGACTTCACCATCACCGACTCCCCGTCCTAATATCTCCCCTCTCATAACGACACAACCAGGAGTACACACACACACTGTGGCATTTTGCCATGACACCAGTGTTTTCAAGATCAAATGCCCCTGCACATAAAACCAGCATTTCCAGCCAAACACAAACCCAGACACATGTACACACAGGCACATGGACAGCTGCACGCACACACTCGCACGCACACTCTGCACAACAATGGCTGTCACAGGGCTATTTCACTAATCCCCAGCATGTATGTTTAATGGCGAGGGCCCAACAGGAAATGATCGGCAAATGAAACGAAGCAGCGGGTTATTACGTACCACTCTGGTGTCAACTCAGGCCTCACCACCATTAATTTTATTGTAACTCATTTCTGCGGCCAGAGTGGAGCAGGATTTAATGTTTCCATTCCCCACTCCTGTTCTGCATGACAAATTGTTTTAATAAACATATACTGGGTTATAATAAAGTAATAATAATCCTACCAGTCACCTTATATCACTGCAGTTAAATTTCCCCCGTAAGCCAACACTGGTTACAATGACAATTACATGGTAGCCAATCCTCAGCAAGGCAAACACAACGGGCAGATTTAATATAGTTTGTAAATATGATTAGTGTGCTGTCGTGTTATTGCAGTCTAGTATTTACATTTCTCTTTAGGCCTTTTTACAGTACAGGATCTGCATTAAATAAAGGCTCTGCTCTTTTTTTTCTCCGGCTCTCTTTCTTCTGGCAGAATGCCTCCCCCTGCTCCCCTTCACAACTTAATGAAAAACATTGTTGACCGTTAATATTCCACGGATCAATCACCATTTTTAATTTTGTGGATAAATGTGCTATTGTGAAACCTTCAAAGGTCTCTCCCACATTGCCTCTGTGTGTGTGTGTGTGTGTGTGTGTGTGTGTGTGTGTGTGTGTGTGTGTGTGTGTGTGTGTGTGTGTGTGTATTCATGCATGCACACTGTCTTTGTGTGTCTTAGCTTTGGTTTCTTAGTTGCTGCTGAAAGGGGAGAGAATGTGTTCAACGTAATGGCTCGTGGTTATTTGCAGGGGCAATTTTCATGCTACATTTCAATTATTGCCTGAATTTGTTTTTAGCACCTGAAGTCATTGCTTCTACCTGCAATTTGCCCAAGACACAAACAGTAACATTAGGCACACAACGTCAGCATGGTTCTGTGTGTGTGTGTGTTATTAAATACAGGAGCATTGTAGCTAAGCTTTGTTCTTGTACAAATAACAGTCGTAAATACAGGCCAGTACAGTATGTTCTGCTGATACTGGCAATTTTGATTTGAATGCCTCCTGATAGCGTAAAGACGTCACTGTAGACTAATTAAAACATTGTAAAAACATCAGTGTACACTGTGTGGCGGAAATGATGGAGACAGCATACACGGGTTTGAGTGCTTTTTGTCTATAAGCCTCCTTTACTTAAGGGAAATCTTAATGCTACCGCATACAATAACATTTTAGATAAACAACAGTTTGGGGGAGGCCTTTGTTTCGACGTGTCAATGTCCCCACGCACAAAGAAATAATTGCTTTTTCATGGAATACCTTGAGTATCCTGCACAGACCCCTTCATCTGTGGGTACGAGGGAAGAACCCATCTCACATTGGTGTGGATCCGGATCTGAGGGCGAATACAGGATTACTTTCTTTGACTTTGACTGTAAAATAGGACGTTTTTCAATATTTTGGTGGATTTCTCAGGGAATCATTAATTTATGTAGCAGTTCATGTTAGTTAACAAAATACATATTACACATCAGACTAGAATGGCAGTAGAGTGCATACCTCTGCCAAGGCCCAACAGTTCCCTGATGAAACCCCATTTAAATTCACTAGAGCCAGACTTTTCTTTGGATCTGCGCCAAATTGCACACAATCATAGAAATGCCTGATTTTGTTTTTAATCAAGATTCATAAATGATTCCCTAGGGAAAAGGTGAATAAGTGAACAAACAATGCCCTATTTCCTAGTGTAAAAACCTGAAAATGGTGAAATTATACATAATTATGGTTTAGTTTACTTGGTCATTACATTTTAAAGATATTGACAAACAATGTCCTTTCTTCTGTCACATTTAGTTTGAGTATTACATCAGTTTGCGGTTGAAATGCATATTGTTATGTAATGAAAGTTTTACAATTCTTGTTTTGAGTTTTGAATGAATTCTTAGAATAGACATTGCCTCGCAGTATCGCTCTTATCTGGAGCCGTGATGTGGGCGTGTGTGCTAGTTTGATTCTCTGTGAAGTTGAAGGGCCAGAGTCGGCTTTGTGTTGTCTGTAGACCCGCCTGTCACAGCTCAAAGCAACACACTAATTGTTGTCAAATGTCACTCCGGTTCTGCTGGACACCCTCAGCAAACACATCAGTGGGAGAAAAAAACCACCACTTCAACTCTTTGCCTATCACTCAAATGGAAGCCTCACTCCGGCTGCTAGCCTTTAGTAGCCTCAATTTCCCTGCACACAAACCAGCAGCCTGTCCAAAACCTAGAGTGACATGAAAGGGCTCTGTTCCACCACATACATGCCATTGACAGTTGAATGAAATATTTATTTATGAAATCTAAAAACATGTATTCACCCTCAACACAAGAGAACATTGACTTCTGAAGCACCTCGCTGCCACCGGAGCCCGGCCCTCCAGTGAGTCATTTATGAGGGCTTTGAGGAATGTCTGCCTCTTTCTTCAAGTGTCTACTTGGCCCTAATTTATCATCTCAGATTCTTTTCATCCGATTCTGTGCAGAAAACACGAAAACAGTCGAGGCCAGTTCTCTTTAACCTGCCTGCGGAACCCAAGTCAGGCTTGAGACATGTGGACTTTGATGCAGTCACGTCAGAGCGGATTCCTCCCTCCATTATCCTGTGGTTACATTGGATTCATCCACAGCGTCGTCAGGTGGTTGCTAAGTCCGGATCACTTTAGGTCTCATAAAGTGCAGCACAGATTATTTGTCTCGAAGATCCGATCCTATTTTCACTAACTCTGATAATATATGAGTTGGCACAGTTTGTGCTCGCTGTGGTTTTTGCTCTCACCACCGAGACCCATGAGAGGGGACGGACGACCTTTACAAATGAATCCATATTTCTGTAATTCTGTCTATGGTGCTGTGTCGGGTTCTATTTTATTGTCCTGTTTTTACTTTGCAGAAGAAGAAAAAAAAGGTGTCATTTGTGGAAGTGTTACCGTCTCAAGCTATTTTTCATTAGTTTGTCCTCTGGTGAACACGATGTGCAGGTAAGGAGACGCTCGCCACATTATTCTTCCGGGTGCAGACCGGAGGGGCCATATGTCAGAGACTTGATATGTGATTTCAAATTGTAAGATATTGGATTTCTGACAGAAACTAATGTCGGGTTTGTGGAATACCTGAAATAAATATGTATTGGATTTTTTTTTCTTTTTTGCCACTAATTTGTCAATTACGTCTATTATTTGAGAACCCTCTTTCCCCTTTTTTATGTGGGTATTTCTAAGAAGCAGGAATTGTAATTGTTTTTCAAACTGGAGACAAGATAACTGTGTGACTTTGCAGCTCTGTAGAAATGTAGCTGTAGATGTCTGACTCAGAATCGACACCTGCCGTGAATAGACTCTGAAACACACCTATACCAACTCTTGTGATGCTGCAGTCCTAAAAAAAAAACTGTGAAATCAGCTCCCACCCCTTGAGTGGATCGCAGGAAGGAAGTGGACCTTTAGGAAGCTGGAACTTATTGTGACATTAAGATCCTGTGCATGCAATTACCCAGTTCTTTCATTAGATTCAGACTAAACACTTCCCATTTAATCTACAGGAATTTAAACTCGGCATCTTGACATTCATGAAAAGTAGCGGAGGAGAGAGGCTTTAGAGACCTCCCTGAAGGGCATTCATGAAGAGAAGCAACCAGAGATGGTAATGTAGCTGTGTGTGAGGAGGGCGAGGGGGGACTGGGGGGGGTTCAGAGGTACTTGAGGCCGTCGAGAACTCATTTCAGACCCAATCCTAACTCTCTAAGTCACTCAGTCATCTCTCCTTACAACTCAATACTAAGGACTTGTGTGTTTCTCTGTCTGACACTCTGTGTAACTCTTCATTATCCTCCAGCCAAATGCAACACAGCCCCTCCCCTCACCTCAGCGTGGTGCGGCAGTGAGGGCCCTCTTTGTCAGCCCGGACTCAAACAAGCTGCCCCCCCGCCCTGTGCTTTCCAACATGGCTGGAATGCCTTCCTGTTAGTTTAAGTCTCATCTCAACTAATTAATATTTTTGCTTATAGCTGCTGTAGTTCCCGTGGGAGGCCCCTTAATTAATCATTTATAAATCTACACAGCCTCCCAGTTTATTAGTCTCTGCCTTTGGCGTTGGCTGACTGCATTGGGGAAACCGCAAATGATTAGTTACAGGAATGAAAGCTCCCCCCCGCTATCCCTCCCTTGTTTGCAGCTGATTAGGGCCTCACACAGAGGTATTTCCACAGCCCCGCTCTGCACTTTAATTCATTTGGAGCACCTGACACATTATTCACTCTCCCACCTCTCTGATCCTCTGCCTATTGTTTGAACCAATGTTTTTCCCCAGCTACATTGAGGCATGGCGATCAGTTAAGGCTCACTCTCTGCCCGGTCAAAACAAAAGGCAAGGCACCAAACATGGAAGAGGGGAATTACAACGCTGAGTGAGATCACTCCACCAAAGCCGGAGCCGGGGCTTGGCCGCCATGGAGACGGGGTGATTTCTGGTCGTCCTTCTGGGATCAGGTTGAGGGCAGGACTGGTGACGGGTGCAAAACGCATTGTCGATGAATTCCTCAGAGCTGAAGACTTCGAGCCCCGTCTTCACTGCTAAAGCTGTCACGCTTTTATTTGAAAAGAGGCAATATTTCCATCCGTTTAACAGAAAAATAAATTGATTGAATCAACTGAAAGCAGCGTGGGAGGTTTTCATAATGTCTTTGCACTCAGAGGGAAGAACGCCTCATGCAACAGGGTTCCTTCATCCAATTAGACCTCTGCTGGCTGGCTCACACCAGCCTCGCACTGCTCAACATTCCACCTCATTGCTGCCTTTTTATCCCTTTTATCATCAAAGTGACTGCACTTTACTTTGGCATACACTGTAGGTAAAGCTGGAAAAACCCTCCCAGAGAGATGGACTAATTACGTTATAAGAGTCACACTGTGCAGCTCTGAACAGCCTGCTACACATCCACCAGTGGTGGTTAATCCTAATGTTGAAATGATGTGAGAGGGGATGCTCAGCATTAAACCATATTGCAGAAGAAATATAGCTTAAATGTGCAATTTAACAGCAAACCAGGCCCTCTAGCTGTAAAAGTGACATCGACTTGATTAGCGGTATTTCCGTTCCCTCAGCTCCCTGTCCAAATACAACGAATCTAGTTTGCGCCTAACTGGACTTTGTGGGCCTCATCACAGAGTTATTTGTTAATCAGCACAGCAGCACACTTTCTCTCACAGATAACACAGGCAGAAAAACATAATCATACGAGAGTGCGGGAGGGAGAGAGGGAGAGGAGCTTCACAGGCAAGGTAATTACATTCGCATTCGTATACATAGTGACAGCAAATGTGTGGCTGTTTTTGTCTGCATGAGGACCAATTACTTTTATTGAAATGTGTTGCAATTTCCCTTTTTTCCAATAGTGATGGGTCCATTACCAATGCCTCGGAGACTAACTCGATCAAAGGGAAGAGCTCTAGATAGTGCAGCTCTATCTGCACTGTCTAGAGCACTGAATGTAGACATAAGCCTCAGTACTGCTGTTACTGCGTCTATTGACGATGACATCGTACCAATGTAAAATGACTTATTAATAAACAATCTGAAATAATGAATGATAATAAGGATAAATCAGAAACTCCCCCTCGTGATTCAGCTTGAGTGAGTTTGATTAAAAACACAGAAAACTATTCGAGAGATACACCGTCTATTTTGAGCTGTGAACTAAAGTTTGACTTTTCTTTTTAGAAATACATTAGCGTTGGTTTCAACTTCATATTTATTTTTAAATTTACTTTAAAAAGCTACATTAACTGTCTGCACATAGCTCAAAATGCCAACATCTTGGACCAGGGCCAATGCATACGGGAGTCAATCATTTGGAATGCATGGCTCTATTTTGCCATACTACTTTTGTATATATCGGAATGTTGGTGTTTGTGTGTGTACGATGTCGTGTGTGTGACGTTTGCGTTCTAAAGTCTTTTTTTGGAATTTCCAGGGACAGGTAAACAGCAACTGTCGAAATCTGAGCTTCAAAGATCATCTGCATTATGAGAGTCTTTCAAAACTCCTGTAAACACAGTTTCTATCATAGATTTCATAACCTAAACATTCATTCATTCTATAAACCTCTTGTACGCCATCATCATCCACAGACCCGGATGTATAGGGCATTTCAGAGAAACTTTAATGAACATGTTCTCATTTGCACAGATTCCAGGTAACAACCCCATCTCCCTGGCATTATTTTTGCAGGAAACTTAAGTGTTAGCTTTTAGACAACAAAAACACCTGAAGGTTTTGTTCTTCAATATTAAACCAAGACAACATTGTGCCCAACCTTAACCAAGTACTGCAAGTCCAACCTTAAAACTGTTGTGCCTAAAATGCTAAAAGAGGATGGTGATTTTCAAAATCTTCTATTAAATGCAATGAGCGGATGTTAAATATAAATTTAGATAAACTGTGACCTTCATTAAAAGTTTCCTAACTTTATCCTTCATTAAATTATTCGGCAGTTACACATTTACCCCAAAAGCTTATTTGCTCTTACAAATTAGTAGAATATGAATGCAATTTCATGGGGACTTTGTTGCTGGGAAACAACATCTTATAATATGATTTTCAGTTCTGCTTATCTTTATTTACATCTTTATTTGAGACCTGGAGCTTCTTCTTCTGCTGAACCAGTGAGCTACCCCACTGTGCTGCACCTACTTGAACCAACTTCTGGGTGATCACAGACACAGCCTTCCTCGATCCCTCCGTAATTTTCATAATCAGTTGAAATTCAGCGCTCACTCTTCAGTAAATCTTGGTGCTTTGTGCATTTTCGTGTGCACAAGGCTGAATGATGAGTGGAAAAAGAGCAGGCGCACGGAGAAAATAAAATGTTTAATTTGGCTGCTTGGTCCTCGTTACGTCAGATGATTATGCACTTAACTGGTGTTAGTGTGTTCAAGGACATGGCAGGTAACTGCAACTCACCACAGCTGGATGTCAGGCACTGCAGAGGGAGCAGACTCGATAACACCAGCACTTTGGTAGAGTCAAGTAAAAACAAGTGGAATCGTAAAAAAAATATCATAGAGTTGAAACCTCTCAACACACTTTTATTTTATTCCATTTTATATTGTTTTAATTTAATGTCACACTATCTCATTTCATTTTTAATGTTCCATCTTGTATTGGGCTAGTCAAATTGATTGCACGTTATCTAATGGAGTATGAGAGTAACGTTGAATTTATCCGAGTGCCTGGTGGTTGAAGTAGCTGCTCAACCTGTCGAAACGTCCTGTGGTGAGAGACTTAGACTTCATTGATGGCTTTAAACAGAACTCCTTCCTGTAGCTGAGTGGCCGGACTGTGTTGAATTGGGCCGTATTGAGAAGGTCTGAACAGTCACAACCTACAAGCCTGTCAATCAGAAACAAACTGTACGTAATTCATGATTAGAACTGCAGTCCAACCTTAACATAACCTGTGCATTTATTTCTACAGTTTTCTACTTTAGACTAAGGACAGGACTCCTTGAATCACAGTTTAAACCATATTGTGACAATAGTGTTGAGCTCCACATCTATTTCCACTTACAGTTTGTTTTTGCGAAGATTTGCTCACTGTAAATTAGTTTGGTGAAACAAATTAGGTCTTACACACATGCCTGGGTAGTGATGGTACAAGTAGGGGCACATTTCAATTATTAATCCATCAATTAGAGAATGATCTGTTTTGGCACTTAGAGAAATAATAGATGGCACGTTTTTGCCCAAGAAACCCAAAGTACTATCGTAACATCATCTTTTTATATTTGAATTATTTAAACCAACTATATTAGATTATGACAATAAAGCCGAAATCTCACCAGGTTTCTTTGTCTGTTCGTTTCAGGAGAGGAGGAGATTGTTAACAAAGAAAGCAGTCGTTCATAACATTATTGGAACATCATGTGCCCAGATCTAGTTCTAGCTATAGATATAACCTTCCGAAAAGGATTTACATAATCTGAAAGTGAACCTCTTAAAAGCTGTTAAAAATAACTTAAATTGCTCTACTATAATCTCCGTTCCTCTCTAGTCTTACAAACTGATCATGAGAGATGAATTTAACTTAGGCCGCGGTGATTAGCTTCAAAGCTAAAATAACATATTGCTTTCTGCTGAAATGTAGGACGGAGCCTTAGGTCTTAGGCTGTTATTCTCGCATCGTTGTTTTGATTAGATTTTATTTTTCAAAATTGCACAACACAGACTTTAGCACACAACTAGAATAACTAAAAGCAATATCCTTTGGAGTGCTGCTGTCTTTGTGTACCTATACCCACCTTCTACATTATTTCTCGCTCCGTCTTCCATCTCCCCGTCGCTTTGCTGAGCACCTAAATTAAAACACATGAAATATTGAAATTTCTTTTATGAATGATGCTGCTTGTTGCCTTTGATTTGTTTGTGCAGTAATGAAACTCTTATCACTCCTACAAGCTATTTGCTTGTGAAATTGCTGCACCAGAGACCTGACACACTAGAAGCCATGATGTGTTTTGTAGGAGGTGTACAGTGTAATGTGAGTGTGTTGTCATTCTGATGTTACTTATTTGAACACTGATAATAACAGACCTCAGGCCTGTTTCATGAATTGAGTTCATCGTCGTCAGATCACAAGACTAAAGGGTACTGACACCTCCTCTCTCAACCAGTAATAAATAACACAAGCAAAAGGGGCTTGTACGATGTGAGATATGGCATGATACCACCCATATTAATGGGCAGCTGTGGCTCAGAAGGTAGAGCGGAGTGAAGTGGAGCAAGAAATATTTTTTCTGTCGCCTTCTCTGGACATGTATTGTGTGTGGCGTTGTTGGCCTGAAAAAATATGAAACTGTAAGTTTTACCTAGCTAACTTGACATTAGCCTGTTTCTCAGTTAATTAGGTGTATTTCACCAGATTACTTGAATTGGCTAATATTACGCACAAGGGTAACGCTAGGTTAACACTTAAAAATAAACACTGAGGGATAGCCAACTTAAGTAACTTCGCAAACCACGACCACAACAAATGTGTGCACTGCTTAGTAGTGTCCCCTACTAACACCTCTATTGTTGTGTTATTTCAGTTATATCACTCCCTAAGCCCATACTACAAAAAATAGCAAATTGTAATAACTTTAAGTTCGGTGAGTTAGATTTATTCTGATATCAAGATAGTGCTATTAAAAACACTGTCAATTCCTCTTTACTTCATTTCGCTATCTGCCAGTCAAACATTTCTCATTTTCAAGGCAAAATGTGAAATGAATTCAGTTCTTTGCAGCATAAACTATGACTCTAGAGTATTTGTGTAAACTAGTCTAAATGTAGTGAGGAGGATTGCTGGTGACTGCTGTGTGTTTGTGACTAAGACAAAGCTCAGCAGCATTAGTCACACATGCAGGCATCAGGACAGCAGTGGTTCTCTGCAGATATTCAGTAAAACAGAAAGGGAGGAGACGTGTGAGTGACGGGCGAGTCATTCCTCATGGCTGATGGCTACAGAAATAAGACAGAGAAACTTTAAAGCTCTGGATTTGTGACACGATGTCCAGTGCAGTTGTCCTAATCTGCTCTAATATAATCCTGATTTCTTTCACTTAGAGATAAGAGTCGCTCTGATATGGTGCTCAGGCGTCATCTGGGGTTGTGGCCATCTCTGAAAAGCCACAGAAATATCAACTGAAAAGACAATAACAATATCACTGTGCTCTTTTCTAAGCCTTTTCAGTGTAACATGAAAGCAGGCAATTTAAGTTTTTATGTGACAATTTAATGGAAGCTGAGGATCTGTGGCAGAAGACTGAAGAATGCAGAGTAATAATAATAATATTGTTTTTTCACAGTTAATAACAGAGGGATTGAAACAACATAAACATATAGTAAGCAGATAATGATTTCAATAATTACCTCCGACAATGAGGTTATGTTTTCACCCCTGTTTGGTAGTTTGTTGGTTGGTTTGTTTTGTTTTGTTTCTAAGCAAGATTACACAAAATTACTTTTTTTTAATTAACTTGGTGAAAGGATGTTGTATGGGTCAGGGAGGAGGGAAGAATCCATTAAATTCCATCGCAGTTCCAGATAAAAGGGCAGATCCAGGAAGAAAAAATGATTCACTTACTTTTCATAATTTTTATTGATTTCATAGAGATAATTCACATATTTAAGGAACTATATCTAAAAGTGTGCAAGTAAAAAATCAGTCCTGATCAAGTTTCTTACTGATTAATTGTTTCAGTAAATGTAATTTTATGTTAAAAACAACGAGTCAATTCACGGAGGGAATAATCTGCACATTTATCTGCACATTATAATATACATCTATTACAATATAATCATATTTATATAGTATAGCATTAACATAGTTGACTATTGCATTCATATAAGACCATCAAGAAAAAGTTTAACCATAAAAACCTACTGTCCTACAACTGAATCAGAATTTTTATAATTTTCCATCGCTCCTGGCGTTTGAGCCTGAATACACTTCAGAGCTTTTCCTCCAGTTTATCTTATACCCAATGTAAGAAATCATGTCAAGCTCGAGGCCGGACTCTGTGTTATCATGCACTGATGTCACCATGTCATCTATTTGGTGGTGAAACATTGTGATCACGAATGATTGAACATCCCTTTCTCTTACATATGTCTATACTTCTTTCACACAGTACATCAGGATGAGCGATGAATCAATATTTGAGGTAGCTACTAAATTATGCATTTAAAAAGGATGGCGAGCCATTTTGCACTGAGAGCTTCTACTTGTTAAGCAGAGTCCTTTCATGGGACCTTCAATGGTTTTGTGGTGTCATTGTGGACCATTACATTGAAATCAGACCATTTTGATAATGGCTTTCTATTAGTGACCTTAGGTTAAGAATCACAGATAATCTACATCTAAAACTAATATATTGTGTCCTCGCAAGGACAAATAATTTGGTTTAGAAACTGGCAGCTCCCCAGTTAGAGAGGCATCGGTTTGATACACACACATACACACACACACACACACACACACACACACACACACACACACACACACACACACACACACACACACACACACACACACACACACACACACACACACACACACACTTGCATATGCATTAACAGTATATAAACCTACACACTGAAATGTCAGTGATCAGTAAGAGGGCAGCAAATCACCCTCTGACACCAGAGGAAGAGGAGGGACCGAGTGACCTTGTAAAAGACAATTGCTGGGGCCACTAATTAAATGAAATGGCTAATAAAATTACGCGGCATACCATTCACTTAATAAGAAACAGGCATGCCCCACCTTTAACGCTACTTACCCACCTGACTAAAGCATAACACCGAATTGGCACCTATGTCCAGATTGAAGTGGAAAATGACTTGATAATCTGTTTAGGTATTTGGAGTAATTGGGTCTGGTGCCAGTGAGGGGGATTTCCTTGACTGTTGAAAGTCTCTGCTAGTAGTCCATTCCCAGCTCCTTGGTATAATTACTCTGACAGAGCTGTGGCCACAGGGCCTGTGAGCAGGGCTGCTTTTTAAACTGTAAATTATGAAGGATTAGCATTTATGAATTTTAAATCAGGACTGTGGTAGGAGACACTAAAGCTGCTTAGTGACTGCAAACGGCAGCGTCTAAGCAGGCGGCTCTGCACCCCTCACTCTCCAAGCTGTTCACTATGTGTGTGTGTGTGTGTGAATACACTGTATATGTGTGTGTGTGGCTGTTTATTCAAACATGGCACTGCATAAACACAAAATGCTCAGACCGGACTCCCACTATTCGCTTAAAGCGAATAAGAATCTGACATCTTAACATCAGCCCTATCCCGGCCTAATGTGTGTGTGCATGCCAGTGTGTGTCAGTGTGTATAGAGGAAAGTGTGGGTGTGTTTGCCAACTCATGCAGGGTGCATCTCCCCTGTCACTCCCTCTCAGGCTGGGGTTCTGCTCCTCACTGGCGTGTCACACTATGCAGAATATCCAATGGGTGATTATGTTAATGTGGGACTTGATCCATGTTAAATTATGCATAATGGATTGATGTGGCACAAAGTCATCAATTAGACGGATATCAGCACTAAAAAAGTGTGACGCAGCATAATTTTCTTTTTCTGCTGTTTTCGGTGACAGAGCGACAGTAAATGACAACAACAGGATGTCACACACACACACACACACACAAACACACACAAACACACACATACACACACACACAAACACACACACACACACATACACACACACCTTGGAGACGGTGTGTGTTTGGTTATCCAATTTGGTTGTGTGCGCCTGTCATTGTGTGTTTGTGCATGTGTATGTCCATCTGCCTCTCTCATAGTTGACCTTGCTTTGTTTCAGATTTACAGTCATCATGCTCCTCAGTCGAGGTGTGAGTCCATGATTGGCATGTAGTGATATTCAGCGGCGTGTGAAGCTTCGGGACAGACACCACCAGAGGCCTCATATCACACCTCTAGGAGCTGTCTGCACCAGGGTCACTGAGCCAGGACCTCAGGCCTGCAGTGTTAACTGATTTAGCCAGGTGGCGATAGCAGGGGGTTGAGGGTTTCATGGGCTGAACATTAAAAACCCCAATGAGCTGATGAACCCTGCAGTGCGGGACAACACCTTCTCCTTGCCAGGCTTTGTCACACACTCTAAAAAACTCTGGTACAATTTGATACCTTCAAACATAACACTGTGTCCACATGTTTCTGCGCTGTTTTACTGAACAGTTCTTTGTCAACACATTCCCCAACCGAACGTTTAAAACACCCTTTAAAATGACTAAATGAACTCTGTAATAGACGGCCCAAACAGCAGGAGCTCTGTCATCAAATAGAAATACAACAGTCCTTCTAAGTCTGATAAATATTCAATACCCCCGCCAAGACAGTCTCCTCATGAAACCACATTTGAATTCACTAGATCCTATATTATTTGGATCTGCATCAAATTGCACACAGATCGCAGATCCGTTCTTCCCTGACCCATACTGCATTCGCATGGTAATCCAGTAGTTTGTGTGGAATCTTGCTAAATAGCAGACAAAAAAAACAACCCTAACAAAATCATAACCTCGGACATAATAATAAAGAACCGGGAAAACTACTGTGTCGGCATTCACACTAATTAGAGATCAGTGGTGGTGATGTACTGGGCAACAATATATGTAGAGGACAAACAGTTATAACATCCTCTCAACATTGAAACTATAAACTAGTTAGCCTAGCTTGCTAGCTTCCATTTTCTGAGTGAGTTAGAACCTCATTGCAAGTCCCCTTAAAATGTCTTTTCATCAAGATTCATGAATTATTTTGTGAAATCAATGAAAATGTTGAAAAACGCACAATGTTGAAGAAAGTGGAAATTTTTTTTTACTGGATCCGCCCCCTGACCTGAAACCACACCATTATTTAATGGTTCCTTCCCTGAGCCATAATGCATCCTTCCACCAAGTTCCGTGGTAATCGATCAAGTAATCCTTATGTAATGCTGCTACCAAACAAACAAATCCTTGGTGGAGGTTTTGTCTTTCAATTACAAAAATATATTTATACATAAACAAATGTGGAGTCGTCCCCCCCCCCCCCCCCTAACACCTCAAGGACACCTCCCAGAACATTTTGTGAAATCTTGAGTGTCCGCGCAGCTCTGCCCCAGCAGAAAGATCCTCTCCTGCACTCTGAGGCATAAGTGGACACCATGTATTGATTTTCTTTCAAGCCGGATTGCATTGATTGCTGCAAATATGGCAGACGAATCCAGCTGGTCGTGCGTCCACTGGGACAAAGTGGGGAGGCAGACAGGGAGCTGAGGCTGGGCGTGCCACAGCAGGGGGCCAGGCTTCATTACACGGACTAAGAGCCCACAGGCCTGACACAACCCCAGCCCCGACCCCCACCCCACACTCTTCATCCTCTACTTACCCCCAAATTAAACTGAGAGCTTTTTAATTATTTATCAATACCATGCACTCATCGCGGATCAATCAGTGTGAATGGTTTTCAGACATAATGAAGGAGCCTGCTCCGATGGACGCGTGAAAATTGATCGTGATCTTTGCGAAGACGCCTTAAGTAGAGATGAGCTGCGGTGACAGTGGTGTTGGTAATTTGGGGGTTTGGGCCGAGGATGAAGTGGAGCCCCCCTGACGCTCTCCTGCTGCCGGAGCACGAGTGTGCTTCAGTAAAGCCAAACAGTATCTGTGCTGAGAGGCCATCTCATCCTCTGTCGTTAATCAAGCTCTTAAACAGGACACCTCATCTTATCATCGCATCGCGTTGTGCTCACAGAAGACGGCAGGCATCTTCCCGGGGCCAGAAGCACCGCACACCTCCTCAGAGAACACTTCTGGCAGCAAATTACAGAGATCCTCAACACTCCCAAGGTTTAGTAAAGCTTGATTCATTGTGCTTCCAAGGCCTCGGAATGAACCTAAGCAACCTTAACTTTGCCTCTCTGCCTCCATATTTCTCTCCGGGTGCATCATGTCAAGCAGAGTGAGGAACTATTCCATCCGGAATTATTAGCCAGAGACACACAATGCAATCTAATTTCATACCACCACATTCAATCACTATGAATTCAGTATCGCAGGGGCAGTAAATAAGACACGGGGTGCACGTATTTCAAAATGAATTAATGCTCTGAGATGAATGTCTGTACCTGAATTTTATGAAATTAGAAAAACACCAACTGTCATTCGCTTACATTTCTGTCCATTTAAGAGCGGCGGGTAGAGACTGCGATGTTGAATTTACCAGATTGTTTGTGAGGGAACAAGCCAACAGGAAGCAGGACAGTATAATGAGATTCTTATTTCATCCTTTTTTCCGGTGGGGGTGGAATTGGATTATAGGGGACTTATTTGTTTGTGATATTGAGCACTGCAAAATAAATTCACACCTATTCAAATTGAAATCAGACCTAGGTGCATCAGATAATCCTTTTTAAGATGGTATGAACTGACAGTCCAAGCCCACACACTGGAAAGAATTAATCTATCCCTAACAAAACAGATATATAGTCTACCTTGCCAAAAGCATTCCAAGATTTTTTTACAAATATTTACCAGTCAAGTATGTGCTTGATTTTTTTTTTCTCCTCGAGGCATAAACAGTTGCATCCATATTCATAGCGAATCCGAGCCTGACTCCCAATCATCATGTCACAAAGAGTCTTAGCAAAAGCGCCTTCCCAATAGCTCAGTTTGTCGCTGGATCAGGAAACCTGATTTTGTTTTGAATCCCGCAGCCTTTTGAGATGTCAGGCTGTATCAGTGGAGAAGCCTGTGATGGCTGCAGTTATACAGCATGGCAGCTCCAGCTGCTCATGAATCTTTTTGAAATGGCTTATTTCTGAGGGAGTGTTGAGACATAAGCCTGAAAGAAGGACAAGGTTTAGTGTGAAGATGAGCAGTGGGTAGCTGCTGCGCGGATGTGATGTGCTGGTGGTGGTGTCAGTGGTTGTGGTGCGACTGCGAGAGGCTCTAATGTGAGAAGGGATGAACCAGAGACGGAGGGAAAGTGGTGTTGGTGGTGGGTGTGACGCAACCTTGACATGAACCCAAACTAGCTTCAAACACATTTCTCCTGATGCTGCTGCAGCATTCATATGAGCGGCTTAGTGCTTTAGCTTCCCACCGGCTGGAAGCAAGTTTGCCCGTGTGGCGTCCACTCCAAGGCCGTGTACACTGTTACACTTCGGGGTCAGGTGGTGTGAGACGATGTCTGCTGGGCTCCCCTCCGAGCCGCTCTCCCACTGTGTAACTCCTCCGTCATCTCCTCCCTCTCGTGTCCCGCTGGAGCATAAAGCCCATACAACAGAATTCTACAGGGAGCATGTGTGGACATATTGTGAAGACCAGGCCTTTTATGATGGAGTCACCTTGCTCTTCTTTGTGTTTCCGTGCCAGACCTTGTACATTATGTAGCATGTTGAATTTTTTAGACCGGCCCACCACTTCTTATTTGTCCACAAAGAGCAGGTCTGTAAACACATGGAGGAGGATGTTGTCCAAGAGTTTAAACATCACAGCCTTCACCCTTATTAATATTTCAGTTTCTGTTTGTGTGTGTTAAAGGTCCCATCAGTTCTCAACCTAATGGTGTCCTCCTTTTACCTCTGTCTTTTCTCTTTCTACCTATTTTACACCAAACATTTGCGGGCATATACAGCAGTAAACCTGCAAAAAAAAGACAATCGACTGCTTTCCTTTTTTCCCACGATGAGTCATGTTTGACGTCACAAACTTGAGGGAATCTGAAGAGCTCCCCTTGCTGTCATGCAAGTGTTGCATCTTGCATAATGTGCAGAAAAGAAATTGCACACAGAATAAGTACACAATCGTTCATTCTCGTCATAACTTTTGCCGGAAAAGGTGTTTAGACTGCTTGAATAAGAAATAATTCAGTTTCTTCCTGCATTTGCATCTATTTCACCATCACTGTCTCCATTTCGAAGGAGACATCAAAACACCTGGATTCAACTTTTTCAGAAATATGTTTATTTGCTTTAGTGCTGAGATTTACATGAGGTGGTCGATATCTCCTGCACTCAGGAATGAAGTGTCTATCTTGGTTTAACTTAGTTTAGCATACAGACAGGAGACAGGTGGAACATGTAGCTTAACGCTCTCCAAAAGTTACACAATCACAAGTTACGCTAGCACCTTGAGAGCTGATCTAATGGTCTAGTGCCTGCTCTAAACATGTCTTTCTTTGAAGCCACCGCTGCTCCACAAAGAGCTGTTCACCTGTTTGTTCACAGTTCAGTTTAGTTTGAGTAGGCAGAACCTCAAGCTGGGGAATCTGTTGTTGCTGCCATTGATCAGTCCCAGTCGTCGTTGCTACCGAGCGCCGGTCGCCTGTTTATTTAAAGTGTATTAATGCTGAACGTATTTCATGTCTAAAGATGCTAAAATTTGACACTTGCACTTTCCTTGGCCAATTGTGAAAACGATAAGATGAACGGTTCTCGAGGTATGCGTGCCACATACAGACAGATTTCTGGAATTATTATATGAATTGAGGGGGACTGATATTTTTATTCGTCAGAACCAGACTCACTGTTTCCCCCATGTTTTGAGTTTCTGTAAACCTAATCTAAGCTGCGTGTGCTTTCAGCAGCTTCATATTTAAAAGACATGAGAGTGGAATCCATCTTCTCATCTCGCTGTGAGTGTATTTCATAAAATGTTAAAATATTCCTTTAAGAGACTGATGGAGACAAAAGAGAGACCAAGACTGACAGAGAACAAGTTCATCTCATCTGATAGGAAGGACAGCTACTGTAAACCTCTGGAGCCCTCTGTGAAAAAAAACCTTGTTCCGTCTCCCGTTGTGAAGTAGCCAGCAAACACTTTGAGGAGCCCACGCCGACAGAGAAAAAGTTATTTGGGTTGTAATGACTGACCTTTCCATGAAGCAGCAAACATGCATTTTTATGCCAGGGCATAAATAGCTGAGCTACATAACAATTAAGGTAACCTTTCTGTTTGAATAAGAGGCAATTGCTCAGAGAACTGAAATAACATGAATGATAAATTATTTTTGTAACCCAGCGCGCAGACGGTGAAGAATAAGGAACAATGAAGTGGGGGAGGGAAAAGGAGTGCTGTGACTCAATTGTAAATCCCAGTTATAATGCCTCGTTAAAAAGATTTGGGAAGGCGAAACAGAGGCAGACACAGTCTCTCTTTCTTAAAGGTAGACAGGTCTCAGTGGGATTCATTAATGTGTGTCCCGGTGGTAGTCCTCCTCTTACAGCACAATCGCCTGGGTTAGCACCAATCCTGAAATTACACCTAATTGGACAATTACTCAAACTCAGAAACCTCCTGCAATAAGCCAACAAGGCCCCTAATAAACACCTTGTCTTCTAATAAAAACAAGGAAGTCATACCTCACCCAAGAGGCCCAATTTTTTCTTATCTGCGCTAAATTTATTTTAAAAATAATTGCATGTGCTATGAATGAGAATATTAAAAAGGCAGCTGAGAAAAGGGGAAAGAACGTGTGTGCGCGCGAGAGAGGGAGAGAAAGAAAGACAGCAATGCAAACCCTACCTGGGGGCTCAGTGTAGCAGTCGACTCTTCAGGGCGAGAGCTCATTTGTTCCACAGATAAGCACACTGCAAACTGCACCATTGTATTATTATTGCTGTCATACCATAATGAAATAATTACTGTTTTGACTTTCTTTCAGCGAAGCAAGACCACCCCGTTCCTTTGCTTCTACCCCTCCCCCAAGTAAATTGGTGGGAGGCATATTTTCTCCACACGTGAAACATTGATTAAACAGTCACACTGATGACACCTTTCTTACCTTTTTTGCATTATCCTTTAAGTGGCTTCTTTGAAGTTAGAGAAATAGTTACAAATTCTGAGAAACATCAGCTTATTCACTTTAATGACGAGAGTAAAATGAAGAGGATTGAGACCACTTTCAAGTCTGTATCTGAAATGTGAGGCTACAGCAAGCAGCCAGTTGTCAAAAGACTGGAAACAGGGGGGAAAGCTAATCTGGGTTTGTCCAGAGGTAAGAGCTTCTGACTACCTGCAGTCTCAGAACCAATCATACTTTGTTGGTTTTAACATTTTGGTGTTTGCCAGAATGCGTGTTGTCAGTTTCTGATATTGACACCAACCATATACAACTACAATGAGAGGTAGTTTCAAAATAAAAACAAATCCTATGTGTATCAGCTATCTCTGTCTGTATGTGGATAACATATCTCAAGAACCGGTCATCTTATCATCTTGTTATCGATGACAGGACAACGGCAATGACAACTGATTCTTCAGTACTGGGGTTTTACATTTCACCGAACTTTGAATAAACAGGTGAATTGCTCCATGTGCAGCGGCTGTGTCTTCACAGTTCTGCTGCGGCTCAATTACTGCAGGCCACTTTTACAGTTCCAGAAAGAAAGCTGCAACCAGCATCACCACAGGCCGATCAAACAGACATGTTTACAATTGCACTGCACTAGTTTCTGCAAATCAGACTATTCCACATATCTACAAGTCTCACCATACGTCAATTTCCTACAAGATTGTATGTAAGGTTCATTGTGGCCAAGTGTCAAGTCTCCATCATGTGACTGACAGGCCTTTGTTCTGTTCTGAACTGGTGTTGCTGAACCTCTGCGTCCCCACTATGACCTTTGTGTGGTTTTCACCAATCTGTAAAGGGGAGCAGCTATTTTCACATCTTGCTACTTACATTAGACAAACAGACAGATGAATGAATAATCATAGTTGACCTCACACAACCAGGGACAGCGGTGTAACACCTCCACTGGCACAAGTTCACCAGGATGCCACTCTCCTGCCATCGCAAACGACAGGGAAAACAGGAGGGGGAAAAAAAGAAAAATGATAGAAAGCGGGGATGAGAACCCACAAGAGGTGGACAGTGACAAATGGTGTGGAAAAAAAACAACAGAGGCAGCCATCTGAAGGGAAGACAAGAGTAATACTCACAAATAATTAACTGGGTAAATATTAGAGAGCAGACTGACTAATTACTTCACACGTCTCACTGCGCTCTCATTATTGTTGCTGCTGCAGTTAACCCTTTCCCACAAGGTGTGGCTGTGCAATAGACTCCACAGAATAGTGGATGAGTCACTTCCCTTTCTAGTAATTTTTTTGTATTATTCATGTTGGAAAACTGAGAAAGGTGCCTTGGATTGTTCGGTTAATTTTTGGATTTAATTTTTTGCATTGTACCAGATAGATAGATGGATATAGTCTTTATTTGTCCCTATAGGGAACTTCTTTTACACTGAGGACACACACCACCATGACAAAAACATTAACAGACGTCGGACGCCCTTGGAGCCTGGGTGGAGTTTCGCTTTAATGGCTCATTTATGCTGCTTGTTTTAACAAAAAGAGTCACGTCCGTTTCAATTGATGCAACTGTCACTGCCCATGTATTTCCATGCGTCCTTTATGTGGATTTAAAACAATACATCCACTAGAGGGCTACACAGGGTCAAGCGCCTTTGACAGCAAAAAACAACAAACATGGAGAGGCAAAATTAGCCGAGTGTAGTACCATCGGTGGACGTCTGTAGTGTCTTAACAACTCGCAAAGTCTCTCTGCGAAAAGTTCCACCATTGTTGAAAACAATCATCTTGAACTATTGGCTACACTGCTCCCCCATGATCTCCTGAGGTTCTTTTCTGTTTTGTCTGTTTTGTCCTTATCCGCAACACATACACAAAAATGAATGCAGTACGGACAGATGGCTCCATCGGTTTCTATAGACGTATCTAACATTGAGCGTAAATGAGCCTTGAGAGCGATGTGGGCATACGAGCTGTTTGTACCTCACTGCTGGTTCATCTTAAACCAACACACCTCAGGTAAACTGGCGGATCTGCTCACACAAGGACGTTTCTCCAATAATCTGCAAGGCGGTGGTTAATGACAGCAGCTGTGAGTCAGGCATGCACCACTTCCAAGCTGATTTAAGTTTAACGAGCCACTCCAGAGTGCTATTGATTCAAATCTATATTTGACAGGATACAGTGTGGGCATATATTAAATGGATAAGAAAATCTCTTGGTCACTCTGAGCAATGTAGCATCACCAAATCTCATGTTGAGTGATCAGAGTTGTGTTGCTTTTGAACGATCACAGAAAAATCACAGAAAACTTCATTTGATGTGGAGTTTGACATTTTGGTTTAGACCATGTCCCATCCATTAACACGGAGGAGCCAGGATTCATAAACTATACTACTGCTAGACACCAGGTGGTGATCACAATGGTTTGGCTTCACTATTATGGAAGCTGTCAAGTCGTCCATCTTTATATAAAATCTATAATTAAAAAAATGCTCAAAGATGGCCTTTTCAGTCATCGAAATTTAACCTACCCTGACCTTATAATGGATATCTACAAGTTCTGTCTTCATGCGCGAATGTGTTTTTAAACAAAAATAGATTATAGAGGTCATGCTAGATTTGCTACAAATGACAGTTCATTTGAATTAGTTTTAGTTTTCTTTTAGAAGAAAATACGTTTAAACCAAACAACAGGAACCACTATCAAATCAAATTAAGATTATTAATGTAAAGATTAAATTTATACTATAACTGGTAACCTCGGTCAATTTAGTTTCTCAATTTGCTTTCATGTTCTCAACAACAAACAAATTGAGATGTTAATCAGCTGTGAAATATTTTTTGGTTCCCTGGTCCAGCACTTTTTTTGGGTCTTAATTTTGAGTTCATGTTTTTTTTCTTGTTTTTTTATATATCAATTTTACATTATTTGTAAACATGATCATATAAATTCGACACAATATAACATTAATATTCTTATCTTATTCTCTTACATGAAGTGACCCAGTTTCAGTCTTACTCTCCTGCCATATCCATTTAATGAAAGTGACATTTGAGAAACAGCTTCTTCATGTCAAGCTTCAAAAAGAGGAATATTTAAATTGTTTTTATCTTGCTTTATAGTTGACAAGGAAAGCCTCGTGTAATTAGCAGCAGCTATGAGTAGCACTAATTTTAAGTAGCACTTAGAGGAATTGCACAGATGGGTCAATAATGTAAGTAGGTAGGAGTACATGCACTGAACAGTTCCTGAATCATAACCTGAGGGGAAAAAAGAAGAGAAACCCCTTCTCCGCATGACAAGAGCTCCACCATCCCCAAGCCCCAGCCAGGTAGCAGAGAGTTTGAGAGACGAGAGGAAACTGGGTAATTTTCTGATCTCTATCCTTTACGTCAGAATTTTTCTTCCTAATGCTAAGCTGGATCAAATGAAATAAAAAATACCTTCTTGATTATATCAATTTTTGAAGTAAGGATAACAAATGTTATCAAAATTCACGATGAGTTGGAATCTGTTTTCCCCACCAGCCCAACTGACAGCTTCCTAATGCTGCCACATTAAAGTGGTTTTCCAGTGCGTGTGATGCAGCTTTAACTAGGTCCCGGGGGCATTGTTAGTTATCATTGCCTACTGCTGGAGTGAGCCCCGGTGAAAGCAATTTTAGCTTTCCTCCCAATCAGTGGAGCAACATGAGAGATGGCCAACGAGAACAAACGGCCCGGCTCACCACATCCCACCGCCGATCTTATCTGAAATGCTGCTCCTGTCCCGGAAGGCCCTACTAACGCAACAGCCCACCCCCTCCCTTAAAAAGACATGAGATGGTTGGCCTGAGGCCCTCCCAATTCATGCAGATATCCGTAAATTAGACTCATAGAGACAGACCAAAACGTCCTCTGAGGGCATTAGACATGAGCACTTATGCCGCGGAACATGTGAGGGGCTTTTCAGGAGTGCAGAGGGTATGATCAAAATACATGAAAATACCATCATGAAGTCCCACCACAGCCAAGGGTTTACATGTTTCTATTTTTGCCTGTTGTGCATGTTCGGCTACAGCATCAATACACTTGTACCTACAGGCAAGGTAAATTCAAATAAACAATAATTATTTTTTTTCTACCTGGGCGCTTGTGATGTATTTATTTTTTGCAATTGGTAAAGTGTTCTCCAAGCAAACATCCCTGCCATGGCGTGAGATAAAGAGCCTGAGTTATATCTTAAAAGTTGTTTTCATAAGGTCCTGAAAAGATGTGCTTTAAAATGGATGGCCCCAGTGATTCCTCATAATCGTGTTTGCTGCAGAAATCCTGCAAATACTTGTTTTGGTGGACTTCAAGAACGAATCTCTCAATGTATATACAATACATGTTTATGTATTCGGTGTCTTTTTTACCAGTGACTGACTGACTGAGTGCCACTGTCAAAACAACCAATTTCTGTGATTCTTTGAACTGAATCTACATGTTAGGGGAATCAGCAACAGTCGTGGTCAAAAGCATAATGTTCTTGAGTTGTCAGTCAATTCCATTTTCATGCGTGCAACATCAGTAACACCTTGAGAGATTTTTTTCAACTTTGGCATAAACTTTCAATTGGAGTCAAAGATGAACGAAGCAGAATTAGGTGTTTAAAGGGCAAGGTCACTGTAACACAACACGTTGTTGGCCATATCTCAAGGACTCATTATGACAAAATTTATCACAAATGTCTGATGAGGTCAATCGACATCATAATGTTCTGCAGTAAAGATTTTCAGCACTTTTCCTGGGTAGATTGTGACCATATCTTCCGTTTTGTCTATGATAATTAATTGTTGATGGCTCTTGTGTGACACAAGGTGGAAAACTGCCTGAACAGCTCCTTTTGTCGAAAATAACTCAGGGTCATAGCGCCACTGACTGATTCGCTCTGAAAAGTATGTTTTTTTTCTAACTCCTCTTTGCATTGTCCAATCAGCACCAAAATTCTCACCTATGGGCAGAGTCCAGGCCTGAACAGATTCCAGTGTCAATATTAACTCAGGGTCATAGCACCAACTATCAATCAGCATTAAAATGAAGTTGTTATAACTCCACTGTCCAATCGGCCCCAAATTGCTCACGCTTCATCAGAGCCCCGACCTGAACAGATCTTATAGTCTCTAGTAATGGTGATGAAACCACATACTGGCAAATGGAAGTTAGCCTGGTTTTACAACTTTAATTTGATTTACGAGTTTGAGTGTGCTCGGGCCGCACAGTGCTGCTCACAGTCCTAGTTTGAAATTATTTTTATTGTTCTCAGGACAATATTCAAAGGTCAAATACCACAGTGAATTAGTAGGTGATGTTTTCACCCTTGTCCATTTGTATGTTGGTCTGTTTGTGTGTTTGTTTGTAAGCAAGATTACATAAAAACAACTTCCATGAAACTTGGTGGAAGGATGCTGTATTGGTCAAGGAGGAGCCTATTCAATTTTGGTGCTGATCCAGGAATTTTTTTCACTTTCTTTAAGATCGTGTGATGGGGCATTTTCTTACATTTTGACAATTTTTCCTGTAGTCTTCATTTGAAAACAGCCACATTTGGTGGACAGACATCAATGAATGTTCGGTGCAGCTTGATTGAATTTAAGGGGAATGTAGTGCCCTGGCGGAGGTATGTGCTCTACTGAGTACCATTGTAGTTTACGTAGTGCGAAGGAAAAAGGAGAACAAGAAAGGCTGAGAATAGATTAGATGGATGGAGTTTTATTGGCTCCTCTTGAATTCTGCTCATACTTTGAACTGACAAACTGAACTCATGTGATTTTGAAGAAATGTCCATTGTCACGAACAAGGATTGAGTCACTGACAGTTAATTTTCATACCACAGTGTCATGAACATAAACTAGTGGGTGCCTAGATAAGGGGCCTATATGCATTGGTTGACAGTAATGTTAGGAAGGGAAATTGGCGACAACATAAAAACCAAAGCAAAACACCACTTTGATCTAATAATCTGTACTCTACACATGTACAAACCCACTTTGGTGCCTTCATGGTGAGTAAAGCTCTAATTACTTCTCCTTCACCCACTATAGCTTTTATAGGCGTTGAGCCTCCTTGTCGTCTCCTTGGTTCCTCTACATCCTCCTGAGTGCTTGTGATTTCACTAATATCAAATGTCAGATAGCCCAGGTGGAGGAGAAAGAGAGTGGTCGCAGAGACAGGCTGAGTTATGTGGCTGTCTGAGGTCTTATTACTGGTGTACTGCCTACAGGCAGGTTAGCCATTAGGGAATACATTGAGCATCGCTCATACATTAACTCAACTTAAACAGCTGATCAATACTGGATATTTGGCGAGTTCTCCAAAGTAGGAATCATTACATGACACTTACCATGTGATACATCCTGCTGCTTCTGTTTTGTTGCTGGTATCTTTGATGTGGTCATTTCAGTTCTACAGCACTCAGCACTGCACTTTAAGTTTTTACGTCCGCTCTGGAGGTTGTTGCCATCTGCGTTTGTTTGTTTGTTTGTTTGTTTGTTTGTTTGTTTGTTTGTTTGTTTGTTGGTTTGTTGGTTAGCAGGAGTAAGCCAATAAATACTGGACAGCTTGTGGAGGAGAGGAACATGGCCCAAGGAAGAGCCCCTAAAGCTTTGGTGTAGATGAAACACTGGGCGGATCCAGGATTCTTTTCCTTCTTTTTTTCTTTAACATTGCCAGAGATATATTTATTTCTTCATTTTTGTTGATTTCAAAATCCGGTGCAGGAATGAATTCTCTCTGAGTGCCATTCTAGTTTATAAGTGTTAAGTAGTGTAAGTGTAAATGCTGAAACAGCACTCACACTATAGTTTTTGCTGATTCAGCATTCACAGTATTGATTTCCTGTGTATTATTTTCCTTCTATCTTTTTTCAAGTAACAATATTTAGGATTTTGGTCACCAGTAGCCTCTGTATACTTCAACCAATTTCAACCATGGAAACATCAAAGTGTCCAGCTTGTTCAGTACCTCGGTGCTCTCATTTTTATTTTTATAACTGCTCTTACTTTTTGAAATATTCACCTTTTTTTCATTTTAATAGGGTTGGATTTTGATGGTCTGATTTTAATTCAAAGAGCCGGGGAAATCACAACATTCCTTTGATCATCATTCATTTCACATTGATTCAAAGAAACAGCTTTTAGCAGAAGAGACAGGTGTGTTAATGTTTAAAGTATTTATACATAACAAAATGTTTGATTGAGATGAAGGGAGCAGCAATGGCTATTGAAATAAAGGAGTTATTGCCAGTAATGGTAGAGTGTGTGAGTCGGCATATTGATAAAAAAGCAGTCTTGTAATCATAGTCCATTATCAGCCGCCAACACGTTTGACAATCCACCATCACGATCATGATCCATCACCACTATCCATGAACAGGATCCACCATCCAACATTTTAATCTAGGCCTCTACTTTGTACAATCATATATTTTCAGCAAGTATTTCAGCAACTCAGCATTCATGCTGCATTTTCAACAGGAAATGCATTTTCTAGTCTTAATCTGCAACCCACTCATACTTTGTCTCTGTTCTCATTCTTCTTCACATACTGAGACACAGCATGGTGTTCTCTTTCTCTCAACCTCCATGATGCTCTTTTAAAAGTTTTACAGTCACCGTCTTGGCGTCTGTCGCACTTTCTTTTAAAGAGATTTACTTAGGAGATGTTGACTGCTGGTCTTCCTTTATTTCTCTGTCTGCATTAAGGGGCATATGCAGCCAAATCCAGCACATCTCTCGCTCTGTCCGTCAGTCAGCCAGACGGCCGGTGTGGTGGGAGGGGGGGGGGGAGACGTGGCCCAAGGCATGCCACCACACACCAAGGGGGAACAAGGCAGACACGGCAGCCAGATGACACTTTCTTTTGTGTATCATATCATTTTACCAATCATCTGCATTTCATTTATGTGAGACTTGTTACTCCAACGCAAAGTGTCAGGCCTTTTGGCCTAGTTAGGCTGAGAGTGAAGTTGGCTGGGTAAGAAGCGAGCTGGCGAAGCCCATCCTGTCCGTGGCTCGCTGTCAGCCCTGGCACTCCGAATGAAAGTGGAACGGCAGCCTTATTACAGTATGTTTTATGCAGCAAATGGGGAAACAAATGTGACTTGATATCCCCGGATGCCCTTTTATTGTTGTTATTACTGCTGATGCTACTGTCAATAATGGTGATGATAACGCCTGGTGTTTTGTTTTAGTGCTCTCTTGTTGTCTTTTTGTTGTTCCACCCAAACAGGGTTTTTGGCAGAAGAGCGGCTGCAGCAGGGAAGAGACACATTTCTCACAATGAGGGTTGCACTTTGTTTTTTGTGATACTTACTTTTTTTTAATGTAAAACTCGAAGATTAAATCCCGAGATCTCAACTTTGGTAATCAGCCTAAATCCAGATTTAAAACAGAAAGTTTTGTCCTCATTTAGATTCAGTCTCTTTGTGATATTTCATCTTTGCAGCACAGATGACCATTCTCCGTTTGGGAATCTTCTGTGTTTTATATGAACTTATACTGAGCATGCCCCAAATAGCGTTTGCCGTCATTTTTGATCAACTGTGGATGGAGATAATTTGTCAAACGAGGGTCGTGGGGACAGAGATTTTTCTTTAAATGGAGGGGTAAAAAACTGCATTAGTGTAGACAAGGCCTCAGTCACTAGATGTGTGCGTTAAGGCTGTTGCATTCTAGAGTATAATCGGCCTGACTCAGGACCTGGTCTGACTTTTCGGGGCGTTCCCGACTGGAGGGCAGACGGTGCAGATTATCTGTCAAATAAACCTGAAGTGTGAGTGGGTTACAAAATATTCTTGATGCTACCAATTGACTCGGAGCTTCTCTGATCTCGAATATCAAACAGGTTTGCTTGCAATAGCCAATGAGAGGAAGCTGACCGGAAAGCACCACCAACCAGAACAATACATTTCCAACTCACACTCGCAATGCAAAATGTATACAGCAATTCTCCCTTCTCAGCCCCGTTTTTTTTTCTTTATTTGGTTTTCGTTGCAAAACAGAACACAAAACGTCAGTCCTCCTCCATGTTTGTTTTTCTTCTGATGTCACGTTTAATCACATGTGTTTTCCAAACTCCAGCTCAGAGGGTGGCGGTAATGCACTCACATGTTTGCTTGGCAATACCAAAAACTGACTTAAATGTTGTATATTTTATGTGACACAAAAGCACCTTATTCTGTTTTTTTCACTCTTTGTTGGCACTGCTGTCGGTTTTCCATAGAGACAGGAGCACTCAGAGACAAACATTTAAAAGCTCTTCATGTAAAAACAGCAGGAGAACTCTGTCTGAAGAAGGTCTAAATACAGAAATGAATAAATAAATACAATAAAATGTGGGCACTGTTCTCATTTTGCAGCTTGGATGCAGCCTTGTCAAACGGCACTTAAAAGCAAGGGAGCTGGTCTTGGGGGAGGTTGAGATGTTTATTCTAATGGATGCCATAATGAATGCTTACGGACTCAGGCCTTGGCTTCGATAGGGGGCTCTGTGCCAGCATGGTTTTAAAGGAGAGCAGCCCCTGCAGCAGCCCTGGGCGCTTGGCACGCCGAGTTCTCCACAATCTCTCGGCACACACAGAAATGGCAGCAAGGACCTGGAGATAACCACCCGTGAAATCTCTCATCACAAGCCTTTGATTACTTGTCCACTATTTACTGTTTTTAAACCCTGAACTTCAAACACAGCGAATAAAACACAATTCCTGTGACGTCTCTCTCCTCATAGGGCCATGTTTGTTGAAGATGCCTGTTGACAAATTGTCCCAATGTTGTGTTGTTTGTCTCTTAAGACTCTTTGGAAGCACACAAAATTGAAATCAAATGCTGGGTTGTCACCAACTATCTAATTTTTACACAGTTGCGTGGAATCATTAAAAAATATTTACCCAACTTTTGAAAGCAGGGGCAGCTTTCTGTAGATTTTATGAATCTGTGTCTGTTTTTCCAGATTATGGTGTGTACAATTTGTATAGTGTATGTGTGTGTGTGTGTGTGTCTGTGTGTGTGAGTGTGTGTGAGTGTGAATATACGTGCGTGCCTGCTGGGGGTGAAGACTGAAGCGCTTTATTAAAATGATGAGAGCAAGTTCAATTTGAATCATGCAGTGCCTGTCAGTGGCTTCTCGAATTGCAGGGCTGATGAAATTGCTCTTGCGGTTATTTAAAAGCAGTTGTAATCCATCTGAAAATGCTGTGATATAATCCATTTAATTTCTTATTCCTCGTAGCAATAACATTGAGTAACAAAAATCTATCAAAGCGATGTAGCCTGGTGATTTAGTAATTATCTTTATTCTACATTACTGCAATTCAGCCAGGTTTAATTGGAGGCTTATCTGAACAGAGCGGCAGGTCACTTACCTCAATACACCACAATGTGTTTTAATCTTAATCATCAACCTCCACAAACTCAATTGTGACCCGCTGCGCCTCGATATGATTATTTTCCAATGCATAAAATCAGCAATATTTTGCAGACTAGTGTACTAAAACCAACAAATATGTAATTTTCATTTGTAGAAAAAAAGAAAACATACAAATATAGACCCCATTACAAATATACTTAAAGAAATTACATTTCGAAAAAAAATGGGGAGTTGAAAAGATGAAAAATTATATCAGGAACATGTCCAGAAGGGAGCTGGTTGTTTTGAAGTTTGAATGGTTGAAACCGGCTGGAGTGTGCAGAATTTATGGGGCAACTGAATCCCAAAAATTTCAGTCAAAACAGAACATCCCTACCTAGATTAACATATAATCACTTTTATATGGACCTATATACATGATACACACATCCACATCATACACACAATCACACACACGAACAGACAACACATCAAACAGGACAAGACCAACACCAACACATCTATGGAAGTTGTGTACATTGAGGAGATCTTTTTCCATTTTTGTAATTTAAGTGCCTCCTAATTTTCCAGTTTTGCAATATGAGCTTCTTCTAAACTTCTGATGAAAAGAGAATTTGCTGTCCAGTTGGAACCACATTTTGAAAGCGACAAATCATTGGTGGAAGTGCATACAAATCCATCTTTCAATGTATTCCTGGGTCTTTCTTATTTTTCTTACAGTACCAGAAGGCTTACCACACTCTGAAGGAGCTGGTGTAAAAATGTTTGATATCTCTGATGTCTCTGGTATTGTTTATTGTCTTCATACATTTTAATGAATAATGATAATTGTATGTGTTTTGTAAATTCCATCTTTAATCCATCATTTGTATGTTTTGGAAAATTATTTTAGGCTTTGTTGAGAATGTTATATGTTGCACCTGTTAATAATATTTTCTTATCTGTTATTACAAATATTCCCACTCTGAGATGCAAATGTATTTTTAAAGTGAAAGTAATTATTTTTACAGTTTTCAAATCTATGAAATGCCTTTATTTAATTTTTTTTGTCTTTGTTCTTCAGTTCCAAGTACTGAGTTATCGATCATGATATGTGGTCATTTCTGAATTCCACCACTTATCCACAGATCGCAGTGTACCTGGGCATTTTGATTTGTACTTGATAGGCTGCTCCAAATTTTTATATTCTTGGGAATTTCTATTTCTTGAAAGAGCATTTTCTCCGAAGCATTTAATGTAGTATCAAATAATTTGTGTTAAGTTTAAGGTTTTAAAATTGTTGCTTGGAAAAGGGTAATATGAGTGAAATTTGGCTAGAAATTTGGCTAGAACCTTCTACGGTTCCTACTTTGAATTTTTAAATTTTTTTACAAAACATTATTATCCAAAATAAAGGAAGAAATACGTGAGTGCCGTTCTTTAAAGAAAGGATTTGGTGGGGTCATAGGTATGGTTTGAAAAATGTATATGCAGTCAAATAATTTAGAAAAGGTTCATTCTTCTTTCTTCGGTTTATTGTTGGGTGGCAACCAACATCAAGGCTAGGATTTAAAAAAGCATAAATTTCCTAACACCATTCTTCTTCTGTGTTTGGTTTATTGGCAGATGGCCATCTTCTATGTCTTCTTTATCTTTCCACTGCTTCTTTAATAATATTTCCTTTAAAACTGCTTCTTCTTCATCTTCTTTGTTCGGTTTATTGACAGTAGGCAATGCATGTGTTTAAACACAGTCACACCTAAAATATTCAAAGATCAAAACAAATTCCTTTGATATCCAGGGCTTTATATTGTTTTACTTACTTCCTTCATTAAGGAGGGGTGTGGGGTTCGGCCAACATATATACAGTACACACATTAACTAAGACGGCAACTGAATTTGAACATAAAACCATTCTACTTCTCATGGATAATGCAGGAGACGGACAACAAAACGGTGAAAATCGTAAGTACTTGGTTCATCATTTTGCACAGAGCTCTGATAAACAGTCTTTCAGAGGCTATTGGAGGGTGACTGATTCCCAGTTCAGTTCAATGAACAATAATGATTACATGATTCTCTAACTTCTCTTGCAGATCCACTACACTTTCTCAGGAATTTACCAGAGGGTCCTGAAAACATTCACATGCTTATACGGAATGGGAGAATAAATGACGAAGTGTTTATTTTGTGGCAGGAGGCTTTGGGGAACTTTGGTATCTATAATAATAATGGTGACAATGTTGATAACAACAATAATGAGCATGCAGGAGATGTGGGCGTTCAGGATTATCAGGTTGTAGACGATCAGGTTTATCAGGGTTTAGAGGATCAGGTTTATCAGGGTGTAGAAGAAGATGAACCTCTGGCTGGATGGACCAGAGAAGAGGATGGACAGGACTCTGATCGGACAAATAGCGAAGGATTTAGGTGGTGGGATGAGTTTTATGACAGTTGCCCAGATGTTGACAGCACAGACTGTTACGACCACAGCACTGACGAGAACACAAGCCCAGTCAAAAGTGAAAGTGCTGAAACTGAGGTTGTCGAAGAGGACCGTCTTCCTGGCCCATCCAGGAAAGGATCGAGAGAGGATGAGACAGATGAAAATGAGAGATGTAAGAAAGATTTACATCTGAGTCATGATTTTGCCGACGGCAACTGTGACAATGATACAGACAGAACAGTGCAAGATCTTGCTCACAGTAGTACTGGTGCTGCTGATCTGGCTGAAAAGGTATGTGCTGTCGAGGAGACAGGTGAGGCAGTTGACCAATGGGTAGAGGAGGAAGTCACACAGCCAGGACCACGAAGGAAGAGGTCAGGGAAGAGGTTAAGGAAGAGCTCAAGGAAGAGCTCAAGGAAGTTCTCAAGGAAGACGATGAATAAGAGGAAAAAGGGCATTGATAAGAGAAGACACAAAAGATTCTGGTGGTGGGATCGGTTTGATGACAGCAACCCAGATGTTGACAGCACTGACTGTGACGATTATAACACTGACGAGAACAGAACCCCAGTCAAACGTGCAAGTGCTGAAACTGAGGTTGTCAAAGAGGACCTTCTTCCTGGCCCATCCCGGAGAAGATCAAGAGAGGATGAGACAGACGAAGATGAAAGATGTAAGATAAATTTGAGGCTGTGTCATGGTTTTGCCAACGACAACTGTTACAATGATACAGACAGAACTAGGCGAGATCTTCCTCACAGAAGTACTGGTGCTGCTGATCTAGCTGAAAAGGAAGGTGCTGTCAAGGAGACAGGTGAGGCAGTTGACCAACAGGTAGAGGAGGAAGACACACTACCAGGACCGCTGAAAAAGAGGTATCGAAAGAGGTCAAGGAAGAGCTCAAGGAAGAGCTCAAGGAAGAAGATGAAGACACTGACAAAGGACACTGATAAGATAAGTCACAAAAGAGTCAGGTGGTGGTGTGAGTTTGATGTAAGCATCCCCGATTCTGACAGCCTTGACTGGAACGATCATAATACTGACGAGAACACAAGCCAAGTCGAACTTGCAAGTGCTGAAACTGAGGTTGTCCAAAAGGATCCTCTTCCTGGCTGATTCAGAAGAAGATCAAGAGAGGATGAGACAGACGGAGATGAAAGATGTAAGATAAATCTGAGGCTGTGTCATGATTTTGCCGACAACAACTTTGACAATGATACAGACACAACAGTTTGTCTCACAGAACTACAGGTGCTGCTGATCTGGCTGAAAAGGAAGGTGCTGTCAAGAAGACAGGTTAGGCAGTTAAACAACAGGGAGGACGAAGTCACGCAGCCAGAATCACCGAGGGAGAGGTCAAGGAAGAGGATGAAGATGAGTGAAAAGCAGCAAACGTTTCAGATGAGGGATGAATATTCTGGCACAGACTGCAATTGACTTTAACTATGACAGTTGGATTAAGGTTACCCCCCAATCCATCCTCTAACCGTTCTCTGGGTGCAAGATGGACAGGGGATAACTTTTACCTTCTCTTCATTTATTCTGTGCGTTCTCTCCTTATGTTCTTCCTCTATCAGTGTCAAATATCAGTGTATGGGTTTGGGTTTTCCCCAGGTGCTCTGGTTTTACCCAAATCTTACAATAAAATTTTAAAGTTAATTTTCTTCTGTAATTTCTTTTTGACTTATTTTGGTCACAACTCATGCATTCTTTGAATGATTTCCCACCATACAGCTATTAAAGCTCATTCATGACATTATTGCTCTTATTTTGCTTTTTCAAACTGCTCATACTTTTTGAAATAATCATCTTTTTTGGAAAAATTGTATGCGTCCACAACAGTCAGTGGCCAAGCCATATGTTGTTGGATTTTCCATGTGTCCATACCATTTTGTGAACGCAATATCTCAGGAACACATTGAGGGAATTTGCTCACATTTGGTACAAACATTGACTTGGACTTAAGGATGACCCGCTTAGAATTTGGAATGTTCATGTGTCTATGACTCTATGACTCAATGTCTCAAGAGAATACTTGAACGGATGAAATTATTTGATTGCATACTTCAGAGGTGAAGGTCACATTGTAAAAAAGGTTATTAGGGCCCGAGCACAGACATCAAAGGTGTCTGGTGAGACCCTATTGAAATTGTAAGGATTATTATTAGGGCCCGAGCACAGACATCAAAGGTGTCTGGTGAGACCCTATTGAAATTGTAAGGATTATTATTATTATTATTATTATTATTATTATTATTATTATTAGGGCCCGAGCACAGACATCAAAGGTGTCTGGTGAGACCCTATTGAAATTGTAAGGATTATTATTATTATTATTATTATTAGGGCCCGAGCACAGACATCAAAGGTGTCTGGTGAGACCCTATTGAAATTGTAAGGATTATTATTATTATTATTATTATTATTATTATTATTATTATTCAGGCAAATGAAATGGCTTTTTGAGGGCTTTAACATGCTCAACTTCTTACCAAAATTTGCAGAAAGTTAGAAAGTGGTGAAAATTTACATATTCTGAAGGAATTTTCAATGGGCGTCGCAAAATGGCTCAACGGTGCCCCCCGAGACCCCCCGAGACCCCCAGAAGGTGTTCCCATTGACCTATCTTCACAAAAATCGATATACAGGTGTATCATGACCAGACAAACAAAAAAGTCTCTTGGTGCAATTGGAAAAACACAACAGGAAGCCTGCTATTTTGCATTTAGTGGCCATTTTGGCCATATTCCACATTTTTTCTTTGATACACTTGTACCAGGGTTTTCATCGGATCAACTTCAAATTGAGATGAGTGTCATCACAACAAGATGGAGATAAAAACTGACTGACAGATTTTATTTTAATCACACGGTGTGACCGTGGCGTGGTGTCAAAGTTTGATTACACGCCATTAAAACACGATGTTCTGTAACGCGGACATACATGGACCATGAATCCTTTGATTTCAGTCTTCCTAGATCAAAGGAAACTTTATGTCTTGCAAAGGTTACGTCTCTCTCTCTCTCAGAACTGGTTATTTTTGTTTTTTCAGACAAAAAGCATGCAACGCTTCAAAATGGATGTGCTCGGGCCCACCCAGTGCTGCTTTGCAGCCCTAAAATTTTTATTATTATTATTATTATTATTATTATTATTATTCAGGCAAATGAATTGGCTTTTTGAGGGCTTTAACATGCTCAATTTCTTACCAAAATTTGCAGAAAGTTAGAAAGTGGTGAAAATTTACGTATTCTGAAGGAATTTTCAATGTCTAATTGGATCTGTACTTATTATTATTATTCATTATTATTATTATTCAGGCAAATGAATTGGCTTTTTGAGGGCTTTAACATGCTCAACTTCTTACCAAAATTTGCAGAAAGTTAGAAAGTGGTGAAAATTTACGTATTCTGAAGGAATTTTCAATGGGCGTCGCAAAATGGCTCAAGGGTGCCCCCCGAGACAGCCCGAGACCCCCGGAAGGTGTTCCCATTGACCTATCTTCACAAAAATCGATATAAAAGGTGTATTTATTATTATTATTATTATTATTATTATTATTATTATTATTATTATTCAGGCAAATGAATTGGCTTTTTGAGGGCTTTAACATGCTCAACTTCTTACCAAAATTTGCAGAAAGTTAGAAAGTGGTGAAAATTTACATATTCTGAAGGAATTTTCAATGGGCGTCGCAAAATGGCTCAACGGTGCCCCCCGAGACAGCCCGAGACCCCCGGAAGGTGTTCCCATTGACCTCTCTTCACAAAAATCGATATACAGGTGTATCATGACCAGACAAACAAAAAAGTCTCTTGGTGCAATTGGAAAAACACAACAGGAAGCCTGCTATTTTGCATTTAGTGGCCATTTTGGCCATATTCCACATTTTTTCTTTGATACACTTGTACCAGGGTTTTCATCGGATCAACTTCAAATTGAGATGAGTGTCATCACGACAAGATGGAGATAAAAACTGACTGACAGATTTTTTTTTAATCACACGGTGTGACCGTGGAGTGGTGTCAAAGTTTGATTACACGCCATTAAAACACGATGTTCTGTAACGCGGACATACATGAACCATGAATCCTTTGATTTCAGTCTTCCTAGATCAAAGGAAACTTTATGTCTTGCAAAGGTTACGTCTCTCTCTCTCTCAGAACTGGTTATTTTTGTTTTTTCAGACAAAAAGCATGCAACGCTTCAAAATGGATGTGCTCGGGCCCACCCAGTGCTGCTTTGCAGCCCTAAAAATTTTAATATTATTATTATTATTATTATTATTATTATTCAGGCAAATGAATTGGCTTTTTGAGGGCTTTAACATGCTCAACTTCTTACCAAAATTTGCAGAAAGTTAGAAAGTGGTGAAAATTTACGTATTCTGAAGTAATTTTCATATTCCAATTATGGTTTCAGTTTCAGTATGATACGAGTAAAACTGCCCAGTGTGCAGCATCTGAGCATTTAACACAAGGATGTTGCTCTCCATTTTATGTGCAGGAAACACTGCTCACGTGTTCTAAGGCAAACACTGGTTATTAGGGCCCGAGCACAGACATCAAAGGTGTCTGGTGAGACCCTATTGAAATTGTAAGGATTATTATTATTATTATTATTATTATTATTATTCAGGCAAATGAATTGGCTTTTTGAGGGCTTTAACATGCTCAACTTCTTACCAAAATTTGCAGAAAGTTAGAAAGTGGTGAAAATTTACATATTCTGAAGGAATTTTCAATGGGCGTCGCAAAATGGCTCAACGGTGCCCCCCGAGACAGCCCGAGACCCCCGGAAGGTGTTCCCATTGACCTATCTTCACAAAAATCGATATACAGGTGTATCATGACCAGACAAACAAAAAAGTCTCTTGGTGCAATTGGAAAAACACAACAGGAAGCCTGCTATTTTGCATTTAGTGGCCATTTTGGCCATATTCCACATTTTTTCTTTGATACACTTGTACCAGGGTTTTCATCGGATCAACTTCAAATTGAGATGAGTGTCATCACAACAAGATGGAGATAAAAACTGACTGACAGATTTTTTTTTAATCACACGGTGTGACCGTGGAGTGGTGTCAAAGTTTGATTACACGCCATTAAAACACGATGTTCTGTAACGCGGACATACATGAACCATGAATCCTTTGATTTCAGTCTTCCTAGATCAAAGGAAACTTTATGTCTTGCAAAGGTTACGTCTCTCTCTCTCTCAGAACTGGTTATTTTTGTTTTTTCAGACAAAAAGCATGCAACGCTTCAAAATGGATGTGCTCGGGCCCACCCAGTGCTGCTTTGCAGCCCTAAAAATTTTAATATTATTATTATTATTATTATTATTATTATTCAGGCAAATGAATTGGCTTTTTGAGGGCTTTAACATGCTCAACTTCTTACCAAAATTTGCAGAAAGTTAGAAAGTGGTGAAAATTTACGTATTCTGAAGTAATTTTCATATTCCAATTATGGTTTCAGTTTCAGTATGATACGAGTAAAACTGCCCAGTGTGCAGCATCTGAGCATTTAACACAAGGATGTTGCTCTCCATTTTATGTGCAGGAAACACTGCTCACGTGTTCTAAGGCAAACACTGGTTATTAGGGCCCGAGCACAGACATCAAAGGTGTCTGGTGAGACCCTATTGAAATTGTAAGGATTATTATTATTATTATTATTATTATTATTATTCAGGCAAATGAATTGGCTTTTTGAGGGCTTTAACATGCTCAACTTCTTACCAAAATTTGCAGAAAGTTAGAAAGTGGTGAAAATTTACATATTCTGAAGGAATTTTCAATGGGCGTCGCAAAATGGCTCAACGGTGCCCCCCGAGACAGCCCGAGACCCCCGGAAGGTGTTCCCATTGACCTATCTTCACAAAAATCGATATACAGGTGTATCATGACCAGACAAACAAAAAAGTCTCTTGGTGCAATTGGAAAAACACAACAGGAAGCCTGCTATTTTGCATTTAGTGGCCATTTTGGCCATATTCCACATTTTTTCTTTGATACACTTGTACCAGGGTTTTCATCGGATCAACTTCAAATTGAGATGAGTGTCATCATGACAAGATGGAGATAAAAACTGACTGACAGATTTTTTTTTAATCACACGGTGTGACCGTGGCGTGGTGTCAAAGTTTGATTACACGCCATTAAAACACGATGTTCTGTAACGCGGACATACATGGACCATGAATCCTTTGATTTCAGTCTTACTAGATCAAAGGAAACTTTATGTCTTGCAAAGGTTACGTCTCTCTCTCTCTCAGAACTGGTTATTTTTGTTTTTTCAGACAAAAAGCATGCAACGCTTCAAAATGGATGTGCTCGGGCCCACCCAGTGCTGCTTTGCAGCCCTAAAAATTTTATTTTCATTTTTTATTATTTCTTCTTCTTCTTCTTCTTTTTCTTATTATTATTCATTATTTATTTGTTTCATTAGTCTTGAATTGCTGAGGAGTGAGATACATCGAATAATGCAGCTAATTATTATTTTGATATAAAAGTTTATACTGGGATCTTTGTGAATTTTCATTATTATTATTATTATTATTCAAGCAAATGAATTGGCTTTTTGAGGGCTTTAACATGCTCAACTTCTTACCAAAATTTGCAGAAAGTTAGAAAGTGGTGAAAATTTACGTATTCTGAAGGAATTTTCAATGGGCGTCGCAAAATGGCTCAACGGTGCCCCCCGAGACAGCCCGAGACCCCCGGAAGGTGTTCCCATTGACCTATCTTCACAAAAATCGATATACAGGTGTATCATGACCAGACAAACAAAAAAGTCTCTGGGTGCAATTGGAAAAACACAACAGGAAGCCTGCTATATTGCATTTAGTGGCCATTTTGGCCATATTCCACATTTTTTCTTTGATACACTTGTACCAGGGTTTTCATCGGATCAACTTCAAATTGAGATGAGTGTCATCACGACAAGATGGAGATAAAAACTGACTGACGGATTTTTTTTTAATCACACAGTGTGACCGTGGCGTGGCGTCAAAGTTTGATTACACGCCATTAAAACATGATGTTCTGTAACGCGTACATACATGGACCATGAATCCTTTGATTTCAGTCTTCCTAGATCAAAGGAAACTTTATGTCTTGCAAAGGTTACGTCCTCTCTCTCTCAGAACTGGTTATTTTTGTTTTTTTCAGACAAAAAGCATGCAACGCTTCAAAATGGATGTGCTCGGGCCCACCCAGTGCTGCTTTGCAGCCCTAAAAATGTTATATTTTCATTATTATTATTATTATTTAAACATTAGAACTGGTCAAGCAGAGAGCGCGTGACTCCGCCTGCCTGTGACAAGTGGGATCACTTTGTGAAATACCTTGCTGGAGATTTGATGATCAACATTTTCCCTTTTCTGTTTAATTAGGGCCCGAGCACAGACATCAAAGGTGTCTGGTGAGACCCTATTGAAATTGTAAGGATTATTATTATTATTATTATTATTATTATTATTCAGGCAAATGAAATGGCTTTTTGAGGGCTTTAACATGCTCAACTTCTTACCAAAATTTGCAGAAAGTTAGAAAGTGGTGAAAATTTACATATTCTGAAGGAATTTTCAATGGGCGTCGCAAAATGGCTCAACGGTGCCCCCCGAGACCCCCCGAGACCCCCAGAAGGTGTTCCCATTGACCTATCTTCACAAAAATCGATATACAGGTGTATCATGACCAGACAAACAAAAAAGTCTCTTGGTGCAATTGGAAAAACACAACAGGAAGCCTGCTATTTTGCATTTAGTGGCCATTTTGGCCATATTCCACATTTTTTCTTTGATACACTTGTACCAGGGTTTTCATCGGATCAACTTCAAATTGAGATGAGTGTCATCACAACAAGATGGAGATAAAAACTGACTGACAGATTTTATTTTAATCACACGGTGTGACCGTGGCGTGGTGTCAAAGTTTGATTACACGCCATTAAAACACGATGTTCTGTAACGCGGACATACATGGACCATGAATCCTTTGATTTCAGTCTTCCTAGATCAAAGGAAACTTTATGTCTTGCAAAGGTTACGTCTCTCTCTCTCTCAGAACTGGTTATTTTTGTTTTTTCAGACAAAAAGCATGCAACGCTTCAAAATGGATGTGCTCGGGCCCACCCAGTGCTGCTTTGCAGCCCTAAAATTTTTATTATTATTATTATTATTATTATTATTATTATTCAGGCAAATGAATTGGCTTTTTGAGGGCTTTAACATGCTCAACTTCTTACCAAAATTTGCAGAAAGTTAGAAAGTGGTGAAAATTTACTTATTATTATTATTATTATTCAGGCAAATGAATTGGCTTTTTGAGGGCTTTAACATGCTCAACTTCTTACCAAAATTTGCAGAAAGTTAGAAAGTGGTGAAAATTTACGTATTCTGAAGGAATTTTCAATGGGCGTCGCAAAATGGCTCAACGGTGCCCCCCGAGACAGCCCGAGACCCCCGGAAGGTGTTCCCATTGACCTATCTTCACAAAAATCGATATACAGGTGTATCATGACCAGACAAACAAAAAAGTCTCTTGGTGCAATTGGAAAAACACAACAGGAAGCCTGCTATTTTGCATTTAGTGGCCATTTTGGCCATATTCCACATTTTTTCTTTGATACACTTGTACCAGGGTTTTCATCGGATCAACTTCAAATTGAGATGAGTGTCATCACAACAAGATGGAGATAACAACTGACTGACAGATTTTTTTTTAATCACACGGTGTGACCGTGGCGTGGTGTCAAAGTTTGATTAAACGCCATTAAAACACGATGTTTTGTAACGCGGACATACATGGACCATGAATCCTTTGATTTCAGTCTTCCTAGATCAAAGGAAACTTTATGTCTTGCAAAGGTTACGTCTCTCTCTCTCTCTCAGAACTGGTTATTTTTGTTTTTTCAGACAAAAAGCATGCAACGCTTCAAAATGGATGTGCTCGGGCCCACCCAGTGCTGCTTTGCAGCCCTAAAAATTTTATTTTCATTTAATATAGTATTTTTGCTTGAAGTTGAAAGAATAAACAGTTAAATACTCTTAGCTGAAACCACTGGATAATTGAGATACCGCAAACAAATTATCAAATCGTTCTACTCAATAGTTAAATTAAATAGATTTATGTTTGATATTTAGCCAAAAGTAGTGGATAGACAATTTAAATACAGCTGAAATGAATGGATGCATGGTAGAAATGACAAAAAGCTGCTTTCAATTAAATAATGATATAAATAGCTTAGAGTAGCACATGGATGGACAGAAATGTTGATGAAGGTTTATTTATTATTATTATTATTATTCAGGCAAATGAATTGGCTTTTTGAGGGCTTTAACATGCTCAACTTCTTACCAAAATTTGCAGAAAGTTAGAAAGTGGTGAAAATTTACGTATTCTGAAGGAATTTTCAATGGGTGTCGCAAAACGGCTCAACGGTGCCCCCCGAGACAGCCCGAGACCCCCGGAAGGTGTTCCCATTGACCTATCTTCACAAAAATCGATATACAGGTGTATCATGACCAGACAAACAAAAAAGTCTCTGGGTGCAATTGGAAAAACACAACAGGAAGCCTGCTATATTGCATTTGGTGGCCATTTTGGCCATATTCCACATTTTTTCTTTGATACACTTGTACCAGGGTTTTCATCGGATCAACTTCAAATTGAGATGAGTGTCATCACGACAAGATGAAGATAAAAACTGACTGACGGATTTTTTTTTAATCACACAGTGTGACCGTGGCGTGGCGTCAAAGTTTGATTACACGCCATTAAAACATGATGTTCTGTAACGCGGACATACATGGACCATGAATCCTTTGATTTCAGTCTTCCTAGATCAAAGGAAACTTTATGTCTTGCAAAGGTTACGTCTCTCTCTCTCTCAGAACTGGTTATTTTTGTTTTTTCAGACAAAAAGCATGCAACGCTTCAAAATGGATGTGCTCGGGCCCACCCAGTGCTGCTTTGCAGCCCTAAAAATGTTATATTTATTATTATTATTATTATTCAGGCAAATGAATTGGCTTTTTGAGGGCTTTAACATGCTCAACTTCTTACCAAAATTTGCAGAAAGTTAGAAAGTGGTGAAAATTTACGTATTCTGAAGGAATTTTCAATGGGCGTCGCAAAATGGCTCAACGGTGCCCCCCGAAACAGCCCGAGACCCCCGGAAGGTGTTCCCATTGACCTATCTTTTACAATGTGTTTGCAATTTAACCACTTTCAAAATACATCCTGTACAGTTTTAGGTTTCTGGGTGAATTTCCCCTACATGGCAGGTGGCTGACAGTTTCTATGAATTTATTAATATTTAGATTTATATGGTGTGTAAGTAATTATTATTATTATTATTATTCAGGCAAATGAATTGGCTTTTTGAGGGCTTTAACATGCTCAACTTCTTACCAAAATTTGCAGAAAGTTAGAAAGTGGTGAAAATTTACGTATTCTGAAGGAATTTTCAATGGGCGTCGCAAAATGGCTCAACGGTGCCCCCCGAGACAGCCCGAGACCCCCGGAAGGTGTTCCCATTGACCTATCTTCACAAAAATCGATATACAGGTGTATCATGACCAGACAAACAAAAAAGTCTCTTGGTGCAATTGGAAAAACACAACAGGAAGCCTGCTATTTTGCATTTAGTGGCCATTTTGGCCATATTCCACATTTTTTCTTTGATACACTTGTACCAGGGTTTTCATCGGATCAACTTCAAATTGAGATGAGTGTCATCACAACAAGATGGAGATAAAAACTGACTGACAGATTTTTTTTTAATCACACGGTGTGACCGTGGCGTGGTGTCAAAGTTTGATAACACGCCATTAAAACACGATGTTCTGTAACGCGGACATACATGGACCATGAATCCTTTGATTTCAGTCTTCCTAGATCAAAGGAAACTTTATGTCTTGCAAAGGTTACGTCTCTCTCTCTCTCAGAACTGGTTATTTTTGTTTTTTCAGACAAAAAGCATGCAACGCTTCAAAATGGATGTGCTCGGGCCCACCCAGTGCTGCTTTGCAGCCCTAAAATTTTTATTTTTATTATTATTATTATTATTATTATTATTATTATTATTATTATTATTATTCAGGCAAATTAATTGGCTTTTTGAGGGCTTTAACATGCTCAATTTCTTACCAAAATTTGCAGAAAGTTAGAAAGTGGTGAAAATGTACGTATTCTGAAGGAATTTTCAATGTCTAATTTACATTGTGTTTTACTACTATTACTGTGCGCGCACACACAGGTGAGCAACCTCCCACCAGCGGACAGATAGCATCCATCTGAAAACATGTCGCATGAACCACCTGAGAAGCAGTTAAAAATATCCGCGTTTTTTAAACGCTCCCAGGTGGATGATTGTAACACTGACTCTGCTGCGAGTAGCAGCTGGAGGAGCTCTCCTGCTCCAGGTCCAAGTACAGAAAAGAGCCCACGTGTTGCACGCCCTGCCCCAGACAAGAATCTGTTCAGTCACCACCGGATGACAGGTTCTGTCCCAGCTCGGCTGTCAGAGGGGAAATACTCCCCCTGGTTGTACAAGACTGATCTTGGTAACTTAAGTATTACACCGGACGCCGAAGCGCCGCGCAATTCTCCAGCGCGCAGGCGCCTGGCTGTTCTCATGGGACGCGCATTTCTTAGCGCCAGTCAGCCCACGATTCTGCTTTCTCCGCTTGTTGTATTTAACCGTGAACGCACCTTGCCTCGAAACCTCAGCCTGAACCATTATTAACCCCGCTGCGTCACTTCCTTCTATCACTGTTTAATCTTTTTTTTTTTAAACATATATTTATTGGTTTTATATTTATTATTATTATTATTATTATTATTATTATTATTATTATTATTATTATTATTATTATTATTATTATTATTCAGGAAAATGAATTGGCTTTTTGAGGGCTTTAACATGCTCAACTTCTTACCAAAATTTGCAGAAAGTTAGAAAGTGGTGAAAATTTACGTATTCTGAAGGAATTTTCAATGGGCGTCGCAAAATGGCTCAACGGTGCCCCCCGAAACCCCCCGAGACCCCCGGAAGGTGTTCCCATTGACCTATCTTCACAAAAATCGATATACAGGTGTATCATGACCAAACAAACAAAAAAGTCTCTGGGTGCAATTGTAAAAACAAAACAGGAAGCCTGATATTTTGTATTTAGTGGCCATTTTTCTATTTATGTTTGCCTTACTTGATAAAAGCTGTCTTACCGGTCGTTAAGAAGCCTGACGTCGGTGGATGTTGCACTCCACCCAGAGAAAACCCTTGGCAGATCAAATGTTTGTTCCATGTTACTCTGCCTCTGTGTGTCATTTTGTCCCTGGGATATTTTATATTCCGCATGGCCGTCGTTTTAAAGATGGGAAATGTTTGTGTCCACACACAGGCCTTGTTGTAGCGGTTGGCCACTTGCGTGCCTCGCTGGTTTTGGGGAACACACACACACACACACACACACACACACACACACACGCACCAACTGAGTGTGTTATGTCCAATAATGTTTTACATATTTGTATTATGCATGCTTTGACCACTTGGAAATTAGATCAGTATCGGGTTGCATTATCATGTATTGCTGAAATGAAGCAGCATCAACTTAATGTTCTCAGTGAAACAGAGAACTGAAATATGTACAATGTTTACACAAAGACAGAAATTTTAAAATGACTGGAATGATTTTCTACTTATCAAGAGAAGAATGTGTCATGGAATGAATTCTCCTTTTGGGTGTCCATGTTTTTGTCTTCTTGACATCTCATGTTGTGTTCTTTAACTGTTTATCAGGATGTCAGACAAAAGAGAATTTCCGGTGAGGTGAAAGATTGTGTTTTTTATTTTCATGATAATTCACATTGTTATTATTATTATTATTATTATTATTCAGGCAAATGAATTGGCTTTTTGAGGGCTTTAACATGCTCAACTTCTTATTATTATTAGGGCCCGAGCACAGACATCAAAGGTGTCTGGTGAGACCCTATTGAAATTGTAAGGATTATTATTAGGGCCCGAGCACAGACATCAAAGGTGTCTGGTGAGACCCTATTGAAATTGTAATTATTATTATTATTATTATTATTATTATTATTATTATTATTATTATTATTATTATTATTATTATTCAGGCAAATGAATTGGCTTTTTGAGGGCTTTAACATGCTCAACTTCTTACCAAAATTTGCAGAAAGTTAGAAAGTGGTGAAAATTTACGTATTCTGAAGGAATTTTCAATGGGCGTCGCAAAATGGCTCAACGGTGCCCCCCGAGACAGCCCGAGACCCCCGGAAGGTGTTCCCATTGACCTATCTTCACAAAAATCGATATACAGGTGTATCATGACCAGACAAACAAAAAAGTCTCTGGGTGCAATTGGAAAAACACAACAGGAAGCCTGCTATATTGCATTTAGGGGCCATTTTGGCCATATTCCACATTTTTTCTTTGATACACTTGTACCAGGGTTTTCATCGGATCAACGTCAAATTGAGATGAGTGTCATCACGACAAGATGGAGATAAAAACTGACTGAAGGATTTTTTTTTAATCACACAGTGTGACCGTGGCGTGGCGTCAAAGTTTGATTACACGCCATTAAAACATGATGTTCTGTAACGCGGACATACATGGACCATGAATCCTTTAATTTCAGTCTTCCTAGATCAAAGGAAACTTTATGTCTTGCAAAGGTTACCTCTCTCTCTCTCTCAGAACTGGTTATTTTTGTTTTTTCAGACAAAAAGCATGCAACGCTTCAAAATGGATGTGCTCGGGCCCACCCAGTGCTGCTTTGCAGCCCTAAAAATGTTATATTTTCATATATTTTAGCATATTTATTTATTATTTTTATTATTATTTTCAGGCAAAACGCATGCAACGCTTCATTTGCGATTCACAATAATCACATTCACTTCGTATTTTCTTCTTATTAGGGCCCGAGCACCGAATGGTGAGAGGCCCTATTGAAATTGTAAGGATTATTATTATTATTATTGTGACTATGCGGAATTTGCTTTTTGAGGGCTTTCCCATGCTCAAAAAGTTGCTAAACTTTGCAGTATATTAGAACGTGGTGAAAATGACAGTATTCTGGAGTATTTGGAAATGGGCGTGGCAAAATGGCTCAACAGCGCCCCCTGGAACCCAGCCGCTAGGTTTCCACATAACCGATTTTCATTATAATTATAATATAATTAAACAGGCTTACATGTAGATGCGTGGACAAGCTGGCGGGCAGGTATACAGGCAGGTAAACATCCAGGCAGTAACAAAATACAGCTAATAGACACAAAAGGTTAGTTTTTAAGTGCCATCAAGCAAGACACTGATCATTTATAAACTTCAAAATAAAGTCACCAAAATACTGTAACCAAATTTGCACCTTAAGATATTCAATTGGATGTATTTTGTAGATGTAATTTAGCATTCAAAAAACATTGGTCTTCAATTATTTATTTCCTTGTTCAGTCTGAAATTTGTCAGCAAAACTAGACTGTGTCCAGTGATTTGTTCTTCTCTGTACTAGCACTGTCCAGGCTGTTAACGAAAGAGAAACTATCTTATTGTGTGTGCCTTGTTTCCCTTTGCTGAGTCATCATAAGGGGCATTGTGTATCACTCCTGCTACTGATGAAAGGTCCATGTTTAGTGATATTTACAGAATGTTTTAGTGGTTATACTTTGGTTTATTAATGTTCTTAGGCAGACACAAGAGGCACCTGTTTATTCTGTTGTGTTGATTCTTTGTTGTCTGTAGAAGTTCAGATGCACTTGTCCAAGACTATTTTAATTATTTTAATTATTATTATTATTATTATTATTATTATTATTATTATTCAGGCAAATGAATTGGCTTTTTGAGGGCTTTAACATGCTCAACTTCTTACCAAAATTTGCAGAAAGTTAGAAAGTGGTGAAAATTTACATATTCTGAAGGAATTTTCAATGGGCGTCGCAAAATGGCTCAACGGTGCCCCCCGAGACAGCCCGAGACCCCCGGAAGGTGTTCCCATTGACCTATCTTTCTATTTGGATTTATTATAAGCATCTATGTTTTCTAGAGTGGTGACATCACGCAGGGAACTGGTGACATCATCACATTCCACCGTCACACATTTTCCACTTGATTCAGCCAAGTACTTCAGCAACTCAGCATTCACAACACACGCTCAGCGGGAAAAGCATTTTGTAGCTAAGTAAACAACTCTGCAGCGGTGTCATTTTAGATGGTAAATGGACTGTATTTATATTAGCTGATTTAATTCACACTTGTACATCGGTTGGAGGCCTCAAAGGACTCAGACCTATCTAATGAAACTCTTACTCTTCATTGCTCTCTTTCAATAGATATTCAGTGGATTTATACTTTTTGTAAAACGACATCTCATGCTCTTCTGACTCCTGCTATTTATGTGTTTCTCTATCATTCCTCTATATAAACAATAGGGGGAGCAATGAGGGAAAAACACACTGGTGGTGTTTCTTGGAAATTAAGCAAATTGGGTCATTTGCTGCTTGGATGCAGTAGAATGATGTTCCTCCTCTTCAAATTTAAAAGTAAAGTACCTAATAATGCCAAGCAATTAGGAAGGACTGCCAGTACACAACAGGGACTGGAGTGATTGCTAATGTGGATTAGGCTGCATTATCCAGCTGGTGGAAGGAGAGGGGTCGACACTGAAAGGTGGTGTTATACAAGCACCAAGGACAATGCCTTAAATGCCACACTTCAGCAGCGAGAAGGGATTTGTCTCTAATTAATTTCCAGAGATTTCTGTCGTCCATGTTTCTGAAGGCCAGTCTGGTGGAAACTCAACAGTGGAGTGCCCTCCAGTAGTTAAAGCCCTGAACAAATGTTCAACATCATTAAAAATATCAAGTATCTTTTGCTTCCTCCACTCTCCCACCACGTTATCTGCAGTGGATTTGCTTTTACCATCAGTGATAAAACACTTTGCTGTTGCAGTTAAAAGTTTGAGTCACAATACAAAGACAGCATCCATTTGATTCCCAACACGAATAAGCTAATTTACAGCATTTCTTTTAACAATGGATCTCAATTGTAATGAGATCTTGCTCATCTGTTTATTAATATACACTTCACCAACTTTAAGAAAGGGAATATCACTAGCTTTCCCCCTCTGTTTCTTAAACTTCAAATGTGCTATTCTTTCATCTGAGAAATAGCTGCAGTAGAGTTTATCTGAGCTTTTCCATCTGACGAGAGGCTTTGCTGGCGACGACAGGGGTGGTTCTGGATGACAGATTTTAATTAAAGGAACACAGGCGAGTGGCACTCAAATGACCAGTGGCGGCTCACCATCAGCCAATCACCACTGATAACCAGATGATGAGCGTGGAGTGACCAATTAGGTGTGAGAGGGCAACAGTGCCATAACAGCTTTAGTGCTGCAAATCTTAGATGGCACAATTCAAAAGTCTAAATTCTAAACAGGCCAAAGTGAATTTAAGGGCCCTTGTTTTGTTGCTAGTAATAAATTACATGTATTTTTTGTAAAGATCTTGACGTTATAACACATACTAGTCTAGTTAATGTTTTTAGGCAAAGGATAATGTTTTGTCTTTTTGAAACCAGTTCTCCCATGATAGTGACACGTAGGGCTATTTTGTTAAGGTGTATGCTTCATTATGATTATTATTATACAAATTATACTATTGTACACTCCTATGCAAGGGGCAAACTCAAATTGTCTAAAGAAAAATCCGAAGAATTGGGTCCAGACATTTTCAAAAATGAAAACAATAATTGTAAGGTTTTTATTGATATGTATATACTTTAGTGATGTCAAATACTTACATATTCGCAATTAATCAATCTACCACCATGAGCTGTTATGCAGGGAGCTTTGGGTTGTTGGAACCTCTTGCTCGGCCCAATTGGTAATCCAGCATTTTTCTGGACATCTTGTCATCCAGATTATAACCGGGTTAAAACTAATGTTCCTGTTAAAAACACTATGACTTTATTTCAATGTGTTGCTGGAATGTGTTTAACATTAAAATGAAGTGAATCAAATGCTGTTCAAACTGTGGTAATTTGTTACCCGATTGCCCATTTTGACAGAATTCCCCCGTGTCTGTATAAATTGTAGTGTGTATTTTTGTCATAACATGTTGAGGAACACCACACTATTTATGCCTCCAGTTTTACTTCATGCTGTGTTGTCTGTTATAAACACACATGATAGTGAATAAAATAGTTTTCTTCGAGGTGCACAACAACTTTCAACAGCCGGCTTCAGTGCTTGATCGCTCTTGAGTGTCGTTGTTGTAGCGAGAGTAGTTAATATCGTTAACTGCGATCATATTTGCTTTAGACCAGTGGTCGGAGCAGTGGTGTGATGCTCAAGCCAACAGCAGCACATTGCAGAGGCCTGCTTTACACAAAGCGTAGAGTAGAACCCCAGCAGCTGCATTCTCGTTATTCTGTAGTCGCAGCCTGCTGGTCTGTAGATACATAAGCATTTGAGCGAGTGGCTGAGACTAGTGCAGTGTGAATGGTAACACCCAGGACAAATTACATGGCGAGAGAAGAGGGGCCTCTCCCCCGCTGAGCCATGGTGGCATCACAGGGGCGGAAAATGACAATTCCTTGAAAAGGTCATACACGACGCCTGCACTGTGATACGAGCTTACAGCCAATCTGACAATCTTAATTCAAATCATGACATTCTTCCAAAAAGTAGAACGTTTTCATCTCCCCATGTCAGAACAGCAGTGTGACCTTTAGCATGCAAGAACTTCACTGAGTTTTAACAAAGGCTAATCAGAGCCCTTCATTAACAGATCTCTTGCACGTTCCACGGACTTACCCATTTGCAATTTAAGCATTTCACACTGAGATTCAAAAGAGTAATAGGATTTCTGATATATTCTATTAATACACCTATGCGTACAGTACAATGAATTGAACTATCTTAAATGACATGATGGATTTCAATATAACTAAGTGGTCAGGATAATACGAGAAACATCTTTTGTCAGATTCTGCAGCATTTAATCTCGCATTATTCATGCCAATGAGAAGTGTTTCCTGTTATTTTCCCCACAACGTGCATTTTCCCCCTGAAACTGAAAAAGAAAGAATTTGACAATGCATTTCAGCATGGCCAGTGTCGCCCCCCAACCCCCCCACACACACACACCTTAACCCAGCAGCAGATGAAATGTCACTGGAATATCCACCTGCAGCGACACATACGTCAATACACTATGTTTGTTTTTGCTTTGCAACACAGGTCAGATTACATCTAGGATTATGTAGCAAGAATTCACTTAACAACAGAATATCCACGATATCTACTGCACCATTGAACTTAGGCTCTCTTTTTCCCAAGTAAGATTTTTAAGCAGGTTATTACACAGAGCCAAGTAAGGGATGTTCCATTTATCGGGCTACTTTAAAAGATACCAAATAGAAACATTTGACAAATTATCTAATCACTTCCTACTTCTGTTTGGTTCAGCTGAGATGAAATGATGGTTCATTGAAATAATGGTCCATGAGGTGCCACTTGGTAGGTTACCAGCATGTGACAACTGTACTCACTCAAAATGTGGACACTCAATTCTCTCCGAAATCTGGTGAGACTGTTTAACTGCTGCTCTGCTGAGGAAATGCATGATGGAGAAAATTGTATATTTCTGGTTCTATTTGATTTTTCTTTTTTTTACACAATGTTCAGACTTGATTTATTAACTTTCTTATTTTGAGCAAAAAAACATCAATTTACTTAGAAATTAATATTAAGTGTATTTCTGAGGGGAAAAGGTTTCCAAAAACACTTTTCCCGAGTTCTAGTTGACATATTTATTGTAATCAAGCTGTACCCTGTTCAACATTTGTGGGTTTGTAATAACGTTGTGTTTCACTCAGAAAGTGGAAGCTAGCAAGCTAGGCTAACTTTACAATTCAGCAACTTTCAGTCATGCACTATTCGGAACTCTAAATGTTCAGCTCTTTCAGGAAATGGGTGCTGTCATTTTTTTTTTTTTTTGTCAACTACTCATATTTTTGGTATTATTTAACCTTTTCTGACATTTTGGGATTTTATAATTGCTGTCTATGGGAGGATTCTAGAGTGGTGACGTCACGCAAGGACCTGGTGACATTATCACATTTTCTCGCATTCACACAGCAATTTTCATTAGACATGCATTCTCTAATTGTCAAAAAAAACGTTATTACTATTATGTTTTCATTTTAGAAGTACTAGTAATATTATAAACATGGTAAAAGTAGATCTTTGGTCAGCAGAATTTGATTGGTTTGCAGTATATACATATAAATGTATATTAATTGCCATCAAAATATTTTTTATATTTATAGTTTTGTGATTCTATTGGAGCTGCTAGGTGTCACCTGCAACATGGAGTTAAGCTGCTTCTTTGCATGACTTTATCTCCCTCCGTGTTCATCTCCCTGCATCGAATACAGTTATTTATTGAGCTGAAAGTCACATTAAGTCGCTCATATCCCAGGTCTACAAAGGGAGCTGCCATCCCAAAGTGCAGGTTCAAAATATTCACAGAGACAGACACAATCCATTCTGCAGCACGTTTTGATCTGTGTTACATTGCAGTGGTCCCGAGGTTCTCAATGAAATCCAAACACGGGCCGCAATACCAGCGGGCTACTGTGTGGACCAGAGGAGATAGGGCAGCAAAGCCCTCCTCACAGCTGGGTGCCCAGATTAATAGGCAAGATAGACACAGTGTATGTGTTTACTCATCACCCTGATTGTGTCTGTCTGGGACAAAGGCTTTGTTTGAACAGGTCAGGGCCATACATGAATGTGTGAAAAGCATTAGAAATGAAGATATGCTGAGAGGACAAGGTAATAGCGCGACGATTTTTCGCTCACTTTAATAATAAACCACAGAGCAAGCTCATAGCTCACATCAGCTCTGTCTGAACCACCTCTGCCTCCGAATGTTTAAATCTACATAACACAATTCCCAATTCTCCTCTCACCAACTATCCCTCACTCCAGAGAAACGGGCCTTTTAATATACGAAATGCCTGTGCTGCTGTGTCAGTTGGTGAGAGTTCAGGTTTAACAAGGAGCACCACTTCAGGATGTGACCCAGCGCCACGCTCATCCTCTGTCTCATCCTAACATTTCTCTTGCCGAGGTTAATGAGCTTGACACCGGGTGCCTTCAGCCCGAGTTACCTTGCCCTCCTCCCTCTTTTCTCTCTGCATGCCATCAACCTGCAGCCTTACATTTCTGCACCTGAAAACAGCAGTTTCACTTAGCGCATGCCAAGGCAAAGTTATCAAGCGGCAAAGTGGTCACCTGAGCTCTTTCAAGGCTGTTCAGCAAGGTCACCGACTCTGCAATGAGCTGGAGCCACTTTGTCAGTAAGAGCCTCGGAGGTGTTAATTGTCCCCGCTCAGTCTCATTCATGGTCGTTGGCGGAAACATCCATGGTTTTCTCTTTCATTTTTTCCGATATAATATAAAACAGTTCTTCAGTAAAATATCTAAAACCAACTACACCCTTTTATGTATTCTGTTGATTTGTGTACTTACATTATCCAAAATGTTTCCAATAATGTTCAAACCCAGACAACTCCCCAGTTTTATTCAAGGTAACGGGATGTCTCATATTGATTGCCTTTTTGAGGGCGTCATATGTGCTTCACCCCTGTGGCTTTGCCCGTCGCTACACAACTTTTGTAGTAAATGACGTAGGAGAGAGGACGAGCCCACTGCTAGCCAGCTCACAATAAATCCACAATAAATTACTCATTGACGTTTGCTGCTCTTTTTGTTGCTAAGCTCTCCCAGTGGAGCAGACGCACAAGGTAACCAAGCGACCCAACAAGATTATGGGACAAGAAATGTTAGTGGAGACAACATCCGTGCTGCTTCGCAACACCATCAAACTAGTCTTTTGTTATTGTTTGATTGAGATTGATTGCAGCTGAATTTATGTTAGAGCTGCTTGCAGAGCAGTAGAGGCCATTTTAATATTGTCCACTTTTATTTAGCCTAATTATTTGAAGATGAGTCAACACAAGCCATTTTTAAATCTGTGACCTTGTGCTTTTTTTTATTGAATATGTTTTTAGCATTAACAGCTGAATATACAGCCAGCCTTTCCTCATGTCTCCCTCAGTATTAAGTGAAAGGGCCTTAAATTAAAAGGCTATAAAAATCAATACAGTGAGTGGTTTCCATGAGAGGGCACATATATTCAACAATCTGTCTCCTAATGCATCACTCACCACACGTGTCTAAAAGCCTTCCTCAGATGTTGTCGAATAATAAATATGACTTACCTAAAAGGTATTATTTGATTATTTGGACTTATATGTAAAAGTGCATAATAGAAATTGAAACACATTTAGACCTGACATCCAAAGTTTGTCTCAAGACAAAAATTCAACAAACATTTTATATAGACAAAACTCCCATTCTGTATGTTATCTGGGTGTTGTTAGTATGCTGGAGTTGATTTAACATTATATTTGTGAGCCACATCAAATCAAATTCATTTCAGAAAGAACAGTGGGGATGACTGGGAGACTGAATCTCTAAGCTTTCTGACACGGAGAGAGATGGAGGTCTGAGCTGCCCACTCCAGGTCATTTCCTCAAAACAGTTTGATACAAATTTCTTACTGGCAGGAGATTGTCCGTTTTCCTCTTCTTAAAGGTGTACTTCCTTTCTTGGTATGTATCCCTCATCGTCCCACAACTGCAGGCATTATCCTGCTTGTACACTGGAACACACAGATTTTTAAGAGAAAAATTGTGAATCTGCAACTACAGCAAACGAGGCTGCAGAGGACTGCATGAAAATAACTCATTAAAACTGTGACTCACACAAAGGCGCTCCAGCTTGCACAGAGTTGAAATAATTTGGGAGTAAATCCAAGGCTGTTGTCCAACAACATATTTCTAATTGCCCCCGCGCGCACACATGCACGTACACCTCGTGCACATTTGCAGACACCTGTGCGTGCACGCACACTGTGGCACATAAGATCTTCCCTCATACAGCGAGAGTCAAAACTGAAAAATAGATGAGATCTTTGTCACTCAAATGGCTGTAGGTTTCTTAAGTGCTGTCAGAGTACGGATGAGGCCAACATGCATTATGGAAGACATTGCCTTGCTAAGCGCCTCAGCTCTCTGCCTAGTCCACAGCACAAAACTGTCTAATGGAGTTGAAGACATGGTAATTTCTGTAGCAACCTAAGATTCTATAATAATATCTAAAGTTGGAAGCTAATTAATCTCAGAGGTATATCACAGGCTTAAGGCCTCTCTGCACTGTCTGGGGCTGCTAATTCCTCCCATATGGGGCATTTATGGGAGTTTACCAGATTAGCCCCAGACACAGGATCTTTAAAGGGAACTGCTTGTTCTCTTCAGATTTGAGATCTGTCCTCCTTGCACCCCTTGCAATGTGGGGGATAGGCTAATAAAACCCTATTGTATGCTTAAGTGACTGGTTTGACTGGAGGGGCTAAAAATGGAACCCATTGCATGAGAGAAATTCCTTTTTTATACTGATGTGTAAAGCAGGACATGTGCAGGATTCATGTAAATCCATGTGGAGTGCATGCCTTTCCAGTTACACTTGTATCGGACTTTCTTCCAGAACATGTGCTTGCAAAAGAAGCTTATGGTCCATCGAGGTAGATACGCATCTTTGTAGATTAACCAGAAGCTACTGTATCCCACATTTTTGAAATGAGACTTATCTAAATCTATTGTTGTCGCTGATTAGATGGCAGAGATCACCGACTTCTCATTACTGCTACCACACTATGGTTTATGGAGGCTAAATCTGAACACGATGACGGATGAACAACACATGTGTTTAATGGTAATGTTATGTCTTGCTGGTTTCTGTGAGATCTGGACCTGTCCTGATAAAACCAAGGTCATCCGTTAGCGGGGTCTGCATAGCAAATCAGCGCAAGCTCCCAGCAGACTCAGCAGGGAGGCCGAGGAGATGAGTTAATAGTCACTGCACTGTTTTTAAAGTCTGTCCGCGCGCCTATTTCAGTTTCTCATTTTCTGTCCATGGGTGGAACAGAGAGAGGGTGAAACGAGGTTTGAGAAAGAGACTCTGGAGAAGGGGGACAGGAAGAAAGAGACAGACGTGATGGTAAAAGAGACATAACAGCCGAGAATAAGGGTGTGTTCACGTGACACTGCCATCCGTCCTTTTCGCCTAATCATTTTCAAAATCGTGTCCCCTGTGTACAGCGCAGGTTTTCACTTTTTATTCACACACCCAAAATTCAAATTACCCACAGTGCTGCAGAACGGATCGGCAGTGGACTGCGTTAGTTAAGTGAATTTCCCCATGTGCCATTTTGGGTGGGCACGAGAAGCAGTCTCACCTCCAGTTTGTGTCAGTCACAGCTGGCAATGACGAATTATTAAGGCGGATTTGACATGAAATGTTGGACGTAGTCACCCTCTACCTTTTCTCCACCCATTAGTCTCCGAGAGGGGTACTTGACAGGGAGTGCCATCAGCTAGCATCAGCTCAGGCAGCACAGTTCTCTCCTCCCCCGCAGATGCACCTTGGGCCTGCAGTGATCTCCTCCTCTCCTTTGTTCGCTGCATCTGTTCAGCGTCAGATGACAGCACTGATTAGCCTCACTCAGGGTCTTAATAAGACAACCGGAGTATGGAGAGGCAGCTCAAGGCGAATACAGACACATACACACCAAATCACCTAGTTGTAATCACTTCATGCCCGGCTGTTATGCTTACCCTACTCCCTTACACCCTTAACCTAACTATGAGTCTGTCCTTAACCCTAATGAGGTCTGGAGAATGTTCTTCACTCGTGGTGATTTGTCCAGCTTTCCCAGTCTTGGCATTTCTGCTGTTCTTTTCCCGACGTCCACACTGCATGGACAGAGAGGCACTTATTTTTTATTTCCTTTGCCGTGTCTGTAACTTTCACTAAATGTCAACCTCTGGATCATGCCCAAGTTTAATTAAGGGTGAATTCAGCACTTTAATTCACCCTGCTTTGAATGTTTGCTCATCCTTTCTTTGCAACTTTAGCCTTTTCCAGACATTAACTCGATGAAACCTGGATTAGGGAGTTTGATCACAACGATAGGAAAATGTCCAGAACAGACAGAGCATGTCTGACATATACATTTCACTGTGGAAATGAAATCACATGTTTTTGTTTAAACTGCATCAACACCTGTGCTCGTCCTCATCACCAAAACCTCTCAGATCATTGTATTTCCGAGCTGACATCTTCATCAGGTTCTTCTACGTGTATGGCACCTTTTTTATCATCTTGAGATATTTGCATTCTTACAGTTTCGCTCCTGTCACATGTTAGAAACATCATCATTCCAACATTTTCCTGCTGAATTCTCACATGTTCGGAGCAACTGACGTTTGCTTTCTCCCAAACAGCCCCTGAGATTTCAGGAAGTGTTCAGTGTATGTTTGAAAGCAGCTTTTGTTAAGCAAGTGTGCACCTGAATTTCAGTTTGACAAAGTCTTACGAGATTTTCAACCTTGATATGAGTGGAGATTGAAGTCACTATAGAGATTTGAGCCTCCCTTTGTTTTGGTTGCTGTTCTGGTTGCTTCTTGTTAGTTGAACATGAATCTCTCCCTGTTTAACTGTTTACCTTCCGCACATTTCTAAAGCAAGAAGATTCCAGCTGTGATCAGCACTGATGTAAACATGACTCCAGATTTTCGCCCCTTTTCCCCATTGTAATAGATTTCACAGACAAAAACACTGTACACACACCTGTCACAGAAACACAATAACTACAACTTATTTTTATACATTCACACAGCATGACACAGCTATGCTAATCAGGCCAGCAGTGCTAACAAGGCACTTGCTCCTATGCAGGCCTGCTGAGAGTGTGTTGCACTCTAATGTTTTCCTCAAATCTCTAATCAATGTTTGGGTATTTTTTAAATTTAAATGAGATGCAGTCTATCACAAGTGGGATATGCACATGGAGCAGTACACAGGACATAATTTATTTATTTTTTGTTGTTGTTTCTAGTCAGATATGTTGCAACGAGTGGGTGTGCAGCCTCAGCTCAGTCTATAGGACGGCTTTCCTGCAGGGTGAACTTCTCCCACTCGTCCTCACCGTCTCCCCCACCGCCTCCTGGTGGATGCTCCTCACTCTGATGTGTGTGTCCCAGCCCACCTGTTCAGGCCTCATTACTGTCAGGCCTGTGTTAATAAATATCCAGGTGTAGAGCGCTGCTCGGTGCCTGTACTTCATCACCGAGGAGCTCAGTCTGCTGGGCGCGCCCTCCTCTCCTGCAGCAAGGCTGACAGGAACCATGATTACACTGTAAGCACTGTAGTTATTCACCTTCTGCCCAAACTCCGACACCACACTCCATCTTACACACTGGGACCAGGGCGCACACTCATACAATGCTCATGCACATGTATATACATCCATACAGGAACACACACCCTGACAAATACTTACAGATATTTGCTCTTTTATTTCCATTATTTGTCCCTTCCGTGCAACCGTGTATGCAAGCAACATGGCCGATAATACTCCACTGCAGTGTTTGGTGACAGCTCCCCCATGAAGTCATTATTTTAATGTAGGTCCACAGCAGCAAGCAAACAAATATTCATAAAAACGTGTTACTTTAAAATACAGCGAACAATCTACATTGAACTCATGTCATCTGAAAGACAACATGTTTGTGTGTTTCACGCTAAAAGCTTTCTACTGTCACTTGTTTGACGGGGGAACAACAAGCGGTAAAAAGCCATTTTCAGTCTTTGTCTGACAAACTGAGCCAATATTCTTTTTGTCATGAAGTCTCAACTCTGTTGAATGTTTCATAAATCAACTTTTTTCTTTATAAATTTGATTTCTTTTCCCTGGCGGCCGCGTCTATTGTCCAGTGCCACCGTAGCTGCATGTTAGCAACTACTTTCTATTTATAGTTGATCCCTAAAGGTGGTGTTTTTTTAGCATCAACAAAGTAGCGGTTAAATCTAGTTTCTGTTAAACATGTCAACATTATCTCGATGCACTGATATGAGTATGAATCACTTTTACAGACCAAAATCTGAAAAGCAACAGAAAAGTCAAAAATGTTAAACTTAAATATACACACAACTAAAGCTTAAGCTCTTAATCAAGAACGTTGAGCATTATCCAACATAATTGTTTTTCTTTAATTTTTTTAGGTTGTAAACGCCCCTTTTCGAACAAACAAACACTTCTTAATCATTGTTTTAATGGAAGTAAATCAAAAGACTTCCTGAATTTTATATATTATATCTAAATGTACCTCATAATAACATGTGTCACTGTCATAGACTGTGTATAAAAATTTACGTAGACTGTGGCTTATTTGAGTGAAGTAAATGTGGATGTGCCTAAAATCTGTTTTTTCTTAAATAAATAGCAGGGGGCGACTCCAGGTAGCAAGAGGAAGCCTGTTTCTATGCCGGTGTCTATGAGAAAATGACTCTACTTCTCATTTGATTTATAACGTCAGTGTACATTTTTGCAAGGATTTTATGGATCCAATCGCTCTTTTCAGTTGTTTTTCGATACACCGTGATGATTGTGACTCACCACCCACTCTATCATGTATGGTTACTGCTGGTATAAAAAAGCAAGATGGCGCAGGCCAGACTGCCAAAAATGTTGCTTTCAAATGGTAGTTCACAATCTAATGGGTGAGAACACGATGGGTTGCCTCTTGGCTTGTGTAATTTGGATTTCAATGTCAGAGCTGTCAATCGAATGAAAAGGTTTTTTTTTGTTTCGTATTTCACAATTTTCTTTTTTTTCAAAAGTGTACACTCTGAAGTCTCTGTACACGACTCAGCTTGACCAGTCAGAATCAAAAGCATCCTCTGATGGCGAGGTTACAATAAATCTTGAGGGACTATTTACTTTTGACTTTGGTGAAACACTCTCAAAAATATCTACCATATTTAATTTACTTATTCCAGTCTTGGCAGCCCTTAAAGCACACCATGAAAGTCTGATTCCCTCCTCTCATTGTATGCATGAGGTCACTGTGAATGGGGGAGTGGGTCACCGGGCCTGTGTGAGGGCTCTCATCTCAGCAGCTCTGAGCAGCGATGGCAGCAGCCAGGGGGACGACAGGCAGGACACAACCACTTGACTCTGGAGAAGCAATCCGACACTTTGGGGTTTAATGCACTGCCTTGGGTCTGAGCCACAGCAATTGGGTTTGATAGCCGTGTCATTATGAGAGGAGGCCGTCTGGAGGTCTTCAGCGACCGGGGGATTAGAAGGGAGGACGTAGAGATGGAGAAGAGAAGAGGGAGGAGGAGAGCGCGCAGTGGGAATCTCTCCGTTTTGGATGCAGGCCTTTTCTGACCTCCTCAACTCTCTTGTCATCATCACACAACAACCGCACTCACAGATTCCCCTTCACATAGAGAGAGCCATGAAGCCTCGAGGAGAGGGCAGGTCACTCCCACATTGTGTTTCTAGGCTTGTTTCACACCAGACACATTTTAATTTGCTGCCATGGACACACAATTATAATTTACTTCATATAATAATCTTCAACAACAGCTAATTAAAAGAATACACTATCTGTGACAGCGTCTTTCTCTTTTGGGACCCGAACACCTCCTCCTTCCTTTGGACTCTTTCCTCTGAGATAATCTCACCACAAATTTCAGACAATCCATTAAAAAATGACAATAAAAAATAATTTTCCTCAACCATTTTCTTTGCTAATTTCATGGAGGAATAAGCTGGAACTTTTCCCTGCCTGTTTACTCAACTCCCTTATTCATGCTGGTGAGTGAGAGCTCATGTGCCTTTAAGAGGCAGAGAGATGAGCGAGAGTGAGAGTGAAGGAAGTCAACCTGTGATGGATGTGATGGCAGATGCTCGGGTAAGAGTTGTCATCAGCATTCCCATAACCTTATGGAAGAGAGCCAGGTACGAGGCTTTGATTGGGCCTGCTGTGGCTGTGCTGTTTGCCACGGAGCAGCTTTGATTAGTGCCTCCATGAAAATGTATGTCCCGGTGCTCAAAGAAAACTGGGGGAGTAACTACCTGTCAGGAAATTCACAAACAAGGCTACTTAGACTACAGGGAACTGTATATTTTAAAGTCTAATATTCCCCCCCATTTCGTTTCATTTCAGTGTCGGAGGTGGGGGCTCGTGAAATCCCCGCCGGTGCCCCACCCCACGGCACCCTTGCAAAAAAGGTCCCCAGATAAGGAGGAGGTGCACCGCTATACACCCCCGCACCCCTTCCCCAAAAAAAGAGAGTGTGGGCGAAGATGCTCTCTCCACCACACAACAAAGGCTCCCTGCCAGATGCTGTGAATACCAAAAAATCCCTGCAACACAAACACAAAATATATAAATTAATCAGAGTGCAGGTAAATAAATAAATAATGTATATGAGGAGCTAATTAAATGTGTTTATTCCTGTTATCATATGCTGCCCTCATTTCCACCACTTGAAGTCATGAATCATTAAGTGGCTGCTAAATTGGTCTCTGGGGCCGTCCTAGTGGCAGGGGGCGGTCAGATCCTGTCTGGCAGAAGGCAGGTGTGCGGCGGACGGACGGATGGCCTGTGCTCCTGTAGTCCTCGGACAGCGGCGCCTGACAGAGGGGGGGCAGGCGTCATGCTGGGAGGTGAGTGGCCGGAGGAGAGCGTGTAGCAGAGCGGCTGACAGGGCCGCACGTCACCGGGCCGGCTTCGCTTTGATTAATGAGGGCATTTGAAAGACAATTAGTGGGAGCAGATTTGCCTTCAACTACCTTATCAATCAGAACTCTTTTAATTCAATGTGTAGCACCTTCTGCGGCGAAATGAGTGTGTAAGCATTGTGCAGCAGGGACAGCCTGCCAGTCAGCAGGAGGCGGGAGGAGACGGCCATTCTGTAAGACCCATGCTTCCACTGGGATTTTGGAGAATTAAGATGTTTTGGTGATGTAGCAACCAATTCCAGCTGCATGTAAAATAGATATGATATATTTGTTAATACACACAGTAACTTAACTCGTACTATTACTTTTATTCCAAATATTAAAAAATATTTTGTGATGTACATATATTTGTTGGGCCATAAAAACAGTTATGGTACTTGTGCATGCAGTTATTAATGTACAGTATCTATACCAATGCATATTTTTCAAACATGACCTGCGGATAATGTCTGGCATTGGCCTGTGCCCACTTCACGTGACTCTCAAGTTTCCGTCTGCTAAAACAAAAACATGGCCGACCTTCCTTGTATTTTCAGATAAAAATGTCATTTTATAACATAGATTGGGCATTAAAATATATTCTGACACCATTTCTAGTGAGAAGTGTGCTCTTTGCTTCCACAATCTTCAGCCAGTTCATGCTTATGATCTATATTTTATTAGTTATCACGATTTTCTTTTCAGAACTCTCTAGAAAATTTTAGAAATGTAACGTTTTTATCGTTGCTATCCTCCGAATTATTCAGCCGAGAGGTGGAGCAGCTGGGTGAGGCAGGAAGTGACGTATTCATTCCACTGCAGAGATCAAAAGCTTTTCACACAGACACTCTGTTCTTTCTTATCACCAAATGTTTTTTTTTGTTTAATTTTGTTTGCGATGTATCAACCCTCCCCACTTGCTCGCTGTGACTCCAGCGGAGGATCCCCTGCTGTGTTCTCATATTGGATTCTGCGACTTTCTGCGGACTTTATACTCAGAGGTCAGTCGAAGAAAGCCGGCAGATAGAGTAATCCAGAGGCTGTCACTTGGACTTTTGCATTCACATATGCACCTGCTGTGGAGAATCTTCGGAGTTCAGTGCATGTTTGACAGCAGCTTAAGAGTGTCTGTTATATGGAGAATAGTACATTAATGAACTAGCAAGTCACATAGAGCCAAATAAACGTGAACATTAAACATTTCTCTGTGTTTTTGTTACAATTATACCTCCTGAGATTTTCTGAAACAACCCGGGCCACCAACATGTTGATCTATCACATAAACAAGTTCAGACAATCACACAAAAAGGAAAACCTGCTCCCCAGTTTCTTCACAGCCCATTTTACTAGTTTCTGACAGCTGCATAGGCCAATATCCAGCAAATATTTCTTCAAGTTCAAGACAGCTCAGAAAAGTGCTCAACAAACATACATATTAAAAGTTCACTTCAGAGCCGCAGCACTCAATCTCGTTCTATGCAGTCACCTTCTTGCACAATTACACTTGCCAATCATTTGAACTCAAATTATTTGAACCACTGGAGAAATGATGTAGATCTGCCAGTGTGCTCAAAAGGCTGAAAGATGTGTTTTCATAAATCTGGAAACAAGCAAGTGAGGAAGTGTCTATTGATCCGACTGCCTGTAAATAAAACAGGGGCAATGGGCAAAAAGAAACAAAACAACTCTAGCGAAGACAACATGGAAAGAAAAATCAATAGGTTCCCTCACTGGTGGGTCTTCTCTGGTCAGACTATTCTCTGTGGATTAGATTGTCTGCAGGCAATGAGGAGAGCACACAGTCAACATCCTCTTGATTTCCAAATTTCTCTTATAATGGAGCTCTGCAGAGGATGCCGCTTTCATCCATTTAATCCTACCTGAGGAAAGCACACAGTTTGTTTGGAGGGAAGTTCATCTCACAAACAGATAATAGCAGTGAGCCCAAATTATATTATGTATTATTAAACAGGCTCGTGAGATTCTATGTTCATGTTTTAAAGGGGCAATGCACACAATGTCAACACGTTTGAACAGTTCAGAGGAAATTTGACAAGTTTTAAATTTATTTTAAAAACTTGAGTGAATTGTTATTTATTTGAGTTGTATTCAGTCAGAGTCAAAAGGTATAACAGACACGGTTAACATGTCAACATTGTAATTGTATGATCCAGTGTTACTAGGAACTAGAGGTCTTTGTATTTTGGCATTTGCATCATAGATTTTGACCTTTTTCAAAAATCATTTTTGAAGTTCAAAAATACATTTATGAATAACACCATTTAGAGCGATTGTTCCAAATGATTAAAAACTGGTTTAGTGAAGTATTGATCAGTACAAGACATTTTTACATGTAAAATATCTACATTTTAAAAGAAGTTGACAAACTTGTAAGCAAAGACTTTCAGGACACATGAATCAACATGTATTTGGAGTTGCATCTGGCCATCTGACAAATTGAATTGAGGAGATATCTGGCTCCCCCCCACCCCCCCTGTTCACAAGCTTTGATCACTCAATGTGTGTCGAGGTTTTTCCAGCTGTGGTTACATGCAAACTTTTATTTTGAATTTCTTTTTTTCATTCTGATTGAAATCTTCTTGATTAAAGATTATGAGTCGACTGTTGACTGGAAATACACAAATAGCACAGACAATTTGTCCTTTGATCAGCTCATAACAATATTGATATCATAAGCTTTAATTACACAACACATTTCTTACCAAGGTTTCATTACAATAACACTTACATCACTCCACTTTCTCCCCAGTACCTGCTTTTGCACAGTGTCTGTTTTGCAGGTTGTTTTTTGTTTTTGTTTTCTGTATATTTTTACTCTCATTATGTGTAGTTTAGTAGTGTATATATTTTGATCTTTCTTTTTTATTGTTGCTTCGGCACTGTTATTTAAATTCTGTTTTTCTCTTTTTTGCTGTAACAAGTGAATTTCCCCGTTGTGTGGATAAATAAAGAAATCTAATCTAATCTAATCTAAAAAAAAAAATCTGTTTTGGTTTGTTTACTCTGACTGAGTTTAAGGATTATTTGTATTCTGTTTGGGCTCTAAACTCAATTATCATCAACATTTTTGGCTGTGTGTAACTGATCATTCTTTCAGTGGGGATACGTTGCTAAAAATACAATTAAATAATCTTTAATTGGGAAAAATTCTATCACAACAATGCATCGTAAAAGCCTTTTCAGTCTATATTGAATACTGGGATAGAAGATAACATTGTCGCATGTGCAGATGGAGAATAGTATGTGGGGAAGTGACATGATATCGTGAGCCAACCTATTTAACTTCCTCGTTTTACGATGGCCCATTTGGCTCCATTGTGGTTAAAACCAGGCCAGTTGTGGACATTCATGTGTGCCTGCCTCCTCTTCTTGTTCCAGCTTAGTGGGCAATAAGGAATGCTGCCTGCCGCCCTCCTTTTCCCATTAGCTGTTTTATTTCACGGGAAATTTACTTCCTGCTTGCTGTAATTGGTATGCAGGCACCTCCTGATGTGGGCATTAGGATTTTTAATACAATCTTTTACACAGGTGAGAATGTGCATGTATTACCCTTTCAGTCGCACATTATTTGATTGTCATTCACAATTATTTATCCACTCACTGTGCGAGACAAAGTTGAAGATTGTGGCTAATGTTATTATTTTATTACGACGAGCATACCCGTTCCACACCCGTACTGCTCAATGGTGATAATAAACTTGTGTCTTCAAAACTTCCACAAAAGGAGGAAGGTTAAGCATTTCCCCCCCGAAAGAGTGTTGTTTAAATATAAGACATCAACAGACTTGCTCTGAAATTCAGACAAATAAGTCAGGAACACCAACAGACAAAGATTTCTAGTCCTATTAGATGTGCACTTAACTCAGGAAAGTTCCCTGAAAATGTCCAGTGGGGCTGTATGTGAGAAAGCAAATGTTCCAGTCAGTAACCAGGGGCATATTCTGGAAATTTTCCTTCCTGACCATTGGAAAGACAGAGTGAGCCCATGTATGGTCATGTAATATCGTTTCTGATACACCAGAGGTCAAACATATGATCTACAAAAAGAATCCAAATGTCTCAGGATAAAAAAAGGTGTCATGTTCTGCTGTAAACAAAAACATGTCACATTTATATGTCATATCCTGCCTCCTGCATGATCTATCCAGGCTCCGCCCCTCGCCTGGATCTTCCAGACGTTTTCCTGTTGTTGTGAACATGGACCCACTGTCTGGGCATTTCCTGGAGTTTGTGTCCGAAGACGGCTCCAGTGACACTTGAATTCACCACAGAACTGGCAACGAACACACAGGGCCGCGTATACCACAATTCCTAAGAATACTTTTTACATGTAGCACGAAAAGAAAAGAGTTAATCGTACCTCCTGGAAATGATTTCCGCCTTTGCCCTTTTAATTCATAGCATTTCTAAGGGTTTAGTTACTGCAAATTGGAAGCCAATTGTGTGTTTGGAATTCAAGACACATGCGGTATTTTTGCAGCAAGTCTTTCTCCAGCAGAGGCCAGAACTGGGCGCAATAATGATATTCATTTTCAAACAGGAGAACATTCTAATGGGCAATTAAGATGATCAAGCCTGCCAAGATACACGTGAAGAACGGAGTGCTGGTGCCAGTGATTACATGTCCTCCGCCCCTGCTTCCTTCCTGCGCTGGCCCAAGCTTTGTGTAATGTGTGTGCATGAGTAGCAGGGAGGGGAAAGAAGGAAAAGGCTCCAAAAGCACAATATAATTGAACTTTCCACATTATTTCTCACTAATATGTGCTGCCACTTGGTCTCATTAGTGGAATGATGTGCTCTGCCATTCTGGAATGAACTCTTTGCCCGAGTAATTAAGGCTCCTAAAGTTTCTAGTCCTTTGTTTAAAGAATTCGTCCTTGTGCTCTCCATGCCCCATCAGCTGCCTAATTAGCAGGGCCTTTGTGTGATTAAAAATTCTCACAGAGATTCCGTTGGATATTTTCCTCTGTTAATGAGTGTTTGTGGACAGCTGGGAACGGGCGCGGGCTCCCTCCTCGTAGGACCTCCTGTGCATTGGGCAGACCTCTGTCAGGGCCCGGGAGTGAGAGCTGTCATTTCCGTAATGGGGATGGAAATTGGTCAGAACCCGCCAACGCCCCCGCAGGAATGGAAATGCCTTGAAATATAAATGAGGATGAATATTCATATTTCTCCCACTTCGATAAAAAAAAAAGTGCTGAGTATTAATATACATGTCGGTTAAAGTAAAGCGGCATCGGGAGCTCTGTATGGGTGTCTGCCTATTAACGCAGCCCTTGGCTTCATTTGTTATTATCCTCAGGTTCCTTTTCTTCCTGAAGTTGGGGTCACCCTCTCCACTGAGAATTGTGCATTGGAGGCTTCCCTTTTGTTACTGTTCTCCCACTTAGTGAGTGAGAGAGAGAACGCCCCGCAAGAGCAAGAAAGGCATTTAATGAAGCCCACTCGGAAGTAAGGTAAGCAGGGGTCAAATCCAAATGAAACGAACAAGCCTGCTATGTGTACAGCTGGAGGACAGCAGAAATCCAGAGGGAGAATGACGATGTGAGGAATAGGCCGGGAGAAGTAGTCCACATTGGTTTGGCTGCCTGGGACAGATGCCCTTCAGACTTGTAGCCAGGTCCTTAGCGCCGCTCTGTCTTCTTTGTCTTTTGTTCCACAGCAGTGGCAAAGGTGGAAATGTTCATAACATAACTGATATTTATCTGTTTAATAACCCCACAAATCTCTGTCTGTATGTGCATGGCACCACTCGAGAATCCTTCATCTTATCGGCTCTACTCTTAGCATGTGTGTTGTTATGGTACGTTCATTCAAAACACAAAGCAAATTTTTACATATAAGTCAATAAAAGAATGTGAATAGCTGCAAATTACCAAATCTGATTAATTTACATCAATCACTCAAGTTTAATTGTTTGAACTCGAGCGATACATTTGCATGATGTGATACTGGGAGAGCCAATCAGCGTTGAGCATGAAACCCACCAGAGACCGGCTCTGAGCGAGAAGGTCATGATACTGGTCAGCCTCAGGTCGCCCTGGATACGACAGTCATGCAGATGCCGCCCCTGGAGTCCGTCTCCTGATCTTGTGGACCCACACACAACAGCTGGCTTCACAGGCTTTTCCACAACAGATACAACAAACAATTGTATTCACTTCTGCTAGTTCTCCTCTTGTCTTTTCCAGAGGAGAATTGGCAAATATTTCAAAATATTAAATAAGCTGGCCACTCATCTTAAGATAAGTCACGTTTTCAATCAGGACAACAAGTGCATTTTGATTCTCCAGTTTGGGTTCTGCGTATTGAGTCTCGTCAAACTTTGAACAAACTGGTGAACATCTGTTTGTGCAGCAGCAGCAGCTTCAGGGTTCTGAAGACCGAGTCCAGCAGCTGGTCTCTTTATTGCCACGGCTCAATTACTGCCGGCCACTTTTACAGTTTCAGAAAGAAAGCTCCCGCCAGCATCTGCACGGACCAAGCAAACAGCCCGTTCCAAATAGACATGCCCAGAACAGCCACTGCATTAGTATTTGAATAATGAGCTTTTTCCACAGGGAGGATCTGCTCTGTGTCCACTGCTAGAACACACACTGCCCTGCTGTGCGGAGAGGCGAAGTGATGGTGTGTGTGAGTCTTGCTTCCGTGAGGCTGGAAGCAAGAGAGAAAAATCAAAGCAACTCCTGCGACTTCACCACAAACTTGACTCACACATGAAGAAACTGTTGAACCAACTGATGCAGAGATGAAAACATCATTATAAATACAGACGGGCATAATGGCCTGATTATATTTCATTTTTAAAGATGGAATAAGATGGCTATCTGATTGAAGAATTTACACCCAAAAGGGCACATTTCGCTTTTTAAGTAAATTCTATTCAAATTCCGCAAGAACAAAGTGTAGTGGAATCATTATTAACCTCTGGTTGTCAGAATCATGGTGGATGGACTCAAGTGTCCACAGTGAAGGTTAAAGAGATTAGATTGATTATCAAATAATAAATCAGCCCGTGATGATTCCCTATTTTCTGGTCTCACAGGGTTTATGTGTTGATGTTCGGGGCCTCGTCTCTTATCTTATTCCATTTGCATGTTTTTTGATCTATGAAAGTCTTTTGATGTGTTAACTCCCCTCTCAACAGATTTTTTATGAGCGTACCTGTAGACCTCCTTACAAGGATCGTTTCACAGTTAAAAGTTAGTGCTATTTGGATGGAGTTAAATTTCCTGGATGCATGGAGCTCTGGGTAATTTGTTTGTTTTTAATTAAAATCTAATGTAGCTCTCTCAGGGCCTGGCAACTCTGCAGCTCTGCCCAGTGACTGGGGGATATTTAATAAGCTGCAGTGCTGAAAGTTGTTTCATTAGGTGTGAAAAGGGCTGATAACTCAATAGCCAACAGCCAAACATCCTCTCTGTGTCGGTTTCCTGCCTCTTTAATCTGTTTTTCATTCTGCCTGGCATGCTGGAGCAGTACAGGGGACTTCACAAAAAGGAAAAGACATTCATCACCATCGGGCCTCCAACAAACCAGGGTGACAGAGCGGGGAAGCCAGTTTGGCTGAGGAAGGAGACGATCAGACTGCAGAGCACGACAGCTCAAGCACCTCATGTGAACTTGAGTTTGAGTTCCTGTATGTTCATCTGTTTACATTGAGTAGTAGGAGTGTAATCTTGTACTCTATCACTCAAGAGTAAATGACGCAAGTCTCCCCATAGCCTTCAAATGACTGTTTCGCTCATTTATTTTGTATTATTTCATCCTAATCTAAGTACGCCACCACGACTGTCAGGTATCAGCCTGTGCATGGAGGTTGTTGATTTATTGATATATTAAAGAGGTATATTCAGTGGGGGGGGGGGACTTACACATTATGATCAGCCATCTTTTAAAGCAGGCTGTTTTGTTATCATTCAATTTATTATTACATGGCTCGGCAGCTGCGTGGTCATATTGTAGCTTTGACTTATGATCATGTAAGAACAAGACTCCTGTGCTTCATGGCAGAGAAGAAGGAAACCTTTTTGCCATATTTAATTATTAGTTTCAATGTAATGAATGTTATGTGTGTAATATCTAAAGTGACGATCTGTGCTGGAGCTTGATGGGTTTAACGGTTCGTCGATTAAAATCAGCAAATATAAGACATAGGGTTAGGCATTGTTTGGGTATTCTCCCCAGTCCTGTGCTACATCGTTACTTTTATTACGGTTTTGGTGCCTTAATGGTGCCAGAACTGATTTTTTTTTTTTAACTTAGATATACAAATTTGAATAAGTACAAAACTCTTAACAAATTGAACCTGCCTAATTGGCATCGGATTCCAGTACCCAAACCTACATATTGATATTGGCATTGATATTTGCAAATATTTACAGAATGGATCAGTTTACAGAAAAATACATGTATGTTCTTAGTTCAAGCTCTAATCAGCAAGGTTTTAATAACAATTCATTAGGAATTTATATATAATACATAGGAATCTGTCTAATTATTGGTATCAGCATCAAACCCCTAAAAATCTTCATCAGTGTGACCATAGTCTGAGCTGTGTTACTTAAAAAATTATATTATTTCCTCATCAGTTTCTAAACTGATCGACTATCTATGAAATATCCTAGGCTCCCTGCTGCTAGCCGCTAAATGCTAACAGCAGGCTGAAAGGAGATTCCTTCTCAAGACCCTGAACATCTTTTCCCAGATCAAATCACATTTTATGTATTGCGTCGTTTATGCTACAAAGGCAAGACTTAAGACTTAATTATATATGCAGTATGACTCAAATTACTTATCTCCGAATAAGATGTGGTGGCAAGTGTTTAACCTGCAGTGTATTTGTTTGCCTTTAATTTCTCTAATAACTTTTTTCTGTTTTTGATTCATCCTCATAAAGAACTCTGATCTTTTGATGCCTTTAGTTTTGTCTCCGCTTAGTGTTGGAAAATGATAGAGACATTTATAAAAACACACAGACTGCACAGCTCTAACAAACACAACAAACCTGTGTGAAGTTGCCTCTCTGTGAAATCTTCTGTGCATATCCTTAAAATTAAAACCCACCAGAGACTTATTTTCCTCCACCTGAAAATATCTGACAGGCCGAGTATCTTGCAGCCTCTTTTTTTAGATAGTGAACAGATAACACAGTCTCTAATTTGCTGCCAGAGATCTGTGGCATAGCTGAGTGCCCCCCCCACCCCCCTCCCTCACTCGCTCCTCACTTCAGGGAGGACTTCTGAAGCTCTTACAGTAATAAGGCGACAAGTCTGCCTCCACGTGCTGAACTACATCAAGCCCACTAATCCTCGTGGATTGAAGCCGCCCACTGACTTAGATTGCCATTATGCGTTTCATAAACGTTACACTCTGAAATTTTATATTCAAAAAATGTGCTAGGGGTGGAATAGATGGCGTAAACGGCCCTTTCATTACCGCTCATCCGTCTGTATGCAGCGTTTAAACAGGGCAACGCAGATATGCTCAGTCAGTGGCTCTGTTCCACCTGAGATGAAAGGCTATTTACATCCAGCCATGATGATGATGGCTGTGGGAGCTTGTGTCGTTTCCAGGCGACTGGGTTTTCCACACTTTAAGGAGAAACACTGTTCAAGCACCTCAGACGTTGTGACCATCACGCCTAATTGACCAGAGGGGCTGCGCCTTAAGTGAAACAGAAGTATAACAACTGAAGAAATGTCCTCTGCAGCACTGACGTGACAGCAGCCGGCAAATCACAGGTCACCCACTTTATATGTGTGACGCCATTTAATTGTTTAATTTGAGATTAACCCAGCCTGATCTTTAAATGGGTAAACTCTGTATATATAAATGTGTAAACTTTGACCAAAGTGGACCAGAGTCACTGAAAAGCCGCAAGCAACGTTTCTTTTTTTTCATGTCCTGCTCATTCCTATTTCATTTGGGGTTGATAAGTTGATCGCTGATAAATGTTATTCATTTTAGTGAGAAAGCCAATTAAAAAGGGGGTTTTATCTAATTTGACAGTTAGACATAATTTGCAAGAGTTTAGACTGAAAACTCTCAGTTAATAGTGTGGTTTAATTTAATTTTCCACTTTTTTTTCTGGAGTATTGGATTAAAAGGATTGAAACTTTGTCTTCCAATTGCACCACTCTATTGGGCTATGGACGTTTTTACCACCAAGACGTGCATGAGGCAAAATCCCATATACCAGAAAATAAATGAATAATTAAAATAAATGTATGCTCAAAGGCAATTAAAGCAGTAACTGCCCGAGCGCCTACATTAGTAGCACTTATCCTGGAAAGTGTCAGTGAAGAAATGTAAATGTGCACACACTGTTACTTGAGGTCTTGCAGGTGGAAAATGGCTTCTCAGCAAACTCAAAGTCAGAAAATGGAGCCACTGAAACAGACTCCTCCATTTCTCTAGAATAAGGTCACTTATCAGTGAATGTAATGTCACCAAGTTCTCTCCATCAATTCAATAACAGCGTGAAAGTGGGTGGGGGAAATAGTCGGGTCATTTCGTTGTAATACACCCCTGGGCTTTTTATTATGACTTCATTTCCGTTGTAATATTGGAACGTCTCTATAATTGTAAAAGTGTAATAGACTCTAATATAATTTCATTTTGAACCCTGAATGGTCCACGCCGTCTCTGCTCAATTTGAGTAGAATAATGATTTTTAATGTCCACACATGGCTTCCTGTGACCTTATTCAATCTCTGGGCTGATCAGGAAATATATTGATTCAATTACAGTGCTGATGACAAGCGAACAAGGGAGAGGAGGGAAAAAAGGTCAGCATATATTTGAAAATGTAAATCTTAACAATGTCTTTTGGGTTTGCTGAAAGAAGCTATTATCAAATGCCATTTGGCTCCAATGGCATGAAGCCCTCTGCCTTTTTCTCCCACACCAATGGGAATAGTTAGAATATTTAGGATAGCCACAGTGGATTTTTCCTTTGTCAGCGAGTGAGTTACATTCTGAGCATGTGCCTCTATTTTGCTATTTGCTGTGATTGTGTGGAATATAATGGCTCGCATTATTTCTTTAACATTACGTGTCTACAACTGGCCTGTTGGAAATGTCCTAACGACCTTGAGGTAATGACTTTCCAGTGCTTTTGTATGTGCCACACAGTTCTTATGCTGCATAAGCTGCTCCATGAGTAAATTAGCCTGTCTGCACTCAAACACTGAACAAAGCTCTCAAATTCATTCCTCCTCAGAATTACATGCACACCACACCGGGCTCCACTAATTATTTGTTTGGTCATTAAAAACTCATTAAATTTAAATTGTTCATTTGCATACCACTGTGTGTTGCATCATAAATTATTAATTGAAGATAAATAAATGAATTCAATTAGAAAAATAAGTAATGTAACATATGCACCAGGAGATCTGGTGCTTGTCTTTGTTTTGACATTGAGAAATGCCGTGCTCCAGCTCCTTTTCCAGTTGTTTGAATGAAAAGACGCTTAATGTGCGTGGAGCGGGATCCTTGTTGAATGAGAATGACTGGACTCGATGAGAATTCCAGAAGCAGATTTGAGTTGGTGCTGATCGAGTGCGGATCACAGCTCCACGGGCCGAGATGAACACACGGGTACATTCTTTCTTCAGAAAGAAAGTGGAAAATATTTCCATCTCTTCTGTTCCACATTTCACTGATTAACTCCCCCCCCCCCCCTCCCCCCCCCCTCCTGCTGTCACTGTTTGGCTTTGATGAATTTGAACAAACTGACTTTTTCTCTCGCTGACAAATGTTTAAGCAATCCAGCCAAAGAGAAGCAATTTTCCTTAACCCAACTCATTACCTCACATCTGTATGTGTTTTGTGGTTGGATCATCTTGTCTCAGCGGTGGAATGATCTTGCATCTCATTGCAAACAATTACTCAGCAACCAAACTCTCGTGCTTTCACCCGTGGGGAGTTTTCAGGTTTTTTACGACGCTGTTGCTGGTCCTGTTGCTCTGGTTGTTTCAGTTATTTTATACGCCCGCTATTTTCCAGTTGCAGGGATTGGTAAATGTTCCCCCTTTTTCAAATCACTTCATTAATTAAATGGGATTGGGAAAGGTTCTGAGTTAATGGATTAGACTGGGGATGGCTGGTTCAGGCCTTTTACCAGAGGTCACATTTCATTTGCTGCCTATGTCAAGCAACCAGCAGCAGGGCCTCAGAGGCAATCTAATCAATGCCTGCGTGCCGTAGCCCTTGAATGAATCCATTAAAGTTATGTGGATGCATCCTGCACAGAGGAAAAAAAGTCTCCTGATACCTCTGATAGAAATTAGCCATGAATTAGGAGAGAGGCTGGGCTCATTTTGGATGTCAGCCAGAGCAGAATTAATAGGCCATCAGAGCCTCTTGTGTGTTAAATCCCATTTGTTCGCCCATGGTTTATGAAAACTCCTCCTCTGTTGCTCCAGGCTTGGCGTGAGACCCCTGAACACCCACCACAAAACTTCACTCATTAAATAAAGTTCTGGGAGAAGACGAGGCGGCGAGGGCTGCAGATCGCAGGCACAGCTACAGTTAAGGCCCGATGCTGCCGGAGATGATGATTCTGAGGGGCCGGATGAAGCTCGGGGTGTGATTGCTTTTGGGGTTTGGATGAGCTTAGCCTGTGGCCGGCACTGGAGCTAAGAGGACTTTAGCGGGACACAGGGGGGGGGGCGGTCACGTGGGCCTCTTCAGTACCAACTTTATCTCAGCAGTGTCCACTAATCCCACAAATTGATCCTCAGTGTTTCTGTGTTTAAGTGGAGTAAAAGCTCCGACCAAATCTCAGTGGAATAGGGTGTCTGAAATGCCTAAACCTATCAGAGGAGGAGGTTTCATCTGCGCAATGTTTCAAGCTCTTTGTGGCAAACAATCATATTCTCTGTGTGCCTGGAAACACGGAGCATCGTGTGCGATCATTACTGGACACATACTTTATTTAAATAGTCACTGCTTTTGGTATGTCTGACTCACAAAGTCAATAAGTAAACACTTGGAGTTTTTTGCTTAGAACAAACTATGTGTTACAGTAATATTCTCTTCATTGTATTATACTGGCTATATTTATCAGCTTCACTTGGACCAGTTAATCACATGAATGACTTAAAGAACTTAAAGAATATTGCTGTCAAATCAGTGCAGCAGACTTTGTTACACGCCTAACTGCACAATCCAACAAACTGTTTAATGTTAGCAAGGATTTTACACATGCTTTTTGGATTTGGATCAATGACAATGAAGGTCCTGTACAACGCCATTGCAGTGGTGCTGTTTTGAAGGATACTCCAGTCACATCAGGGACAAACAATCTATATGGTCACTTCAGGTTGAAGGTCTTGTGTTTGCTAACATCCTCCCACAGCGATTTCACAATTTGTATGTGCCATCGCCAGTAGACGAGTTTGTTATTTCCGCCAGTGAGTCATGCTAGATGTCACTAACACAGTGGAAACTAGTGCATTGGAAACCTCGCCGTCGTGTCAGTGTTGCATCTTGCACTATACACAGAAATAATTGTTGCTGCACGTTGTTCCCAAGAAATGGGTAAACAGTTATCGCTATTTATGCGCCTATGGCTGGAAGTTTAATGCCCGTTATAAGGTTGCACCAGAAAAGGTGCAGCATCATTATCTAGATTGTCAAAATGAACAAGAAATAAAAGCATTCACACCGGATATCATGTTTCCATCCCTGCTGATTGGAGCCAGAATCAATAAAAACCTGTCTTTTTCTGTAAATTTGACCCAGGAGTGAATGTCGATTGTGACATACTACACTGCAATTGTAAGCACGTCTGTCTAACTAACTTCAAACTGTATAAGTAGTAGCCCGAACGTCACAGTTCTTCAGTCCTCAGAGATAATCAATACTGATATCAACAACTAATAACATTATCGGGGAGATTTCAGATTCATTTTGTGGAAAGTTTGTCGTAAAATTGTGCTGGAAATTGTATCTTCCAAATCTGTACAACTTTGGAGGCTGAATGGCCTCTGAGGAGATCTCATGGCCTCATGTGAGCCGGGGTCTGCATCGCAAAGCACTGACTCACCTTGACAAAAGCAGCGATAACCTCCGAATGAACCGGTCCCACCCCAAAACAAGCAGCCAACCCAAATAACACAGAGATGTGCAGCTCAGGGGGGAGGCCTCAAACTGCTGCTGCACACAGAAGTTTGCATACCAAATCCACTGGAGGGCCATTACAGCTCAACCGTTCTTTTCACTGCGCCGATAAACAACAATTCCCAGAGTCCCAGGGTCTTCCATTGTCCGAATTTACATGAGGTTTGGAGGCTTCAGCGCATGTGAGTGATAGAGGTCAGAGCCAGTGTGTTTTCGGCAGCACACGCAACACAGGGAGAATGATAAGTATAATCTTTTCCCCACAAAACTCACTGTGTGAAGCCTTAAAACAGAAAACTTTAAAAAACGCTCCAATGCACGAAGGCATGCTGCATTCTCACCTGCTGAAACACGCACATGTTCATAAACAAATGCATTTATTCTCCTGCTGTTATAGACACACTCTATGCAAATGAGATCTAAAATGGCTCTCATGCTTTGCCCTCTTCCTGCGGTGCCAGAGTCACGCATCATTGTCAGCAGCCAGCAAAACAAGATGAAATAAAATTCTAAGCCGTCCTGGCAGTCAAGGACACCATTCCCTCACCGTAATAGCCTGTATCGCCTAGCCACTCCATGTGTAGCTTTTCTTCATTGCTCTGGGCTTTTATTCCTGGCAATAAGCTCTTTATCACTCCTCAACACAATTCATTTAAAACCACCGTCAAGAAGCAATCAAACCTTAAGTAAGAGGATTCAAAGTCAGTGTGTTATTGTTAAGCAAAGTAGCATTACTTCATTTCCATAATGCACCCAGACAGAGATGCCACATAGGTAATAATAAAGGACAGTACACAAGAAAATAAACAGTTAATATTTTTCTCATTTTCAGGGGGGGTTGGGGGGCTCTAAATTTAAATGCATTACTTTATCCACTCGTGTTGTCTCGCCCTCTTTTCTTCTTTTTGTTTCTCTCCCTCCTCTGCCTCGGGAATGACATTATGTTTGGGATAGTTGTCTTTCTGCCTCAGACACCTATGATTTAGCAATTCTTGACATATCCATTACACCTCACAGATTGGCTGCGCTCCTTCCCCCGTGTCTTTGAAACCTATAGAAATGACATGTACCCCTCCACCCCCCCCCCCCTTCAGATGTCCTCAATTCACAGGTGGTGCGTTTAGAAAGAAGTGGATTCTAATTTCAGGAGTGTTCCCTTACTAGTAACTATAGCTACAGGACGGACATCAATCTTGACAAGGTCTTTTTGAGCCACATCTAGAAATGCAATGTTATTGTGTATTTTTCACCTGCTCTCCACAGCCTGACCGCAGACGGGCATTTTGACTGCTGGCTTCATGATTTACTATCTGCATTATCTTTTGGTCTCCATTGCAGCGTTTGGGAAACAGTTCACATGACATCATTATGTATGTTTTATATGTTGATTGCTCAGGCAGAATGACTCCTCTCTTCTATACAGCGGCAGTAATACAATCTACTTTTATAACAAGTGCAATAAAAGATAGAATCAATGTCATCATCACCACAATCACCTTCACCACCCACCACCAGCAGTGTATACGTTACTGTTAAACCGGCGTCAGCTTCCTCCTTCTCTTTCACTGATGTTTACTCATGGACTGATCGTCATCCTCGCGGTTCTATTGAATCTTGAATTTTACATGCTTGACCTAGACATTAATTGATCTAGAGAAGGAGGAAGTTCATCAGGCAGCAACTGCATCAACCTATGAATGGATTTTATAAAACCACATGGCCATAGCAATTAGTCTAGTACCCATTTTAATTACATTATGATTTCCAATAGACAAAACATTTTGTTTTGGATATTCATGGGTCTTACTTTTACTCAAACACCTCAATGATTTAACACAGATTGTGAACATTATTTTTGCATTGAGAAATCTCTTTATATATCAAAGCCTCAAGCTGGAAATCCCAATTTTAAAACCTTCCCTTTCGGCCATTATCTATTCCTTTGAACGTTTTGAGGGAAGCAAATCACACAACCATTGTTGGTTCCATCTATACTTCCACAGTTTCGTTTTGAAGTCTGGCGTCCACACCACTCTGGAGTTTTAGTGACGCTAGAGCTGAGAAATTTGGAAACGCTGCTCGTACGTTTCAGTTTGAAATCTCTGGCACTGCATTTTAGTCTGGACTCTCAACTGCTTGCTCATTGGGTCGTTGTTGCCCTCGCTGATGCGTCAGGTTCCTATCACATGACACCCTTTAGGAAGAAAACCCCTCATCTACGAGTGTAGAAGGCAACATAGATAATCAATTACAAGCATTGCTGACCTCTTTGTCTTTTTGCTAACAGTTGTTGTGCAGTTAAGTTCAGTATTTTACAATGATACAACTGCGTACATAGGAGACTAACTATTATTCGATTAAACCTGTAACAGTTCCCATGCCCATCTGGATATAATGCTTTTGTGGACATAGTAGTTTGGAAGTAGCTTTGAACTGTACAATTTGATTAAATAACTATAGTGCAGTTCCCATCAAGGACGAGCGTGACCTTTAACGTCATCAATGGTTATATTAACATGATGACAGGAAGTTCAATTTACATTACAATAAATGGAGCCCATGCTAAAATATCCACATTCATCAGTGAGAGCCTTGGGTCCTCAGCAGCACCCCGCGAACTTTAAAGCCGATCGGATGAGATGTTGTTGAGAGAATCCAATAGAATAGGGCAAAGATTCCTCCATTTATAATTAGACGGGGTCTTAGTTAGCAAACACATTTTGCAGGTTATTAGTTGGGATTCATTATTAAACAGCCCAATAAGTGGTAGTGTTTGTTTAACATGGTTTTAAGTATGATGGCTTAATTCCATGTCCACTGTTCCCTCCCTCCACTGCTTTCTATTTAATTCACCAACTTCATCACCAGGGAGATTAAGGCTAATGCCTAAAGGAGCACAGCCCAAAATTGAAAAGAATTAACTGTAATTAGCGCACTAACAAATGGCTAATACGATGGCAATTGTTATATTTTTATTAAATAACCTGTAATCTTGCTCTGGAGAGCCTCATTTGAAATTATAGTGAAATTGGGGGTTATTTATATTATCTTTCATTTCAATTTGGTAAAATCCATATATCAGATAAATGCAGGGTGCAAAAAAAAAAGGCACAATTCTGTTCTCACCCGGGTCTTTACCTTTCATGTTACATCCTTTAGTAAGTGTGACACGACACTGCTGAAAACAGGTATGCCCAGTGTTCATCAAGCACTGAATCATTACACCAACACCACAGCCGCAGTAGGCAGTGCGGCACATAAAAGAGCCCGCTAACTGTTCCCTCAGTCTGTAAACTCAGCTAATTAACAGTGGATTCATGCTTTTCGAACGCTGCCAGCTCTGTGTGTTTCTTCAAGGCCACAGGATGTAAGCCCTGCTACAATCTGCAAGCCAGTTGTCACGGAAAGAGAGAGTGAGACAGGCGGCGCTGCGCAGGGATTTACTGGCTCTGATAGTTATTGGATGGTTGCTTTTCCCATCTTTTCTCACCTTCTGCTTTGCTGTTGCTGCTATACCATCGCCAGTGTCTCTCCACACCAGCAGTAATGAAAATAATAACAGTGATAAGAATAGCATCACTTCAATCTCACTTTCAGTGATTACATTGTTCCGCCCGTTTCCGTTTCTGCTTAAATTATATTTAACTTCATCTGCTGTGGTCCGCAAACAGGATTACTGGTACTTATCTGAAATGAAAGTGCATTTTTAACACAGTTTAATAACGAGAGTGGAAAATCCAGTCCGTTGCAATAAAGCTGAAACTAATTCATTTCAATGGCTGTCAGCAGAGGGTTTCTATTATTCCTCACATGCCCATTGCCACTGTTAAAAACGGTTACAGAAATGAGGCAGAAGGCTACTTGTTTAATCTGCTGCAGCTTGACATGAGCGCCGTGATCACAGAAACACTGAAGAAGCTTCATGCAGCCTTAGAGTCTCTCCAAAGAGCCACTAAGGGGCAACTTAAAAGAAACCGAGATCATCAAACTCCCCAACTTTCCTGAAGAGTCTTGAGCGGAGTGGAGGGTGAAGGAGGGGGACCAGCACCACGGAGGAGAGTGAAACTGCCGGGTGTCCTCGTGCATGTAAAGTGGTCAGCAGTTTGAACCTGTCCGCGCCTCCTGTTCCATTATGGAATAGTAACACAGGGGCCTGTTTGTTCGCCAAACACAATTAACAAGGCTTCTGCCGCACATCAATACGGCTATTTGCATAGGGTATTGATCTGAAGTCCTTATAATCACAAAATGTTAATTGCACCAATTAATTCTCAATCTGTTTGTGCCCTTGTCTGGCTGCCTTGAGCCCTGAAGGTCAGTGTGAAAATGAACTGCTCTTTGATTCTCCTCCAGGAAAAGATTTTTTCCCAAGACAACACAGTTTGCTACTTCCAAATCATAAGGCCCGGCCATCCTTTATCATTGTTATCATTCCCTGTGAGTAGCAGCTAATGGGTTTGAAATCTTGTGATCTGATTTGTCCTTTTAAACAAGGTTTTTCTTGTCTCCTTCATTAACCAGGGCTGCCTCCACTTCTCTGCAGAGCCCCGGCTATTTACGCCTCAAAGACACAGTATCCCCCTTTATATTGACTAATAAGTCATTTTCGGAGACAATGCGTTGCCCATTTGATTCATAGCCCTTGCGTGGTGTGTGTGGGTTTCCCTCTGTCTCTGGTCCTGCTGCTACAACGTGTTATTACATGCTTCAGCATGACCTCCTGGTTTATTGTCCGTTTGAGATGATCAGAATAATAAGTCAGAGCTGTCCACTCTGCTGCTCCTCTGTCAGTGATCGGTAGGTACAGGCCTCCTTTCTTTGTTGTGTGCGACACTCGCATAATTTCCCCTCCAATCATTAAACTACCTCTATTGCTGCTGTCATATTTATATTGTTATAGTATAAATACATTTAACACGTAGAAAATACATATAACTCTCGATTAAAAATGTATGTATGTGTACTGCTTCTCTAAATTGTGGGAGTAAACTAAATTTTCGCACTGGCTGTATTTACCAGTATTGATTGGAGTCTGCGTTAATTGCTTTTCGCTCTATCTTGATATGGTCAACAACAAGAACACAATTATAGGTTTCTGCGCCGTGTTTTCACACCCGATATCTCAACATAACGCTGCAGAAGGCCGACTCTTCCAGTCCCCGTCATCCATGCCTGAACACAGCCAAATGACAAATGAGCCGCCCCTGTGTGAAAGATGAATTTCAATCCACTACACCTGTGCCACCCGACCAAATGAAAGGACTGATTGCCTCCAATTGCATATTTAAAATGCTTAATTCCTCCATTAAGAAACCTATTTACATGAATTAGGGACAATTAGCATTTTCAGACCCACTTCAACTTTGTTCGCCCCCACCATTAACATTTGAAAGTGTCGGCTGCCAGACACAAGAAATCCCCTGCATCTGATTTGTACTGACCCTCTATGGCGGCTGCCTGGATGGACTTTTTTTTTTATCTGTCCTACTTCACTAAAGGAGGGGTGGGGTGGGGGCGCGGCCTTGGGTCTATAGTAAGTCACCTCATTATGGTTAATCAACAAAAGCCGGCGAATGAAAGACAACATGGCGAAGGGAAGTGGAGAGGCGCTAAGGTGCAGGTCATCAACCTCACACACCTCTATCTGAGTGATGTTACATTCATTTTATGTTGCAGAGCTCCTGGGTTGTTTCTCTAATAATCTGTTGCACGCCGAGCAGTCGAGGGAGAAGGGAAAAATGTGCAGCCTCTAAACCGACGGTGGTTAAGTGGAAATAATGAAGAAAAAAGTTGATAAAAGCAGAGGCACAGTGTGCACCTGCTTTCTCAAGTTATTGGACCTTGTAGTTTAATCCAATCTGCACAATGGAAAATAAGGTCTCAGTGAAAATTGTTTGTACACAGCCTTGAGAATTTTCATTGGTCGCCAATTACAGCATCTGATATAAGGTCCTTACACATCCTTAAAAAGATTTTTATTTTTTTGATGGAGAAACGATGCCATCGTCTAATGAAGATGACAGAGCCAGTCTCGCTCTTCGGGGAAGTCATTGGGAAAAGGAGCCTTACATCATGTGAGTCATATGTAATGCTTTCTATTGCTGCAGTCAGAGGCAAGTGAGGGAGAGAGAGCTTGTTTTGATGATTATATTCTCTCTGCAAAATATATTATCTCGTTGAGTTGCATAAATCTTGGTGTGTGTTTGTGCGTTGTGAGTCCACCTGTACAACATTTGTAGAAGTTGGCCTCAATGCTGAATTCATGTTGACAAAACACAAAATTATAAGTTGTGTGTAAGTTAAATAATGGGGTCATGGCGAGTAGTGACACCAGTGTATAAAACTCAAAAAGTGAACTATTGAAATATTTATAACGGCAGATCATTAGTTTGAGAGAACTGTATATAAGATTTAGTTGGCCTCAAAATTGTAATTTTAATTTTGAGTTTTCCTAAACTTTAATTATTTTCTAATTTGAGCGCTGAAGTGAAACCAAGACCTGAAGCTAAACAGCAATTTTTAATATTTCATTAGTGACTGTTAACTGTTGCTTGCTATCACATCGGCTACACTCCGTCTCTTTCCTTCTCCCCATCGGGCATTTGCATACTGAATTGCTCCACATGATGAAGATGGACGCGAGATGATGAACACAGTCAGAGAGAATAATGGAGAAATCTCATAATAAATTACATTTGAAAATAATCAAGGCCAACTGAAGCCTGAAGCTTTGTCAGCCCTTGTTGAGTTTGTGTTGGGTCGCAGCCGCTGCGGTTACAAAACACATCAATTTGGACATGAAAGAGAAAACTGACATGAAATATAACAGACTAATGTCAGGCTAATGTTAAAAATAATGTCAGTTTTTAAGGGTCAGATCTCCTAAATAAGAGGAAAAAAACCTCATTACCTATTTGAAGCCTAGAGGATGGTTATTAGGGCTTCGAAATTTAGATCTTGAACCTGATTACAATTTTAATCAAGGTTTTAAGGGAAATATATTCAGTTACTTATTAAAAAGTACAGTTTGTAGCCATTAACTCATGTGATATCAGAATGGAGAGTTGGAGAGACTCCATTGGCTTAAAATGATATCTTGAACAGTTCAAGTGCCACTTTGTACAAGAGATAAGTCGCAATATTTCAAGGATAGAGTCATAATATTAAGAAAATAAAGACTGGAGAAAACTCAAGAAAACTGTACAGATTTCCACCTTCTACATCTGCATCCCTTCGCACCAAAGCTCATCGCTTGTATTAAACTGCTCGTTTGCATGGTGCTTGATAGTCAGTTTGTAGCCACATGCTGAACTAGTTATATAAACATGCATGATTTAAGTATTGGATATATTGAATGGGCATTGATAAAAATGTGCAAATGAAAAGCACTGGACTTATTTGGATCCGCAACATTTCAGCAGCAGGTGCTACTAAGATATAAATAAAGTTTGATTGAAAGAATGCAGTAAGAAAATGTAAAAATACTCTGATGTGAGAGAATAATGTGACAGATTATATCATATATATATACAGGCTAAGTAAAAAAGTGCAGCTATCCTCACCAGCACATCCATAGGAGGTCATACATATGTACGAAAGCTATTAGGCATGTAGGCATGTGTGTAGATACCTGTCCA